>NC_089251.1:39201649-39801649 GCF_963930625.1 Muntiacus reevesi | reverse complement strand
TGAGAAGGTGGTATTTAATTCAGAGACATTTGAACTGAATGTAGAAGGGTTTGTGTTGGGGAGCGGTGAGAGTTGCATAGGCAGAGAGTACCAGGTAAGGAGCCTGGGACTTCTTTCAGTGACGGCTGGAAGCCACCAAAGACTTTTAAATTGCTATCTAAAAGTGAACGTGTGAGAAGATGGGGAATGATGGGTTACACCTCTTAGCAAAATTTACAGCCCAAGAACCAGTGATGTGTGTTAGCAAGGGTAGATGGAACAAAACACGTCCATTGACCCCCTCTGGGCTTCCCATGTTGTGCTAGTGATAAAGAATCTGCCTGCTGATGTAGGCAACATGAGATGCATATTTGATCCCTGGGTGGGGAAGATCCCTTGGAAGAGGGCATGACAACCCGCTCCAGTATTCTTGCCTGGAGAAAACCATGGACGGAGGAGCCTGATTGGCTACAGTGCATAGGGTTGCAAAGAGTTGGACATGACTAAAGTGACATAACATGCACATTGATAACTCACCAGATTGATCAGAAGCTTCTGTGTCAATGGCAGATACTCACTAACAAAGCAAAGAGAATGAGTCAGTCTCTCTGTTCTTATTCATTTTCCTTTTCTTTCTCTCTCTCTCTCCCTGAGAGGTTATATTTCAAGGCAGAGTCAGATGGACTGCATTCCTGAGGAGTAACACTTAATTTTAAGGCTTTTCTCCATTATTGCAGAGAATGACCCTTCTGGAAACTCTCAGTACTTGGAAACTTAAAATAATCTCTTTCTTTAATCTCTCCACTTCCCTCAGTGTTTGATGCTGGTGCTGTACTAAAATCATCTATATGCATGTTCCTCAAGAAATTAATGAGCAAACAAGCAAACCTCAACTAATGACAGATCCTTGCCATCATTCCTCATGCTAGCCCCTTTTTCGGCAAGATGTTGAGATCAATTTTTTCTAATTACTTATATTGTTTTTCTCTTTTCCAACTTTTCAAAAGCAGTTACCTCCTGATACAGCTCCCTACTGATCTTTTATCTTCATTGTTTTTCACTCTGACCAGATCACTCCATCTGTTCTCACTGTCTCCAACACAGACACAATTTATAGAAGAAAGGTAATGCTTTCTGTTTTGCAAAGAGATGAAAAAACTCCCAACTTTTTTTCAAATTTTATGAGAAACTTAGGAACAATATTTTAAGACATCAATAGCTTTATTTATTATAAAATGACAACCATTTATTAAAAACATTTAAATTTCAAGAAGTAAGAAATAATCAAATTACTGAGAATTCTAATTTATAGAGATTTTGCTCTTAATATATGGATTATGACATCTCCTCTCTTGTTCTATATATTTACGTGCACAGGCATGCCCATATATACACAAATTGTCAACTAGGAATTAAAGAAGGAGGAAAAAAAAGCACTATAGTTGTTTTTTTTTTTCCTTATAAAAGAAACCCTGAGTTACAGTCATTGTTACTCAAGATGAGGGGAAAATAGATGGCATGAGTATTTATGTAGAGTCCATCATGAGTAACTTAAAATATCAGTATTTTCCTGGTTATTTAAGCTTGGCAAAACTTAGGACTTCTCTAATAAATTCAATAATAATACATTTTAGAAAATCAAGGTTGTAATAAGTGCTACTACAGAGAGAAAAGCAAACAGGTGGTTTGGTAATTATAGTGGAGCCAGCTACCAGAAAGGGTTAGGGGTCTCAAAGAGTTTGTTAGCCTTTGTAGCACTGTCCACCCCCTTCCTACTTTGAGATTTTACACATAAACACTTTTAAAGACCCAAATTGGTTCTTCAAGTTGTGAATGACAGAGGTTGTTTCCTTTATTAAAGAGAGCAGCCCCATTGTTTAGAAGCGGTTAATTGCTTAGCCCTTAAGATGCAGCTTATGCAAAAAAAAAGAAACTTTGATCAATATAGCAACATTTTATTGATAACATTATACTCTACAAACATTTGGGAATTAGTGAAACAACTATTCAAAAAAAAATAAACTACTTAAAATGCCATAAATCTATAGTTTTATTTCCCAAAAGGCTTATTCTGAGTAAGAGATGCTTTTGCAGTGTAAAGGGAAAACACTTTGGAAATTAATATAAACCAGGAAAAAAATTGATAACAGTAATTAGTCTCAATTTTCAACCAACAACAAAATATCAATATGGGGTGAGGCATATTTTTGTCTGAGTTTAGTTCTGATTAAATAAAAGAGTTTTGTTTTGGGGTTTTGGGCTTTTTTCTCTTTTTTTGCAACAAGTCACAATAGTGTAACTTAAAAAGTTTCTAGAAATATTTATTGTATACAGCCTAGAAGATGAAAAGAATGTAACTACTACTCTTGGTTTGTTTTGAGGTTATTTACTTAGGGCTAAGCACCTCATTTTTCTTGTGTACAAAAAGTAATTATGCAGTCAAAAGAAATATAGCTCATATACTTCAGAACATATGAAAAATGTAAAACTTTATTACACACATTAATTTCTAACAAAGGACATCTCTAACATCAGTGTAACTGGAACAAGCTGAATAACTGATGTATATATATGGATGCTTCTCCCAAATGAGTTTTATAAAGGCAAACAAATGAATAAACAATTTCTTCTTTTATGTCTGCCTCTCTTTTATAAATTTTTACCTCCCAATATAGGCAATAGTTTTAAGGAGATTTTCTGTGTGTGTGTGTGTGTGTGTGTGTGTGTGTGTGTGTGTGTGTGTATGTGTATTAGTATATTCTGTTCAAGCTAGTCTCTCTAGCTCCCTACTCCATACCCTTCCCATTTAAAATGTTACCATTTCAAGCTACTCAAGTTGAATACATTTCTCCATGTAATAAAGCAAAGACATGAAACCCTATGAATTATAAACCAAATAGGTTGATGGTTTTTCCAACTTGGATCTTCTTGCCCATTTCAAGCATCCAGAAATGTCAGCGTATTCTTGGAAAGCCACTTTTACTGAGAGCCAGGCTTTTTTCTGGAATGTTAGGTCCGTGAATCAAAGCAAATTGGAAGTGGTCAAACAGGAGATGGCAAGAGTGAATATCGACATTTGGGAATCAGCAAACTAAAATGGACAGGAACAGGTGAATTTAACTCAGATGACCATTATATCTACTACAGTTGGCAAGAATCCCTTAGAAGAAATGGAGTAGCCATCATAGTCAACAAGAGAGTCCGATAGGCGGTACTTGGATGCAATCAAAAACAACAGAATAATCTGTTTGTTTCCAAGGCAAGCCATTCAATATCAAGGTAATCCAACTCTATGCCCCAACCAGTAATGATGAAGAAGCTGAAGTTGAATGGTTCTATGAAGACCTACAAGACCTTATATAATTAGCATCCACAAAAGATATTCTTTTCATTATAGGGAACTGGAATGCAAAAGTAGGAAGTCAAGAGATACCTTTCAGCTCAGTTCAGTTCAGTTCAGTCGCTCAGTCGTGTCCAACTTTTTGCGACCTTATGAATCACAGCATGCCAGGCCTCCCCATCCATCACCAACTCCCAGAGTTTACTCAAACTCATGTCCATTGAGCCGGTGATGCCATCCAGCCATCTCATCCTCTGTCGGCCCCTTCTCCTCCCGCCCTCAATCCCTCCCAGCATCAGGGTCTTTTCCAATGAGTCAACTCTTCACACGAGGTGGCCAAAGTACTGGAGTTTCAGCTTCAGCATCAGTCCTTCAAGTGAACACCCAGGAGTGATCTCCTTTAGGATGGACTGGTTGGATCTCCTTGCAGTCCAAGAGACTCTCAAGAGTCTTCTCCAACACCACACTTCAAAAGCATCAATTTTTCAGTGCTCAGCTTTCTTCACAGTCTAACTCTCACATCCCTACATAACCACTGGAAAAACCATAGCGTTGACTATACGGACTTTGATGGCAAAGTAATATCTCTGCTTTTTAATATGCTATCTAGTTTGGTCATAACTTTCCTTCCAAGGAGCAAGTGTCTTTTAATTTCATGGCTGCAGTCACCATCTGCAGTGATTTGGAGCCCCCCAAAATAAAGTCTGACACTGCTTCCACTGTTTCCCCATCTATTTGCCATGAAGTGATGGGACCAGATGCCATGATGTTAGTTTTCTGAATGCTGAGCTTTAAGCCAACTTTTTCACTTCCCTCTTTCACTTTCATCAAGAGGCTTTTTAGTTCCTCTTCACTTTCTGCCATAAGGGTGGTGTCATCTGCGTATCTGAGGTTATTGATATTTCTCCTGGCAATCTTGATTCCAGCTTGTACTTCTTCCAGCAGACTGTTTCTCATGATATACTCTGTATATAAGTTAAATAAGCAGGGTGACAATATACAGCCTTGATGTACTCTAACAGGCAAATTTGGCCTTGGAGTACAAATGAAGCAGGTCAAAGGCTAAAAGAGTTTTGCCAAGAGAACACACTGGTCATAGCGAACACCCTCTTCCAACAACACAAGAAAAGATTCTACACATGAACTTAACCAGATGGTCAATACCCAAATCAGATTGATTATATTCTTTGCAGCCAAAGATGGAGAAGCTCTATACAGTCAGCAACTGGGAGCTGACTGTGGCTCAGATTATGAAAACTGTATGGCCAAATTCATATTCAAACAGAAGAAAATAAGGAAAACCACTAGACCATGGAGGTATGACCTAAATCAAATCCCTTATGATTATACAGTGGGAGTGACAAATAGATTCAAGAGATTAGATCTGATAGAGTGCCTGAAGAACTATGGACCGAAGTTCATGACATTGTACAGAGGGCAGTGATCAAGACCATCCCCAAGAAAAAGAACTGCAAAAAGGCAAAACAGTTGTCTGAGGAGTCCTTACAAATAGCTGAGAAAAGAAAAGATGTGAAAGGCAAAGGAGAAAAGGAAAGATATACTCATTTGAATGCAGAATTCCAAAGAATAACAAGAAGAGAAAAGAAAGCAATAAGCATAAGAATGCCTTCCTCGGTGATTAATACAGAGAAATAGAGGAAAACAATAGAATGGAAAACTAAAAATCTCTTCAAGAAAATTAGAGATACTAAGGGAAAATGTCATGCAAAGATGGGCACAATAAAGGCCAGAAATTGTATGGACCTAACAGAAGTAGATGATATTAAGAAGAGGTGGCAAGAATACACAGAATAACTATACAGAAAAGATCTTCATGACCCAGATAACCACGATGGTGTGATTACTCACGTAGAGCCAGACATACTGGAATGTGAAGTAAAGTGGGACTTAAGAAGCATCAATAGGATCAAAGCCAGTGGAGGTACTGGAATTCCAGTTGAGCCTTTTCAAATCCTAAAAGATGATGCTGTGAAAGTGTTGCAGTTAATATGCCAGCAAATTTGGAAAACTCAGCAGTGGCCACAGGACTAGAAAATGTCAGTTTTCACTCCAATCCCAAAGAAAGACAACGCCAAAGAACGTTCAAACTACTACACAATTGCACTCATCTCACACGCTAGCAAGTTCAGGTCAGTTCAGTCACTCAGTCATGTCCAACTCTTTCCTTATAGTTCAACTCTCACATCCATATATGACCACTGGAAAAACCATAGCTTTGACTAGATGGACCTTTGTTGGCAAGGTAATGTCCCTGCTTTTTAATATGCTATCTAGGTTGGTTATAATTTTTCTTCCAAGAAGAAAGCATCTTTTAATTTCATGGCTGCAATCACCAACTGCAGTGATTTTGGAGCCCCCCCAAATAAAGTCAGCCAATGTTTCCACTGTTTCCCCATCTATTTGCCATGAAGTGATGGGACCAGATGCCATGATCTTTATTTTCTGAATATTGAGTTTTAAGCCAACTTTTCACTCTCCTCTTTCATTTTCATTTCAAAGTAATGCTCAAAATTCTTCAAGTCAGGCTTCAACAGTATGGATACCAGACCACCTTACCTGCCTCCTGAGAAATCTGTATGCAGGTCGAGAAGCAATAGTTAGAAATGGACATGGAACAACAGACTGGTTCCAAATTGGTAAAGGAGTATGTCAAGGCTGTATATTGTCACCCTGCTTATTTAACTTATATGCAGAGTACATCATGAGAAATGCTGGATTGGATGAAGCACAAGCTGGAATCAAGATTGCTGGGAGAAATATCAATAACTTCAGATAGGCAGACACCGCCTTTATGTCAGAAAGTGAAGAAGAACTAAAGAGCTTCTCGAAGAAAGCGAAAGAGGAAAGTGAAAAAGCTGGCTGAAAACTCAACATTCAGAAAACTAAGATAATGTCATCTGGTCCCATCACCTCATGGCAAATAGATGAGGAAAGAAGGGAAACAGTGAGAGACTTTATTTTTGGCTCCAGAATCACTGCAGATGGTGACTGCAGTCATGAAATTAAAAGACACAGTCCTTGGAAGAAAAATTATGACCAACCTAGATAGCATATTAAAAAGCAGAGACATTACTTTGCCAGCATAGGTCCTTCTAGTCAAAGCTATAGTTTTTCTAGTAGTCCTGTATGGATGTGGGAGTTGGACTATAAATAAAGCTGAGTGCCAAAGAATTGATGCTTTTGAACTCTGTGTTGGAGAAGACTCTTGAGAGTCCCTTGGACTGCAAGGAGATCCAACCAGTCCATCCTAAAGGAAATCAGTTCTGAATATTCATTAAAAGAACTGATACTGAAGCTGAAACTCCAATACTTTGGCCACCTGAAGCAAAAAACTGACTTATTTGAAAAGATTCTGGTTCTGGGAAAGATTGAAGGTGAGAGGAGAAGGGGAAGACAGAGGATTAGATTGTTGGGTGGCATCACCGATGCGATGGACATGAGTTTGAGTAAGCTCTGGGAGTTGGTGATGGACACTGAAGTCTGGCGTGCTGCAGTCCATGGGATCTCAAAGATTTGGACACAACTGAGTGACTGAACTGAACTGAGGCCCTTTTTGTTGCCCCTGAAGTCTTAAATTCCCTGAGAAGTAGATCCTGAAGAACTAAATCTGGAGTTCTAGGCAGTCCTAGAACTGCCTAGTTCTAGTCCTAGGCAGGAAGATTTGTGGGTTGACTACAATTATTCTGGAGCCCAAGACAACTTAGATGTCTGATGTGCTGGGGGTGACATGTGGACAACATGACTAATGTAAAGAATGGAGGGGCAGGGTTGGTTCTCACCTTATGTGCACTAACTAATAACTGGAAAAACTATTCCATCAATGAAAAGAAAATAACTGTAATAAAAATGAGAAAACAAACCTTATCTCACATAGGGTAGCAGAACTCGACATTTTAAAATGTCAAGCCACAATATCAATGGAATCTTCTCTTTCTGGTAAAATATGCAAAAATTGTCATATGTTGAAGCAATTTTCAAAGAATAATTGAAAAAGGAATTTATGAGAGGTCTGTGTGTTTATATATGGAGTCTGGTGAAGGATCAGAGAGTGGCTTACTGTCAATGAGAAATATTACAAGGAAAAGGAATGAAGGGTTCCCTCAGGATATAATAGTCTATGATTCTAAAGAATTTTTCAGATGTAAAAAGGACAGCACTTATTGAGTTCAGTTAAGTGACATGAACACCTAAACAAAACAAAACCTAAAGTTCAGCTTCATGAGTAAATAATATGATGATGCAACGATTAACCTTAATGAACCAGAGTTTTTGAAGAAAACAACAGAGAAGTCACACATTACTGAACCAAAATAAATATTCCTCATCTTTATTATTCCTTAATTTTTCTCTTTACAGTAGAACTTAGAAGGGAACACCTTCAAAGAACAATTGGCTATGAATGGTGTCCAGGAATTTTTCGAATGAGATTTTTAAAAATTTCAACTAGACTCTAATTCGTATGTCAACACCCCAACATTAACTTGCCAGAGAATAATCATCAAAAGATTTAAGTTTAATGGTCCCCTTTCTAGTCTTTTAAGTTCCCTGCATGTGATGTCCATTGTGTGATCTGGAAGGTAGGAAAAGGGTGTTACAAAGACTTTGCTAAAGAAATTGCCATTTTAATGCAAGAATAATGTCATCTTGACATCTCACATTTTATCATAAAATTGCAAGCTATCAAATGAGAATGATTACTCTACAGTCAAGGAAATTATACTTAGAAACCTTCTAAGGAAATTTTCGACATCAGAAAGGCATATATGTCTTTAAGGCAACAAGGAATAAGATCTTTAAAAGGTAGATCTTTAAAATGCATTGCTGCCTCAAAAAGGGAACCCTCATACACTGTTGGTGGGAATGTAAATTGGTGTAGCCACTATGCCAAACAATATGGAGGTTTCTTAAAAAAACTAAAAATAGAACTACAATATAATCCACAATTCCACTCCTGGGTATATACTGCAAAAAACAAAACCACTAATTTGAAAAGATACATGAACACCAATGTTTATTGTGTATGTGTATATATTTGTATGTATAATACATACATACATACACGATGGAATACTACTTAGGCATGAAAAAGACTACAATTTTGTCACTTGCAGCAACACAAATGGACTTAAAAGCTATCATGCTAGAGTGAAATAAGTCAGACAGAGAAAGATAAGTACTGTATGACACATGTTTATATGGAATCTAAAAATTAAACTAATGAATATAACAAAAAAGAAACAGATTCATGGATATAAAGTATAGACTAGTGGGGGGAATGGGCAATATAGAGGTAGGGGAATAAGAGGTACAAACTGTCATGTGAAAAATAAGCTACAAGAATATATTGCACAGCACAGGGAATATAGCCAATATATTATAATAACTATAAATAGAATATAATATTAAAAAATTGAATATAATATAATATGTACATATGTGCATATAATATTGTACATCAACTATGCATCAATTGAAAATTTTAAAAATTAAAAACAGAGCTCTTCAAGTTTGCCTAAGTTTTTAATTGTCAGTTGATGAGCCATTCATGGGGATGACTCTGGAAAATGTGTTTTTCCCATGGAAAGAGTCCTGAAGTCCTCAACCTCCATTCAAAGCCACCTTATATATTACACATGGTGCTAAGTGCCACAATATTAGGGGCCCACAGAAAATGTTTTAATTTTTTAAAAAACTAAAATAAAAAGTGAACTTCTAGGCCAAAGAAAAATGTCTTAATATGTCATATTAGTACATATTTTGTACCACCACAGTCAAAAAACATAATTTAATATTTTTCTTTAGAGGAAGTGGCCCTGCTTCCATTCAGCCTTTCACCCTAAAACCTATCTCCCTATTTGAATATTTTAAATTCATGAGCTTTAATTTCCTTATCTGTCAAATGGAAGTATTATCTCAAAGAGCTGTTCTGAGGATTAAATAAAATAGCAAACTCAAGAGCAGTTTGCAAACTGTTAAGAACTTTCTTCAGAGAGATCACATTATTATTTTCTTGGTCATGGCCATTATCATCCAACTAGTCACTGAAACTAGAAATCTGGGATTAAATTTAAATCCTGTTTCTCTATCTCTTCTTCCAAATAACTGCAAGTATCTTTGATTTCTACCTCTGCCATAGCTCTGATATCCACATTTTCTTTTAGGGTCTCATTGCTAAAGCATTCTTCCTATTCTTTTAAAAAAGTTTTTATTATGGAGAATTTAGACATACACACAGGTACACAGGAGAGCATAACAAATCAAATGTACCCATTTTCCAGACCCCCAAATCAATCCTGTTCCATATCCCAGATCACCTTTGAAGCAAATCTCAGGCATTATGTAATTTTATCTATAAATACGTCAATATATTTCTCTATGAGATAGGGACTTTAGAAAAAAAACCATAATACTATCCTCACTTCTAAAAATAGCAATAACGTCTTAATTCATAGAATTTCTAGTCACTGCTCATCTTTACAATTGTTTTATAAATGTCATAAATGTTTTTTAAAAGATTTTTTCCAGCTAGACTCCAAATAAGATCTTAACATGGTTTATTGATCTGTAGGTTCCATGCCAAGCACTTTATGCCTCTCCTGTTTGCTTATCAACTAATCTTTTAACCACACTGTTGCTGTGGCTCAACTTTCTGCTTCTATACTTTTCTGATTTACTTTCCATGCTGCTACCAATGTTATCTAAAATGGATTCCATCACATGACTCTTCTCATTAAAAAAAGAAACTTCAAAATGTTTACAGGGATGAAGTTCATTTATTTATTTGTTTAACTATTCATGCAGACTACTGAAGGCCTTCAATAATAAGATCCAAATACACTTTTCCTGACTAATTTTCCAATTCCTCTCCTAAGCCTTCACCTATGGCCCTTCGTGCATGGATGCGTGCTAAGTCGCTTCGGTCATGTCCAACTCTATGTGACCCCATGGACTTCAGCCCGGCAGGCTCCTCTGTCCTTGGGATTCTCCAGGCAGGAATACTGGAGTGGGTTGCCATTTTCTTCTCCAGAGACTCTTCCCAACCCAGGGATCAATCCCATGTCTCTTTATGTCTCCTGCATTGGAGGGCAGATTCTTTACCACTAGTGCCACCTGGGGAACCACATCTACCGAAAACACCTTATCCTCTCTCAGGAACTTTGCTCAGACTGTTTTCATTTGTCTTTGCCAGAAAAGCCCTCCTCTTTTTTTGGCATGGCAAAATCCTACTTACCCTTTAGAGAACTTTGGATTTCTCTTCCTATCTTTGCCAGCACTCTTCATCTAATAAATTAACCCTTAACCTCCTTATAGTACTTTGATAATACATCTCTAATGCTGATTATAATAATGACAGCATCAAAAAACTTCAAATTCCTGAAGCCATCTAACATTCCCAATCATCTTATAGAAAAATTACTATTATTATTTCTGTCCATAGATGTGGAAACAGTATTAGCTAATGTTAACTCAATGCCTATTAGGTCACAGCCTTTGTTCTCACTGAATATAATTGACTAGGTTCTATTGTCATGTCCATTGTACATCTGAGGAAAACAAACAAGATCTCACAGCTAGTTGTTGACAGACCAAGGCCTGGAGCACAGGTAGTTTGGCTATGGAACCCTAACCTTAACAATCAGCTAGACTGCTTTATGAAGAAACAGAGTTTTTATTAAAAGTGTGTGTGTGTGTGTGTGTGTGTGTGTGATTTTATAGTTCTGTCTCAAAAGCATGACTTCACCAAGGCCAGCTCTTGTCTGATTCTCAGCATAATACTCTATACATATCAGAGAATGTTCAGTGAATTAAATATATTGAGTTAATCCTGAAGAATTTATTAACTGTAAAAAAGGAAGATTTTTCAGACTAAAGAACTATAATTTCTGAAATTCAATAAATTAAATGTAAAATCAAGACTGAGTTTACCAAAAACTAAAAAGAGGGAAAGGATTTACATATACATTTTAGCAGCCTATCTATTGTCACACACCGCCATAGAACTGGGGCTTCCCTGCTGGCTCAGTGGTAAAGAGGAGCCAATGCAGGAGATGTGAGTTTGATCCCTGGGTTGGGAATATCCCCTGGAGAAGAATATTGGCAACCCACTCCAGTATTCTTCATCTGGAAAATCCCATGGACAGAAAGACCTGGAGGGCTACAGTTCATGGAGTTGCAAAGAGTTGGACATGACCTTAGCAACTAAGTAACAGGAACAAACCATCAACCTAGAATAGTTTAATAACTAAATTGCATGAATTTCCTCCACCATCTTATTAAAAAATATGCAGAGGAAAAGATGGAATATGAAGCTATAAGATGATGTATATTCCCAAGTTTCTCCTGATAGGTGATATTTCACAAACAGGTCCATTGTCATTATGTAGGTGTCCTGACTGAAATATATGGACTATTTCTTCAGAGGTAGAGAAACTATTTCATTTTCTTATTCAGTAGTTAGGGCTGAAACCTGAATAGATTTGGGGAGAGGTTGGAATAAAGTGTGAAATTGTTCTCAATATTGCTGTAACTATTCCAATTTAGGAAAGATGAAAAGCAACGAATATTTCCTCCTAGGCTCTGAGATTGTCATTCATTTGAAATTAAGGTAGACAATGAAACTACAGATTCACTTGTTTTAGGATGATTAAGAAGCAAGAAAAATGCTATTAATTCAATTTTGGAGCCATGTGAGAAATGGCTAGTATGATGGCCAGTATGATTCTTTCAGCTTATCAAATTCTTTAGGAGTATTGCTTTACTAAAGAACAATAATTCAGGTTTTTAATTTTAAAAAAAGAGTTGGGGAACTTCTTAGTCTAGAAATAGAGGTCCAAAGTGATAAACAGCTTTTAGCTCTGAAATATCAGATTATGCAATGACATTTAGCTGAGTTACATTTGTAATTCCATCCTCTGAACTCTAAAGACAAGGACTATGGCACAGAAAGGCCCTTAAACTCCAGACACTTTGGATGGAATCTGCAGGCCCAATTCTTAAAGTCTTGACTTCACTTTGCGGAAAAATTTTCTACTTCTTCAAAGTAGCTGCAGAGAGAGAAGAGAGGGCTCTGGTGCTTGTAAATCCTCCTCTCCCTAAAAACAAACAAACAAACAAAACACCCCCAAAACTCAGTCCAGGAATAAGACTTCAAATAAGAATAATTTTTGAATTCCTGATGACTAATTTAACTGATATCAGAGCTAAATTCTGCTTTGCTCCCTGTCTTCTGACAGCACCTCTTGATAATTACCATTAGATGATTTGCACCTGCTGTCAAAGACCCTCCTACACCCTCTTATCCAGAATGTTGCTAACTCCCCAAATTCCTAGGTATACTATTTCCATTAAAACACAACTCACCTTTCCCATCAGTCTTGGGTTTGAGTCTCACAAATATAAGAAAATTTTTTTAAAAAGCAATTGACCATTTGCTAGGGTTTGAGTCCTGACCTGATCCCTGTGTATCTATGAATACATATGTGTGGGCAGGAGAACAAGGATAACCTCTTCAGCTCATATTCTCT
The DNA here is from genome assembly GCF_963930625.1 of Muntiacus reevesi. Taxonomy (NCBI): domain Eukaryota; kingdom Metazoa; phylum Chordata; class Mammalia; order Artiodactyla; family Cervidae; genus Muntiacus; species Muntiacus reevesi. The sequence continues at coordinate 39,788,785 of NC_089251.1, read as the reverse complement.
TAAAAAATAAATGCAAATCATTGTTTAGTGGCCAAGGATAGTCTCTTGTGGACATTCCACATAATTTCCCCACTGATAATTGCTTTCCTTGAGAGAAATTTTAAACATTTTTACAAGTACTACTAGGCTCAATATTATAGATAACATAACAAAGATTTTGTTTTCTAGGTTGTTAGTGCCAATTTCACATTTTATTCAGTTTTCCTCTAATGTACTTTTGCTTTTCTAAGGTCCCCCCCCCCAGGATGCCATGTTACATTTGTTTGTCATGCCATTTTTTTTCTATTTGAATAAATTCATCCATCATAAAGGTATCCTTTGTAAGACCATGTGGCCTGCCCTTTGATTTTGTAAGAATTGCCATTGAATTTGAGAAGCTTGTCTTCAAGAAACTTATGATCTAATTATTACAGTTAATAATTCTTTTTGAGGTTTAACAACATTCTCCTATGTTGTGCAGATAACTATGGAAATCATGAGTGGCCCAGGAGGTGGTGGTATTGCCGCAAAGTCAGATAGGGTGGAAATGATATATCCAAATAGAAAAGATGGCGAAACAGGGCATTCCTATGCACCAGAATAAGTTGTCTGCATTTGTGAGAGGGCAGCCAGAAGATGACAGGAACCCAAGATTAATATGACTGAAGGCAGATGTGAAGAGGAAGGTAAAGTTCAGGAAAGTCCTTAGAAGCACAAGCCCCTCATGGAACTCCTTCTGCAGAAACATTCTTCTCAGAAAAGGGGGTGGGGGGAAGATGAATGTTCACAGTTTCTGGCCTATAGCCTAGAGCTTCATCCTAGAATTTACACTCCCTTTTCTCCCTTTTGGCTAATCTTCAAACGCTACAAAAGAATGGAGGGGTTGAGTCCTTTCTTAAATACAGCCTCTCAAAAGTTGATTTTTGCATTTGTTTTTCCTATAGGACTTTGGATGTTGATGCAACACTCCAAAACCATATTTTCAAGACCATCTGTGCTTTCTACTGATTCCAATTTAGGACATTCTTGACTTTCTTGAGTGTCTGGCTGTTCAAAATGACAAAAAAAGTATTGCTTAACTTTTTTGAAGACTATGAAGAGACAGTTTTGTTTTCCCTTGGTTTCAGAAAGACTTCAGGTTCATGAAAATGAAGTGAATGAGCAAAAGTGAAAATTTTTTATTGAAGTATAGTTGAGGTACACTATTATATAAGTTATGGGTGTATAATATAGTGGTTCAAAGTCTAAAAGTTATACCTCATTTATAGTTATTATAAAATATTGGCTAATTTCCCTGTCTTGTAAAATATATCCTTGTAGTTTATTTTATGCATGATAGTTTTTACCTTTTAAAGTAAGATACTTTTAAAACAATCAATAGAAACTAAGGAAACCTAAATAAAGTGTGAAATTGGCACTAACAAATTTGAAAACACACAATCCCTACTACATTATCTGTAATGTTGAACTTAGTAAGACTTTAAAATGCTTAAACATTTCTGTCAAAGGAAATAGCAGTTATCAATGGGAAATCATGTGAGATGTCTTCAAAAGACCATTCTTATCCACTAACCAGTGTTTTAAAAATCTATTTCTTAGGACAATATGAATTGAAAATTTTACCCTTGTTTACCTGACCACCCAGATGTCAAGTCCCAAACCCTAGCAAATGGTGAAACAAGTTTTTTGTTTTTGTTTTTTAATTTGCTTCTGTTTGTCAGACAAAACCAAGTTGGTGTTGAGGAGAGTCAAAGAGATTTTAAAAAATGATTTTTTCCTCTTTCTTGATGAACTCCATGATCCAGTCTTTCTTCTAGCAAATTATCCTCTCTATATTCATTTTGCAATGACCAAAAAAGGAAAAACATCATGAAGGAGTCTCAGTCTTAACTTTTAATTTCCTGGTTTTTGTCAGTTTATGTCGCAACATTAATTTTATTTCCACAAAAGAGGAGGGTTGCAGGTAATTAATATCTCTTCAGTTCTCCTCCCAGAGGAAAAATACCCTATCATTAACACTGGGTTGTTAAAGAACAAGAAAAAAGAAAAGTGACTCTGAGATGTAGGAAGAACTTTCCCCACGTGTCACTGCACACACAGGAGGGGCCTTACTGGACTTGGTTGGTCGTCAGGCACTCTTACTTGCTAATTAGATAACATCCCAGCCTGTGCTGTGATGCTGAGTATGTAACCCTTTTAGAGACCATGTTACAGTTTGGTGATACTTCTACAAGTAGGAATTTCTTGCTTTCTATTCCTCATTTCCCCATTCTTTATGTCTAAATGTTGTACACCTGAAAATTGGATTTGATGGCACTTAACCAAATTCTTAGAGGCATTTTCCTCCTCCTCTTTCTGAATTCAAAAAGGCTGAGCAAAGTCATTTGTAGAAGAAGTGCAGGGTCCTCAAACATTTAAAAAATGCTTTCAAATGAAAGGGAGTGTGTTGGTATCTGCCCTGTCTGTAATCTGCAGCCTTACAAGGAGACAAAGAAACTCTGGCGTGTCCCTACTATAGTTTCAATGAAGATAGGATGATGGTCCTTGAAGTAAGTATAAAATAATTGTATGTAGGGGCTTATGCAAAAAGGCTTTGTTCCTAAATACTGGAAAGGCAGTCACCCTGAAACAATGGGGCAAATTAGCATGCAGCCAGCCCCAGGCTCTTAGCTACACACACAAACACACACACATGCACGCACACACACATGCTCACACTCACAAGCTCACAGTGACTGATGCTTGGTGCTTGCTGGGAGGTCAACAGTAAGAATCTTTCTTGCGAAGGCAGCATGTCAGATTTCAGACACTTTCTCTACAAATGGGCTTTCACTGCTCAAAGGAGGGGGGTGTTCTGATCCAGATTATAAAGTCCATTTACATGAAAAGATGCCGCTTTCAGTGACATGATTAATTTCGGAAATACCTGGCGTCTGAATGAAGCTGAGACTTCAAGAAATGACTGATGATGAGAAAAGATAATTAGGCAAATGTCAAGAGTTTTGCTTGGTGACTGAGGGGCTGGCCCATCTAGGTTATCCTATATTCACTCCAGATGGGAATGAAAGGCCTTTGTGGGAAGTTGGGGATGATCAACCTACGGTCACAGAGAAACTCGCTTTAGCTCATGTTACTCTGGGTTTGGCTCCATCACGACCAGTGGGCAGTCGATGCTTACCTTCAATGACTTGTCAGAGAATCCCAGACAAAGCTGGCCTTGTTTATCCTTGAGGTCCGAAAAATGTAAATTTATCTTGCCTTACATGTCATTTGTTCAAAAGTGACCTCTCTGTTCTAAGCCTTTTCAAAAATCTCATTGACTTCTCCCCTCTAAAAGGAGAAAAACAGAAAGGGGGAAAAGCCAAACACCATTTAATACTCTGCAGAAAGGACTTTGAAGACAAAGGCTGAAGTGGGAAGTAATGCAAATCTACCCCTACCCCCAACACATTGTTTTCGAACCCTTTCTTCACGGTGGTTTTTTTTTTCTTTTCCCTACTATTTTTTTTTTTTTTTTCTTTCCGTGTTGAATTGGAGAATGTTAATGACTGGAGATTAGTGACCTCCACAGGCACAGGGTAGAGCTGACAGAAAGCAAGCCACCCCTAGTGGACTGATGAAAGAGTTCTCCAAAGCAATTTTTAAATTTTTTTTTTAACATATTTACTAATTTGACTGTACGGGGTCTTAGTTGGGACATGTGGATTCTTTAGTTAAGGCATGCAAACTCTTAGTTGTGGCATGCAGGATCTAGTTCCCCATCCAGAGATGGAACCCCAGACCCCTGTGTTGGGAACATGGAGTTTCAGCCTGTGGACCACCAAGGAAGCCCCTCCAAAAGAACTTTTAAGAACATTACCTTTAACCACCACAAGAGAGAGGGTGGTTCATTCCTTACTTTTTCTGTCTGGCAGTACAACTTAATTCCTCCAAAAAGATAGTCATTATGGATGAAAGTTTTGTAGATACACCGAGGACCATAAGTGATTCTTAACAACGCTAACCTCTCTGCTCTACTCTCTTCTTCCACCTGATTGGTATTTAAAGGAGGAAAGTGCCTCCTTCTGTGACATGACAAATGCCTTCCATCTCTAGGCAATGGAACTCTTCCAGGAAGAAAGGAGATGATCCAGAGGATCATTCTAGCTAGCAATTGAGGCCTGAGTCTCCCCATTTAGGTTTCATCTGATATTAACCATGGTTGCGGTGATGACAGAGGATGAGATGATTGGATGGCATCACCAACTCAATGGACATGAGTTTGAGTAAACTCCGGGAGTTGGTGATGAACAGGGAGGCCTGGCGTGTTATAGTTCATGGGGTCACAGAGAGTCAGACATGACTGAGAGACTGAACTGAACTGAACCATGGTGCTGTGGGTTGAATTGTGCCCCCACGGAAGATGCGTGTTAGTTGCTCAGTATTGTCCAGTTCTTTGCGATCCCATGGTCTGTAGCCCACTAGGTTCCTCTGTCCATGAGATTTCCCAGGCAACAATACTGGAGTGGGTTGCCATTCCCTTCTCCAGGCAATCTTCTCAACCCAGGGATTGAAGCTGGTTCTCCCATATTGCAGGAAAATTCTTTACCACCTGAGCCACCATGAAGATAAGCTGAAATCCTAACTCCCAGTACCTCAGAATGTGACTTTCTTTGGATGTAGGATTGTTGCAGATGTAATTAATGAAGATAAGGTCATGCTGGAGTTGAGTGGGCTCTTACTTCAATAAGTCCAGTGGCCTTATAGGAAAATGATGTGAAGACACACGGGGGACAGGACTATGTGACTCCAGAGAGAGAGAGATTAGAGTCACAGTGTTACAAACTCAAGAGGACCGAGGATCAATGGCCACCACCAGAGGCTACAAGGACATCAGGAGGGATTCTACCCTCTAGATTGCAGAGGGAGCAAGGCTCCACTGACACTCCACTTTTGGACTTCTGGTCTCCAGAACAGTGAGACGGTCAATTTCTCTGTGTTACTTGGTTATTGCAGTCCTAGGAAATGAATATAATAGTTCTATAATTCAGCATCACAGGCTTATAAAGAACTGCAAACCTTCTCTTTTGTTTTTGACTTAAACTCTTACAGTCTTACTCCAATTCCATCATCATAGGCAGAAAGTGTTTACTAAGAGACAGTGTCACCTGTCATAGATCATGAAAGAAGTATAGCTCCATACTAACCAGAAACAGAGAACCTGTCTCCTAAAAGTCTTCACTTTAAACATACTCCTAGTCTGTGTAAAATTGCTCATCAGTGTCATGGAATCCCCCCTCCCCCAGCCCAAACCAGTGCTCAATATTTTTAGTGAAACGTTGTAGGTGAAAAGGACAGTGTGTGCATGATAAGATGCTTCAGTCCTGCCTGACTCTTTGCAACCCCATGCACCATAGCCCTCCAGGCTCCTCTGTCCATGGGATTCTCCAGGCAAGAATACCGGAGTGGGTTGCCATATCCTCCTCCAGGGGATCTTCCCAACCCTGGGATCAAACTTGCATCTCTTATGTCTCCTGCATAGGCAGGTGGGTTCTTTACCACTAGCACCACCTGGAAAGCCCATAAAGTACACTGAATGCACTTTATGTACTTCATAAAATGTTCACTACTCTATATTATAAAACATTAAGGCATGAGGGGAGGAATAAACTTAGGTGTCAGCCAGTTTTATTCCTTTGGAGAAAATACATTAAAATATATTCATAGCAAATATGCGGGGTCTTTGACCACATCTGTTTCTACTAGTGGGATAAAGCTGGAATGAATTGAAATTACCCATTATATGGAAATTTCTACCCCAAAAGGGGAAATTTCATCATCTCAGTATAATTTTAAAAAGCTATTTACCTAAAATAGTAAAGTACTATTAGTACTATACTAGTAAATAATGCATATAACTTGGTATGAGTTAATTTTTTTTTTCAAAACTAGCTTTAGAAATCACATTGCTTAGTGGCAGTTTTGTGCAAATGACAAATGAAAACAAAATGCTTTCATATTAGCAAATGAAAACAAAAAAGGTTATTCTACCTTTTATAATTCATTTATATTACACAAAATAAACATATTTACTGAAGTATGTCATTTCCTTGATTTTGAGTGTTTGCTACTGTTCAAGCCAACTATTCTGAAAGTTAAACAATTTTAAAATAAAAAGATGCTTTTTGCTTCGGGGACTAGAAGTTTGCAGAAATGGGAGAGGGTCCCACAATCCAAATACAATATGATCATGTTGTCCTATTTGCTTTTAATCATCCATAATTCCTGAGACACTTAACATTTTATGTTTAAATATTATCATGGTACAAAGCTTTTCCCTTGCTTGTGCATAATTTCATCTAGAAATTAATATCTCCCCCTCATAATGCATCAAAAACTAGAAACATTTTCCATCCTTAATGGTGTAGGAATTAGTGTAATTTTAAAGCACTCAAGGATATAATTATTTACATGTACTAGAAATATTAACTAGAACTATCTGATCAAGGTATGTGAAAGTCGGAGTGAAGCAAAATATTCCTTGAAATTATAGATGGATAGCTATTATAATGTTGCTTAAAAAGAAACAATTAGGCTATGCCAGCATTCCAGATAATAGAAAAATGTGTTCCTGGAATCCACTGAATGTTAAATATTTCTTTTTTTTGTAAAATACTTGAAGATTATTTATTTTCTGTTGAAGTTAATATGTAAGTAGATATGGATTTGGTATTGTTGGAAGTGATAGAAAAAAATAGATGAAGTGTTAATTTAATAAATGTGTTGCCAGTTGTGCTAAAATTGAAAGCAATGCATGTATGTCATTTACATGCATATATAGTTGTAATATTTTTATCGTTATTATGAAGTGTGCTTAGTTTTATAAATGCATCTGCTCATTGTGATGATTCCTGTGCTCAGCTTAAACGGAGTTATCATTTTTCTTCTTTTGTTTATAAAGGTACTGTTTATATTTCATGTGCGATTGATTATATTCCTGGAAGGTCTTGTGATTAACAATATAGTATTTTTTTTATTGAGTTATTTCACACACAAATGGCAAGGCCCAAAGGGTATTCTAGGTTTGCAAGATTTTTCTAATATATGTGTTCTATATTAAAACTGCTAATTAGTGCTTTTAAACAGTTCAACACTGAATTGTTGGAAGGCACCATATCAGGGGCTAATATAAAACTGTTTATGGGAAAGGAAATGTAAAATAAGAAGGTGTTAAACCCAATACAAATTGAGTGGCAGAGGGTTCCCACCAGTGTTAATTTTTTGTTTTGTCTCATTTAAAGTTGAGATGCCTGTGTTAGCATTGTGATGTGGGACACACTGTACATATAGATAGACTGAAATGTGTCAATTTCTGAGTAGCATTTGTCTGGCAAAGCCGTCAATGGATAGTTTAATCAGGAAATAGTGTTTCCTTAATGACACTAGTTTTTATTTTTAATGGAAGGGCATATGTATATATGATTTTATGTACGTTGATTATACAAGATATGTTAAAAGTTCCTATTCTTGCTATGCATGTTCATGAGCTTTTTAATAGTATTTTGATATGCTTGTCTAACAGGCAATAATTCATTAATGGAGTTCTTAATTTCTCAAGGTAATTTCACAACTGAAATTCAATGTACATGGGTTGAAATCAATCCAAAAGTCTCAATATCTGAAGTTGAATTTTATTCTCAGTATTATGAATGAGTCAAATCAGAGGAAACCTTAAGTCATCTATTTAAATCCAGTACTTCCAGCTTCTACACAGATATAGCAGTGAGAAAACTTTCCTCTTAAATGCTTCCAGGGAAATTTACAGATTGCCCGCATCACCCTCACCAAAGTTTTTTTTTTATAATTAAATTTATTATTAATTAAAGTATAATTGTTTTACAATATTGTGTTTGTTTCTGCCAAATGTCAGCATGAATCAGCCACAGGTATACCTATGTCTTCTCCCTCTTGAACTTCCCTCCCATCTCCTTCCCCATCCTACCCCTCTAGGTTGTTACAGAGCCCCTGTTTAATTTCCGTGAGTCATACAGCAAATTCCCATTAGCTATGGTAATATATATGTTTCCATGTTACTCTCTCCACACATCCCACTCTCTCCTTCCTCCCTGTACCCCATGTCCATAAGTCTGTTCTCTATGTCTGTGCCTCCACTGCTGCCCTGCAAATAGGCTCATCAGTACCATCTTTCTATATTCCATGTATATGTGTTGATATATGATATTCGTTTTTCTCTTCCTGACTTACTTCACTCTGTATAATAGGCTCTGGTCTCACCCACCTCTTTAGAACTGACTCAAATATGTTCCTTTCTGTGGTTGAGTAATATTCCATTGTATACACATACCACAGCTTCTTTATCCATTCATCTGTCGATGGGCATCTAGATAGCTTCTCTGTACTAGCTATTATAAATAGTGCTGCAGTGAACATTGGGGTATATGTGTGTTTTTCAATTTCCCCACCAAAGGTTGAAGATTGGTTTCAAGGGATGACTGCTTCATCATTTCTATACTTCTCTGACCAGTCTACTTCATCTCAGATGAAGCACACAAGGAAAACTGGACAGCTTTCAAGAAAGAATTTTTATTAGTTATCATCCCGTATTGCATGAAAACACACTAATTTCAAATAGGTATTCTGTCTAGCTTTTCCCCTTACCATAATGCCTTCTATCATTCTCTATTTAAGTGCTCAGTGTTAAAAAAGGGATTTTGATTTGTTTCATTTTTAGTTTTTTTTTAAACTTTGTTGTTCTTATAAATATGAATACTTGGGGATTTCATAATGCTGGGTATGAAAACATATATTTTTTATACACATTCAACTAGATTTTGGAAATATCATATGACCACATGCTGTATCTTTAAAATGAAAAAAGAAATTGTTGATAAACTCTTGTCAAGCTTGATTAATAAAAAGGAGAGCAGTCATAAATAAATGTCAGGAATTAAAATAAGACATCATTACAAGCTGTTTGGCTTTGCAAAACAGAAGACATAGAGCTACTTTATGGCAATAACATTGAGGATCTGAATTATATTAATCACAAAAATTTCAAAACATATTCAACCTGACAAAAGATGAAATAGAACATATAAATGGTCCTAGATATGGCTCAGTGGTAAAGAATCTGCCTGCAATGTAGGAGACCTGGGTTCAATCCCTGGGTCAGTAAGATCCCTTGGAGTAGGAAGTGGCAGTCCACTCCAGTACTCTTGCCTGGAGAATTCCATGGACGAAGGAGCCTGGTGAGCTACAGTCCATGGGATCGCACAGAGTCAGACATGACTGAAGCAAATAAGCAGCAGCAGCAGATATAGTCGTACTATTGAATCTGCAATTTCAGCATTACCACATGCAAGTCTTTTGACCTAGATGTCTTCACTCATCAATTCTTTCATAAATTTAAGGAAGAAATAACACCAATTATGATGGCTCTAAGCATAGTAAAAAGCAGAGACATTACTTTGCCAAAAAATGTCTGTCTCGTCAAAGCTATGGTTTTTCCAATAGTCATGTATGGATGTAAGAGTTGGACTATAAAGAAAGCTGAGCGCCAGAGAACTGATGCTTTTGAACTGTGGTGTTAGAGAAGACTCTTGAGAGTCCCTTGAACTGCAAGGAGATCAAATCAGTCCATCCTAAAGGAAATCAGTCCTGAATATTCATTGGAAGGACTGTTGCTGAAGCTGAAACTCCAATAATTTGGCCACCTGATGCAAAGAACTGACTCATTAGAAAAGACCCTGATGCTGGGCAAGATTGAAGGCAGGAGGACAAGGGGAAGACAGAGGATGAGATGGTTGGATGGCATCACCGATTCGCAAGTTCCAGGAGTTGGTGATGGACAGGGCAGCCTGTCATGCTGCAGTCAGTGGGGTTGCAAAGAGTCGGACATGACGTTGTGACTGAAATGAATTTACAGCCCCACCAATAGTGTTGAATCGTTTCCTTTCCTTCACACCTCCTCCAGAATTTATTGTTTGTACATTTTTTGATGATAGACATTCTGAATGTTATGTGGTGATACCTCATTGTAGTTTTGAGTTGCATTTCTCTAATAATTAATGGTGTTGTGCATCTTTTCATATGCTTTTTTCACCATCTGCACATCTTGTTTGAAGAAAAGATTATTTAGATCTTCAGTCCATTTCTTAAACTGGGGTTTTTTTTGGTGGTTGTTGTTTTTATATTGAACTGCAAGAGTCATTTGTATATTTGGGGGATTAATCCCTTATTGGTCATTTCATTTGCAAATATTTTCTCCCATTCTGTAGGCTCTTTTTTCATTTTGCTTATTGTTTTCTTTGCTGTGCAAAAGCTCTGAAGTTTAACTCAGCCCCATTTATTTATTTTTATTTTCATTATTCAGCATTCACTACAGTAAGTCCCTGTAACTGGCAGACCTGTCCCATGACTCACCTTCTCTCTCTCTTGTGTGTAGTGTGTGGGACTGCTGTCTGGAGGAGAAGAAGAGGTGGCGGGAGCGAGCCACCAAGACCAGCATCTTCAAAGGCACCTTCCTCCTGTGCTCTGTGCCCTATGTGATCACCAGCTTGGTTCCCAGTAATGATGCCCAGAATAAAACTGTTGCAGGAAAAATGTGGTCAGTTCGCAACTCAATATGTTCTCTCCAAATGGACATGATGCGTTTTGAGTTTTAAGAAACGTTGACAAGGTTTTTTGTCTTTTTTTTTTTTTTCTGAATATTTTATTTTATTTTATTTTTTTTTTACTTTTTATTTATTTTTTTTTATTTTATTATTTTTTTAATTTTTCAGTGGGTTTTGTCATACATTGATGTGAATCAGCCATAGAGTTACACGAATTCCCCATCCCGGTCTCCCATCCCACCTCCCTCTCCACCCGATTCCTCTGGATCTTTCCAGCCCAACAGGCCCGAGCACTTGACTCATGCCTCCCACCTGGGCTGGTGGTCTGTTTCACCACAGATAATATACATGCTGTTCTTTCGAAACATCCCACCCTCACCTTCTCCCACAGAGTTCAAACGTCTGTTCTGTACTTCTGCGTCTCTTCTTCTGCCCTGCATATAGGGCCATTGTTACCATCTTTCTAAATTCCGTATATATGTGTTAGTATACTGTAATGTTCTTTATCTTTCTGGCTCACCTCACTCTGTATAATGGGCTCCAGTTTCATCCATCTCATTAGAACTGATTCAAATGAATTCTTTTTAACGTCTGAGTAATATTCCATGGTGTATATGTACCACAGCTTCCTTATCCATTCATCTGCTGATGGGCATCTAGGTTGTTTCCATGTCCTGGCTATTATAAACAGTGCTGCGATGAACATTGGGGTGTATGTGTCTCTTTCAGATCTGGATTCCTCAGTGTGTATGCCCAGAAGTGGGATTGCTGGGTCATATGGCAGTTCTATTTCCAGTTTTTTAAGAAATCTCCACACTGTTTTCCATAGTGGCTGTACTAGTTTGCATTCCCACCAACAGTGTAAGAGGGTTCCCTTTTCTCCACACCCTCTCCAGCATTTATTGCTTGTAGACTTTTGGATAGCAGCCATCCTGACTGGCGTGTAATGGTACCTCATTGTGGTTTTGATTTGCATTTCTCTGATAATGAGTGATGTGGAGCATCTTTTCATGTGTTTGTTAGCCATCTGAATGTCTTCTTTGGAGAAATGTCTGTTTAGTTATTTGGCCCATTTTTTGATTGGGTCATTTATTTTTCTGGAATTGAGCTTCAGGAGTTGCTTGTATATTTTTTAGATTAATCCTTTGTCTGTTTCCTCATTTGCTATTATTTTCTCCCAATCCGAGGGCTGTCTTTTCACCTTACTTATAGTTTCCTTTGTTGTGCAAAAACTTTTAAGTTTCATTAGGTCCCATTTGTTTATTTTTGCTTTTATTTCCAATATTCTGGGAGGTGGGTCATAGAAGATCTTGCTGTGATTTATGTCAGAGAGTGTTTTGCCTATGTTCTCCTCTAGGAGTTTTATAGTTTCTGGTCTTACATTTAGATCTTTAATCCATTTTGAGTTTATTTTTGTGTATGGTGTTAGAAAGTGTTCTAGTTTCATTCTTTTACAAGTGGCTGACCAGTTTTCCCAGCACCACTTGTTAAAGAGATTGTCTTTTTTCCATTGTATATCCTTGCCTCCTTTGTCAAAGATAAGGTGTCCATAGGTTCGTGGATTTATCTCTGGGCTTTCTATTCTGTTCCATTGATCTATATTTCTGTCTTTGTGCCAGTACCATACTGTCTTGATGACTGTGGCTTTGTAGTAGAGTCTGAAGTCAGGCAGGTTGATTCCTCCAGTTCCATTCTTCTTTCTCAAGATTACTTTGGCTATTCGAGGTTTTTTGTATTTCCATACAAATTGTGAAATTATTTGTTCTAGTTCTGTGAAAAATACCGTTGGTAGCTTGATAGGGATTGCATTGAATCTATAGATTGCTTTGGGTAGAATAGCCATTTTGACAATATTGATTCTTCCAATCCATGAACACGGTATGTTTCTCCATCTGTTTGTGTCCTCTTTGATTTCTTTCATCAATGTTTTATAGTTTTCTGTGTACAGGTCTTTTGTTTCTTTAGGTAGATATACTCCTAAGTATTTTATTCTTTTTGTTGCAATGGTGAATGGTATTGTTTCCTTAATTTCTCTTTCTGTTTTTTCATTGTTAGTATATAGGAATGCAAGGGATTTCTGTGTGTTAATTTTATATCCTGCAACTTTACTATATTCATTGATTAGCTCTAGTAATTTTCTGGAAGAGTCTTTAGGGTTTTCTATGTAGAGGATCATGTCATCTGCAAACAGCGAGAGTTTCACTTCTTCTTTTCCTATCTGGATTCCTTTTACGTCTTTTTCTGCTCTGATTGCTGTGGCCAAAACTTCCAACACTATGTTGAATAGTAGTGGTGAGAGTGGGCATTCTTGTCTTGTTCCTGATTTCAGAGGAAATGCTTTCAATTTTTCACCATTGAGGGTGATGCTTGCTGTGGGTTTGTCATATATAGCTTTTATTATGTTGAGGTATGTTCCTTCTATTCCTGCTTTCTGGAGAGTTTTAATCATAAATGAGTGTTGAATTTTGTCAAAGGCTTTCTCTGCATCTATTGAGATAATCATATGGTTTTTATCTTCCAATTTGTTAATGTGGTGTATTACGTTGATCGATTTGCGGATATTAAAGAATCCTTGCATTCCTGGGATAAAGCCCACTTGGTCATGGTGTATGATTTTTTTAATATGTTGTTGGATTCTGTTTGCTAGAATTTTGTTAAGGATTTTTGCATCTATGTTCATCAGTGATATTGGCCTGTAGTTTTCTTTTTTTGTGGCGTCTTTGTCTGGTTTTGGAATTAGGGTGATGGTGGCCTCATAGAATGAGTTTGGAAGTTTACCTTCATCTGCAATTTTCTGGAAGAGTTTGAGTAAGACAGGTGTTAGCTCTTCTCTAAATTTTTGGTAGAATTCAGCTGTGAAGCCATCTGGTCCTGGGCTTTTGTTTGCTGGAAGATTTTTGATTACAGTTTCGATTTCCTTGCTTGTGATGGTTCTGTTAAGATCTTCTATTTCTTCCTGGTTCAGTTTTGGAAAGTTATACTTTTCTAAGAATTTGTCCATTTCATCCAAGTTGTCCATTTTATTGGCATAGAGCTGCTGGTAGTAGTCTCTTATGATCCTTTGGATTTCAGTGTTGTCTGTTGTGATCTCACCCTTTTCATTTCTTATTTTGTTAATTTGGTTCTTCTCTCTTTGTTTCTTAATGAGTCTTGTTAATGGTTTGTCAATTTTGTTTATTTTTTCAAAAAACCAGCTTTTAGCTTTGTTGATTTTTGCTATGGTCTCTTTAGTTTCTTTTGCATTTATTTCTGCCCTAATTTTTAAGATTTCTTTCCTTCTGCTAACCCTGGGGTTCTTCATTTCTTCCTTCTCTAATTGCTTTAGGTGTAGAGTTACAAGAAGAAGATATAACAATTATAAATATATATGCACCCAACATAGGAGCACTGCAATATGTATGGCAAACGCTAACAAGTATGAAAGAGGAAATTAATAGTAACACAATAATAGTGGGAGACTTTAATACCCCACTCACAACTATGGATAGATCAACTAAACAGAAAATCAATAAGGAAACACAAACCTTAAATGATACAATGGACCAGCTAGACCTAGTTGATATCTATAGGACATTTCACCCCAAAACAATCAACTTCACCTTTTTCTCAAGCGCACACGGAACCTTCTCCAGAATAGATCACATCCTGGGCCATAAATCTGGTCTTGGAAAATTCAAAAAAATTGAAATCATTCCAGTCATCTTTTCTGACCACAGTGCAGTAAGATTAGATCTCAATTACAGGAAAAAAAATTGTTAAAAATTCAAACATATGGAGGCTAAATAACACGCTTCTGAATAACCAACAAATCATAGAAGAAATCAAAAAAGAAATCAAAATATGTATAGAAATGAATGAAAATGAAAGCACAACAACCCAAAACCTATGGGACACTGTAAAAGCAGTGTTAAGGGGAAGGTTCATAGCATTACAGGCTTACATCAAGAAACAAGAAAAAAGCCAAATAAATAACCTAACTCTACACCTAAAGTTTTTTGTCTTTTGTGGGGACAAAAGGCAACTTACTAAGGAGAAAAAGCTAAGCCTAGGAAACCTCTGTGGAATCCCTCCCCTGCCCACTGCCACCACCCCATCCAGCCACTGCCTTGGCTTTCCTTTGTGAAAGAAGGAGGCAATCTAAGCCAAGCTCAGAAAACATGCAAACATACTGTCATTTCACTTCAGCACACATTTCCGCAGCATCTTCTCTGGGCAGAACATGAAAGAGACCCTGCAGTGGAGGTGTGGCCTGGTAAGGTCCTGCAGGAGAGCCCCTGTGAGGGTGACATGACCCTGTAGATATGACTATCCCACTTGGATGGAGCACCAGGACAAGGCATCTGATAGGGTAGCATCCCAGACTTCTGAGGCAGGAGTGAGTGAAGTGGGCATGGCTATGCAGGGAGGCAATTCCATCAGAAGTATGGGCCAGGTCTAATGTCTTGCATGGGAACCACCAGTCACTGGTCCCACTGAAGCAAAGCACTTGAATGTGACTTGTCCAAATTGAGATGTACTGTACGTATGACTGGAGAAGGAAATGGCACCCCACTCCAGTACTCTTGCCTGGAAAATCCCATGGATGGAGGAGCCTGGTAGGCTGCAGTCCATGGGATCATGAAGAATCGGACACGACTGAGAGACTTCACTTTCACTTTTCACTTTTATGCCTTGGAGAAGGAAATGGCAACCCACTCCAGTGTTCCTGCCTGGAGAATCCCAGGGATGGGGTCGCACAGAGTCGGACACAAATGAAGTGATTTAGCAGCAGCGGCAGTAGGTATGACATGCATGCTGGGTTTCCAAGGCTTAACACAACTACACACACACACACACACACCCTCACACACACACATCTAATATATATATGGGTTTCCCTGGTGGCTCAGCAGTAAAGAATCTGCCTGCAGTGATAGATACACAGGTTCTATCCCTGGGTCGGGAAGATAGCCTAGAGAAGAAAATGGCAACCCACTCCCCTGGAAAATCCCACAGACAGAAGAGCTTGGCAGGCTAGTCCACAGGGCAGCAAGAGGCAGACATGACTTAGCTACTAAACCAAAGAGGTGGCTCAGAAAATATTGCTGTGTTTTACGTTAAAGAGTGTTCTGCATAATGTTTCCCTCTAAGTTTTATTGTGTCTGGCTTTATATTTAGAGCTTTAATCCATTTTGAGTTTTTGTGTGTGATGTTCTAATTTTATTCTTTTGCATGTATCTACCCATTTTTCCCAGCACCACTTATTGAAGTGACAATCTTTTCTCCATTGTATATTTTTGCCTCCTTTGTTATAGTTTAGTTGACCATAGATGTATGGATTTATCTCTGGACTTTCTGTCTGGCTCCAGTGAATCTATATTTTTGTTTTTGTGCCAGTACCATACTGTTTTGATGACTGTAGCTTTGTAGTATGCTCTGAAGCCAGTCTTTCCTTTCTCAAGATTGTTTTTAAAAAAAAGATTGCTTGGCTATTTAGGGTCTTTAGAACAGAAAGAAAAAATGTATGCTGTGGTTGCTAAGATATATGGTAAGAATGAATTTTTCATTTGTGAAACTGTGAAGAAGAAAAAAGATATTCATGTTAGTTTTGCTATTGTCACATCTCAAACTGCAAATTTATGACCACAGAGCATGGTAGGTGCTTAGTTACAATGAAAAAAGTATTAAATTGTACAATAAAACATTCAGAGAGAGAGAGGGAGACTACATTCATGTATTTTTAATTTTATTATTATTGTCATTAATTTCTTACTGTGCGTAATTTGCAAATTAAACTTTATAGTAGGTGTGTATGTATAGGAAAAATCATGGTATGTGATAGTTTGCTACTATCTGTAGTTTCAGGCATCCATTAGGGTTTTGGAACAAGTCCTCTGCAGATAAGAGGGAAGTACTATGCTAACAAAAGTGAAATAAAATAGCATTTCAAAAGAATTAAAAATTTTCCAGTACCTAAGAAAACATAACAAGAAGAGATACAATATTTCTATACTAAAATCTTCAGAACATTCTTGAGAGATATTAAAGAAATAGAGGAACAGAGTATGTTCACAAATTAAAATTAATTTCCCCCAGATTGATTCAATCCCATCAAAATCTTACAGAAACTATTATAGAAATTGACAATATGATTCTAAAATTTATAGTTGAAGCAATGGCTGAAAGTAGTGACGATGATCTTGAAGAAGAATTTAATATAAAGCTAGAGTAAGTAAGATAGTGTGGTATTAACTGAAGAATAAGTAAATAAAAGAATAAAAAGTCTTGAAAGACAAGAACTCGTACACATACACACGGTCAATTTCTCACCCAACAAAAATTTCAAACATAAAGCAAAGTGGAAGAAGTTTACAGTGAGTAATACCACCTAATTCTGCTATTATCATTTAACAAGAATTGCTTATCATAGATTTATTCATCCATCCAACCATCATATATTTTAATGCATTTAAAAGTAAATTACAAGTGTTAGTTGTACTTCCTTCTAAATACTTCAACATTAGTACCATTAGCTAGAGTCTAATATTTCCTTACAGTTCTTTACTTCTGATACAAAATTTACATATAATGAAAATGAACAATTAAATCTGCTGAAATTTGACAAATACATATACCTATGAAACACAATCCACTCAACTTATACAATAGTTTAATTATATCGGAAATTTTCATTATGCCCTTTCCCAGCCAATTTCTTTCCCATTCCCCAGATACAACAAGAATTAAGATTTGTTTTTGCCACAGAAACTTTTCTTGTTCTAATATTCTGTATAAATAGAATCTACTGTGTCTACTCTTGTGTCTAGCTTCATCAACTCAGCATGACACCTTTAAGATCTATCCATATTGTTTCATGTATTGAGAGTGTGAAGTAATCACAGTTAGTTCATTCTTCTGTTCATGGACACATGGGCAGTTTCAAGTTTTTGGTTGTTATGAATAAAACTACTATGAGTCTTATGTCTCTTGTGGAAATATGATTTAATTTATCTTGCATAAACATGGAATATTGGAATTGATGTGTCATAGAGTAGGCACATGTGTAATTTTATGAAAAGCTGCCAGAACTTTTCCCAAATTAGCTGTACCATGCTACAAGCTTCTCCAGTAGCCAGTCTTGGATATAACGGAAGTAGAAAGAAAATGTAGGGAACATACGACCATATCTTGAGTCCCAAGTTCCCTAGCCAGTTTGCCTGTTTTTTTTCTCTACCTTTCAGTGTCTTCTTATATATAACACTTAAGGGTTTAGCTGTACTTGAAGAGGAATAGGGAGACATATGTCAACTTCATATTGTTTGGAATAAAAAATGTGTCACTATTTTCATTTTATCCTGAACATGCTGATAATAACTGGTGGCAGGGATTGTCAAATGAGTTCTAATACTCTTGACTTTTTGCAGATGTAGGTGTGATAGAGCTTGACATGAGTTTGAAGACAGAAGACTCAGCAGTCTGAGTTGATGACTATGAGGAATTGTCTGGTCTCTGTCCCATGGGAAGATGCTTTGAAAGAAAAGGGCTCAGATCACTGTCGAGGAATGCCAGATGAAAGGAAGGGCACATTGGCAGTTTGCAGCATGGGTAGCTCAGAACAATGACAGATGAACAAATTGGATGGACATTTGTAAGCAGTTCCTGAGGTGTTCAAGGCATAGTTAAGTGGTATTTTTCTGAAAGAGAAAGGTAAAAATAAGAAGATCTGGGCAGCTACAAAGTAAATGCCCTTAGTTGTTGAGATGTGATGCAAGAATGAGTACTCCCCCTATCCCCATCTAAATGGACTGTCCTTGTCTTCAGTAGTCACAGCTTCAGCTGGAGAGGGACCTGAGGTTCCCAAGAAAAAGCCCTTGGGATAGAAGTCAGGTATAATCAGGGCAGGTGCAATGCTTGGGGAGAAATCTGACATGAAGCACAGGTCAGCCTTGAGCAAAGCAGTGAAGAGTTGGAGGAAACATATAAGACGAGGAAACATATAAGACAAAGAAACAAAGGGAATTATATTTTGGAATTAATAATGAAGGCACTTTTACAAAAGAATGGCAAAAGGGAGGGCGTTTTTAGTTTTTAAGGGAGAATAGGAAAGAAGAGGGCTAAAATGAAATAAAGACAAATGATAAAATTAAAGCTTTTAGTATACATAGAACAGAAAACACATTTTCATCAGTATAGATATCTTCCTTTTATAGTTTTTAGTTATTTCCTATCTATCTACTCATAAATCACTTCTCATTTTACCTCTAATGTGCTACCTTATTAGGGAGGTGACAGAGGATGAAATGGCTGGATGGCATCAGCGACTCAATGGACATGAGTTTAAGGAAACTCTGGGATATGGCCAAGGACAGGGAAGTCTGGTGTGCTACAGTTCACGGGGTCTCAAAGAGTCAGACATGACTTAGTGACTGGACAGCAACACTACCTGATTGGTGTTTGCGTTCTGATTTATAGGTGTGTGTGCTGGTTGAGGGCAATGCATATCTGATACGAAGTCATTTGTCAATTAGGGAAAATACATTTTCACATATATATAGTCATAAATATATTTGATGTGCAAATCTTTTAGAATTTTGATTTAGTATATCAAAAATCTATTTTCTCTATTTCATTAAAAATATACTGGAAATAATATTTGCTTCAACCAATGTGTGTGCGTTTTTTTAGGGTTCGTTTTATTCCTGTCTCACTTTGAAAGTCGAATATATTTAAAGGAATCTGCATGTTGATTTGCTAATTTGAGATATTTAGTCATAACTCCCTAGGGCATCTTAATGATGTTGCTTTACAAGTTACCAGGTAGCTGCCACTAAAGTATGGTGCATTGCTTTTCTTCTCAGGTTGATCCACTATCCTTGGAGATTAGATGGCTTGCTGAGTAGAAAAGTTTGGGTGTCATGTAATGCTGCCGGATAAACATGGCAATGTGCCCAGGAGCATCAATCTTATGTGAAGCTCTGAAAGAAAGAGTTGGAGGAGTAAATGTGATTTTGCATATACAGACAAATTAGCAGAATTCCATTTTCCATATCACACTATCTTGAATTCTTCACAAAAACACAGAAAGTAGAACACTTATGCATAGTGAATACCTGCAAAATGTAGTACTTTGGCATTGTGCACTCACTACATTGGGTTTCCCAGGTGGCACTGTGGTAAAAAAAAAAATCCACCTGCCAATGCAAGAGACTCAAGAGACATGCTCTGATCCCTGGGTTGGAAAGATGCCTTGGAGTAGGAAATGGCACCTCCAGTATTCTTGACTGAAAATTTCCATGGACAGAGGAGCCTCGCATGTTACAGTCCACAGGTTGCAAAGAGTCAGACACACTGAGACCGCATGAGCACATACTCATTACATTAGTGTTGCAGATTCCTCCAAAATAACTGAGGATGATATTGAGGGAGGTGGCAGAACTATGACTTAGGCCCAGATATCTATCTCCTGATATAACCAACTAGAAGGGGAATTTTTTTGGTGGGTCCCAGAAGATTTGCATGGCTAGGATTTTAAGAACATGATTTTGTCCCCTGAGATCATGTATATTTAAATTTGATTGTACACATGCAAAATGTTTCCCATGTATTTGTTCAACTTTCTGCTATAATTATACTCAAATGTTTGTTTGCAAACATACTCCTATTTTTAGTTCTATTTCCCTCCACAGCGAATTCTTTGGTAGTACAAAAAAACCACAAAACCTGATAACTCTAGAATTTGCAGGCTATTTTTATTTGCCTTTTAAATGTTTAATAATGTAAACACATTTGGAACATAAACTTACCCACAACTGTTGAAGATAATTCCACAATAATCAAAATAATGAGAGAAATTTAGAACTCTTGGAAACCACTGAGGCTACGGCAGGTAGTATTTTCCTGCCTGATGATCCTAACGACAAACTTGAAGAGGCTGATAAAGCCCACTGAACAACAACTTGAGAAACTGTAGTCAAGATAAATAGCAGTCAACCTAAAAAGTGTGTGATGTATTTAATTGCTTTTTAATATTTTTAATTTTATGGGGTGGCAAATTGGTCCACACTTCTGTATTGCCTGAGAAACTTGTGAGTAAAAACAATGACACGTTAAACCTATAGATCAGTTTTGGGAAGAATTGATGCTTGCCTTATCCTTATCAAGTCTACCTATTAACATGATATATGTTTTCATTTATTTAGGTTTTATAGATAAAAACCAATAAACAGATTTATAGATCTGTAAATCTTTATAGATTTATAAAGATTTCAGAATACAGATTCTGAATATATTTTGTTAGACTTATATTTAGAATTTCATTCTTTTGAGCTATTGTAGTAGGCACTTATTAAGAAAATTTGTATTTCAATTGTTCATTGCTCAGGTATATAAATACTATTTATTTTGTTTATTGACCTAGTATCTTGCTAATTTGCTAAACTCATTTATTATTTCTAGGAGCTTTTAAATGGATTCTTTGGCATTTTCCATGTATAGAAGCATGTTGTCTGTGAATAGAGATAGCTTTATTTTTTCCCTTTAAATATGTATGAATTTTATTTCTTTTTCTTTTTTTATTGCACAGGCTAGGAACTTCAGTGTAATATTGAACAGCAGCATCATCTCAATGGAACATGAGTCTGAGCAAACTCCAGGAGATAGTGAAGGACAGGGAGTTTGGTGTGCTGCAGACCATGGGGTTGCAAAGAGTCTGACAGGACTGAGCAGCTGAACGACAACAAAAATGTTGAGAGAGGGCTTTCTTGCCTTTAAAGCAACTAATCTTTCACCATTCTTAGATTCCAATTGTACACACATTAGGCTGTTTGACATTATCTCACAGTTCTTAGATATTCTGTCCCTTCATTTTTACACTTTTTCTTGTGATTCAGTTTGAGTAACTTCTATTAACCTACCTTTAAAGTCACTGATTCTTTCTTCAGTCTGTCAAGTTTACCTGAAGTCACTGTTGAAAGCATTTTTCATCTCTCTTACTATATTCTAGTTAATAACATTTCTATTTGAATCTTTTTTTATAGTTTCTTCAGTGTTGAAATTATCTACCTGGTATTTCATGTTTATCTTTTCTAGTAGAGATTTTAATATAGGTACAATAGTTATTTTAAATTCTCTGATATTTTTAACATCTGTTCTATATCTAAGTATGGTTCTATTGATTGTATAGTCTCTTGACAATTGACTGGTTTTTATTGTTTTTTTTCATTATATTTTTTTGTTGAAAACTAGAAGTCGTATGTAGAATACTAGAAGCTGAAGTAAATAGTTTTATGTATGGAAATGGACACAATTTACCTTTAATAACATTTAAGGGACTCCACAACTCTCTTTTCAACCTAAAGGTGTTCTCCACAAATTTGTTGACATTCTGAGCAGATTCTTTCTTTCCTGTATCTGTCTCTGTCTGTCCTAAGCACTGTTCACATCCTGTTACTCCCTCCAGCACTTGTTTCTCTTTAGATTTCAAGCTAATTAGTTCTGTGACTACAGTTGTCTAATGGCATCAACAAAAGGTGTGAGCTTGCAGTTTGTCTGTTTTGTTGTTGCTCTTGTAGTGGTGAATTACCAAGCAGCGGTTTGTATATGTACCTTTTATTTTTTTGAGAGTTAATAAAATTAGATTATTCTAAAATATTTAATGCCACAGTTCAAAGGTCAAAGATTATTGAAATGAGATTCTCACTTTCACTCATTCCTCATCCATCTTATCCCTTTTCTCTCCTTCTAACTTTTAATTTCAGCCTTTATGAAAAAATATCCAAACCAAGCAAATTAATGTGGATATACTATTTTTATCCCTTCCTTTCTTATAACAAAATTTTGCTCCACTTTTTCCCCTGAAGATCTTTTCTAATAGGTTCATAGACGCCTTCTTTATTATTTTCACAGCTGCATGGTATTCTTTGTGGCTATATTATACTTTATATAATATATAACATATATAATATATGTAATATGTAATAGTACATAATATAATATATACTTTAATATATAACAGTGGCCTATTGCTGGGCATTTAGGTTGTTTCTAATCTTTTGATATTAGGGATCACATCACAATGAGCAATCTTGTAGATATATTATTTTCTTATATGTGCAGATTTATTTCTAATACAGATCTCTAGAAACGAGATTTTTAGAACAATTTTACATACTATTGTCCGATGCTCCACACCTTCTTTGTCACCAATTTGGTTTTTTTTCATAAAAGTGAAATTCCACTTTATATTTCTTTTTATTAGTGAAAATAGGTACTAACATAGGTCTTTTGTAAAAGTAAAGTGGTGTAAAGGAAACTAAAAAATTAGGAGATACTTGTAAAGCTTCAATGAACATGGGAATGCAGATATTTTCCTTCGAGATTCTGATTTCAATTCCTTTCAATAAATATTCAGAAGTGAATTTGCTTGATCATATGGTAGTTTATTTCTTGATTTTTTGAGACATGACCATACTGAATTTCATAATCAGTCAGTCAGTCAGTCAGTTCAGTCGCTCAGTCGTGTTTGTCCGACTCTTTGAGACTCCATGAATCGCAGCGTGGTAGTTTCATAATAGCTGTAACCAATTTGCATTCCCAGTATATCAGGGACCCTTTTCCTCCACATCCTTTCCAACAATTATCTTTTTTTTTTTTTTTTAAGTGATAGATGTCTAGAGTCGTTCTAATTTGCATTTTCCTGATGGTTAGTGATGTTGAGCAAATTTTCATGTGCCTGTTGACCATCTCTTATCCTTTTTGATGAAATCTCTATTCAGGTTCCTTGTTCATTTTTTAAGTGGGTCTTTTTCTTTTTTTTATTGAGTTGTAAGATTCTTTTTGCTTTAGTTACCAATCCTTATCTGATATACGGTTTAGCAAATATTTTCTCCTATTCTGCAAATTGTCTCTTCATTTTGTTGATGAAACATAACTATTTCTAATAGTAAATTTAACTTATAAATATTTCTGTGGATGCTGGGATATTAAATTACTGAAGTGCTTTTGATCGACAGGTATAGGATTTTTAAAACATTGGAGCCGACATTTAAAAATTAAAAGCTTTCAAGTTTAAAAAATTTAGATTTTCAGTTTCTATTGGGAGATCAGAATCTTTGTCCAGTGGGCCTTCATTCTTGCACGGAAGTGGTTACCTAGTACTGAGGAGCAGCTACTCCCTTCAAAAGTGCATGTGTGTTTTCTTCCTCAATAGGGTTCATCCATGTTATTTCAAAAATGATGGCAGATATATGTGAGTGTATGCATTTAATTACCATGCATTTACTTTTAAACTTATCTATGCAAGTATAAGGGCTTCCATGGTGGCTCAGCAGTAAAGAATGTGCCTGCCAATGTCTGCTAATGCAGGAAACAGGAGTTTGATCCCTGGGTCGAGAAGATTGCCTGGAGAAGGAAATGGCAACCCACTCCAGTTTTCTTCCTTGGAAAATCCCATGGACAGAGGAGCCTAGTGGGCAACAGTTCATGGACTCCCAAAGAGTAAAACATGATTGAGAGAATAAGCAACAACAACAACGTGTGTATAAACATATGTTTATATGTTCAAAGAAAGACTTTCTGTTAGGATACACATCACAGCAAGCTATTGTTGCAATGCACTCCTCCATGTTATATGTACACCTGCATGTGTCATTCATTAATGATGGTCACTTTTTAAGATACTACAGGAACTCTATGAATGATAACTAACATCTTTAAAACCTCTTTAAAATTGATGTTTTAAAATTTTATCATCTGTAAATTGTTAATACAGACTGAAAACCACAATCACAGAAAACTAACCGATCTGATCACATGGACCACAGCCTTGTCTAACTCAATGAAACTATGAGCCATGCTGTGTAGGGTCACCCAAGATGGACGGGTCTTGGTGGAGAGTTCTGACAAAATGTGGTCCACTGGAGAAGGGAATGGCAAACCACTTCAGTGTTCTTGCCTTGAGAACCCCACAAACAGTATGAAAAGGCAAAAAGACAGGACACTGAAAGATGAACTCCCCAGGTCAGTAGGTGCCCAATATGCTACTGGAGATCAGTGGAGAAATAACTCCAGAAAGAATAAAGAGATGGACCCAAAGCAAAAACAATACCCAGTTGTGGATGTGACCTGTGATGGAAGTAAAGTCCCATGCTGTAAAGAGCTATATTGCATAGGAACCTGGAATGTTAGGTCCATGAATCAATGCAAATTAGAAGTTGTCAAACAGGAGATGGCAAGAGTGAACATTGACATCTTAGGAATCAGCAAATTAAAATGGACTGGAATGGGTGAATTTAACTCAGATGACCATTATATCTACTACTGTGGGCAGGAATCCCTTAGAAGAAATGCAATAGCCATCATAGTCAATAAAAGATTCTGAAATGCTTGGATGCAATCTCAAAAATGACATAATGACCTCTGTTCATTTCCAAGGCAAACCATTCAATATCACAGTTATCCAAGTCTATGCCCTGACCAGTGATGCTGAAGAAGCTGAAGTTGAATGGTTCTATGAAGACCTATAAAAGCTTTAGAAAACAACACCCCCAAAAGACTTCCTTTTCATTATAGTGGACAGGAAAGCAAAAGTAGAAAGTCAAGAAATACCTGGAGTAACAGGCAAATTTGGCCTTGGAGTACAGAATTAAGCAGGGCAAAGGCTAATAGAGTTTTGCCAAGAGAATGCACTGATCATAACAAACACCCTCTTCCAACAACACAAGAGAAGACTCTACACATGGACATCACCAGATGGTCAATACTGAAATCAGATTTTTATATTTTTTGCAGCCAAAGATGGAAAAGCTCTATATAGTCAGCAAAAACAAAACCAGGAGCTGACTGTGGCTCAGATGATGAACTCGTTCTTACTTCAGATTTAAATTGAAGAAAGTAGGGAAAACCACTAGATCATTCAGGTATGACCTAAATCAAATCCCTTACTATTATACAGAGGAAATGACAAATAGATTCAAGGGATTAGATCTGATAGAGTGCCTAAAGAATTATGGACTGAGGTTTGTGACATTGTACAGGAGGCAGTGATCAAGACCATCCCCAAGAAAAAGAAATGAAAAAGGCAAAATGGCTGTCTGAGGAGGCCTTACAGATAGCTGAGAAAGGAAGAGAAGTGAAAGGCAAAGGAGAAAAGGAAAGGTAAACCCATTTGAATGCAGAGTTCCAAAGAACAGCCAGGAGAGATTAGAATGCCTTCCTCGGGGATCAATGCAAAGAAAGAGAGGAAAACAATAGAATGGAAAAGACTAGAGATCTCTTCAAGAAAATTAGAGATAAAAGGGAAATTTTCATGCAAAGATGAGCACAATCAATGACAGGAATGGTATGGACCTAACAGAAGCAGACGATATTAAGAAGAAGTGACAAGAATGCACAGAAGAACTATACAAAAAAGGCCTTCATGACCCAGATAACCAAGATGGTGTGATCACTCACCTAGAGCCAGATATCTTGGAATGCAAAGTCACGTGTGCCTTAGGAAGCATCACTAGGAACAAAGTTAGTGGGGGTGTTGGAATTCCAGTTGAGCTATTCAAATCCTAAAAGATGATGCTGTGAAATTGCTGTACTCAATATGCCAGCAGATTTGGAAAACTCAGCAGTGGCCACAGGACTGGAAAATGTCAGTTTTCATTCCAATCCCAAAGAAAGTTAATGCCATAGTATGCTCAAACTACCGCACACCTACACTCATCACACATGCTAGCAAAGTAATGCTCAAAATTCTCCAAGCCAGACTTCAACAGTACACGAACTGTGAACTTCCAGATGTTCAAGTTGGATTTAGAAAAGGCAGAGGAAAGAGATTAAATTGGCAACATCTGTTGGATCATCGAAAAAACAAGAGAGTTCCAGAAAAACATCTACTACTGCTTTATTGACTACGCCAAAACTTTGACTGTGTGGATCACAACAAACTGTGGAAAATTCTTCAAGAGATGGGAATACAAGACCACCTGACCTGCCTCCTGAGAAATTTGAACGCAGGTCAAGAAGCAACAGTTAGAACTGGACATGGAACAGCCTGGTTCCAAATCGGGAAATGAGTACATCAAGGCTGTATATTGTCACCCTGTTTATTTAACTTATATGCAGAGTACATCATGAGAAACGCTGGACTGGATGAAGCGCAAGCTGGAATCAAGATTGCCGGGAGAAATATCAATAACCTCAGATATGCAAATGACACCACACTTAGGGCAGAAAGCGAAGAACTAAAGAGCCTCTTGATGATAGTGAAAGAGGAGAGTGAAAAAGTTAGCTGAAAACTCAACATTCAGAAAACTAAGATCATGGCATCCAGTCCCATCACTTCATGGCAAATAAATGGGGAAACAGTGGAAACAGTGGCAGACTTTATTTTTTGTGGCTCCAAAATCACTGCAGATGGTGACTGCAGCCATGAAATTAAAAGATGCTTACTCCTTGGAAGAAAAGTTATGACCAACCTAGACAGCATATTGAAAAGCAGGGACACTACTTTGCCAACAAATGTTCAAATAGTCAAAGCTGTGGTTTTTCCGGTAGTCAGGTATGAATGTTATATTTGGACTATAAACAAAGCTGAGCGCTGAAGAATTGATGGTTTTGAACTGTGGTGTTGGAGAAAATTTTGAGAGTCCTTTGGACTGCAAGAAGATCCAACCAGTCCACTCTAAAGGAGATCAGTCCTGGGTGTTCATTGGAAGGACTGATGTTGAAGCTGAAACTCCAATACTTTGGCCACCTGATGTGAACAACAGACTCATTTGAAAAGACCCTGATGCTGGGAAAGATTTAGGTGGGAGAAGAAAGGGATGACAGAAAATGAGATGGTTGGATGGCTCATCGACTCAATGGACATGTGTTTGAGTAAACTCCGGGAATTGGTTATGGACAGGGAGGCTTGGCGTGCTGCAGTTCATGGGATCACAAAAAGTTGGAAACAACTGAGTGACTGAACTGAACTGAATACAAGATTCTTAAATTAAATGTATATAACCTAAACTATATTTAAAGGGCTCTTCTCTGTTGCCTGGTACAGTGTATGATTGTTTGTTTTATTTTATCCATTTATATTTTGTGGAATGTTCACTTGCATAGGAGCTTCTACTGTTATCATTGATCCATTTTGCACACATTGGTAGCTGAACTTTATATAATGATCTTTGTCCTATCCAATCTGACAAGCTGTGATGTACATATATAGGATAGATTTTTAAGCTATATATATATTTTATAATTTATAGTAACATATAATTTTATAAATTAACTGTCTGAAGCTCAGAGTTTTTTCTTGGTTTTGCAATATTTATTTATGAGAAATCTTTTGTGCCATACAAGCAAAGAAGTCACAAATAAAGAGGGCAAGTTAAGAGAAGTTGGGCACTGTATGCATCAGAGAGACTGGGGTTGGGGGGAAAAGATATATGTAAATAAATTTTACATATATTTAAATCTAGGAGGAATATTAACAGTTTGGAAGGTGCAATGAATAATTCTCTGAGTCCTGACCTTTTAAGAAATAAACCTAAAGATCTAGATATACAAATAATATGACAGTTATGAAAATCCAAATAGAAATTGAAAAGATATCCTATTAATTCTTGCCATCAAAACACTGAATTACTAAAGTGAAAGTGGTGGTGAGATTTCCACCAATTTTATTCACTGCTAATTTAAGTATTACTAACAGAATTCATCATTATTATGAAGGGTCCAAGGTGAGACAAAAGGAAACAAATTCTTATGATATATGCAGAACCTCTCTTTGTCTGCCAAGGGTGGACAGATTGTAATTACTGTTTAACATAATACGCATTTAACATTCTTGGATGGCTTTGTTGTCGTTGTTATTTTTGTACCATCTTTTATCTTGGTGTGGACTTCTTGTATGGTATGTTGGAAATGTTTCCTGCAGAGAGAAAAAGGCAAATAGAGTCTTGTTTAATAAAGAGCTTGTAACAATACATGTTTACAAATGGCTTATTTTCAGATGGACAGGTGAAAGGTGCTATGTAAGTGCCAAGTATTATTATCTGTCTAAATCTAGCTGAGTGAACAAATCTTTTTAATGCCCATTTTAATGACACAATTGTCCCATATGGTAGACTTCAAATGCATAAAACAACCCTGAGTTAGTACATTCCCTGGAGAGAACCAGAGTTTCCAGGTGTGCCATATTTTAAACTCAGAGTGAAATTAAGAGACAGCTTTTCAAAATGCAGGCTCGAACTGCCACCCAGACCAAGTTAATTTCTCTCTTCATTGTTTCAGACAACACAGGGCTATTTCATTAATGAAACAAAATCATGTTTTATCTACTGAAAAGCAGGTCCTAATCCTGTTAGAATATCTGGGCCTGTACGGATTTTGGTAAGAGGAAGTTCTCTGGCACTAAGGTACTGGGATTGGATTATTTACATAAATTTGATTAAGTTTGGTAAAGACTTGAGTTGAGTATGTTTCTGGGGAAGGCTGATTTTGTAAGATGGTGTTTAATGGTGTTTTTTAGGTCTAGATGCATCTTGTTCATGACGGTTCAAAGCTCCTCACAGCCTTTAACTTGGCAGATGGCAATAAGGCACGGGAAACAAGGTCTGTTAGCTTTGAAAATCATGGTACATTCATAAAATCAGAACTGGTTTTCAGAATGTCTGATGTTTGAGACAGCTGTTTTTTCTTCTTTTGCTTTGTATTTATTGTTGAAATGGATCCTTCTTTTTATGATTGATGTAACCCTCCTCTTGCAAAATAACTCAAGTGTCCTATGTGGCATCTTGGGGAAGCCAAATAGTAATATGACCATGAAGGACAGTGAGACAAAAGTCTGAGAATGATTGTGAGACCACGGTGCTGGCTTCTTGGTGGAGTGTCTGATTAGTTTAGTGGAGTTATGTCTTGACTGTTCCAGTAGTCAAGACATAGTCATAACTAGGTTGAAGTGGACCATACTGGTCCCAGATCATGTGCACAGACCGTATACTTCACCCTAGTAAAAAAATGAGTGGTTGAGTGCAGAGAAGACCAAGGAAGACATGCGAGGCCTTGAAACTTGATTCAGTAGACTTAATTCTCTGTCCTTGTTCTATAGTTGAATAAGATGGTCCTTAAGTTCCCTTGTAACAACTATTTATTTATGTACATTTTGCAAAGGGTCAGGTATTTAAAACCCAGTCTAATGCTTCAGCCACATCCCCACGTCCTAAACCTTTCTAAGAAGATCTTAAATGATGTTGCTGTTATTCAGTCACTCAATCATGTATGACTCCTTGTGACCCCATGGACTGCAACACACCAGGCTTCCCTCTCCTTCCCTATGTCCTGGAGTTGGCTCAAACTCATGTTCACTGAGTTGATGATGTCATTCAACCATCTCATCCTCTGTCGCCCCGTCCTCCTCCTGCCCCCAATCTTCCCAGCGTCAGATTCTTTTCTCTGTTCCCAAATTCCAAGAAATATGGAGTTTCAAATGCAAACATAACTCCCAGAATAATGATAATTATTATGATAGTGACAATAATGGTGACAATGATCGCTAAAATTTCCTGAGCACTCTTTATAAGAAAGACATTCACTTAATTAACTTGTCCCTAACTTTCACGAATCATTTGTACAGCACGCGCAATGTAGCTTGTACTGTGTCATCATCATTTCACAGATGGATACCCTGAGCACAGAAAGTTTAAGTCATACTTCCCAGCTAATATGTGTTGGGTCCAGAGTTCAAATCAGGGAGTCTGACTCCATGTCATGGGTCCCTAAACAACTTCTTATAATGGAGTTACCTATGAGAGATGGATTCCTCAAATTGATGGGCTTATTGGCAGAGCAAGTTTTTCTAACATAACTTTGAAATAAAATAAGGGTCATGGGGCAGGGGAAATTGACAAAGGTGATGACACAAGTCCTATTAACTAGTTCGTTACAGAAGGGGAGGAGAGGACTTGTTAGGCCTGAGAGCTCCACCTGAACAATGCTGCCTTCAGTCTAAATTATTGCTAAATGAAGGGGAGGGACCAAGTGGCCAGGTGATCAAAGGCCTTTCAGGGAAGGATGTGAAATAGCAGGCACAGGCTCTTCTCTGTCTCCAGAAGTTTGCTGCAGTGCATTTAATAATAGCTTCCCATTATTGCCTGACTGTCCTTTCCAAATAAATCCTCCTGATTGGGATGGATTCGGTGTGGGAATATCTGTTCCAGCCTATTAGCCAGCACCTTTCTTGAGATTTCCCTGTCCACATTTATTAAAGAGATTGGGTGATAATTCAGCCTGGGTTCTGGTTCTCTTCCCTGTTTCAGAATTGCAATAATGAGTGCTGATCTTAGGGCTGAAAGTCAGCATTTTGTTTGCACATCATCCTTGTCCCTCTTAGCAGCAGAGGCAGAAGTACCTTGCCTTGTGTGTGAAACCAGATTGTTGGACGTTAGGGCTCTTAGTGAATTTCCAACAGTGGGAGATTTTAGGGTAAGTTTTCTTCATTTTGCTTTTATCTTTCTCTTTGAAAGGAACTGTATTTCTAGCTGTACTGGTATCTTCAACCATTCTCAAGCACACACTTTAGAAATAAACCACTCAAGCCAAAGGAGGGGACATCAGTGACTGTCCTTGGGATAATAGAGAAAAAGCTCTCTCTCCTATCTAGGGCACTGAATTGTCACAGAGTACATTGCTGGTTGCAGAGGTATTTTTGGGTTTCCTCAAGTTTGGAATTCATCAGCAACATGTGACCCAGTCTCCAGAAGAGCAGTGATTTTATTCTAAGAATTACCATCCCCATTATTATTGATAGTGTTATTATTAAGCTCTTAATATGAGCCAGACACAATTAAAGCACTCTTGGTAGTAATTATTCAGTATTCACACTAATCCTGTAAGTAGGTATCATGATTGACCATCCCCATTTGGCAGGGATGGAAATCAAGACTTAAAAAGACTCAGCTCTTAACCAAGGCCTTGTAGCATGTAAACTGGGACTTGAACACAGATCGACCATACCTCTGTGTTCATGCCCTCCTCAATCTCCTCTTTTACCTTTTAGCCCCAAGTGGTCAGAGGACAACTTAGGTGTCAGTAAAATACCAACAGCATAGAAGACAAAGTAGAAAAAGGTGAAGATGGAGAAAGGAGAGATGGGTTCATGGTCTTGGCAATCTAAGAAAGAGTTTTGAAAGGTAGAAAATAGCCACACTGGTCATGAGATTATGCTTGAAGATAAAAAAGTAATAAAACATAACAATTTTTTTGGTGATAGTTGCTCAGTCATGTCCGCCTCCTTCTTACCCCATGCACTCTCGCCCACCAGGCTCCTCCGTCCATGGCATTCTCCAGGCAAGAACACTGGAGTTGGTTGCCATTCCCTTCTCCAGGGGATCTTCCTGATCCAGGGATTGAACCTGTGTCTCCTGCATTGCAGGCAGATTCTTTACCATTGGAGCCACTAGGGAAGCCCACATTTTTTTAAGCAGGCACAGACACCCAGTTCTGAAGGATAGCAATCAGATGTGAGGGTTTTTTTCTAACCTAACAACCCTTCATTCCTATTTTCCTGATAGAGGCACTGGGTTGAAGTAGTTATTTGCCAAAGTTTGCGAAGTTAGGAAGTGTCAGGGCAGTTATACCAGCCCACGTCAAGGTGGTTCTGGGAGTCCTGATGGGAGAAAGTGGTGTTTGACCAGCCAATACTTCCTAGAAAATCATTTTGGGAAATATTTCTATATAAATGGAGATAATTCTAAGAACCAGAATGAGATCTGTTTTTGTCTTTATCTCTGTGTTTGTCTCTATCTTTCTCCCTTACATTCACACACACACACACACACACACACACACACACGGCCCTAGTGCAGTTCACAAGGAAAAGTTGAACAATGAAACTTTTTAAGGAGGAAAATCATGCAGTGTTACTACATTACTTTTTAATTTCTGAAATTCTTGGATGCATATTTAGAAAAGTGAGTGCACTTCTGTGAGAGAAGTTCAAACGTTTTATCTAGAATGACCTTCGGTGATTTAACTATAACTTTGATAGTGGGATTCAACTTTTTGATCCTTTAAATATGTTAGAGTTATCAGTGGTATGTCCCTAATCCTACATCATGTAAAAGTCATATTTAATTAAATTAATGTAACTGAAATAGTTCAGTTGGCTTCACTTGTTCATTTTCTCTAACTAAATATCAGCTTACACTAAAAATTTTATTAATCACAGTAATGAGAATTTTTATATTAAATATATATATTACATTTAGTTTAAATGTTAATAGTCTACATTATTTTAATAAATTGCTCTAAGGGAGTATATATGAAATAAGTCTCTCATGCAGATTTTATTGGTTGCTGCATAGTTAATAGACACTAATGTGATCAGAGCCTGGATGTGATCATAAGATCAGTAGTTAAAATGATTGAAATATAAATTAGAAGCTGGAATAATTGTTTGTTAGAAGCTCAGATAATAACTGTTTGGTAATGCTCGGAGGGTCGAAGAAATAAAACATTCAAATGTGCAGCAGGAGCAGGCAAGAGAAACACTTTGAGGCAGACAAAGGCTCTGGATGCTTTTCTACTAATTGCTCTTTTCATTCTTTCTCTTTCTCTGAAGAGGTCCAACATGCCCTTCCCCTCCTGTATCTTGCTCTATTTTTGTTTCTCAGTGAACCTTCTCTCCAGCAACAAGACCTCCTGTATCCTATTTCTCTCTTTTGCTTTTCCACTCACAGTGCTTAAGTCATTACTGAGGATGACAAACTGTCTTGCCACTATCTTGCTGTTAATATGCCTGATTCTTTGATAACTAGTAGAAAAGCCACTCATTTTCTGTAGGCTGGGATTCTCTTTCTTCTATGGTAAGAATCAGCAGACTGTATAAAAAGTCTAGATGATAAATATTTTAAGCCTTTTGTGCCATGCGATCCTTATTGCCTCTACTTCACTCTGTCCATACAGGCACTGGAAGCAGCCATGAGATAATGGTGAGCAAATGCACATGACTGTATGCCAATAAAACTTTATAAAAACAGACATCAAGTTGAATTTGGCCCATTGGACATAGATTGGTCATTTCCTGTTCGATGTAGTCAGAAGTTCTCCTGACCCAAAGACATGTTAAACCTTTTTTTCTCAAAAGGAGATTCTCAGTTGAAATGACTTTCTCAACAATAGAGCTGTAATGAATTTCTTACACTTGTTTGTGTGCTGTGCAGTCTTGACAAGGTAAAATTCGTGACTGCTAATAAAATAGAAGCAATCTACACTCCATGACCCTGGTGGCCCAAAGGTTAATTAAAAAAGAGTGTGAATGTAGTTAAGCGACTTAATCAACGTTTCTGTCTCATGTAGCTATGAGAACTTCCTCTATATAGGTTTTGATGGTGACCAGATCTAATCCTGCAAACAGACTTTTTAGGTAATTTTGCAAGTAAATTTCTTTCTTATCTGAGACTTTTCCCTCCTAAATTCTTGATAGAGTTATCGGAAAACCATTTTTTTTTGAAATTGTTTCAGAGCCTTTGTCTTCTCCCTACTCCCTATTCTCTCCACTCCAATTAATTCACTTGCCTCCTTCATCTTTTGAAATATTTTTCTTTAGTTATTTATCCTGATGGTTTGACTGGAAATGTTCAGCTTTCCTCTCCATGGAGGACTTTTGGTGGTCTTGAGCAATGTGACCTTTCAATCTCTTTAATAAATTCCTTGAGGAAGTTGGGGATTTCTGACAACAATTTTTTAATAAAGAGCTCCTGACTTCCTTTCCTTCCACTCCTCCAGAAATCATATAAGTCTAACATTGTTTCCCTTAATCTCTTCTACAGGTCAACTATTTCAACTTTTGACTTCAATTATTCATGTTCAATGGTTGTGTGTGTTAAATTCATTGATTTCTATGAAATCCCCTTAATTTACTCACTGTGAGCAAAGCATTGTGAAAGACAATGTAATTGAAGACAAAGGCATTGAAAGCAATCTCTGCCCTTGGGGCACTAATCATTCATCTAAAATACCAAGTTCATAAACACTATGTGAGTGATGCAAAGAAGGTAAATGTGTATAGGATACAAGGCCATTGTTCTCTGGGGCTTGGATGTAATGACAGATTTGGTTGATTCCTCTGTGCAGTATATACACTACTTTTTTGAAGGGCAATACCCCAACTTGCTTAGAAATTATCATGCATCTTCACTCTCAGTCCATGTGCCAACTGTAGCATCACGTGCCCTAAGGAAGCTAATCTCCCAATTTACTCATTTGGAGCTGAGTTTACCAGTCACTTCAAGTTTCCAACATGGACCTATGTGTTCTCTTTCTGCTATCCAGGAAGAAGTTTCTTTCTGCTGTTGGACTAGATTTTTTGACCAATGGAGCAGAGAAATGCTGTGTGCCACCTTGCATATCCTCAAATGCAGCCAACACAGAGAAGCCAGGCACAGGCCTGGATCCTGCTGCCATCATTTGAGGTCTGTATTAATCTGGAACTGAACCATGTTTTTTGTTTATTATACATATATATATATATTTACTTATTTATTTTGTTTTTGGTTGCACTGGGTTGTCATTGCTTTGTGAGGGTTTTCTCTAGTTGCGGGGTGCAGGGGTTACTCTTCATGCAGTGTGTGGGCTTCTCATTGCCATGGCTTCTATTGCCGAGCACAGGCTCTAGGGCATGGGCTTCAGCAGTTGTGGAACACAGGCTCAGCAGTTGACGCTCAAGGGCTCTAGAGAGCGGGCGCAATAATTGTGACCCACGGGCTTAGTTCTTCCGGGGCACGGGGAATCTTCCCAGACCAGAGACTGAACCTGTGTCTCCTGCATTGGCAGGCAGATTCTTATCCTGGGAAGCCCTGAACCATGTTTACTTATTTATTTAAGCTTAAACCAGTTTAAGTTGATTTTTCTGCCACTTGGAACAGAGCATGTGATCGTAGAGCTTGAACTTCAAAGATTATAGAATTTTTATAGGTAAAGATAGAGTCAGAGTTTTCAAACACTGTCATTTCCATACCAACTTCTGCATTTGACAGTGTTGAACATAGTTTTCCATTTAGGGTAAATTATCAATTTGAAGGTTGCTGGTGTTGGAAGTCTTCTCTGTGTTGTATCACTTTGCCCACAGATACTGAAACCGTTCTAGGAATCTGAAATAATTAAACCTGGAAAGGCATTTCTGAGCATTTTAGCATGATTCTTCTGTGATCCTCCTTGGTAACACTATATTTTATCTCATATAGTATTTTCCCATAACTCTAACAGGAGATGACTATTATTCTCATTAAAGGTTTAAATAGGGAGGCTTGAAAGTCTATTTAATTTATCAAGATTGTAAACCTAGTATATGGGGGCATCAGGATTTGAACCCAGGCCTTTCTGACTCCAAGGCCCCTGCTGATTCCTCTGCATCATGTAGATGGGATGTCATTTTCAACTATAGCCCTGGTTGGCAAGCACCCTTCACCGTCCTCACCTTCACCTTCCACTTACTAACCAAGTCTGGGAGCTGGTGAGAGACCAAGAGTTTGGTTAATGGTTTGGTTGCTCTGATACTCCTCGTGGGGTGAAGCTGTTATCATGGTCCATTGTCTGGGCCCCTTTCACGCTTCTAGGGGCATCTTTGTACCTTGAGC
The DNA here is from genome assembly GCF_963930625.1 of Muntiacus reevesi. Classification (NCBI taxonomy): domain Eukaryota; kingdom Metazoa; phylum Chordata; class Mammalia; order Artiodactyla; family Cervidae; genus Muntiacus; species Muntiacus reevesi. Next base: position 39,752,601 of record NC_089251.1, on the reverse strand, counting down.
AGCTGTTTTGTGTCTGCCATGATTAGTGGGGGTAACTTCCGGCTCCTGAAGGAGGCGTGAGGCTGACAGTGCAGTGGCTGTGGCTTTTGGCTGCAGGGAGTCTCTGCAACTTGTGTTGTTCATGGCCGCAGCCGCCGGGAAGGGCCAAGGGAGGACTCCAGGGCTTGTCACCTTCTCAAGCACTTCCGGGCCCCCCACAGCTGGACAGCCCCGATTCTATCAACACGCTTCAGAGGGCTGCTCACAGCTGGATCCCTGCTCAGCCCTGACACTGTGCAGCTTTTTCAAGTAACAGCACTTTCAAAGACCATATTCAAAGTCAACACTCCCAGCCTCCCCTTTCACTCCAGCCTTGTACCGCTGTACTATTCCTCTACTAGCAAATCTGCAGAGATCCACGGCTCCCGCTCAGCACAGTGGAGGTGTCTAGGGAAGCTGGCAATCACTCCTTATCCCTCCAACTTTATTAATCATGCAACTCAAACACCGGAATCAGTCTGATGATCTGTCACGATAGACACAGACTGAATTTTGGTGATTAATAGCCTGGACTTGGAGGTGGAAGGGTCTGGATTTGAATGCAGTGTCTATCACTTATGACTAAAGGTCTCTGAAGTATTCATGTACAAAAGCAGGATAGATCTTACTTCATAGGGTTTTTGGGAAGATTAAATGAAAAAATATACATATTAAGGAGCTTGGCATATAATATATGCTTAGCACCAGTAACTATTTTTACTGAGCACCCTTGGTTCTAGCAAATTTTGGTCTTTAGTTGATATCTATTTCTTTGGTGAATAAAAATACAAATTGTTTTACAACTGCCATGATAGATCTTAATATTTTGCACCTGAACTTTCCAGATGTGAGGAAGAAAGCAGTTATACTCTAGAATGTATCCTGAAGATCTCCCTGATTTTGTTATTGGAATCAAACAACTTTGTCCTGTGTGACAACTGCCTGTTGTCATATTGCAGAATCTTCCTGAATTAAGACTTTTCTCCCTTGATTTGCAAAGCTTATCGTCTTCAAAGACCTTTACCCCAAGCCCCATTTGCTCTTGAGGCAGAGATATGATTTTAAGTGGATACATTAAAAAACAAAAACAAAAAACTGGGATCCTGTCTTCTTAAGATTTTTGAAGAATTTTTCTGCTGTGCACTGTTTGTTCAACCAGAAGTCAGGCAGTGTGTTGTCTGTACTGCTAAGTAGAAGGAATCTTAGGTCATTTGTCCTCAGCTTGGATAGGAGTAAGGCAGGAACAGCATAACTGGAAAGGAAGGGGCTGGCAGGATTCCCTGAGATCTTGGGGTAATTGCATCATCTTCTATCTCTCTTGGGCCTGTTTGTAAGCTTACCTTGAACTGATAGGAAGCTATCACCCGAAGAACGCTATTAAAACAAAACCCCTCTGGAAGGCAGGAGGCATCTCTTCTCATCTTTCTCACCTTGACACCATGCTTTCCTTGGCACTTAAATGCCAGGCTCAGCAGCACGATGTGATGCCAAACACCCTTTGTGGTGGTTTCCAGTTAAGTAACAGGTGAATGGTGTGGTTGCTAGTACTTTTAGGGCATCAGAATTGGGACAGAGCAGGAACATGTAACTCAATCCTCTGCTGAAAATATGATGAATAAGTTGGATGAAAGGGAAGACCACTTAATGAGCTCAACTTGCTTGTGCATACTGTAAGTCTGGCAGAAAATACAAAGCTGAGTTTCTGTTCTTAAGGAACGTGTGTTTGTGTTGGCCAGGCCAGAGTAAGGCGCGTGAAGCAACAGGCTAGATGAGCGAGTCTATGATTAAGTGACAAGCAAATCGTACAGACAGAAAGTCCCCTTGGGGCCCAGCCTTTGGAGACATGGCGGAGACGGCCAAGTGCTGACAGGTTTGCAGTGATCTGATGTTTCTGTGAGATGCTCGCCCAGGGTTAGAGATGCAGTTGTGACTGAGCACATGGAAATTCCAAAAATCACATTTCAGTGATCATTTCATTTTCTCAAGTCAAGTCCCAGATTTCTGTTGACTGAGGAAAACACACTGGAAACTTTTTGGTGTCACAGGATAGTATTTTATGCTTTCTAAGAAGCCATTTAGCTAAGAGTTTCAACAGTTCTCAAGCTCTGGTAGACTTGTAAATGTCTAAATGTATGAGATCAGGCTTACCTTATTGCCACTCACTGACCACATGATCTTGAGCTTGTATACCTGCTAAGCTTCACTTTCTCCGCTGGAGAAGAATGATACTATCCTTACAGAGCTGTTACAAGGATAACAGGAAGATAACGTATACAAAGTGCTTGGAACGTGGAAACGATTTCATACAAGGCAGGTTTATCTTGGTCACTGGTGGGGCTGTGAAGAAACACTTTTAAATGAATCTGAGGTCGGAGAATGTGGGATCTGCATGGGATCAGAGTGGTCAGTTGGGCCGACCCCTCATTTTACACATGAGGGATGGAGGCCGAGATAAGTGAAATTACTTGTTCAGTAACGCAGACTACCTAGTAGTAGAGGTGGGTGAGCCGCCATGTTTCCTAACTGATACTCCTCTGCATTTCTTTACCATATGGCCTTCCATGGTGATTTGGTGCACTGTCATTAAGTTCAGCAATTACTTCTTGTGAATTGCCTCTCTCTTTCACTATCTCCCTCCAATATTATCAATAACCACTTTGGGTTTAGTGCTGTGGGGGAGAGGCATTTAAGAGTAAATAAGGTACTCTTCTTGTTGACAAGGACTTGACACCATAGATAACTCAGCTGCTATTAAGGTGCTTAGATTCAGGAAGGGTCAGTGGGGATTGACATGGGGTTCAAGGGTAAATCAGGCAGGGGAGGCAAGCTAGTGGAGTGGCTCAAGTTGAGTCTAAAGGAAGGCAGATTGGACTCACATCTTTGCCTTAACCTTGAGCAAATTACTGAAACTTCCTATCTGAGAATAAAATGGGGATGATAAGAATATCTACTGCTTATGGTTGTTGCACAGATAAATGAGAATATAGTATGGTGCTTGGCATGCAACAAGCACTCAATCAATGATAGCTGTATTGATCCAGGAAAGACACTAGTGGCATTGTGTACAGGAGGGAACAGAATAGTACGATAGAATCACAGAATCATAACAAAGGATGTTTGATGCTGAGTAGTGATTTTATTCCAACTTTGGGAGCAAAGTCCTTGCATAAAAGTGACTGCTTTTCTGAAGTGAGTCCAAAGGTATTATGACGCTCATAACACTCTGTTACTACAGCTTGGTCCAAAGAATGAACTTGGTCCTCTTCTACCATGCTTAATAAACATGAGACTGCTTGAATTTTCTTGGGAAGTCAACAGTGCTGAATGTAGACTCTTTAAAAAATTTAAAAAAAATTTGCCAAATTGTTCTTTTTTCAACCAGTTTCTGATTAGCAGCTTGATCTGAGCAAATGAACCCCCCTTGTTCCTTACAGTTCTATTTCAGATCCATTTTTCATCAGCTCTATTATTGCACATTCTTTTCAGGCTCACTCTCAATGTAATAATAATACCTACCATTTCCTTTACAGTGATTTATGACTTTATTAAAGCTCTTAGATTTCTGTTCAGATTTCTAATCTGTTGACTTGGGTCACTTTGTATAATTTAATTATCGTCAGAGGTTTTGCTATAGGTAGGAACACCTGAATTTAATTAGTGCACTGTTTGCATATTTCACATCATAAATAATGATGTCCAATAAATTGTATCTTAATACTAATCCCATAGTAGCCCTCATAACAATTCCCTGCATTTAAATCCCAGTCATGGATCAAATCCTTTTTGATGACACTTGGCATCTACATTTCTTCCCCAGGACCTTTCTGACCACTCTCTTGCCTCTTTTCTTTCACCCACTTATGTAATAGTTATATCCAGAGTTTTAGAAGTGTGACCAGTAAAGACAGAGAGCAATATAATTTGAATTTTTGGAGATATTTTTCTGGGATGTTTTTCTGAGATTTTCTTTTCTGGACATACAAGCATCAAGAATCTAGGGGCTTATACAATAGGTCCTTGTTCATTATATATTTTGTATATGTTAATCCCAAACTCCTAATTTATCCCTCCCCTCCCCTTTCCCCTTTGGTACTGTATAGCACAGGGAACTATACTTAGTATTTTGTAATAACATATAAGGGAGAAGAATCTGAAAAAGAATATACATCCATACACCAGGGAAGCCCCAAGATAAACTATACTTCAATTTAAAAAAAATAAAATAAAAAGAAATAGAAGAAAGAGCCTCAGGTCGATAGGAGTCAACTCATCTATTTCTGGTTTCTTAATCACAAATCTACATAAAAATTGCTGTGGATTATAGCAAAATTGATAAGCTGCTATCCATAACACAGTTTCTTCAGACTGTACTAATGAAAGTGACCACTTTAAGAAAGTATTTCAATTCTACTCTCATCAAAGAGTTAAAAAGCCCAAGGCTTTTAGCATCTCGTTTCACTTGCACACATAGCCCATTATAACCTGCATAAACAAGGATGACAAGTTGAGATTAATGAGAGTCCCCAAGTGACGGAACAATTTAATTGTCAGAAATCATAGGAGTTGAACTTTACCAGTGTATTTATATAAGACAGCCATAGTCTAAAACTTGCCTAATTGATTATGACCAATAAGTAATAACTTGAAAAGCAGTTTTCTGGTATACAAATAACAAATGACTCATAATAGTTAATTGAGGTATTAAGATGCATAAGGGAAGAATATTAGATTGACTAGATAAATGATTCATAATGTAAGGCAAATAATTGGAGAGTTCATACTCCTGAGTAGGATATAGCTCATAAGCAACGTTGAAACTACATCAAATAAAGGGAATTGTGTTTGCTAAATGAACTCCCAGTTAATTGGGTATCATAGATACGTGCCCTCTAGGCTCCATTGGATACTTGCTTGCTTTTAGCATGGAAGCCTTCTTATGGAGTCTTCTAAGACACAGTTCTTATCTTGTATTCTACAGTCCTTGTAACAAAAAGGTAGGAGGTCTGAGGGTGGGGGTGGTGTAGAGCATCCAGACATATGCAGGAAGTGGGCTAAATTATGGCTGAGTGCTAACGTGCATGGTGCCTGATCCTGCCTTTCAAGGCTAGATCTTTGACTGGCCATGGGCCCGCCTTTGGGAACCAGGGATACTTGTGTAATGTCCGTCTCAGCAACCTCCATGCTGAACATACTAGCAGATGGAGGCAGCTGCTTATGTCACACAACTGAGGATTCCCTGCACCCAAATATCCCTCTACCTCAATCTGTGCTACATTTTCTCTATCTCAAATTCCAGCAGGTTCATTATTTGCTCAAAGTCAGAGCAAAAATAAATGGCTACACCTAAACTTTTCAACTAAAGAAGGAAATGGCAACCCACTTCAGTATTCTTGCCTGGAAAATTCCATGGACAGAGGAGCCTGGCAGGCTATAGTCCATGGGGTTGCAAAGAGTTGGACATAAACCGAGTGAGTTTTACTCACTCACTTGTGCTTTCCAACATCAGGTTATATTCTCTGTAGTTTCTGTCATGTAATTAGGAAGAGTTTCTAAAAAATATAGTGACCTGCTGCATCTTGATCTGTCCTGCTTGTTTCACAGGTGAGGTGACTAAGCACGAAGGCAGTGAGTGGTTGGAATTTGAGGAGTTGCTTGAGTGCCAGTGGCTGGACTCTCAGCATATCTGCGTTGGACTCTATCATAAGCGTAGCAATGTGGTTTAAGTGTTTATAGGGAAGTTTATTCCTTAAATCTCATGAAAGCCTTTCTACACTCTCCTCTTCTTACATCATCTCCAAGACAAAAGCTGCAGTTCAGGTGAATGGGACAATGGGAGAAATTCCAGTCTGGCCCTTTCACTTGAGGAGCCCAGAGCAGTCCTTTTGACTGTTTCCTCTGGGCATGATTGGAAAAAACCCAGCTAACATTCCCCAAACCCCCTCTATGATTTCATTGGGAAACTATGCATAAGATACTTTGGAAATAAATATACACAAGAAATTACAACTGTATTTGAATGACCCTCTACCTTGGAATGTCTAGAACTGTGAGAATTATAAGGCCAAGAAATATGTCCAGGCCCGTTGGCTTGAAAAGTTACTATTCCTTATATGGAATCTGAACAGACAGGGAAGCTGAAGTTGTATAAACTAAATGGAAATTTCTTTTTCCCTAGCCACTTATGTGCCTCATCCTTGACCTAGTTCATTTATAGGTTCCTTTAAGATCCTCGGCCTTGAAAGTTCATTGCCTTCTTCATGGTCTTCCATCAGTGAACGTCAGAGCATCTAGCACTTTTCATGGACTTCATATCAGAAAGGTTCAAGGATGGACAAACCCAGAAAGAGTCAGGCCATGAGTGTGCACTGGTGCAATTATATCAATAGAATGTGGGGCCTGCTAACCATTTGGAGAATTGGTTAGAGAATTCCAGGTACAATTTATTCCTTACTTTTGGAAATATAAAAATATAGACATTCAAAATATTTAGTCTGGGTTTCAGTAAGGAAGGAGAACAAGTGGACTCAGGCAAGGACACACAGCACAATAAATATTTCTTTTACTCTATTTCCTTGATAATGGAGAAAATGGGGCAACAAGCTGTGATCCTAAAGCTGAAAACAAAAATTCTATTTTTTTAAATAGAGGTAATTATTTTCTCTTACTCAGTGTAGAATGGGGACATTTTGCAATTTTGGTTTGCACAGAATATTTTAATGTAAGCAATTCAGAATACTAACAGTGTATTTTGAAACAGGTTATGCTTTCACTAATTGTCACTAGCAGTTCCAAAGTCTGGTTAGGTTCAAATCCCAACTAGACCATTAACTAGGATAAATTTCTTTTCCTTTCTAAGCTTCAGTCTTCTCATCTCAAAAATCCAGGTTAAATAACAGTATCTTCCTGATAGGATTGTTGTGTTTAGAAAGTTAAAGCAACAGAAACACAAAGCCTGATATATATTAATATGTAGTGTTTGGTAAATAGAAACAATTATTATCCTTACCAGTCATATGATTGATTGCCAGTCTTGAGAATATTGGAATTTCTAAAAAAGTGGAAAGTAGCTCATAAAATGATTCCGCACATATTGAAAATGGCCCCCTTAGTATGAACTCACCTGTTATTCATATTGGTTTATAAGCTCAGTGACGGAAATGGAGTGAGTATTAAATATTTCTATTTCACTTGAAAACACCATTTGTTGTTAGGGGCTTTGATACAATTCAGGCTCCAGGAAATGCTGGATGTTTGTCTACATTTTCAATAAAAGTAAGGGAGTGAGATATTTACCCAAATCATCCAAAGGAAGTGCTGATTTGGGGCTTTTCTTACTGCAGTTTTTCAGATGAAAGCTTTCATTTCATAGACGCTTAGAATATGATCTTATACTTCACTTATCTTCATAGATTTGTAGAGATTAATCTGCAGATTGACCTAGAGATGAAAATAAATTGTAACAGATAAAACACCACTTCTTTCCAAAACCTAGATGTTAATATTTGCTCACCCTACTGTTGCTTTAAGGGTATTTCTCTCCTGTGACCTAACAGCAGACTTTGCAGGGGATACCCACAAAGCAGGTGGAGGCTTCCTCACTCTTGCAAACCAGAAAAGCTCGTACTAGAACTGTTCTAAAGAAACATATTAGAATTTGAAATAGTAAATCTAGAAAGAAGATCTTTTGGCTTTAGCATACCTAAGAAGTCTGGGGTTTAAGTTTAGTGTTTTAAATATGTGGCAGGAGGCAGAAATAGTGCCATAAGGTTTTCTTGTATTACTCTCTAAAGGTCTGAATTTAGCTCTGGTCTTATAATATGATTGGAATACTTTCTATAGACATTTAAGATATTTTGTCACCAAAATAAATACCTATTTTACATTTAGAAAAGGCTAAAGGAAGGAATCTCATATTGGTTTATAAGCTCAGTGATGGAAATAGAATGAGTATTAAATATTTCTATTTCATTTGAAAACACTGTTTGTTGTTAGAGGCTTTGATATAATTCAGGCTCTGGGTAACTGACTTTGGTAAACCTGATTTTCCAGTTTTTAAATCTCCGATCACTAAGCATCTGGGTTTTGCTCTTTAAAGAAGCTAATACTCTAATAATACTTAATATTTGCCATTTTCAGCAAAGCCAGCTTTAAATATTTCCTAGTGCTAATGCATGATTTGTTGAAGCTTTTTAGCTAAATCTAATCTTTCATTACTGTTGCTGCTCATCTCTATTTCAGATAGCTAATTTGCTGACTTTCTTCAAAGTTCAGTTTTTGTTACATGTCTGATCAAGCTTAACAATAATTTCCTATATTATATTAGCCAAAGTAATGTTTGTTTATGAGCTTAGAGTCATATTTATTAACATCCATGATTAACTGAAAATTGCCCTGTGTGGTATTTCAATCCACAAATGTGTTTTGATTAGAGAAGGGACAATTATTCCATTTGCATTTGATACTAACACAAATGGTATAATTTTCAGCTCTCTTAGTCAAACAGATAGTAGTAGAGAAAAGAAAAAGTAAGGCCTTAGAAAGATTGCCCATGTGGCTGCTGCTTTCTGATCATTTAGACTTTAATGTAATTTTGTTTCTTTGTAGCACATTTCCATAAAATAGTTTTTGGTATGGATAATTACCTTAATTGTTCATATACTCTCTAAAGGATCAGTGGGGCATTATCTATCATGCTGCTTGAAATTGATCATTGTGTACTTTCTAACATATTTCATCCTCTTTAGTATTGGATTTGACTATTTAGATTTAAAACTTGACAAATATTATATCTGTAGAAATTTGGTAAATAAGAAAAAATATACTTTGAGAAGATGATTTATATTTTCTTTAATTCTGGCTACTATTCTCTTAGACTTCCCTGATGGCTCAGTGGTAAAGAATCTGCCTACCAATGCAGGAGACACAGGAGACTCAGGTTCAATCCCGTGGCTGGGAAATGGCAAACTACTCTAGTATTCTTGGCTGGAAAATCCCATGGACAGAGGAGCCTGGCGAGCTATAGTCCATAGGGTCACAAAGAGTCAAACATGACTTAGCAACTGGGCATCCATGCACACAGACGCAGACACACATCCACAGTACTGTCTGAAGCTTTTGTGACGTGATGTAAATCTCCAAGTCTGCTTTTTTTTTTTGTCATAGCATAGAATTTAGTTTTATATAGATTACTTCGACATACAGGGAGAGATTCTGTTTGAGTGTCTGATGCCACTGGAGTCTGGAATCTGATTTTTTTTATTGGAGCATAGCTAGTTTATGCAATGATTCATAAGCTGGAGTCAAGATTGCTGGGAGAAATATCAACAACCTCAGATATGCAGAGGTGCCATTAGATATGCACTCTAAAGTGCATAAAGTGAAGAGGAACTAAAGAGCTTCTTGATGAAGGTAAAAAAGGAGAGTGAATAAACTGGCTTAAAACTCAACTTTCACAAAACAGAGGTCATGGCATCCAGCCCTATCACTTCATGGCAAATAGATGAGGAAACAGGGGAAGCAGTGACAGATTTTATTTTCTTGGCTCCAAAAGCACTGTGGACTGCAGCCACAAAGTTAAAAGACACTTGCTCCTTGAAAGAAAAGATATGACAAACCTAAATTGTGTATTAAAAAGCAGAGACATCTGTTTGCAGACAAAGATATGTATAGTCAAAGCTATGGTTTTTCCAGTAGTCATGTACAGATGTGAAAGTTGGACCATAAATAAGTCTGAGTACCAAAGAATTGATGCTTTCGAACAGTGGTACTGGAGAAGACCTTTGAGAGTCTCTTGGACAGCAGGGAAATCATACAGTCAATCCTAAAGGAAATCAACCATGAATAGCACTAGAAGGACTAATGCTGAAGCTGAAGTTACAGTACTTTGGCCACCTGATGTGAAGAGCCAACTCATTGGAGAAAACCCTAATGCTGGGAAGGATTGAGGGCAGGAGGAGAAGGAAGCAACTGAGGATGAGATGGTTGGATGGCATCACCAACTCAGTGGACCTGATACTCTGGGAGATAGTGAAGGGCAGGGAAGTCTGGTGTGCTGCAGTTCATAGGGTTGAAAAGAGTCAGACATGACTTAGGGACTGAACAACAATCTGTTTTACAATATTGAATTAGTTTTGAGTGTACAGCAAAGTGAATCAATTGGAATCAGATTTTGATGAGAGGCTTTTTGGATGTTCTTTGGAAGTACTAGTTCCAGCAGAGGACATAATGGATGCCTAACATATGACTGGGTGACTGGTGTTGTCTAACCCAGACTTGCTTGGGAGTCATCTCATAGGAACTCTCAGCAGACTCTTACACTTTCACTGGAGATGAAGACCATCTTTTGGAGCCAAAATCTTTGTCCTTTCCATCAAATGGGGCGAGGGGGTGGGGTGGGGTGGTAACTTATATATGCAATTCAGAATGGTAACTTATACAAGATGATCTGACTCTTATTTTCTCCCATGAGTTGAGAGCTGTATGGACACTTTCAATTTATTGTATAAACTTTTAAAGCTGGACTAAGCAGATGGACAGAAAGGCACCAGCACCTAGCACAATTCCCAGCATTCTCTGTTAGGTTGATTGAATGAATCAATCAATGAATGAACTGTCAGAAAGTTCTATGTGACCACAGGCCTGATGCTCCCATTTCAAGCTTCTAGTCTTAGATGTTTCTTTACATTGTTTGCACAATTAACTTTATCCAAAATTTTACTCTAATTCCTAAGGGAAAAAAAAATTCATATGAATTGGGAGTACCTCTTAAATTTGTTTGGATCAGCTTTAATCTGCATAGAACCCCCTTTTCATGCCAGAATGCCAGCTTTCATAAATCAGCTGGCTCAAATTGAATAAATCTATTTAAATACTTATAAAATATTAAGGGTGCATTTGGGAAAAGCCTCTAAGGTTATTGTGGCACCCATGTACCTCACAGTAACTAATTTATTAAGCAGTTTGCAAACCTGGGAAGAAAGGAAAAAGAAAAATGGTTTCATAAACCAAGAGCAGAAGCCAATTTTTCAGCTCAGATGATGAAAGGAAGCATGCATTTCTAATCAAAAAGACAGATAAGCCTTCTCTCTCCCACCAATCCCTCCCCGGCAAAGTGCCTTTTCATCATCAACAACACTCCATTCCTAATGGCTGCCTGGGCCTTTCTGCACCTTCTCCATACACTGGTAATGTACACACAGCATCGCTTTGAAACAAGAGCCCATTAGCTGTGGCAGACTACCTTTCCACATGACGTTCTTCTGTAGCAAGTCGTCAGCGCGGTGTTAAATCATTCCTACTGGGCATGCTCAGAACACTGTTGGAGGAATAAACTGATGTTTAGAGCCATAGCATGAAAATTGCTTTTCAGTCCCCTTGAAGGACAGTTAAAGATAAATAAATAAATAAAAGGGAAAAGGTCGTCAACTAGGCAGGTAACACCAGGCTCATTCTTTTACCTGGGGGTTTTCTTTCTTTGGATTTCTGGAAGTGAACATTTGTGACCCACAGTCTGAGCTTGTGGTGGCTGTCTCTTTGTTCCAAAGGTAGAATTGGGGCCCATGCAATGCTCTTGCTCTGTATTCCAGGTCATCCTGCCCCTTCCAACGCCTAAGATTAACCCCCTCCCATAATAGTGAAAGGCTTCCCAGGTGGCACTAGTGGTAAAGAGCACACCTGTCAATGCAGGAGGTGTTAAGAGACATGGGTTCAATCTTTGGGTCAGGAAGATCCCCTGGAGGAGGGCATGGCAACCCACTCCAGTATTCTTGCCTGGGAAATCCCATGGACAGAGGAGCCTGATTGGCTACAGTCCATGGAATCGAAAAAGAGTCAGACACAACTAAAGTGACTTAGCACACATGCAGAACAGTGAAATAAGCATTTGTATTAATAACAGCTGTCACCTTCAACAAGTTTGGCCTGTGTTTTAAGGATCAGGAATGTTTTTGCTATTGTTCAGTCGCTAAGTCCTGTCCAACTCTTTGAGACCTCATGGACTGTAGCCCACTAGATTCCTCTGTCCTCTACTATCTCCTGGAATTTGCTCAAATTTGCGTTCATTGAATCTATGGTACTATCTGACCATCTCATCCTCTGTCTCCCCCTTCTTCTTTTGCTTTCAATCTTTCCTTACATCAGAGTCTTTTCCAATGAGTCGGCTCTTTGCATCTTTTGACCAAAGTATTGTAGCTTCAGCTTCAGCTATAGTCTTTCCAATGAGTATTCAGGGTTGATTTCCTTTAGGATTAACTGGTTTGATCTCCTTGCTGTTCAAGGGACTCTCAAGAGTTTTCTCCAGCACCACAATTTGAAAGCATCAATTCTTCAGTGCTCATTTACAGTCTAGTCTCACAGCTGCACAGGACTACTAGAAAAATCATAGCTTTGACTATACAGACTTTTGTTGGCAAAATGATGCCTCTGCTTTTTAACACACTATCTAGGTTTGTGATAGCTTTCCTTCCAAGGAGCAAGTGTTCTTTTTAATTTCAGACATCTTACCTTTCCATTATTTTTCATGTTAGCTTGTACAGGTGTTGCCAACTGTAGCAGCTACAAGGGCCTCTTGAGAATCCTGCACATTGATCCTTTCTCTTAATGCCTTAACTGTCCTCTCATGTCCCATGGGCCACCCTGGAAGGGTGCTCACTTATTCCTCTTTCCCCTCCGCACAGGGTTTCTTGAACATGTACTGACACGTAATAATAGCTGTATTATGTTTAATACACCAGATGTAGAGCATATGGAGATAGCTGGGGACAGGGAAGATAGAGTTGGTAGGAGTCACTTTGTTATTTATTCTTAAGAACCAGTATCAATAAACTGCGTGCTAAACCTAGCTCTGACTTATCTTGGCATCATCCGCCAAGTTTTTGCAGGAAATAATCAATGTGGCGCCCAGTGAGGCCTCTGCCTGGACAAAAGAAAGGTTTTTTTTGAGCATAGTCCATGTCTCCTTTTACCCAGGGTAAAGCGGGGAGGGGTTGGTTTCTGACAAGCTGCCCACATATTTGGAGTCAAGTCATTTGTTATTTTAGGCCTGGATTCCTAAGCACATTTTCTCAAGGTGTTTATATGCAGCTCTTTTCCATATTCTTCTCACTCTGGGAAGCAGGTCAGAACATGCTAAAAAACAGGACTTGTGTGAATTGTTTTCCTGCCAATGAGTGTAGTAGAAGGAAGTAAAGACACAACTTTACCAGCAGGTAGGGTGACATTTCCCAACACCTCTGAGTAATGCAGAGAAGAGTAAGACCATGTTGAAGATTGCCTTTCCTGAGCATAATTCATTTCCTCTCCATCATCAATGCCTTCTGACATTTCTTGCCACATTCTGGCCTCTTTGCAGGCACAGCCCTCAGCTGCAATGGCTCTGATCTGGTTTATTTCCATGCCTGGGAGCTGTTCACATGTCTGTGAGTCTGGGTCCCTGTGATTTTGCCTTTGATGGGTTTTGCCTCTTTCATGGGTTTCCCTGATGGCTCAGCTGGTAAAAAATCTCTGGTTTTGTCTATTTCATGGATCATATTTGAATCAGAGTTTGACTCAGAGTTTTAGCCAAGTAAGGGACAAAGTTTAAAGATACGTGCATGAGAAGTGACTGTCCCCACCCCAAGCAACAAGTCCCTGCAGATGAAGTGGTACAAGAAAGCTCAGCCATCTCTCTGGGCTTCCCAGATGATGAGACTCACTGGGTCTCCCTAGAGAGCACCATTTCCCAGGGAAATTCTGGTTCAGTAAATCTTCTCTGAGGTCTGAGAATCTGTTTTTAATAGGAGTTCCAGGTGATTTTCCCCAGTAGGAAAAGTTCTTTGTAAGCGTTTAGGGAAAGTTGTAACTGCTAAACACACAGAAAATTCCTGCCTTGATAGCAAGCTGATGAGTATTTTGGTGCATTGAATGAGTGAACAAATGAATGAAGGCTTCTATTCTAAGTCCAGCAAGACAGACTGGACTGGATAAAATGGTCCTAAAGACAAGTTTAGTGTATGGAGAGCAGTAAAGGGAGGGATGAAGGATGTGATTAGATGAAAAGGTTCTGGAAAACTCTGGAAAACTCATGGCAGTGTCAGGGATTGGGGGTGGGAATGGGGCGAACTCAAGGAGACTTGAGCCCCAGGACAGTTATCTCTGCCTTTCACAAGGGCTGGTTTTAATCACTCCCTTGTACCTTTCGCTGGTGTCATTTGTCAAACCTTCGCATAAAAGTTGTAAAGTGAGGTTATTCAGCGGGTACCATCATCCATCTCCCATTATTGATCGGAGAGGGAGGTGGGGTACCATTCTTCCATATCCTGCCTGCCTGCTTTTGTTCTCTCCTGTAACCCTCCCCACACTGGAATGGAGCACAACCTCCATCCCTTTCCAACAAAGCCCTTTGCAGCTCTCTGTGTGAGCCTTCTGGGCGTGCTCTCTTGGTGCCTGCTTTGGAGACTTCCTCTTCTGGGGATTTACTGATTTGAAACAAATCCCTTGGCTTTGGCCCCGAATCCCATAATTTTAAACTGTGTGATGATCAGAGTTGTTCATCAGGCACTAATAACAAAGTGATAGGAGCAGCTTTCTTCTTGCTGTGGCTCCATCCCTGGTGCACAGCTGGCTCTCTGCCGTCACACTGAGCTCCACAGGGGTTCAAACAATTAGCACAGGTACAAGGGTAAATGGGAGCAGGAGTTTCCTCACCTACGTAGTTCAGTTCCCTTTCAATGCAAAGACAACTGAAAATGCCAGCAACTGAATTTAGAAAGCGCTTAGCGCACTCACTCCAGGTAGTGTTCCACAGGTGGTATGTGCATTCATATATTAATCCTTACAACAACTCTATGAAGTTGGTACTACCATCAAGCCCATTTTGTAGATCTGGTCCATGATCACAATGAAGCAGAGTCAGGACACCTCAGTCTACCAGCTTACCTACTGAGCACGTGGCCTGGCCTTGGCAAAGAGGTGGGATTGTGATGGCAGATGGTATCTCCAGACAAGGGGGAGAAGGTACAAGGGACCTGATGTGTTAAACAAATAGCAAGAAAGCCCTTGAGATCATTCTGAATGATATATGCACGTAAGAATTTTTTCTTTTTTAATCCGCCAGTGACTGGAACTATATGATGATTGGAAATTTCCCTTTGCCCTGGACTAGCTGAAATGCACAAAGATGAAGTTAGTGGAATGATCAGGAGGAAGAAAATGAGCGTGTGCTTAAGCTGGCCCAGCAGCAGGTCTACTCAGGGCCAAATACTCAGCATTTGATATCAATGAAGAGGAAAACTGTGCTGATGTATGAACCTGATAAAAAGTACTTTGAAACTCTTTTTATTTTTTCTCATTTGACCCTTTACCAACTTTACAGAACTTTATTTAAACTTTATTTAAACTTAAACTTTACCAACTTTATTTCAAAGAAAAGATTTGTTTAATTTGACTTGTATTTATTTTTGGTTTGGTGACCAAAGGTAATGATACTAGTTCCCTTGCTAAGGGCATCTACCTCCTGGCCCACAGTGCATTCTTTTCCTTTTCAGCCTTTCTTAAAACTGATGCAAGGGGAGATAGTATTATTTACCACAGCACTATTTAATAGAAATTTAACGCAAGCCATATTTGCATTTTTAAAATTTTTGGTAGCCATGTTTAAAAATTTGTTAAAGGCACAGTTTATTTTAACAATGTATTCTGTTTAATCCAACATAGCCAAAATATCTTTCAACAGATCTCTGAAATTTAGAGTGTTTCTTATACTTCAGTTCAGTTCAGTTTAGTCGCTCAGTCGTGTCCGACTCTTTCCGACCCTATGGACCACAGCACGCCAGGCCTCCCTGTCCATCACCAACTCCCAGAGTTTACCCAAACTCATGTCCATTGAGTTGGTAATGCCATCCAATCATCGCATCCTCTGTCTTCCCCTTCTCCTCCTGCCCTCAATCTTTCCCAGCATCAGGGTCTTTTCAAATGAGTCAGCTCTTCACATGAGGTGGCCAAAGTATTGGAGTTTCAGCTTCAACAACAGTCCTTCCAATGAACACTCAGGACTGATCTCCTTTAGGAGGGACTGGTTGGATCTCCTTGCAGTCCAAGGGACTCTCAAGAGTCTTCTCCAACACCACAGTTCAAAAGCATCAATTCTTCGGTACTCAGCAATTTTTATAATCCAACTCTCACATTCATACATGACTACTGGAAAAATCATAGCCTTGACTAGACAGACCTTTATTTGCAAAGTAATGTCTCTGCTTTTTAATATGCTTAGAGCCCTTCTCATTTTGAACTGTGAGATGTTTAATGGCCACATATGCCTCATGCTCTCCTGTGGGACAGCGTAGGTCTAATAGTTCAGTCAACCCAGCTGGCCATATTGTGGCCCTCTTGCTTTTTATTAATAGCTGGTCATCCTTAGAAAAGTTAGTTAACCTCTCTAAGCCTCATTTTTCTCATTGGTAAAATAGGGATAATAGTAAGGACCGAGTGAGTTCATGCAGGAACACTAGAACTTCAACAACACTAGGACGGTTAGAACCCAGCTCCTGCCTTGGCTGGCTTTCTTCCTTCTGATCCTGAACAGGCTAAAGTTAATATGAATTTTTAGAAAACATCAGAATCCTTATTTCTGTCTATAACTTTTGATCATTGAATATCTCTTATAAAATCTATGTAACATCTTCATTTTAATCTGGTAAATCTCAAGTAGAGACATCTAGCTGGTAGAAGCCAGGGATGCGGCTGAACATCTTACATGTGCAGGACACCCGTCGGGCTTCACACAAAGAGCCACGTGAACCCAGACTGTGGTAGTGTCACGGCTGAGTACCGCCCTTGCTTTAACCAGACCAGCCTGTGCACACATGTTTGTGTGTGTTTAGTTGCTCAGTTGGGTCCAGCGCTTTGCGACCCCATGGACTGCAGCCCACCAGTCTTCTCTGGCCATGGAATTCTCCAGGCAAGAACACTGGAGTGAGTAGTCATTCCCTTCTCCAGGGGATCTTTCTGACCCAGGGGTTGAATCCGGATCTCTTGCATTGCAGGAAGATTCTTTACCCTCTGAGCCACCGGGGAAGCTCAGTTGTATATGTATGACCTTATTATTCTTTGATCTCTTTTGAAACAGCTTAGAATATGAGTTATAAATAAATGCTAATAGAGGGCACCAACCCTGATCTTTGGGATACTTTCACTTATTTGGACAGGTTGATTCTGTACCCCAAATCCCAGAAACAGGCTCCCTTGGGCTTTCCAGTGGGAGGCAGTATGATTTCTCTGGTCAGAGGTAAGAGGCCAGAAGCTCCCACAGTACTGTGACCCATGACCAGTCAGCAGAGGCTGTAGCATCCTGGGGCTGATGGACACTCCTGACAAGGGTTTGGCTTCCACTGAATCTGCTCTCTTGCCAGAACTGAGTGCTATGTGAAAACTGACAGCTGCCTTCCTACCCCCCACAAGACTCAAGCAGAAGGAGCTGGAGCCCCACAGTGCCAGCTCTGGGGCAGGTAGCCATATGAGAAGGCCCCTTCCCACCCCCTTCCAGCACTTTTCTCCCATTATGTTATGACAAATGTACTCTGTTTACCCTGAACTCTTGGACAGAACTTAATAAAGGTGGTTCTACCTCCCCAACTTGAAGATAGTTTCAGAGTGCCAAATTCATTCATAGGAGTTCTCGGGGATTTGCAGGCTTGCCTTCTCCCCTCCCTTTTCTCTCTGGAAGTCCTTCTGGGGGATTTTTCTTAAATCTGGTCTTAAATTCTACACTTGTGTGTTTTCTCTTGTATCATTGTGTATCATTCCCTTAAATCATATCATTTGTATAATACAAATAATCCCTTGTTATCATTAAATTCTTAAATATCTTAAATTCTTCCAATTAGCCTTTTGGGTTTCCTGGGTTCCATTCGAAAATTTTGGACATTTTTACCTTGTGTAGTCATGGGAGCTCAGGTCACTGAAACCCCCAACAGAAGTGGACACCAAACCCCTTTACTCCTGATTTTACAGAAACATCATTTGTGAGTTTTCTTGCTGCAAAGAAGCTCTTGGATGCATCCTTGCTTTCTGCCTTCCAAGGAGCAGCTGTTTCGTTTCTTTGTTTGTGGTTTCCTGGCTAGGCTAGCTGTGGATGGCATCTGTCATTCCAGGGGCCAGAAAGTGTCCCTTGCACTGCCCTCTACTCATGAAGGTGGACAAAGGGGCAGGGAGAAACACACCATGCGTCTCCTTCAGCTTCTCACAGCACACCTGGCAGTCTGGACTGACGGAGCTGAGATGCCCTGACTGGAAATGCCAGCTGCCACTAATCTTGGTGACCTGGTTAACTCCCCAGACCAAAAGACCACTCTCACCAAAAGAGCGGGAGCTGACAGCAGAATCCTCTTACTCGCCATTAAAATTCAAAGGAAGAATGAACCCTCAAGGGAACATGTGCTGGCTTTAAGACCATGTCTGGTGAACAGATGGATGAAAGCCAAGTGGCTGGCTCTGTGCTCTTGCCAGGGCGGGTGAACTGTTTCTCTCCCGCATGACTTCCTCTTTCACCAAATGATCAGCTTCCTTCTGGCCACCTGGAAAACGCAAAATCAAACACCTGTCTAAGTCGGTAGGCTGAGCACTGGGCCTGCCTCCACCGGTCCATCTGTAGCACAGGACACAACGTTCACCAGCTGCTTTCCTGAGCGCAAGGTGGGAACAGAGGCTTTGATGGAAGCATTGCTGCTGCACTTAAACCACCGCTGAGTCACTGCTTTCCACATTGTGCAGAGGGGCAGGCTCGCGATGTGGGGCCTGCCAAGGTCTGCTCAGATGGGGCGGAGGCTGCAGGAGGACAGCGGGAGCCAAGTGAGCCTGGGCCCATTGCTAGCCTCCTGGGCAGTCCTTCTCCAGGAGCAGACGGTGGCTTGGCTAAGTCCGCATTCTGACTCTAGAAAAATGAGGGTGCCCTGTTAGAAGCAGCCATGGAGACTGTCATTTTACATGGAGCAATTCTCTGTTCTGTCTTGGTAGAGCTCAGAGTATGGAGGAAGCCCAAGAAAACAGAAAAGAGGAAAGATGGCTTTGCCTCTGCCTTTAGGTGTGGGTATGGTATTTGCATTTTCCTTGTTTGGCTGGCTAATATTGTCTGCCCTCCTTCCATGTTACTGTCACCACTCTCATCCCAATATCAATGGCTGTAAAACACTATTAATTGTGTGGTACAAGGCAAGCAGCATGCTCTAACCCACCACATGAATGCCCTATAGCCTCTGAAGCAAGATGCAATTTGAGAGACTATCAGGCTGTTTTGGAGGGTGGAGCCAGAAGAAATACCAGAGCATGGTGGTTCTTGGAACTATTTATGAATAAATTGAGTGGTTAAAAAAAAGCATCATTGACATTTTTTTTTCTGGCTTAACCCTTGTATCAAAGTATAATAACAAATGGACTCAAACATTTTACTGAGCGCTCAATATGTATCAGGCACTGGAAAAGACCTTGATGCTGGGAAGGATTGAGGGCAGGAGGAGGAGGCGACAGAGGATGAGATAGTTGGATGGCATCACAAACTCAACGGACATGAGTTTGAGCAAACTCCAGGAGATGGTGAAGGAAAGGGAAACCTCACATGCTGCGGTCCATGGGGTTGCAAAGAGTCGGACACAACTGAGTGACTCAACAATAACAACTACAACTGTTCTAAGTATTCTATTCTAATGAGATAATTTAAATCCTGACAACCCAATAAGGGAGAGATGACAGTTTTACAGGTGGAGAATCTGATGCACAGAGAGAGGTTCGGTAACTTCCCAAAGACTACACTATGAGCAGATGCTGGAGGCCAATCAAACCAGGCTTCGTCCCAGCCTGCAGAAAGTCCGTGGTTGCTAAGGGCTTGCTCAGGAGAACAATTAGAGATTATTCATTTACCTCCTAGACTGTCTAGAAACATATTCATTTTTAAAATATTTTATGACCTGACAATTCTAAAATGCCTATTTCCAACAGGCATAGAAAGAAAACCCTCTTTTCCCAGCTGGCCTACATCATTGTAGGCCAAGCCTCATGGAGATGGAGGCTTTGGGTCTCCCCTCTTGTGTCCTCACAAACTTCAGTGGTTCTCCGAGCCTCTGGGGTGATGTCCAGTCCTGTTCTTGACTTCTAATTGCTCAGAACTCTGAGAGCAAATTAATTTGGTAGTTTGTGATGTGAAGGAAATGTGGCTCCTGCAGAATATGGAAAGCTCCAGAATGTGAGGATCAGGGAGAGGTAAAGGCCTCCCCTTCCCCTGCGCAGGTGCCCCCTTCCTCCTGAAGTCTCCTTTCTCCTGATATGTCTCAGCCATCTATCTGCTTTGTTAACGTTAGAGAGGGATTATCTTCAGCTTGCGGAGGGCCAGTGTTTGACCCAGGACCCAAATCAAGATCTGTAGTCACCACACGTGACAAAGAGATTTATCATGCCTGAAAAGACAAAGCAATCTGCTGTACCTTCAAGCTGTATTTCTCTGGAAGTCGAATCATCTCAGACAGTCACACTATAGGGGTAAAAGACCAAGGTCATCCAAGACCAGTGCTATCCATTCTGGCTTCACCATAGTCAAGAAATATCCATGATTGACTAACAGAATAGCAGTGGAAGAATGAAGGCACTGGGGACGTCATCTTTGAAGTGAATTAATTTTTCAAAAGTATTGGCCGACTCTCAGGGTTGAGGTCGAGAGGCCAGGCTGGATGGAGCCTTGGTGGGTATGGGCCATAGGAAAAAACTTTGATTTTAACTATATGATTAAAATACATTATCACTCATGTTTTATTTATTTATTCTTATTTACTTAGTAAATTTACTTATTTACTTCTAAGGGCAGGGCCTTTAGAATCTGCCTGCAATGCAAGAGTCGCAAGAGACCTAGGTTTGACACCTGGATTGGGAAGGTCCCCTAGAGGAAGGCATGGCAGCCCACTCCAGTATTCTGGCCTGGAGAACCCCATGAACAGAGGAGCCTGGTGGGCTACAGTCCGTGGAGTCGCAAAGAGTTGGACACGACTGAAGCAACTTAGCATGCACGTGTGTGTTCCAAAGGCAGGATGGCAGAAAGGCGCAGAGGAGAACTTCAACTCTTCATTTATTAATTGTGTGACCTTGAAAAAGTCACACAAAGCCTGCTACTCTGTTTTCACAGCATGAGGGGGCGGAGACTGACAATCCATCATTCCCTACTTAGTTCAATAGTAATGGTTATCATTTCAAGGTATAAGGGTGGGGTTACATTTCCGTTTTGCTTTGGGATGCTTAAGAAAGTTAAAGACTCTTCAAACCATGAAACATTTAAAAAGCAAGCAAGTTTATCATTTTCACTGCATCCTGTATGTAGATTGATATATAAATATACAGTTAACAGCTGGAACAGAATGTAAAAAAATTTTTGAGTCATTTCAAAACCTATGCCATGTGCTGAATGGAGATTTCCGAGTCCTCTACAATCACTAACTTCAGTACTCACCTCTAATATATTCCGACTTAAAGTGTGCAACCTTGTTTAAAATGCACTGCTAAAGCATATATTTTCATGTATTGCTATGTCTGAATGCATGATAACCAGGTTGAAAATCAAATTATCTGTGTTAGGGTGAATATTATAGTGTGAATACTGCCTGCTGGGCTGTGAATGAATCTTGTAAACACAATCAAATGCATCTTTCCCTTTCTCCTGTGTTGAGCACCCCCACCCCGCTCAGAGAGGCAATTCTTCCCCTCCCTTCTCATTGTCACAGCAGTTCATGTTTATCGTGGGTGACATCTTCAGCTTCAACGCAGTGTGAGCTCTGCCATGTTGGAACTGTTCTCTAAACTGTTCTCGGTTCTCAGCCTTGAGACGAAAGTTGCTTCAGGAATAAGGAAAAATAAAGAAATAAATGTCACCCTTTTCCTAGAGGTATGTGACTTACTTTGTTTAACAAGTGTCTGCTGAGAAATTTCAAGTCTCCCAAATGGCTTTATTGGGGGCAAAGAGACTTGCTAAATTTTCCAAACAGGAGGAGGCTGGTATCCACGTGTGACATTGGGAGCAGAACCTGAAGCTCAAGCCCAGGACTTTCAAGGAGGGGAGTGAGTGAGTTCCCCGCTCTCACAGGCTTTGAGCCCCTGCTCCGTGGCTGTCTAAACACTCTGTGGAGCAGCTATGATCCTCGTTTATGGAGTGCACGGCTGGAGACACAGACAAGGGATTAAGGGAGGACTTGATCTGATGGAAAGAAAGCCATGGCTCCAAAGCCATACAAGGCAAGGTTTCTGTAAGATCTGAGCAAGCGATGGCCCATGTGGGGCTGCACTCCATCTTTCCTCCCACTGGCAGCATCCTTGCCTCCTGTTGCCAGATCTCCAAAGCGCACCACTGCGACTTCCAGAAAGGAAAAATAAACTCCATGAATTATGGGGTTACCCTGACCGGTCCTTTATGTAACGAGGCAGTTAGTTGCTCCCTTAGCAAAATAGTGAAGGTAATGATCTTAGAGATGAATTTCTCTTTCCTTCCTACTTTTTTTCTTTCCTCGTTTTGTACCTGTCCTTACCTAACCCACTTAAGGCCCCATAATCAGGCCCCCCTGACGCTGATCTTCTGAAAAGCACCACTTGAGCAGCCCTTCATTGTTTCCCTGGACCCATCACCTTAGTTTTCTCCCACATGCAAGTCCCTTTGTGTGTGGGCCTCTGAGGAGTGAGTACGGATGAGGTCTCATAGCTCAATTCTCAGGCAAACGTCCTGTTTTATCTGAGGCCTTTGGTGCCATGATTCAAAGGAAAGAATCAGTGGTGACATCGTAGACATGGGGGGCAGTGATATAAACAGTGATATATACATTCTAGGTTCCTGTTAGCTCTGGAAACATTGCTTCCTAGCAGCCACCTCTGCATAGTTGGCTTGGCTGTTCCCAGGACACAGCTCTGTTGATTTGTCATGGATTTTGAGAGTCGGATACTCCCAAGCTCTCCTCAGAGTAACGAGGATTTTGCATCATCTTTTAGGAAGGTACTTCCTTCTTCAGCTCCCCCTTCTTTGCATGCACGGAAAAAATGAAACGGAAACGAGCATCAAATTGAGTCATAAAAAGGAGGAAAACATCACAAAAAAGATTCTTTATGTCAAATATAGAAAAGAGAAGGGGTCCTCATGGTTGATTCTGCTGCTGTGTTACCAGCAGCCTGTTCAGCGAGTCAAGGGCTATTATTTTAATAACTAGCTGGCAGAACTGCCTCTACTCCCCCTATAGGTTTCTCTTTTAGGCATTGACTGATGTTCATGAAAAGCAGCTCAGGAAACAACTGGGGAAATACAGGGATCGATCAGCACAGACTGAAGTGAAGTGTTAGTGGCTCAGTCCTGTCTGACTCTTTGTGACCCCAGGTACTGGTTCCACCAGGCTCCTCTGTCCTTGGAACTCTCCAGACAAGAATATTGGAATGGGTTACCATTTTCTTCTGCAGGGGATCACAGGAGGTGGTAAGCTCCTCTACTTTTCCCATGTACTTCTCTCTCCCCTTTTAATGTTCATGCTTTTTATTTCTCACCATTTCCCTTTCTTCCCTAGGAAGACTCACTTTCCAAGGCAGAATAGACCAGGATCCCTCTTCTTCAAACTATCTAAAGAACTCAAAGCCTAGTACTTCTGAGTGTTCTATCAGAAATTGCAGAGGAACATGAGAAACAAGAAATGGGGTCACCTATGGCCTCTTAGCTGTTACTTCACATGCATTACTCACAACCCAGCAAAGAATTGAGCCTTGGGAGGAAAGCAAGTCTTCTCTGCACTAATAATAAAAACAATAATTTATGTATCACTTACAGAGGGCTGGGTACTGTGCTAAGGGCTTTACACTCTTTTTCACTTCATCCTTAAAATTTTCATTGTTAGCTTCCTTTTACAGAGAAGCTAATAGAGGCTTAAAGAAGTTAAGCAACTTGCTTAGAATCACACAGATGGTTAGTAGCAGAGCTAGGATTCAAACTGAGGCAGCCTGACTCTATAGAGGACAGAAAGAATGTGTGTGTGTGTACACGTGTGTGTGAGCACAGGCACATGCATGCCCACAAATCAGAAAGCAAGCTCCCCAAGGGCAGGCCATTGTTCTGCTCTCTACTATAAACTTCAGCCTAAAAAATAGTCCTTGGCGCATAGTAGGCACATTATAAATATATGTTGAATGCATGATGAGAGACTGAATTTAATCTAAAGTTTAGCAACTGACTCTAGTATTCTTGCTGGGAGAATCCCATGGACAGAGAAGCCTGATAGGCTATAGTCCATGGGGTCACAGAGAGTCAGACATGACTGAGCATCTAAGCATAACTAAATTCATGATTGTAAAAAATAAGATAACTAATGTTTGCTTCCATTTTTCAGCATTTCACCTTGATTGTTTGTATCATCTCATTTTATTCTCATGAAAGCTTTTGCAGTTGAGATGGAGAGAGTGAAACCGACTTAAATGTATATTATAACATTTTATTACTGCTGTGTACCAAGAACTGTGCTATTACTTTCTATTTGTTAAATTATTTAACTCTAATAACCCCAAGAGGTAGTTTTTCTTACTATATCCTTTTTATAGAAGAAAAAAATGGAGGCACAGAGAAGTAAATGCTTTAAACTAGCACTTACAGATTATTCATGTGCTCCTTGCAAGTAGGAAATCTGTAGGGAGCTGAGACTTGTTCTTGTGTCTTAATTGTTATTCTTGTATTTTGATTCACACAACATTTTGCCTGAAAGAGATACCTGGGAGATGATTTAATTTATTTTCCTCTGAGACTTTGAGGCTCAGAGAAGGTGATTGATTTTCCCAGAGATGCACAGCTAATGGCATAACTAATGGCCAAGCTGAGATTGAAAATTGCGCTGCTGTCTGGTGGAGTAGTAACCAGCTGCAGGTGGCTATTTAAATTTAAATTATTTACAAGTCAATAGTTAAAGATTCAGTTCACCAACTAGCCACATTCCATTGGTTCATGTGTAACATGTATTTAAATGCAACCATATGAGGTAACTGAGACTGTGTATTTCACTGCCTGGTTGGTTTGCTCTCTAAATACACTCATGCTCTTGTTGGCGGCTCTGTGCGCATGTCTTTCTCCACTAGATATTACCATGCTATGGAACCAATACTCTACATTCACCCATTCATTCTCCTCTTCCATGTTTTTTAATAAGTCCACCATTGCCTTGGGTGTTATGAAACATAGTCTTCAAAAAAAAAGAAACATGGTCTTCGAAGAGATTTATGCTTTAAAAGTGAAAGTGCAAGTGAAGTCCCTCAGTCGTGTCCAACTCTTTGAAATCCCATGGACTGTAGCCTACCAGGCTCCTCCGTCCATGGAATTTTCCAGGCAAGAGTACTGGGATGAGTTACCATGATTTCCTTCTCTAGGGTATCTTCCTGATGCAGGGAACAAAGCTAGGTCTCTTGCATTGCAGGCCAGCGCTTTACCATCTGAGCCACCAGGGAAGCCCTTTGTCCTTTATTTAAAGAACTAAAGATTTCATTTCTGAAACAACTAAAAGTACAATCCCAAGTTGTCTTAGGAATAAATAAAATAATTTCTTACATTTATATTATTAAAAAGTGAAAGTGAAGTCGCTCAGTTGTTTCCAACTCTTTGCAACCCCCATGGACTGTAGCCTACCAGGCTCCTCCACCCATGGTATTTTCAAGGCAAGAGGACTGGAGTGGGTTGCCATTTTCTTCTCCAGGGGACCTTCCCAACCCAGGGATTGAACCCTGGTCTTCCACATTGTAGGCAGACGCTTTTACCATTTGAGTTAAGAATTTACAAAAAACTTTACTGGGCCATTTTATTGTTTAAGCTTCAAAATAGTCACCTAAAATGAGTGCAACTGTCATTAGACCTATTTTATAGATGAGAAAGCTGAACTTCTGCATGTGTGAATAGCCAACTCTAACTGGCATGTCAAAGCCTAGATTAGACAACTCATGTAGGTATAGACATTTTGGAGGAATTCTAAGCCAAGGACATCACTAGAGAAGGAAATTCTGATTTTCCTTGTTGCTATCTAGTCCATGCCTACTCTAGGAAAAGCAGAGGTAAATAAGGCAAGAATGAAACATGGTCTCTGCCCTCTCAGAACTTAAAATCAAAAGCTGGGAAAGCATTGGTTTGGCTAAAAAAGTTTGTTCAGATTTTTCTATATGATGTAACAGAAAACCTGGAGTGAACTATTAGGCTAACCCAATGTAATTCCTGTGTATCGACAAATAAAGCACAAGTTAGCAAGAAGCACCCATCGTGGTAATTCACAATTTTGCCTCTTGATGCAGCCTCATTGACCAGCACATAGTAGGCACTCAAAAAACATTCAATGAATAAATTTCTGTGGGAATGAAATCCAGGTTTAGGTCCAGGCAATGGGACAAGGGAATGTACTCAGTAACTCAGGATCCTGAAATCTGACTCCATCTTCATCTATTTATGGAGTTGTCAGTTAAAATGTACACTGACTTTTCTCAATATTTGAACTGTTTCCTGATAGCAATTTTTATATAAACACATCTTTACCTCAGGAAATTGACTGGGGCATTAGATTACCAAGAAAGGCTAAAACTGCTGTGGGAAACAGCAAAAAGAGATGGCATTTAAAGTAAAAATAGGAACGGAGGCATGACATAGGAGAACTAGTCAGAGAGAAGTAACTGCTGGACCCCAAATGCAAGAGCCTTTTGGAAAATGTTTGGGAAGATAAGGCTGTCATTTGATTTGGGTATTTCTGTCACTTGACTGAACTGCTAGGAGAAGGAAAAATTTTATTTTCTTAAAATATATTGAGACATTTCTTGAATGACTCCAAATATCCTAAAAATATTCTTGAATTGGGTATAAACTTTATCTAATACAAACTTTATAAGATACAAGTAATAATCATGTCAGTGTTTCATTGGGAGGATCAATTCTGCTTTTTAAATTTCAAGGGAAAATTAATAATTTAGGAGGTCTATGTTTTATTCATTTTCACCATCCTAGAAGAAAATGAATGAATAGGTAAATATATGAATTATATCAAGGAATATTTGTAATGCAATTCCAATCAGAAATAAAGATGTAATTGAAAATGAGCACCGTCATTTTCTAATACATGTCTTTTCAAACTAAGATGTTCATGGTTTCTATAGAGGGAAGCCTAGAAGGGGAGAGAGCTGATAGCTACCCCAGGATTTACAAGTCTCCTTAACCACTTGAGTGATGCTGCCCCCAAGCTGAAATAGTGTGAAGCCTTGAATTCAATGTTGCTTCTTATCTTTTATACCCACCGGTTCCTCTTCCTCTTGCCCAGGTTCTGTCTTAAAAAACAACTAGGCATGATGTCGTGGCAGGAGCATCTACAACTTAATTTAGGGCAGGGAGAGAGAGACCCTAGGGGGTAATTACCTAGTAGCCTAATCATGGAGACTGCCATTCCCTCTTCTGTGACTTTCTATAAAATCCTCCTAACAGGTCTCCCAGCCTCTAGCGCTTGCTGTCTGAAACCCATCTATTTTGTCCTTCTGCAAACTACCTTCTTGTGGTTTATAGAAGAAATTGCAAACTTTTTAGCCAAGTAGTTCATGCCAGGCACCATCTGATACTAGCCTGCTTCTAAAGACAAACCTCTTTGCTCATTGCTTAAATATATTCATATTTAGGATTTTCCAAGCTTTTCATGTGTCATTTCCCCTCCCTGAAACCAAGTCTATGCATTTCTTTGTCTTGTAGTAAGATGAAATACTTATTGAATGAATGGATTGATGGATTTCATCCCTGTGTTTCTTTTAATTACAAACTATTCTATAAATCTTTTATCTTACTAACATATTTTGTGTTTTACCAGCCATTCTTTGAATTATATTAATTGTTGTTGTTTAGTCAAGTCATATCTGACTTTGTGACCCCAGCCTGCCAGTCTGCTCTGTTCATGGAATTTCCCAGGCAAGAATACTGGAGTGGGTTGCCATTTCCTTCTCCAGGGGATCTTCCCAACTCAGGGATTGAACTTGCATCTCCTGCACTGGCAGACAGATTCTTTACCACTGAGTCACCTGGGAAGTCCTTGCCTATTATTTGGCACTCAGTAAATGCTGGCTTGTGTTAATTATTAATTAGCTAACTCATTGACTAAATCAATGAGCATTTATTGGGTGCCTGTTATGTAGCAGACTCTGCACCAGGCACTGGGGACAGAGACAAATGAGCTTCTGTCCACTATAAGGAGCTTTTAATACAATAGGGAAACAGATGAGAAAATCCCCAATCATTGCTATGAGATAACACACAAGCAGTGCTATGCAAGTTCATTGGAAAAATCCAGGTGAGGGTGATTCAGCTAAGTCCGAGGTTCAAGAATCGTTTCCAAGAGGTGACAGCGTTTGGTGTGAGGGCTGTTTATTTGATTCACCTTTTCTTTTCACATCTACTTGGATGGCATTTTTGTTTTGATCATGGTCTCCTACTTAGTAATACTATTCATCCTTTGAATTTTGAGCCATCTTACCATGATTTAAAAGATTTCAGACCCATATCTCAATTAATTCTCTTAAAACCTACCTGATATTGCTGGTCAGGCAGGGAAGACCATGGTACACAAGAGCAGTAATTATTCCATCTCATGGCCAGCATGCCTTTACAAGGAAAGTTTTCGGATCCCTACTAGAGGCTTTGAAATCGACTGGGCGGTTTGAGGAGCTGGCATTATTTAGGAGGGGATTGGATTTTCTGGTTTTTCTTTTTTTAACTTTATTTGTTTTTACTTATGGCTGAGCTGGATCTTTGTTGCTATGCGCAGGCTTTCTCTAGTCACAGCGAGTGGGGGCTACTCTTCGTTGTGTTGTGTGGGCTTCTCACTTCTGTGGATTCTCTGGCTGTGGAGCACAGGCCTTAGGGTGCTTGGGCTTCAGTGGTTGCAGTAGAAAGGCTCAGTAGTTGCAAAGCATGTCCTCTAGAGCACAAACTCACGAGTTGTGGTGCATGGGCTTAGTTGCCCTCCGGCATGTGGAATCTTCCCAGACCAGGGATGGAATCCATGTCCCCTGAACTGGCAGGCAGATTCTTTACCACTGAACCACCAGGGAAGTTCTCTGGTCTGTCTTTAATGGTGCTGAGCTGAATCAACTCTCCCTTCTGTTACCGCTGATCCAGGCCTTGTTTTTTGGAAGAGTGAGAACAAGTCACTAGGGGTAGGTGGAAAAGCACTGGGAGAACCAACTTTAAGAAACATCTGGGGACATAGGGGTGGATAAATGATGAAAGCAAGAGACATCTTTTTGGAAGTACATTCTAAGAAAGTTCTCTGTCTCCTCTACAGAGAAGAACTGAGATCATCCCAGGAGTAAGGAAAGGGGAGACATTTACACTGACAAAGAGACCAATATCAAAGATTCTTACTTTTAAAAATGAAAGTGAAATTAAGATGAGTTTTAATGCAAGTTCTGCCAAAAGAGCTTCACCTTCTAAATGGCAAGTGACTCCTCCCTTACCTCTGCTAGCAGAGCTTTCCTTGTCTTCAGGAAAATGCTATATAAATATGGTAGAAATATATTCCTGGATTGTAAAAGAAAGAAAAGGCCAGCTTTAAGTTGCAATATATTGAAAGTTTGTAATCCAAGCACTTTTCTTGGGCTTTCAGTATCTAATCCTTGAAGCCACTTGGTGAAACTCAAAGATTACATGGTAACTTGACTAATTTAAGAGCTGCCAAAAGAAAAAATATAGCCCACCCTTTTCTAAAGAGAAAAAATCCATGAGTCATAAGCCCAAAAGCTCCAGTCTTTAAGGTGCAAATGTAGAAGCACAGAGCAGAGACTACAGCAAACTCCTTTGAAACAAAAATAAACCTGATATGCCAAAGGCACAACAATTTGTAACCATCACTCACTAATGGAAGGTCCCTGGACACTCATGAATCTGGGACGGTCCAGACCTGAGTTTTCCGTTTTGAGTGGGACAGAGAATCATGAGAATGCTGGAAACCTCTCTTTTCTTCACCTTGCTGTTGATTTGCTTTTGCCAGAAAGACTACTGAAAACACACAAAGCTTTTGACTCTTAAAATATGAGACCCGTTACTCCTAGGAGCTTTGTTTTCTTGCAAAATATGTTCTGGTCTTAGGTTGCAAAGAAGTGAGACCTCCTGCCAAGACGTGTGCATGCATATTAAGATGGCTGCATTAGCTAATTCATGGTAGTTTGCTATTCTTTTGTAAAATGTGCCATTTTATCCATGTTTTGAGGAGGATGGGTTAGAGCACATTTTGGGGGATTAAGAGCCTGGGTTTTGAGATTAGGCAGGTCTGGGTTTGGGTCTGGTCAATTTGATCAGTAGCTTCACGACCTTAGTCAAGTTTTTCTTCTTCTTCTTTTTTTTTTTTTTTAAATGTATCTGCTGCTGCTAAGTCGCTTCAGTCGTGTCCCACTCTGTGCGACTCCATAGACGGTAGTCCACTAGGCTCCCCTGTCCCTGGGATTCTCCAGGCAAGAACACTGGAATGGGGAGCCATTGCCTTATCCAATGCATGAAAGTGAAAAGTGAAAGTGAAGTTGCTCAGTTGTGTCCGACTCTTAGTGACCCGATGGACGACTGCAGCCTACCAGGTTCCTCCGTCCATGGGATTTCTCAGGCAAGAGTACTGGAGTGGGCTGCCATTGCCTTCTCCATTTAATCTATCTAGGAATTGGTTTCTTTATCCATAAAAATTATATCATAACCTACTACATGGGATTTTGCAGAGAATTAAATTAGATAATGGATATAAATACCTTAGGAAGGTATCGCTGTATTATCAACATTCAATACATGCTGCTGCTGCTGCTCAGTCACTTCACTCATGTCCGACTCTGCAACCTTATGGACTGCAACCAGCCAGGCTCCTCCTTCTGTGGGATTCTACAGGCAAGAATACTGGAGTGGGTTGCCATGCCCTACTCCAGGGGATCTTCCCGACCCAGCGATTGAACCTGGGTCTCCTGCACTGCAGGCAGATTCTTTAAAGATCTCTTTAAGAAAATTAGAGATACCAAAGGAATATTTCATGCACAGATGAGCACAATAAAGGATAGAAATTGTATGAACCTAACAGAAGTAGAAGATATTAAGAAGAGGTGGCAAGAATGCACAGAAGAACTATACAAAAAAAAAAAAAAGTTCATGACCCAGATAACCACGATGGTGTGATCCCTCACTTAGAACCAGACATCCTGGAATGCAAAGTCAAGTGGGCCTTAGGAAGCATCACTAGGAACAAAGCTAGTGGAGGTGATGGAATTCCAGTTGAGCTATTTCAGATCCTAAAAGACAGTGCTGTGAAAGTACTACACTCAATATGCCAGCAAATCTGGAAAACTCAGCAGTGGCCACAGGACTGGAAAAGGTCAGTTTTCATTCCAATCCTAAAGAAAGGCAATGATAAAGAATGTTCAAACTATTGCACAATTGCACTCATCTCACACACTAGCAAAGTAATGCTCAAAATTCTCCAAGCCAGGCTTCAATAGTACATGAACCGTGAACTTCCAGATGTTCAAGCTGGATTTAGAAAAGGCAGAGGAACCAGAGATCAAATTGCCAATATCCACTGGATCATTGACAAAGCAAGAGAGTTCCAGAAAAACATCTACTTCTGCTTTATTGACTTCACCAAAGCCTTTGACTGTGTAGATCACAATGAACTGTGGAAAATTCTTCAAGAGATGGAAATACTAGACCACCAGAAATCTGTATGCAAGTCAAGAAGCAGCAGTTAGAACTGCACATGGAACAATAGACTGGTTCCAATTTGGGAAAGGAGTCTGTCAAGGCTGTATATTGTCACCCTGCTTATTTAACTTGTATGCAGAGTACATCATTTGAAATGTCAAGCTGGATGAAGAACAAGCTGGAATCAAGATTGCTGAGAGAACTATCAATAACCTCAGATATGTAGATGACATCACCCTTATGGCACAAAGCGAAGAAGAACTAAAGAAGTTCTTGATGAAAGTGAAAGAGGAGAATGAAAAAGTTGGAGTAAAACTCAACATTCAGAAAACTGAGATCATGACATCTGGTCCTGTCACTTCATGGCAAATAGATGGGAAAACAATAGAAACAGTGAGAGACTTTTTTTGGGCTACAAAATCACTGCAGATGGTGACTGCAGCCATGAAATTAAAAGACACTTCTTCCTTGGAAAAAAAGCTATGACCAACCTATTCAGAGACATTACTTTGCCAACGAAGGTCCATCTAGTCAAATCTGTGGCTTTTCCAGTAGTCATGTATGGATGTGAGAGTTGGACTATAAAAAATGCTGAGTACCGAAGAATTGATGCTTTTGAACTGTGGTGTTGGAGAAGACTCTTGAGAGTCCCTTGGACTGCAAGGAGATCCAACCAGTCCATCCTAAAGGAAATCAGTCCTGAATATTCATTGGAAGGACTGATGCTAAAGTTGAAGCTCCAACACTTTGGCCACCTGATATGAAGAACCGACTCATTTGAAAAGACCCTGATGCTGGTAAAGATTGAAGGCGGGACAAGAAGGGGACAATAGAGGATGAGATGGTTGGATGGCATCACCAACGCGATGGACAAGAGTTTCAGTAGGCTCCAGGAGTTGGTGATGGACAGGGAGGCCTAGTGTGCTGCAGTCCAGGGTGTTGCAAAGAGCCGGACATGACTGAGTGACTGAAATGAACTAGGGAAACCCATTCAATACATGGTAGGTATTATTTTTGCAATTATTGCTCTTTCTACCATCATCTAAAGAACCACAAAGTCTTGCTGAGTCCACATTCTGCTCTAAGACACCAGACTCCTATCATGCTTCTATTGATGGTTTATTGGTGCTTCTCTGTGCATTGAGCACACATGGTGCTGTTATCATGGAATTAAGAATCTTGTGGATCAATGATGGATTTAGCTAATTGTGTGCCCTTCCAGGTGAGACAATTAATGGGGACACACTGAAGTATGTCCAACAAAGTTCCCATAGGATGGAGAAACTGTGTTACATACAGAATGATGAGAAACCTGAAGGTATTTAGCAGAAAAAAGGCTTAGAATGAATAATATAGCCTCTTTCAAATATGTGAAGGGCTTTGTCTCAAAAAGGGATTGGACTAGATTGGAATTCCAGCTATAGTTCCAGTTCAGTTGCTCAGTCATGTCCAGTTCTTTGCATGCCCAGCACGCCATACATGACTGCTGGAAAAACCATAGCATTGACTAGACGGACCTTTGTTGGCAAAGTAATGTCTCTGCTTTTTAATATGCTATCTAGGTTGGTCATAACTTTTCTTCCAAGAAGTAATCTTCTTTTACTTTCATGGCTGCAATCACCATCTCTCTGCAGTGATTTTGGAGCCCCCAAAAATAAAGCCTGCCACCGTTTCCACTGTTTCCCCATCTATTTGCCATGAAGTGATGGAACTGGATGCCATGATCTTAGTTTTCTGAATGTTGAGCTTTAAGCCAACTTTTTCATGCTCTTCTTTCACTTTCATCAAGAGGTTCTTTAGTTCTTCTTCACTTTCTGCCATAAGGGTGGAGTCATCTGCATAACTGAGGTTAATGATATTTCTCCCAGCAATCTTGATTCCAGCTTGTGCTTCTTCCAGCCCAGAGTTTCTCATGATGTACACTGAATATAAGTTAAATAAGCAGGGTGACAATATACAGCCTTGACGTACTCCTTTTCCTATTTGGAACCAGTCTGTTGTTCCATGTCCAGTCCCAATCTAGTCCAGTCTCAGCACTATTGACATTTGAGGTTAGATAATTGTTTATTGTGGGCGTTGTTTGGTACATTATACAGTACTTAGTATTCCTGTCAGTAACATTTTGTAGTTGTGACAACTGAAAATGTCTCTACCTATTACCAAATGTCTTCTGGGGGCACCTCTGTTTGTTTCAAAACCACTGGACTAGGTTAATCTTATAGAACAAAGTAGAACTATGACCAGCTTGTAGAAAAGTCCAATAGGAAGGTGTTTATTCTTTATTACTGATCAGTAAGGTCCCACAACAGAACAGAGGAGCGTCTGGTCATTTTGCATTCAAGCAAAGGCTAATACGATCAGGATTTTTTTTTAAATAGAGCGCGTAATCTAGATAGACTATTGGTATTCGTAATTTCCATATTTTTAATTCTCCTAGACTCTATGTTTTTTCCTGAAGCAAATTTCATCTCGAATGGGATTCCTTAGCCCATCCTCAGCACACAGTTATAAGTAAAGCACCAATGTGATGGGGAGGACACCAAAACTCTGGGCTTACTGTCTGTGAGTTACTGAACACAAGAACTGGGACTCTCATATGCTCTTTGTCTCAGGATCTCATATGCTTTCTCTTGGTCAAGTCCAGTATTCCATGGTTCTAGAATATTGCTTCCTGTGATGTCAAGCCATTAACTTTCTTCTATCTCTGTTTGTCTTCTATAATTAATGGTGTAATTACTAAACCCCTGAGAAATCCTTACCCACTCAGATCTAGATCTCCTTGGTGAGGTGATTTAACTCTTAAAATCTGAAGAAGAATAAGATAAAATTTTATGAGCTTTGGATGAGATATAAGTGGCCATTGCTTTTCACTAGCAAATAAAGGGCATGGGTCAACCTCAAAACTGTTTCCTGAAAAAGCATACTGATGTGCCCATAGAAGGTAATTGATGTAAAGTAATTGGATTAAATAAGATAAAAGTACCCTACAACGCAGTGGATTTTATGCCTAGAAACACCATTTACTCTGATTCTTAGAATGTTCCTGATTCCCAATCATTTTAAGATTAGCATCATTTTTTTTTTCTGTATATAGTCTCTAAGACGATTATGTTATGTTATGATAGGTCCTTCTTGTCATGTAGCTCTCTGACCACATGATTCTAATATTAAGAGATAACATCTGTATACTTTCACATGTGCATGCGTGATCAATCGTGTCTGACTCTTTGTGACCCCATGGACTGCAGACCTCCGGGCCCCTCTGTCCATGGGATTCTCCAGGCAAGAATACTGGAGTGGATTGCCATTCTCTTCTCCAGGAGATCTTCCTGGGCCAGGAATTGAATATGTGTCTCTTGCAGCTTCTGCACTGGCAGGTTGATTCTTTACCACTGAGCCATACTTTTGTGTAAAACTGGCTAAATGTGTCCATTGCAAAGATAATAAGCTGATGTTCAAAGAGGATAATTACATGCTATGATAATCAGATCCACAGTTGCTTCTTCCAGTTCAATTAGTCATAGCATCAGCCTAACATGTATTCACTCCTGAGGCCCAAGAGAGCTGCCCAGCCTGAAACCACACTTGAGGAAGATCAGACAAATAAACCAAGGATAGAACTAAACCAGACACTGACTGACTAGAGATAAGAAAGAGATCATGACAAGAGGAAGGAAATGTGTGACATTCACAAGCAAGGATGTCACCCACCCTTATATCTATTATAGGTGGTCCATTAGCTTTCTTAAATTGACTCAGAATTGGCTAGGCTGTTTGACGCTTCAGTAACAAATGACACCCAAATTTCAGTGGTTCCCAAAAATAAAAGTCATTTCCTGCTCATGCTCATCTTGGGTCCATGTTAATACTACTTTGTGTTGTCTTCACTCTAGGACCCAGACTAATAGAGCAATTCCTCTTTGGGACACTGCTGGTCATTAAGCAGAAGGAAAAAGAGAGCCTGGGGATTACATACTAGCCCTAAAACTTCTGCATGTCAGTCACTTTCCGCAGTTTTCACTGATTAGAGTTGGTTGCAGGGCCAAGCCCTGTCCATAAGGGACTGAACTATGATTTTCCTTCAGGGAGGGGGCTGTGTATACTAGGAAACAGTAACTTATGTTGCCATAGTTATTTTCCTGCAGAATTCATCACTGCTCAGAAACAAGCTGAATGATGTAAGCCTGAAAAATGGAGGCGCACCTGTGTGTGTCTGTCCACAGATGGAGAATTCGAAGCAGTTTCTTGGTCTGATCACCCCCCTTTTCCTTCTGCTGAGTGGGTGGGGAATCTGAAGCTCTGTTACCTTTTCCACAGCTTCCTGTTAACTTGGGGAGAGAAGACACTGGCTATGTCCCCCAGTGGAGTGGAGATGACAGCTGCAAACGGAAATACCGTGTTTTCTCCTATAGTTCCCCTGTCAGTGCATCTATGACTGTGTAGCCACCTTGCTAACTAACCACTTGTAGAGATGTTTAGAAATTCATGTGTCTAGCCTTATTACAGCCAGATCATTCCACCAGAGCTGAGCACACGCATGTGCCACCAATGAGCTGCTATCTGTCTAGTTAGTTTGCTTTGTGGGCTTCTTTCCTTCCAGCCCCCATTGCTTATGACATGTGTGTTGTTGAAATGGTGTCAAAGTGAAAAAAAATCTCTCCTTGACTGAGAGAAAAATGGCAAATGTGGCATGGAACGTGACTGTATAAATTTCCTATGTTGCCTTCATCCCTTGCATTTCAGGAAAACAGCTCATTTAGATGTTCTATTCACTGTGCATCAAAATGCAGATTTATCTTTCTTTTTTTCTGTGTCATAAAACAGCAATGCCTCCTGAGTATTTGGTAAGCTGCAACTCTGCGAAAGCTCCCAAGCAACCCCCAACAACAGACTTAGAGCTCTAAGAGTTGATGAGGTCAAACGCTAAGTGGCTGCCTGTTTAGGCAGCCAGAGGACAGATTTAGATTTGAAGTTATCATCTATAATCTACTAAGTTCATGATTTTATGATATGATTAGGCAGGCTCTTCTCTGCCATGGCCTAAAAATAAGATCACGCAATGGAAACTGAATTCATTGGATGTATAAACAGCCCTCGCTCTGAGATGGGGCTTTCTCTGGGTCAGATTTCTTGTGATTGGCAGGAGATTGTGACAGCTCATATTGTATGTTCCTAAGAGGAGCCTGGGTAGAAATGGTCAATTAGAACTGCCACTCAGCTTCTTCTAGCATTGGCTGCTAGTGGACTGCCACTTGGGCTCTGAACTAGCTGTTAAGATGGGGAAATCCTGCTCTCCATTGTCATTGGGTTAACTGGGGTGATTCCAGGAAAATCTTAATTGTATGCCTATGTACCTAACATTATAAATCAGCAAAAATGAGGCAACTCATGCTGTGGGATAGAATTAGCCATCGTCCAGTGCAGAAATTTTTTGAGCAGAATATTTCTCCTGATTTTTGTCACAGCCACAAAGATGGGTCTGCCTCTCACCCCACTACCATAGCTTTCTTCTCTCTGTGCAAAGATCTTTCCTCACTCCCACTACACGCAGACATGTTGTAGCAGAGGATGTAGTGAGACAGCCATGCACATGACTTGCCTCTCCCCTTCCTGCTTCCAGCACCCTGAATTCAAGGTGAATGAGGTCAGTCTAGAGAGCAGCTGGCTGGAGCTATCCCTGTGCTGATTTTTTTCCCCTGAGTTATAAGGGATGTTGCCAAGTCATTCACCTCACCCTGCATGCCTTGTGATGTTGTAAAAGCAAATAGAAGGAGAGAGTTCAGTCCAATTTGGGAAACTTGACAAACAGGTGGGAAAGACAAACACAAGTCTTGTCAATGCCATTGGGAAGAAAATGTCATTGTGCTGAAGGTGAGCTAGAGAGAAGGCTGAGTTTGGACACAGAAATGATTAGGAAAGGGAGAAGAGAAGAGAGAAGGGGAGAGGAGAAAGAAGGTAAGAGAGGGGAAGAGGGAGGGGAGAAAAAGAGGTAAAAAGCATTCTAATCAGGAGGGGTAGGTAAAATGAAGGAGAAAGATTCTCACATGTGTCAAAATGACCTGGAGCCTTTCTTCCAGATTGAGTTGAGAGGAATAAGGAAGTACCTAGATAGATAGGGCATGGAGTGAGCTTGGGCAAGGCAATGGGTGAGCAGCCAATCTCGAAATAGATTCTGAGGATGTAGAGTGTCTTGGAACACTTCTTCCATGGGCCCCCTCCTTCCTGTAAGTCTGAGTTCACTCTGCAATCTCCTGAGACTCAGCTGAAAATGAGGCAGCAGAGAACCACCCACCAGGGGTGTTGGCTGACACCTCCCTTATGTCCTATTCCAGGTACTGCTGAAATCGTCTCTCAGTCCAGGCTGTAATGGACTGGAGGCCCTTCCTCACCAAGTCGCTCATGCAAGAGGGAGATCCTGCAGCCAGTCTACCACCCTATTCTGTGTGGTCTAGTCTGGGGAGTCACTTGTGGCAACTCATTTAGAACAAGAGCTTATTTGGGATAATTCCATCAGAACATAAGTGCTCTGTCCTCTCAAATACATGTGGCTCTACTGGGGATTTTGGTGGCTCATTTCAACAACCGGTACTCCTGGAGTTCTATGAAAAAAGAGGTTAAAGCTCAAAAGAAACTAGAGGCTGATTTTCTGTTTTGTAGGAATTTACACTCGAGTCAAAGAGGGATGACTAGATCACATGAAAGAGCAAAAGATGGTTGAGGGCATATACTGAAATGTTGAAGTCGTGGCCAGACTTTTAGAGCCCTTTGAGATCAGAGAAAGTGGGGTCGCTCAGAGATGTCTCTTGGAAGAGCTGGGACTTGGGTTCTGAGGAGAGGACTAGACTGAGGAGAGGAGTCAGGAGAGCATCCTAGGTCAGGCCAAGGCAGCTGGAGCAAGCTGTGTAAACTGGGAGTGACACAAGCCTGGGGGACAAAAACTCAAGACTTGGAAAGGATGTGTTAACATATGAGAGTTGAATGCTAAGTGCTAGGGTTTCCCATCCTCAACATGATAAAAGACTCAGTCTTTGAATTAAAGACTCAGACTTTTATAATACTTATTGAGTGACTATTAAATGCTTGGGACTTTGGCGGCCCTTGTATATGTGAAAAATCTAAGGATGATGCCAGAACACAAGAGCTCCTCAATACCTAGGTTTGGGTATGATTGATTTATCTTTGGAATTATGGGGAATTTTCTTTTTCATTTAGTAGTGGAGGAAAGATCACCGAGGTATGTTGGAGCAAGAATTGTCTCTTACTGTTGTTTGGGGTGAATTGGAAATGGCAGGGAGTATGACTAGAGCTCTAGGCACCAACATTTATCTGCTTCTGGAGAAGTTGAATTTAATTTTCCAAAATCATCTTGAAATCAAAAAGTTCAAAACAAAAATCCAACCCCTTTCCCTCAAAACTTAACGTCTCTCCCAATCTTTTTAGACTTTCTGAAATAGTGACATCTCATTCAGATTCTAAGAATCAATGGTGCACGCATGTGAGAGAGGATTGAGAACTGAAATATATAGAATATATTTTATATTTATAAGAAGTAAATATCAAGTAAGTAGCATTGTTGCTAAAGAGGAAACTGAAGTCATTTACAGATGAAGGATTAATGTATTATACCAAACTCACATCAGGACATTTAGAAAATAGGAAAGAATAAAACTGGGAAGGGATCTTAGAGTTAATACATCATGAAAATCATGGCAGACAGTAAAAGAGGTATTTTCTCATGACACCTGGCTTCTTAAAGGTCAAGAAGAATTAATGGTAGCTCAAAGGTTAGGCCACAATTGACTTAAATGCACTTCTGGGACATGGTCCCAGATGAGAACACCAGTTTTGTTTCACTTAGAGAGGAAAGGATTAGGACTTCCTGATTTAGGACATTCCAGTCTGTGAAGGGGTTCATGGGCCAACAAGGAGAAGTTGCTTTCCGTCTGGAGATGACGCCAGGAAGGACTTAGATATAAAGAAGACATTTGTGACAGGGTGGATCACAAGATGTTGAAATATGACTTCTCTGAAAAATTCCATGAGTTCTATTTTGTAATTCTGTCTGCCTTCTCTTTTGTCTCAACTGTCTATCAAGTCAGCATCCTTTTATCATTTCTTTGCTTCTGAAACGTCCCTTTGGATGTAAGAAGCTTTGACATGTCAAGTTTGTAAGGGGACATTCCATTGCAATTCTTTGTACTTTGCACCACCATCCACTCCTGTATACTAAGTATGTTTTGAGCCTCTGCAGTGTGGTAAACACTAGAAACTTAATTCATCTGTACTTACTTAGTAGCAGTTGGCAAAAGCTGTGAGGGTTAGCATTGAAGAAAGCAGACACAGGCCTGCCTTCATGGAGCTTACGCTTCAGTTGACACAGCAGAGAGATATACACCTGAATGTGTTGTATGATAGATAATGGTCAGTGCTAAGAGTATGTCAAGGCTGTATATTGTCACCCTGCTTATTTAACTTATATGCAAAGTACATCATGAGAAACACTGGGCTGGAAGAGGCACAAGCTGGAATCAAGTTTGCCGGGAGAAATAGCAATAACCTCAGATATGCAGATGACACCACCCTTAAGGCAGAAACTGAAGAAGAACTAAAGAGCTTCTTGATGAAAGTGAAAGAGGAGAGTGAAAAAGTTGGCATAAAACTCAACATTCAGAAAACTAAGATCATGGCATCTGGTCCTATCACTTCATGGCAAATAGATGGGGAAACAGTGGAAACAGAGGCAGACTTTAATTTTTGGGCTCCAAAATCACTGCAGATGGTAGCCATGAAATTAAAAGATGTTTGCTGCTTGGAAGAAAAGTTATGACAAATCTTGACAGCTTATTAAAAAGCAGAGACTTTGCTTTGCCAACAAAGGTTCACCTGGTCAAAGCTATGACTTTTCCAATAGTCATGTATGAATGTGACAGTTGGTCTATAAAGAAAGTTGAGTGCCAAAGAATTGATGCTTTTGAACTGTGGTGTTGGAGAAGATTCTTGAGAGTCCCTTGGACTGCAAGGAGATCCAACCAGGCCATCCTCAAGGAAATCAGTCCTGAATATTCATTGGAAGGACTGATGTTGAAGCCGAAACTCCAATACTTTGGCCATCTGATGCAAAGAACTGACATGTTTGAAAAGACCCTGATGCTGGGAAAGATTGAATGCAGGAGGAGAAGGGGACAACAGAGTATGAGATGGTTGGATGGCATCATCGACTCAACAGACATGAGTTTGAATAACCTCCAGGAGTTGGTGATGGACAGGGAGGCCAGGTGTGCTGCAGTTCGTGGGGTCGCAAAGAGTCGGACACGACTCAGTGACTGAATTGAACTGAGGTGTTGGTTGGTGGCTGTGACTCTCTGTATTTGATGTGGCTGATCTGGGAAGGTCTTTCTGAAGAGCTGGCATTTGGCTGGCATTTGGCTGATGAAGCAAGAAGAATGTCCCCGTAGACCTCTGGGCAAAGAACCTCCCAGGCAGAGAGAGTGGTCAGTGTCAGAGTTCTGAGTGGGCATGTCCTTGGCCTCTTCAAGAGATAGTTGCAGGCCATGCGGCTGAACCTGGGGAAGGAGAGGCATGGAAGGTGAGGGTAAGTTCAGGTGACATCAGGCTTCATGCACTTGTTGAGCGTTTCTGGTTTTATTCTAATATAATGGACAATTGTTGGAGGCCTTTGAATAGAGGAATGATATGTCTTGACATATGTGGAGAATAAGGTGGGACGGAGTAGAAGCAGGAAGCATAGGGAAACCAAAGAAGCCTACATCTTTGAAGAAACCACAACCTAACACGGAAACAGACATGCCCATAGGTGTTCAGAGTACAGTGCTCAGAGGAGGAATCAGGAGAAGAATGTCAAAGGGTGATGGATACCTCAAGGAGGTAGAAATGAACTTGGCCAGAGGGTCCAAGGAGGATCCCAGAGAGAAATCACATCCTAAATGCATCTTGAAGATGAGAATTTCTCAGATGGAAGAAAACAGAACAAGCACTGCTGACTGAAATAGCAGTGGCTATGAAAGGATGGGGCTAGGCAGAGAGAATGTCACTTGTTTGAAGGACACAAGCAGTTCAGGAGGGCTGGATGTCTGTGTCTCAGGTGACCATGGTGATTAGCAAGAAGGGTGGTTGGAAAACCTAAATAATGGCAGACTCTGGACAGCCTCAACTGCTTGTGACCTTATTGTACAGGCATTGCATTACGAGCCACTAGAATTGTGAGTGGGGCTTCCAAGGTGGGGCAGTGAATCCATCTGCCAATACAGGAGATGCAAGAAATGCAGTTTCAATTCCTGGGTTGGGAAAATCTCCTGGAGTAGGAAATGGCAACCCACTCCAGTATTCCTGCCTGAAAAATTCCATGAACAGAGGAGGCTGGTGGACTACAGTCTCTGGGGTCACAAAGAGTTAGACCCAACTGAGCTCACACTCACACACGCACACAGAATTGTGACTAGAGGAATAAGTGATGACATTTGTAAAAAGTGACTATTTCTATGTCCTTTAAAACAAAGAATTTGGAACATGCAGAGGTGAATTCAAATCTTGGCTGGAATAGGTAGTACTTGTGATTATAGCTAAGTTTTTAATATCTCTTAGCCTTGGCTTTCTTGTTTATAAAATGAGAAAAGTAGCATCTACTTCAGGAGAGTTATGAAGATTAGATTTTTAAAAGCCCATCAGCAGACGAATGGATAAGGAAGCTGTGGTACATATACACCATGGAATATTACTCAGCCATTAAAAAGAATTCATTTAAATCAGTTCTAATGAGATGGGTGAAACTGGAGCCCATTATACAGAGTGAAGTAAGCCAGAAAGATAAAGAACATTACAGCATACTAACACATATATATGGAATTTAGAAAGATGGTAACGATAACCCTATATGCAAAACAGAAAAAGAGACACAGATGTACAGAACAGACTTTTGAACTCTGTGGGAGAAGGCGAGGGTGGGATGTTTCCATGGCTGATTCATGTCAATGTATGACAAAACCCACTACAATACTGTAAAGTAATTAGCCTCCAACTAATAAAAATAAATGAAAAAAAAAGTGCTTAGCATAATGTCTGGTCCATAATAAGGCATCATGTACTAAAGAGTTACTTCTATTATTGCAAAGAGTTAGAGTGGAGAGAGACGGGAGGCAGGCATACCGTTGAGGAGACCATCCCATTAATGAAGGGGACCCATGTCAAGGGCCCTATCTCTGGTAGCAGGAGAGATGGGGATAAAAAGGAGATTCAAGAAATATTTACAGACTGATTGACAGAGTCTGATGTCTATGGGAGTTGAGATATCAGGAAATGAAAATGTCTCCAAAACTTCTAGCTTGTATTCATGGGGATTGTTGTGTGATGTGATCATTATTAAGACCTGAGAGAATGAAAGAGGAAAAAATATCCAAGGATTTCTTCATCTCTCTAGCAGAATGTTGCTTTACCATCCTGCTCAGACTACTCTCCATGGAAAAGAGATAGTTTCTTCCAGAGCAAACTTAAGAACTACGAAGAAGAAGAAATGGGCATGAAGTTAAAAAAATATGGTTATCCACTACAGTGTCTTAGATTGGGCTTTTCTAATGGACAACGGAGACATCTTATATATTTTATTTATTTATATTTTAAATAAGAGGGCTATCCTGGTACTACTGATAAGCAGACATTTGTGAATAGTCTTTTATGCTGGGGTTGAAATTGGTGATGAGGTTGATCATGTTGACACTGGTCTTTTGTAAAATGATAGACAACTGTCTACACTTGGAGAGTATTCCAGGAGGCACGGATAGACTTAGATAAACTCCTGTCAGCCTCCCCACTCCTGTGCTTCCATGCCAGCTCTGAGGTCTAACACTACCACGTTATGAAATGAGTGATCACAGATGGTGCCTCCTGCGTTTAGCACCACCTCTCAACTCAGTTCCAGAGGTAGTAGAAATTGCTGTATAAAAAAATGACATTTCTTTTTACTCAGGGATTGCCTTTTAAATAGTAGCAACTCAGGTAATATTGTAGAGTTCTCTGGATAGGCTTCAGGAGAGGTACATAGACAGGGGAGATGGTAAGGCAGTTATAGACAGCGGCCCAGAGAAAGGTCTCCATTCTTCCCATTTCCCTGAGTCAATGCAAGCTGAA
Source organism: Muntiacus reevesi (assembly GCF_963930625.1). Taxonomy (NCBI): domain Eukaryota; kingdom Metazoa; phylum Chordata; class Mammalia; order Artiodactyla; family Cervidae; genus Muntiacus; species Muntiacus reevesi. The sequence goes on along the minus strand of NC_089251.1, from coordinate 39,708,749 downwards.
CACTTACCCTGTGGAGCTGCATCGCACACATATTTTGCCCTGGATAATTTCTGTGATATCAAAGAATCAAGTTTATACTAGCCTAAGACACATTGCAAACAACAGTACTTCCTGGGCTGAATATGAGTAATTAGCTGTGAGAGGCATGACCGTTTGGCCCCCAACCCATATTGACATTTTAAGACTTATTATAGAAATCCACATAGTGTTCATAACATAAAAAGCTAGCCCTTTAATGAACATCTTATCTGGGAAGCCCAGCTACAATATATTTCTAGAACCTCATAATGATCACGTTTACTTTATGCTTTGGTGCTCTTAAGCTAAAAAGAGGTGGGGGTAGGGTGGGGAATGGATGGAGAAAAATGTTAATTTAAGTTCTGTGGTTAAGACCAAAGCAAAAACTCTGCAGTGTTGCCACGTTAGAGTGGACTGCAAAGCAAGTACAAGGACTTATTTCTCATAAATATTCAGCAACATCTCTGCGTTTTCCTTGAAGTGGCAGCAAATCCAGGAATGGAAGGTCTTGTGTTCCACAACTGCTTTTGAGCATTGTTATGCTTGGGCATAAATTACAGAAGCCATGATTTCAACCACAGTGGAAAAGACTATAAAGATTTCTGCCCCTTATTAACTACTGTGGGACCACTAGGTTTATGAATGGAGTTAAAAGTTCTGAATAGGAACAAAAATGTGGTAAATACTCTCAAAAGCACTATGAAGAAATTTTTCACAGTAGTGGTGCCCAGACTGGGGGTGAGGCAGAGGAAGGAAAGAGAGAGAGGGAAGAGAGAGAGAAAGAAAAGGCATAAAAACTCCACAGGTCTCCCCAAGCCTGGCAGCAACACCCTCCTGTCATGGCAAACAGAAGTGCCCTTTCTGTGCTAAGTAAATTAACTTAATTCTAAGTTGTATAAGGCCCCAGAAAGTATTAACCAAATGTTTTGTGCCAAGGTCTGAAATGTCTCCATTGGAAGTTCATGGAAACAAGAACTATCTTTTTAAAAATCAGAATTGAACTGGTTGGAACTTGTAACTGCCCAAAACAGAACCCCAGGGGCCAGTGGTTAAAAATATGATTTTTATAAACAAATTTGACGTTGAACTTAATGCAAAATCTTATGCATATAGTATCACTTATGTGTGCAACTTGTTTAAGAGCTGCTGGAAAAAGGAAATAAAATTGACCGGTAACCTTTTGTTTAGCATTTTCAACTGTCTATATTTTGAAGTGAACAGTGGTGCACTCTTAGCGCTCCAGGATTAGGAATCTATTGGCATTTTCCTCTGAAATTTTTATGCATATTTTAAGAAAATTCAGTTCTAAGTGTATGCTGTAAATATAAAATATTCTGGGTGCAACATTTTACCTCGCTGCAGAATTCTTTGGGGTGTCACCAAATTCATTATGCTGAATTGAACTTAAGAGAAATATTATAAACTACACTTAACTAAAGTCCTTCCTCACCCTCATACTTACATGTTGAAGATAGAGGTAGTTTCTTTTCCCTCTGGAAATTTATTGGCCAATAATTCCCTCACTCCAATTCAATATCCTTTGGTATTTGAAGAGAAGCCACAAAACATTAGTTGTTAATATTGTTTTAAGCCTCACCCTCTTGCTTCCTTGTCTCTTTGGTTAGATCTGCTCTTAATATGCCACTTTGCAAGTTTAATTAAAATCATACAGCTCAATCCTATGAGTTTGGGTGACACTGGATAGCAATGGTGATTTCAAGAATTATGACAGAGACATAAAACCTCTCTTAGATTTGGATGGTTGGTTTACCAATAATTCAGATGGAAAAGACTGTTTCTTAAAACCATAAATATTTAACATGATTATGACTCATTTGCTCTTAGTTCCATTATTCCAGAAGATCATGTATTGCTCCCAAGAGTGTTCTGAAATGCCTGGTTCTGATTTGAGTTTGGATCATCTTCCTTGTGTGTGAGGTCAGTGTGTGTGTAGTGTGACCCACACGCCATTGTCTCACTTCATCCCCTTTGAAAATCCAAGTTGGTAGTTTGCCAACATTTCCCCTCTTCATTCATAAGCTTACAAACATTCTTGAGTCTTTCAGATGAGCAAGAGGATTTTGTTGTTGCTTATTTGCATGTTGCTTTCATTGCTGAAGCAGTGGAAGTAAAATTAGCTCTATGTGCCTGAAGGGTCAAGGATGGATAAAGGATGGCCTGGTGCAATTTGAGCTTTGGAAGAGATTTACCAGATGGGATGATTTTTGAAGAGGTTTGGTCATTATCTTGGATGTGGTACATGTAGTACTTTCTGCATGATTTCTCTGAAGTGATTAACCATTGTATTGCTTTTTATCCACAGTGCATTCTGTGATCTTCTTAGAAGCGTGTGTGCTATGCTTTGTTCTACTCTATTAATTATATGGGGTATCCTAAAATCTTTCCTCTATTGTTTTGCTATTAAGGATTAACAAAACATTTTCTTCAGCTGACTATTCACTTGTAAGACCATGTCCTTCTCCTTCTCAGAGCCTCTGCTCTATGCCCAGATAGGAATATTTTTGAACTCTATAACATTATACCTCTAAAATATTAAGAAGAAACCCTCTAATTAAAAATGCAACATGATTTCAACCACAAAGGAGATGTTAAATTCCATTTTGACATCCACTGGAATGGAGGGAAGTCAAAATGGAATTTGACATCATGAGATTCACTTGCACCCACATAAGTCTGATATTGGGAGGTGAACTAAGGACAGAGGGCCATTTTAATTCTAAATATTGCTGGTTTTTGTGGGAATCAGCCAAACCCTAAATGCTAGAAGACCATCTCTTCAGATTAAATTGCAGTGGATAAATATCCAACTCTGGTTCAGTTTACACTCAGATATTTTGTTTTCATTCTCCCAAGTTCCTAGTAGTTATAGAGATGCTGGCAAAAGGATAAGGGCTTCATGCAAATGTATCCTATTCAGAAATATCCCTGAATGATCACTGCCAAGGTTTTAAAATTTGTTGTCCTGAAAAATTCAGGCCTGTGTTTTGGTCAAGGTTGGGACAAAAATTATTAACTTTTCCCTCTATATCAAGTGAAATCATGCCTGGCTAAGTAATTTACTTGCATTAGAAAACCAAGTAGGGAACTTGTCCCACTTCCACCCGATCTTCTCATTGGATAGTTTAGCACATCTATAAATTCACTTTGATGAGTTCAAACAGAATTTCATATGTGTAGGAGAATAAAATATCATTGCCTGATTGTTGCCTATCTGACCTTGAATGTAAAATGGGTGTTAAGCCATAATTTTTGGGCTTCTCATTTGTGCAATATAATGAAGAGTCAGAAAGGATTTATTTTAAAATACATTTCCCAAGTACCATTTAGAACCACTTTAAATTACTTCCTATTTTCTGTGCTTACTACCTTGCAAAGACTGCTGATACTTGGGAGAATATTTTTCTACTTTCTAGGGCCAACAGAAAATTGGATCCAGCACAGGTATCCACGCTGATAGTTCATGTTGGATTCAGACTTAAATGTTTTCGGAAAACATTAGTGGTCATGTTAAATTTCTATAGTCCATGTAATTCTCACGTACACCAGTTGATGAAGCCTAGCTGGTTTTAAAAATAGCCTACAATGTATGGCTGTTGCTTCTTATTTAAGAGGGAAATATGTGTTTCTATAGGATCTAGCTCTGGATAACTATCTTCCTATTTTATCCTAAAGTGTCAATGTAGTAATTAAGTTTGGATACTTTCTATCATTGTGACTTTTGGTATTAAAAACCCATAAAACTCTGAAATAAAAATATTAATCTATCTTACAGTCAGAACTTAGGCTGATGCTCCTTATTTGACTTTTTCTTTCTTTCTTTAACTCCTTTAAACAGTGTCTTAGGATTAAAAAATGCATCTGTGTCTTTTTCAGCTGAAGAATAACATAAAATTTACCTTTATTAATCAGGGTTATCTTTAACTTTAAAATTTTTTGGCACAGATTTTTACCATTTGTTTGGGTATTTTTTATGCAAAAACCTCTTTTCTTCTTTAATGTAGACAGAATTAAACAGTATAGCCAAAAAATATCCCACCAAGATGAATATATTATTCATTCTTATTTCTATTACTCAGAGGAAAAATGTTTTTAACATTTGGTGTATATGCTCTAGTCTTTTTAAAAATGAATATTTATTTTTCAAAAAATGATATCATATTACAAAGGTATTAGGTAACATTTTATTCATGACACAATAATTCTCTATATTTTCACTGATGCTTTCTTATGCAACATATGATTATAATTGAAGCATAGTTTTTTATGACACAGTCATAACATAATTTGTTTAGCCAATTACATATTTCTATTCAGGTCATTTTCAATGTATTGCTGGTTATTAATACAGTAATTTTTATTTTAAATGTTATCAATTTGAGTTGTGTGGTTAAAACAGTCAATTAATTAAATTTACTGGCTAGAAATTAACCAAGAAATTTTAGCTACTTCTTTTATTTTTTATTTTTCTATCATGTCATTTGCCTATTTTTCATATTATCTTTTGCTTATAATTTGCAGCAATTACAAACGTGTTTCATATGTTTGTGATAAAAAATCCTTTAGAAAATTTTGACTTTTTAAAAGATACTTGCTCAAATTTTGTTTGTTTTCTTTTTAAGACTTTTGCCATAAGTTCAAGTTTACAATGATTTCAACCACTGTAAAATTGTGTGTATTTTAACCTATAATTATTTTTAGTGGCTTTATGGTTGTTTGCTTTTAATTTGAAACTCAACTTATTTCTAATTTATTTGTGATATGCTATGAAATTTCTTATTTTTTAAGTGTTAGGCAGTTATACCAATGAAATTATTAAGGAATCCATCCTTTCTACACATACAAGAAAGTTAATAGTTGTTCCTTATTTTCACATTTTTAAAGATTGTACTCTCTTTTATTTCTTGTTTTATTACAATAGAACTTGAAGAATAGAAATAAATTTTGAAATATTAGACTTATCTTGTTTCTGAATCTAATGGAAATGATTCCAATATTTCACATTATTGTGATATTGTTTGTGTGTGCTATGATAGACTTTTTAACATTTAATAAATTGCCTTATTACCCTATCTGGCTATATTTTAAAGTCAAGAATGAATGTTAACTATTATTAAGTTCTTCTATGTCACCTATCAGATAATAGTGTTTTCTAACACTTTGATTTTGCTGTTGTACTTATTTTCCAGAAACAAAGGTCCTTTGCTCATAATTTATCATTCTTTTAGCGTAACATTAGATTCAATTTGGTAGAGGCTGTGTGTGTATGCTTCATCCATGATACCTGGTTTTATAGTCAGAGATACAAGAACATTAGAAAATGAAAGGGATTTCCATATTTTTGATGCTCAGAAATTAAATAACATAGAAATAAAATTCTTGAAGTTTTGAAAAACACTATTTTTTGTTGTTCTTTCTGAATGATCTGCAGAGAGTGGAATGCACCAAATGGAATGCATTTGATCTTTTATGTGCAGTTCAAATGCATATACTCATGTAACTCACACCCAAATCCAGACCTAAAACATTTCCACCATCCCAGGAGGTTTTGTCCTGTGACTTTCCAGACTGCTCCACCTCACAGTGGCGTGTGCTTTGATTTTCATCACCTGCCTGTTCTTGTACTTCATATAAATTAAATCATACATTTGAAATTCATGTTGTTACATATATTCATGATTCATTACTTTGCATTGCCAGGTCATAGTTCATTGTATGAATATGCAGCAATTTTTTCTTCTAGTTTCTTCTTGATGAAATATTAGTTCTTCCCTGTTCTAAGCCCTTATAAGTAGAGTTACTTTAAACATTCTTCTACAAGTTTTCCTACAGTAATCTATAAATACCTAATAGTAGAATCATAGAGCAAGTAATGAGTTTAACTTTATCAGAAACTACCACTTTTCCAGAGGATATAACTTCTGCACTTCTGCCAGCATTGTATGTGAATTCCATTTGATCCACATCCTCATTAATATTTGACATTTTCAATTGTTTTCATTTTACCATTCTAATTTTATGTGAGACAGTATGTCATTGTGATTTCAATTTGTATTTTCTTGATGACTAATGATATTAAGCCATTAATATAAAGTCATTAAAATGACTAAGTCATTTTATGTGCATTTTTGCCATTTGTATATCTTTTGTGAAATGTTTATTGAAATATTTTGCCTATTTTTAAGTTGAGTTGTTTGTCTTTTTACTATTAAGTTGTAGGAGCTCTTTATATATTATGTATACAAATCCTTTGTCAAACATATGCACTACAAATATTTCTTCCATGTCTTCAGTTTGTTTACTCATTTCTTAATATTTTGATGTAATATGTCTTAAACAGAATATTTCAAAAATGTATCTTATTTTGCATATATTTAGTCATCTTTTATATTTTGATATTTATTGATTTTATTTTATTTATTGATTTGATATTTCATTATTAATTAATATGAAGTAATTTCAATTTTAGTTTTCTGTTTGAACAAATTTATTTAGAAACATGATTTTAAGACTCTAGTTTTAGGAGTTAATTTATATTTTATTTTTAGCCTGTTTGTTCCTTTTCTATTTCTGTTTCATTATTTCTAATTTTTTAAACTTTCTATGATAGACATTGTGATGCACACTTCAGACTCTCTTTTAGGAATGAAAAAATACATTTATTCCTTCTGAGACTGAGGCAGGTAAATAGCCTTTCAGCTATCGCAATCCCGGGGCTCCCCTGATGGCTCAGTGGTAAAGAATCTGCATGCCGATGCAGGTTCAATCCCTGGATGGGGAAGATCCCCTGGAGCAGGAAATGGCAACTCACTCCAGTATTCTTTTTTTTTTTTTTTTAATATTATTTTATTAGTTGGAGGCCAATCACTTCACAACATTTCAGTGGGTTTTGTCATACATTGACATGAATCAGCCATATAGTTACACGTATTCCCCATCCCGATCCCCCCTCCCACCTCCCTCTCCACCCGACTCCTCAGGGTCCTCCCAGTGCACCAGGCCCGAGCACCTGACTCATGTATCCCACCTGGGCTGGTGGTCCGTTTCACCATAGATAATATACATGCTGTTCTTTCAAAACATCCCACCCTCACGTTCTCCCCCAGAGTTCAAAAGTCTGTTCTGTACTTCTGTGTCTCTTTTTCTGTTTTGCATATAGGGTTATCGCTACCATCTATCTAAATTCCGTATATATGTGTTAGTATACTGTAATGTTCTTTATCTTTCTGGCTTACTTCACTCTGTATAATGGGTATTCTTGTCTGGGAAATCCCATGGACAGAGGAGCCTGATGAGCTGCAGTCCATGGGGTCGTATAAAAGCTTAAAACAACAGCAACATCACAATTCTTGGAGATTGTCACCATTGAAAGGCTGTCCTGCCCAATAACATACTCCCTTCTCTGGGGAGCCAAATTCAAAGACTGGTCTGTATTCTCCAACTCACAGCTCTGTTACTCCCTTGTCCAATCCTGGCTCCTTTCCTTCTCCCCCATAAATGTTGAACCTCTTAAATAATAATCTCCATCTTAGAATGTGCCTCTCTGTGTGCTGAGATTGGTGTGTGTGTGTGTCTGTGTGTGTATATGCGTGTGTATGCACGTATATGCATATAACCAATTAAATGACTGAATTTGTAAATTTTACAGGGATATTGTAAAAATAAAACAAAACCAAACATAAACAAAGATAGCAACAAAAGCAAAGTATATTTCTTTTCTTTCACTGGAGGATACAAAGCCTGATATAGTTATTAGACCAGGTATCTATATTATTATATCTTTTTTATATTTATGTTTTGCTATTTGATTCAATCAAAGATTATCTTAACTCTCATCTATTGACTTTAAAAAATTTATTTGTGAATATTTGTTTTATATTTTATATCATATTTTGATATAAGAAAATTACCTATGTGGCTAATTATAGTAATGCATTTAGTAACCCTGTATTGGCATTAATTAACTGTGTCTCTCTGTATTTTTGCGTTGATATTTTATATGCTGTTACTGTTGTAACTCTTTCATTTCTTTTTATTTATATAATCTGCTTTGTTCAACTTTTTACTGTTAACTTATTTATATGTTTTTTAGATATTTTCCTGTTAATTGGAGCAGTTAAATTATTTTCTTCAAACTGAATGTTTTTAAAAAGGGACTATTTAACACTTTTATACTTATTAAAACTGCTATGTTTGTCCTTCTGTCACTTTCTATAATTCTTTTAATAATGCTTTCTTATATTTTATTATTTCCTGAAATTCAAGATATCAGTCATATTTTCTTTGCTATATTAATTTTGTGTATTACTTTTCAATTGTTCAAAATCATGCTTTAATCTATTTTGTTTTAATTTTAGAGTAAAAAAATTATAGTTTTAAACCTCTTACTATGTAAAAGGGGGCATTATGCAAGTTTTTATTTCTTCTCATCTCCTCTATTTTTGGATTTTGGCTCCTGTTCATATAATATGTAATTTCCAATCAATAATATTGTTGAAGTTTTATTATCTATATTACATATGTTTTTCTTAAAAATAAGTTAAGTTCTTAAATTTGTCCATGGTTTCACAGATTATTTTTTTCTTCTTTATAATCTTGTATCTTTTCACCTTCAAGATGTTTTATTCCTACTGTAATATTTGTAATTTCATCATACTGTTCTTATTTTTTTTTTTACCATGTGCTACATTTTCACTCTATTTTATTCATATGACTTTTCCACTCCTGTTCCATAGAATTCATGTCTTATACTTGAGCATAAACATATACTGACATAACTAGAGATATTTTCTTTCTTTTGCTATTCCAGAGTAAGTTTTCCTAATTCTCAAAGGCAAGTGATTTGTTTTTCAATTCTCTGTGTCTTGGAGCTGCTACTATAGTGATTCAGATATAGTTTTGATTATGGATTCCATAATTTTGATTCTTTGAATTTTAACCTCAAACTAAAACTCAGAATAAACTCTTACCTGGTATCTTCAACTCTAACTTTTGTATTTTAAATCTAACTGGAACCGCATATGGTAATTAAATATAGTGTTTGACTTTTTGTGACTCCATGGACTGTAGCCAGCCAGGCTCCTCTGTCCATGGAATTGTCCAGGCAAGAGTACCAGAGTGGGTTGCCATTCCCTTCTCCAGGGAATCTTCTGAACCAGGTATTGAACCCATGTCTTCTGCACTACAGGCAGATTCTTTACCATCTGAGCCACTAGGGAAGGCCTCATATATATTTTCCAATTCAAAAATCTTCCCTGACTTTTAAAACCTGAAAAGTCCAAACTATTTAACCTGCATTAAAGACTCTCATCTTCTTTGTCTCTGTTATCAAACTTCTCTACTCAAATTTTCACTATTTTCTCTACTTTCCACTCAAATCACACATTATTCACATCTGCTCATTTACCTGAGCTGTTTCCCTTATTAGCACTATATTCCTTACTTCTTTATTTTATTTTCGTTATCTCTCTGTTTATATTCTTCAGAGCACACTTTCAATCCTTCCTCTTATATTAAGGGTTTCTTGATCACTCCTTCCTAAAGTGACCTACTCCTTGCCTGAACTTCAACAGTTATGTCGTGGTTCCATTGGGCTCTTACCTTTTATCATCTTTACTCATGGGTTCTCTTGGTAGGTAATCTGACTCCCCCAGCTAGAGGATGGACTCTAAAGGCTAAGGTCACACCACAAAGGTCGTTGCTGTTGCGTCACGTGATTCAGAGGAAACGTCCTCTGATTCCTAGCAGGAGCCCCTTGTCTTTATTGAGTCTGTAGTAAATATTGGCCGATTGATAAACATGAAACTCACCTGTGATCTTTGAGCGTGTTTGTCTCTGATCCTGGTAACCTATTGCTTAAAGCTGAGAAAAGGACAAAACAAATATCAGAATCAGTCCATAGACTAAACACATCTTATGAGAGGGGTTACTTTGAAGCATGCAATGAATTTAAGGCTCCAACAGCACTCTAAACAATTATTCTAAGTTTCCTGTTTTATGTTGTGACTCTTCAAAAGCGTATTGGCATGTTTCCTCTCTGATTCCAATCTCTTGTGGCTTCACTGTTCTTTGGCAAAGATTACTTGAATCTGTCGTAGTCTCGTAATTCAGCTTGGAGAACCAGAATTTAGACTGTGGTTCCCACACCTTGATCATTTATTAGGTCCAGCGGCTTTTAAGGCTAAGTCAGGCATAGTAACGGTTTACGTGACTACATTTCTTGGCAAGGCAAATGACATCTGCAGAAATTTGAAAATTCTTTTTTAATTTTTTTTTTAGTGAGTTACTGCCAATGGAGTTGGTAACTTTCCCTGGCATTGGGTTTTATGTCCCACAACGACCTGTGCTCTTCTAAAATCATCGCCACAATCTGATGACTCTTTGTGAAAAGTTCTGACGGTTTATTGGCAAGTGATACATCCCAGCACCTGTCTGGGTGAACTAAAAAAACTGTGTATTTAAAAGAAATATTTATAAATACTTCAGCATCTAACATCAATCAGAGTATACTGCATGCTTATTTAAAGCATCTAAACTTTGAAATCAGTCCCAAGTCTTTCTGGGTAGATTGTTAACTCAGTTTCCTTGGCAGTCATAACAGGGAACAAGAAGATACTTTCAAATAGCCCAGTGGGTTTTTCCAGGGAGTCTTTAGTCTCATTAACTTTCTTTCTCTTAATGAACATGTAAAAGCCCTTGAATTGTTCGCCATGTTTTAAATGAGGTATTTTATATGGCTTTTAAAAGTTCAAGGATTGAAATCCTTTTCATTCCTTTTAAATCTGCAATTGTAACACTGAATACTTTTCCCATTCTGCTCATTTACATGTATTTAAGTGAGAAATTTTTTTTTTAATTAGGATACAACAGTACTGAATGCCCTGCAAGAGCTGGCTCCAATTTCTTGCCAGACTCTTGCAAGAGAGAGATACTTACGAGATACTTATAGCATCCCTTTTACTGGGCTTCCCTGGTGGAACAGGTGGTAAAGAATCTGTCTACAATGTGGGAGACCAGGGTTTGATCCCTGGGTCTGAAGCATCCCCTGGAGTAAGGGAATGGCAACCCACTCCAGGATTCTTGCCTGGAGAATTTCATGGATGGGGAGACTGACAGGCCCCTGTCCATGGGATCACAGAGAGTCAGATCTGACTAAAATTTTCACTGTTTTAAACTGGGGATTCAGGATAGCAACCTTGAAGAACTCACTAGTTTAGTTCAGTTCAGTCTCTCAGTTATGTCCAACTCGTTGGGACGCCATGGACTGCAGCATGCCAGGCTTCTCTGTTCATCACAAACTCCCAGAGCTTGCTCAAACTCATGTCCATCGAGTTGGTGATGCCATCCAACCATCTCATCCTCTGTCATCCCCTGTTCCTCCTGACTTCAATCTTTCCCAGCATCAGGGTCCTATCCAAGGAGTCAGTTTTTCACATCAGGTGGCCGAAGTATTGGAGTTTCAGCTTCAGCATCAATCCTTCCAATGAATATTCAGGACTGATTACCTTGAGGATGAACTGGTGGGATCTGCTTGCTGTCCAAGGAACTCGCAAGAGTCTTCTCCAACACCACAGTCCAAAACCATCAATTCTTCAGTGCTCAGTTTTCTTTATAGTCCAATTCTCACATCCATACATGTCTACTGGAAAAGCCATAACTTTGACTAGATTGACCTTTGTAGGCAAAGTAATGTCTCTGCTTTTTAATATGCTGTCTATGTTGGTCATAGCTTTTTTCCCAAGGAGCAAGTGTCTTTTAATTTCATGGCTGCAGTCACTATCTGCAGTAATTTTGGAGCCCCAAAAAATAAAGTCTGACACTGTTTCCATTGTTTCTTCATCTATTTACCATGAAGTGATGGGACCAGATGCCATGATCTTAGTTTTCTGAATGTTGAGTTTTAAGCCAGCATTTTCACTCTCCTCTTTCACTTTCATCAAGAGCCTCTTTAGTTCTTCTTCGCTTTCTGCCATAAGGGTGCTGTCATCTGCATATCTGAGGTTATTGATATTTCTTCCAGCAATCTTGATTCCAGCTTGTGCTTCTTCCAGCCTGGCAATTTGCATGATGTACTCTACATATAAGATAAATAAGCAAGGTGACAATATACAGCCTTGATGTACTCCTTTCCCAAATTGAAACCAGTCTGTTGTTCCATGTCCGGTTCTAATTGTTGCTACTTGACCTGCATACAGATTTCTCAGGAGGCAGGTCAGGTGGTCTCGTAATTCCATTTCTGAGGATTTTTCCATAGTTTGTTGTGATCCACACAGTCAAAGGATTTGGCATAATCAATAAAGCAAATGCAGATGTTTTTCCAGAATTTTCTTGCTTTTTGCTTTTTCTATGATCCAACAGATGTTGGCACTTTGATCTCTGGTTCCTCTGCTTTTTCTAAATCCAGCTTGAACATCTGGAAGTTCATGGTTCACATACTATTGAAGCCTGGCTTGGAGAATTTTGAGCATTACTTTGCTAGTGTGTGAGATGAGTGCAATTGTGCGGTAGTTTGAGCATTCTTTGACATTGCCTTTCTTTGGGACTGGAATGAAAACTGATCTTTTCCAGTCCTGTGGGCACTGCTGAGTTTTCCAAATTTGCTGGCATATTGAGTACAGCACTTTCACAGCATCATATTTTAGGATATGAAATCGCTCAACTGGAATTCCATCACCTCCACTAGCTTTGTTTATAGTGATGCTTTCTAAGGCCCACTTGACTTCTCAATCCAGGATGTCTGGCTCTAGGTGAGTGATCACACCACTGTAGCTATCTGGGTCATGAAGATCTTTTTTGTATAGTTCTTCTGGGTATTCTTGCCACCTCTTCTTAATATCTTCTGCTTCTGTTAATTCCATAGCATTTCAGTCCTTTATTGTGCCCATCTTTGCATGAAATATCCCCTTGGTATCTCTAATTTTCTTGAAGATATCTCTAGTCTTTCCCATTCTATTGTTTTCTTCTATTTCTTTGCACTGATCACTGAGGAAGGCTTTCTTATTTCTCTTTGCTCTTCTTTGGAACACTGCATTCAAATGGGTATGCCTTGCCTTTTCTCCTTTGTTTTTCGTTTCTCTTCTTTTCGAGCTATTTGTAAAGCCTCCTCAGACAACCATTTTGCCTTTTTGCATTTATTTTTCTTGGGGATTGTCTTATCACTGCCTCCTATACAGTGTCATGAACCTCCATCCATAGTTCTTCAGGCATTGAGTCCATCAGACTCATCCCTTGAATCTATTTCTCACTTCCACTGTATAATCATAAGTCTCTCTGTTGTGTCTGACTCTTTGTGACTGCATGGACTATACATTCCATGGAATTCTCTAGGCCTGAATACTGGAGTGGGTAGCCTCTCCCTTCCCAGGGAATCTTCCCAACCCAGGGATTGAACCCAGGTCTCCCACATTGCAGGCAGAATTTTTACCAGCTGAGCAATAAGGGAAGCCTGAAGAACTCATTAAATGCTGCTTAAAAAGAATTTCACACCTGGACCATATGTGACCATATTTTTGCCCTTCATACTATCATATTTCTGATATTTAAAAATAATTTAAATATTTTATAAAAGAAAATTACTAAACGTTATGAATATTTTGCTTCATCCATCATAGGATTCCCTGAGTGACAGCATGGCATAACAAAATTGGACTGGGATCCAGTTCTGACCACTGTTTGCTAGCTATGTCACTTTAGATAAGTATTTGTCTTCTTTGAATCATCTAATTTTCACAGAGTGGATGTGAGGATCAAGTGAAATAATACATGTGTAAGGAAGAAATTGTTTTACTTGTTGTCTGGGAAGAAGGCCCATATGGAAACTACTGGTTATTTCAGAATAAAGTTGTATAATGCATTCTTGTGGCTGATGGATGGTGATGAACAGAAATAAAGCAGTTCTAGAAAACAGGAGTCCAAGGGAATAGAACTGGGTTCAACTGTGAAGAATAAATATCCTGCAACAGTCTTGCCATCACTGTTTCCATCACTCTTTTCCTGCTATAATTAAATGAAAAATTTATTCAGGGAAGAGTTCATGGAAATACTGGTTTTCTGAATAACAACATATCTGATGGTGCTAAAAACTGCTCCCCATCTACAGACAGACCATTAGAAAAAGTGACTCCCCTGAAATTAATCTCCAAGAGAATTTTGCATGGCCAGAAATTTGCATTGAATAGACATGGAAGAGAAGTGACAAGACAGAAGGTATGTAGTTCTATTTGAGAGTGTAGCTGAGAAGCTAGGAATAAGAAATGAAGATTGGATCTCAACTATATGCTTTCGAGTTGAAGAAAACAAGCTGATAATCTTGTCTGATTCTCAATTTTATAGATAATGAAATGGCAGTTCCCAGAGAGGTTGACTTGCCTAGCTTGTGGGTGAGAGTGCGTTCTGGTTGGTTCAGTGTAGGCCTGTTGCTCTAGCTTAGCTTTTCTGAGCACTTTTCATTGTCCTTTTGGAACAATAAATTACATGACTGCTATCATTGGTGGCCTCAGAACAGCACGGCAAAGATTGCTCTCCAAATCTTGATTTCTAGTCTACCGCCCCTGCATCTTCTACTGTCTTTCCTTGAGTGAGCTGGAATGCACTTTGTTTTTCAAATATGTTCCTGATTATTTTGCTCTTGTGGGTCCAGAGACGTTTGGAGATATGTGTTTACAAGTCTAAGAGGAGCAGGAGAGATGTGATGAACACTAAGAGAGTTCAGGTTAGAAATTCACTGGAGGAGAATTTATGGCAAGGTTGGTCAAATATCATTATAATCCAGTCAGGAAATAGGTAAATCCCTGTGTGTCTAGCAAACTACGTGAGAGCTCACCAGTCAGTGTTTCATGCACTCGTTTCACATCTTTTTTTGTCAAGTAAACAAGTAATACTGAGCACTTTCTAAATGCAGGGCACTGTGAAAGAATCAAAGAAGTGGCAATGGATGAGAGCCTCTCAACAGCTTTAAGAGGTATAATCAGTATTCTCTAACCTGTGAATTGTCGTTTAATCAGGTAGCATTTATGTTAGTGGTCATCTTTTCCAGTGTGAGGACCACTTGTACTCTTGACAGTTGAAGATGACTTGGTGGCCAGGTATCAGTGGTCTGGGAGATATTTTAAATATTTGGTAAGGTGGCAGCTGGGGGTAGGGAAAAGAGAAGGAGGGAGAGAATTTCCCGGCACCGCTCAAATCACACCATCTAATTTGCTTCTACGTGAGCCCAGACCACGAGGTCAGGTAGCACAGCCTGTGTAATGAACAAGGAGCCTGTGTGCTCACTCCACGGGCCCAAGTGTCAGTGACTTGCCCCTGAGAGGTCAGAAACACGCCAGAAAATCTCCCACTGCAGAGGGTGAATAAGAGGGCTATAAAACATGAGAATACAAAACGCAATGGCTTAGTGGTTTGGGCTCTGCCCTGGTTTGCAGGGACCTATCTTCTTACACAGTCAATGAGCTGTTTCCAACCTACACTTGATTTCTTCAGTGGAGGGAGAAAACAGATGTGCTGTTGGCAGTATGGGAGTCTAATCCAAACACCTAAACAACACTGCTTGGAGGAATTCAGAACGAGGTCCAAGAGTAGGAAGGAAATATCAATGTATTCAAGAATAAGGGACTCCAAAAGTTTACTTTCCCTCCCTGTCTACTGTTTTTGGAATAGCAGTCATCAGCGGCTAAAGACCTGGAAGAACAGGAAGTCGGGTGGAGGTAGGGTCACCCGTGATGGTCTGTAGCAGCTTACAAGGAAGCTTTCTTAAGGTGCTTTCCCCATCGCGTGGGATGGGATCGTTTATGAGTTTTAGTCAAATTCATTCAAATAGGGTTTCCTAACCTGGCACCGCACAAGCTCTCCAGAGCTAGAAAACTATAGGAATTAGACATCTTTCAATTTCCAGAACCTTATTGTGTAGGATAAGGAGTTCCTCTTCCTTTAAAAAGTACCTTCTATCAATGATAATGGTGGGAAATTTTATCCCACAAATACTATGAAATATTTGGTTTCTTATCAGTTGAACCAAGAGTTTATTTGTGTGTCAAATATACAAGTTGAAATCATTAAGGAAAAGATATATAATACCATAAAACTCCTTTTATTTGTGATATGTGAAATTCTTTTAAAAAGTTAGAGTTATGTTGGATGTATGTGTGTGTGTACATGTACAAGCACTCTTAATACCTTCAGATACAAATAGAGAGTCTAGAAGCCAGGAACAATCCTGAATTCAATGGGAATTCTTGTTAGTAACCTCCCTGTTCCAGGAATCATAAAATGTAAGTCTCACCTTGGCATTCATCCATCCCTATAAATAAGAATATTTATCATTGATCATGCATATGGTTGAAAGGATGAACATCAAAGATTCCTCCTTTCTTATCTATATGTAGCTAACCTCAGATATAGTCCTATAAATTATGAAAAACAAACAATGGTGGAATAGCTTGCCATTTTAGAAATCTGGAAGACAGATGAGCACTCTGAAGAGAGAAAAACATGCAAGTATATGCCATGTGCCTTACCATCAGAATTGTTGGTTTAAAAAAAACAAAACTAGCTCATTAATATAAAACATTATCAGGTGGAACACAAGCTAATATTATAGGGAAAGAAAGCAGACTAATAGTTGCCTGAAGAGTGGGTTGAAGGTGGGAAGGGTTTATGGGAAGTATTTGCAAGGACGCGGTAAAATATTTAGGGATGATGGATGTATTTACTATCTTGATTGTATGGATGATTTCATGGACGTGTGCATATTCCAAGCCTTATTCAATTATGTCCTTAAAATGTTCAGCTTATTGTATCAATCATACCTCAATCAACCTGAAAATGATTATAAATTCTTAAGAAATAGCACTAGCACATAAGAAACTCTACAATTTCAAGGCATTTTTCAATGTGGCGCTATAATCCCAATTAAGGTTATAATGTTGTCTAGTAGAAAGATTTGAGTTAGAGATATTTGCATGAAAGAAAGTTCCTTGTCTCAGTGCAGATCCTGGATCATCATAAAGGTAAATGGTATATTTTGACTGAACAGACAAATAGAAGCAATATAATCCCAAAGTATGCAGAAAAGAAGGATATACCAGTTCGGATAGGATGATATATCAATTTTATTTGACTCCTAGTAACAGAATCCCAATTCTAGAGGATAAATCTAACAAGCATTTACTTTTCTCTGCAATGGTAGTTCAGAGATAGGCAGTCCAGGGTTGTTTGGTGGCTGTCTGAAATCACTAGAACTCAAGTTTCTATTTTTCTGCTTCATAACACATGGCTTTCATCTTCAGGGACAACTAATTTTCCCAGATGGCAGAGGAAATTCTAGCCATTATTACTAACTTCTAGAAAAAGGAAAGGAGGTGGTAATTCTTCTTTATTAGACTTTTCCTTTTAAGTAACTTTTTCTGAAGACCCACCCAACACTTGTATATTTCATTCATTATACTGAATATCAAGGGAGGCTGGAAAAAGTAGGCTGTATGTCAGATGCTAATGTCTGCAGGTAAAATCAGGTTTTGGATCACAAGGAAGAAGAAGAAAATGGACACTGGGTGGCAACCTGCTGTCCTAATCATGTTGGGCCTCAGTGTTTCTTTTATGATTATCATTCTTGTTCTCGGCACCAAAGTTGAGTAATAATTAAGAGTTTATGAAGCACACGTCTAGGTGTGGCCTTTTAACTACTCAGGTATTTTATTTCACAATAAATATTTGACAGACCTCAAGCAGATAGAAAAGGAAATGGTTACACCTAGAGGAAACTAACAACACTGAATTCTGATTTACAGATTCCCTCTTTTGCCTTGTAAAGAATACAAGTCAAAAACCACTGTAAAAAAAAAAAAAGAAAAAAACATGGTCCACATGATTTTATTTTTGTTGTATTGTGTATTTCTTAAGACAAATGGGTTATTGCCAAGGGCTAAGAAATCTTTTGCTAGATAGAGATTTTTTGACACAATACTGTTTGTTGTGAGGAAATTTGACCTATATCATATTTCTTTACGTCTGTTGCTAATTTCCCATAGGCCTGTGGTTCTCAAATTTTTTTAGATGGAGAAATCCTTTGTTAGGACAAAATCTAGCAGAAGCATACAAATAAAGCAAATAAAATTGATGTGGCTCTAGGTGAAGGATTATGAGTATAAATAACCTACAAACCTCACAAGCTCATCCAGTTTCCTATCACCACCCTCTATTTTAAGGCACACATAACATGTTTGGGCCATGGTTTAAGATGTTGTCAGTGATTTGTTTTTAGTAAGATTTAAAGTTATCTAGTCAAGAATAAGTAAAAGACTTGGAAAATATTCTCTTCCACCAGATCTATGAAATGAACACTTATATCTTCCAATTTGTACATCAGTTAGGAATCTGAGAAACAGTAGCAATTGGTGTTTTCAAATAGTGTCTTGGCTTGAAAAACAGAAGTTAATCAACTGCTGAGGTTTTGCTGTTGTAAAATCTTATTATGGCAAGGAAATATTGTCCTTCACTGCACTATTAAAATCCACACACATTCATTCTAACGGGAGAGAAATTACTATGTTTATCACTCTTTGAAGAAGCAGTTTTTTAGAAAATGGATGGTTTTGTTGTTGCTTTATGCTTTACTTATCACATCTATAACTAAATGCTGTGGAATTCATCAGAAAAATCTGAAGTTCTTTCATTAACAAGAAACATTTTTAAGAAAAAATGCACTTATTTGGAAATAAGATCATCAGAGAAACCACCATTTTTTATTATTGTGAAATTGATGCCATGTGATTTTTTTTTAAAGAAAGAAAGAACATGGGCACAAGAAGCTTTAGGAATCAATCTGGCTTTTTGTTAAAACCAAAGAAGGGCCTACCAAGGAAAGAGTAAAGTTATTGTTTAAAAAGCTATTTTATATTCGAGACAATTATTAATTTTGTTTATGTATTTGTTGTTGTTCAGTCACTCAGCCATGTCTGACTCTTGGAGACCCCATGGACTGCAGCACGCCAGGCTCCTCTTCATGGGATTTTCCAGGCAAGAAAACTGGAGTGGATTGCTGTTTCCTCCTGCAGGTGATCTTCCGGATCCAAGAGTCGAACTCATGTCTCCAGTTTTTCAGTTGGATTCTTTATCACTGAGACACCAGGATATGCATACATTTATATTACTGTCCAAATTAGTGGTGCTTAGAAGGAAAAGTTTTGCCTTCTCAGAAGTATTTTAGATATGTGTGGGGATGGGTTTGGATTATGAAAATATTTGGCATGTGCTTCTGGCAGCAATCAGATGGGAGTCAGGGATGTGGAATGCTCTGCAATATGCTGGAGAGTCCTGCAGAAAATGCCTTTGGCCATGACCTGCAAGACTTCTGAACATTTCACTAGACACCTCCTTTGTTACACATATTAATGTAAGTACAAATCATTTTTTGCATGGTGTTAACATGTACAGACACTAAAATTAGCGAGAGGTTCTATATTATCATAGTTTGTTCCAAGTTTATCAAGATTTGATCATCATTTCAGAAAGTCATATCTTTGGCAGCAAAATCATTTATGGTACCTGCACCACCAGCAGCTCTCCATAGGTAGCATACTTAGCAATGATTCAGTGAGTAAGTCCAAATACCTTTCAGTGTCCTTGTCTCTGAGTTTTACAAACTGAATTATAGATAATTTTCTTATAAACTATTATCCTTATATTTCTCCTTTACATTTAATCAGGGATGCAGATAATTCATATGGATTTCATTTCTAGATAGTAAAAGTGGTTATAAGAAGTAGATGTTGGTTATGATAAAATTGCAGACTATTAGCCCAGGTCTTCTCAACCCTGGCAGCATGGATATTTTGGGTCGGATTATTATTTGTTGTGAGGATCTATCCTGTGTTTTGTAGGATCCTTAGCAGCATCCTTGGCTTCCGCTCACTGGATGCTAGGAACATTCCCCCGATATACACCCAAATTATAACAACCAAAAATTTCTCAGGACAGTGCCAGATATGCCCCAGGGGACAAAAATCATCCCTATTTGTGAACCACTGTATTAGTGTAAGTTATAAGAGTTTTAGAATTGTCAGATGTGCTCCTTTTTCTGGCTCACCATTACTTATTTTTATTGAATTTTTCCCTGACTGCTTTCTTACAGATTTTAAAATTTATTGTTTTTTAAATTGAAGTATAATTCATTTACTATGTTGTTTTAGTTCCTGATGTACAGCAGTGTGATTCATAAATATATGAAATATGTATTTTTTTTTCAGATTCCTTTCCATTATAGTTTATTATCGTGGTGGTGGTTTAGTCGCTAAGTTGTGTCCAACTCTTGCAACCCCATGGACTGTAGTCAGATCCTCTGTCAATGGGATTTTCCAGGCAAGATTACTGGAGTGGTTTGTTATTTCACTTCTCCAAGGGATCTTCCCGACCCAGTGATTGAACACGGGTCTCCTGCACTGCAGGCAGATTCTTTACCACTGAGCTGGTTAGATAGCATCATCAACTCAATGGACATGAGTGTGATCAAATTCCAGGAGATAGTGAAAGACAGGGAAGCTGGCGTGCTGCAGTCCATGGGGTCACAAAGAGTCGGACACACCTTAGCGACCGAAAAATAATTAATAAATAAGCTCATTTGTATCATTTTTTAGATTCCGCATGTATGTGATATCACATATTTGTCTTCGTGTGACTTACTTCACTTAGCATGATAATCTCTAGGTACATCAATGATGCTGCCCAAGGCACTATTTCATTCTTAAAATGGCTGAGTAGTATTCCATTATATACATATATGCCACATCTTTATTCATTCATCTATAGATGGACACATCAGTTGCTTCCATGTTCACTATTGTGAATAGTGCTGCAGTGAACTGGGGGCATGTACTCTTACTTATTGATGAACATCTTCCCTGTGTTCTTTAAAACTGCTATTTATAGTTCTTTGGTGCCGACCACTTCCCAGTTTCCTTCAGGAGTGTGTCATGACTGTTAGCTATTGTTTCTTTCCAAACTTTTGGATTTTTGTTTCTGTCTTAGGAGGAAGGGAACTGAACTTGGAAAGTCTGAGTTTTATCCCTGTTTGCCATAGTTTATTTATGTGACCTTGGGCAAATCATGTCACCACTCTGTCTCAACTTCATCTTTAAAATGAAGAATTGGACTAGAAAATCGGAGGTTCCTTCATCTCTCAAAGTCTTCGATTAATTTTTCTCTGACTCATCTCTTAAAAAAAATCTGTTTAACTGTTGGCAATTCTGCATGTGATTTGGCAGAAGACATCCCAAACATGCCGAGAAAATATGCATTTAAAAGCAGTGATATTCATGAAAAATATCATGAAAATTTTAAAATAGTCCAATAGAAGTTAGCAAAACAAATTAATGCAGCTTAAAAAATCTAATTTTTAAAAAAAATCTTCTTTTTAAAGAACCTTGCTCTGAAATAGAACAAAAAGACTCATTAAAATATTAAGAAACATAAACAGTTGGACCTTCTGAGGGAGCAAGAAGGAGTCAGTAATTTGGCCCATGATCTGGACTGATGAGGACAAAAACCTTTGAGTCTTTTTAAGACTCAAAATGACATCGGTATCTATATTGATGACTCTTCCTCTAAAAGGCTAAGCTGTATGGATGATCAATGAAAAAGTCATCAGGTCATATACTGTTTCTCTCAAAAGACTAAATACCTGGATATTTGGAGATAGAGGGAACAATTAATTTGCTAACTTTTCACTTTTTTTTTTTTTCCAGTGTCATGGACAAGAATAAGATGAATTCACTTTATAATGTTGATAACAAGCACCTCTACATCTGAGTTCTCAGTTATGGATATTCCTTACTTTTCCTCTCATTATGTAAAAAGGCTGTAACAGCTTTCTATTGGCCAACAGTGATGATAGCTCAGAATTAAAGGCCAAATTGAAAAGGGGTTGCAATCCCATTGAAGGGGAAGGAAACTTACTAAACACCCAGTATTTGTTAGGTTTGTATTACCTCTAATTCTCAGAATGTCCTTATGACATAAACATTGCAATTCCTATTTAGGAATGAAGAAACCAAGTCTTTAAGATGACCTGTCCAAGATCAGCTAATTACAAAAGGGAGCTTGAATCCTTGTGATTCAAATATCCCATCTTTCCACTGAGCTCCTAAGGTATCCTTATGTTAGCTGAAGGTGGTTACCAGGGTTTCAGTTCAGCTCAGTTGCTCAGTCGTGTCCGACTCTTTGAGACCCCATGAACTGCAGCACGCCAGGCTTCCCTGTCCATCACCAACTCCCGGAGTCCACCCAAACCCATGTCCATTGAGTTGGTGATGCCATCCAACCATCTTATCCTCTGTCGTCCCCTTCTCCTCCTGCCCTCAATCTTTCCCAGCATCAGGGTCTTTTCCAATGAGTCAGCTCTTCGCATCAGGTGACCAAAGTATTGGAGTTTCAGCTTCAATATCAGTCCTTCCAATGAACACCCAGGACTGATCTCCTTCAGGATGGACTGGTTGGATCTCCTTGCAGTCCAAGGGACTCTCAAGAGTCTTCTCCATCACCACAGTTCAAAAACATCAATTCTTTGGCGCTCAACTTTCTTTATAGTTCCACTCTCACATCCATACATGACCACTGGAAAAACCATAGCCTTAACTAGATAGACCTTTGTTGACAAAGTAATATCTCTGCTTTTCAATATGCTGTCTAGGTTGGTAATAACTTTCCTTCCAAGGAGCAAGTGTCTTTTAATTTCATGGCTGCAGTCACCATCTGCAGTGATTTTGGAGCCCAGAAAAATTAAGTCAGGCACTGTTTCCACTGTTTCCCCATCTATTTGCCATGAAGTGATGGGATTGGATGTTAACATTGCTGTTTTTCTCAAATGCCACCTCTGGTTGAGGCATAGTTAGAAACTCTTAAGTTTGTGTAGCTTGTGTTGCAGTCTCCTCTCCCTTCTCCTTCTTTATTCTACACCCTTCCAGGTCTGACTCTACTCCAGACATCAGTATCCCTGGGCTGCACACTAAATGCCAATGGGCTTCACCCATTGGTCACCCAATGGGCACCACCCTTGGTCAGAGCAATCATCTGAGCATTCCGCAAGCATCCTCAACTCGTCAAATCTTACCGCTCCCAATCCCATGTCCTTGGACTCTGCTCTGCCAGTTGGTGTTTTGAGGCTGTGGCTTTGCTGCCTGCTACTGGATTAATTGTCTAGCCTTCTAGGGATCTTCATCAAGATAACAAACCTATCTAAGAGAAGTTAGTGTGTTGTTGCCAATGTCAGGGTCTTGGTGACTAAGCAGACCAAGAACCTCTCTGCCAGGAGCCATCAACATTTTTATGGAGATCAAAGCCCTAAACTCAAATGGTAAAACCCTCATTAGACATTTAAAGCCAGTGCACCTAAGAGAAGGTAATAGACAGACAACTGTGCCTTTTTCTAGGGTCCCTTAAAATACAAGCTGCACCAGACCAAAGTCTTCCTTATGATGAATCAAATTTTGATCAAGACAGTAAATACCCAAGGAGCTTATGTCTAAGTTGGCCTGATTAAAAAAAAAGTTTAGTGTTTCAATAATCAAGAATTCCAACATGATACAAATAGCAGTAACACAGGGTACTAGGCAAGGTCTCTGATTCTGCTTAACAAAGATGTCAGTTATTCCACTGGGCACAATGAGCTTCTGCTCATTAGTCAATCACTTAATAGTGATTGAGCCCTTGTTGTGTCCAAGGCTTTGTGTTGATATTAAGATAAGAGCTCTTGCTGCTGTGTAAATGACTTAAAATAAGTTAACATGTTAATTTTTTTGCTGTCATTCAGTCACAGTCCCTAAGTCGTGTCTAACTCTGCAATCCCGTGGACTGTAGCCCACCAGTCTTCTCTATCCATGAGATTTCCCAGGCAAGAATACTGGAGTGGGTTGCTATTCCCTTCTCCAGGGGATCTTCCTCGATCATAAAGTCATGTAAATTAATGCAAGGCTTGCAGCAAGTCCTGGGATTGATATATGTATTTTATTCATTTATCTGTGCTCATTTTACAACAGATATTAATATTTATCTGACGGATGAATAGTACAGGCACCATGTACTATTGGGAGATATAGCCAAGATTCAGATACAATCTGAAATGGAAGGGCCAATTGTGTGGTCAGGAACACAAATACAAGTAAGATGATTCCACTCCAGTACGATCACTGTGGAAAAATCGATCATAGAGGCAAATTTTGACATGACAGCACACAGATGGAGCAACAAATTCTTGTCTTAAGGTGATAATGAAAACATTCTGGGAGAGGTGGTGCCTAAACTGCAACCTACAGGAAGAGGAGTGAGCCAGACAAAATGTGGGCAAGCTGCTGCAAGAAGGGTGGAGAGAATGGCATGTGCAATTCTCAGGGACAAGAGAGAGGCTGGCCAAGTATGAAACAGTCCATAGTTTGTGATAGCAAGAATTTAGGCATGAAAATAATGGAGGATACAGGTAAAGAAAGACTAATTCATGAAGATACTTGAATCCATACCAGGGAGGTAGATACTGTATTGGGGACAATAGGGCTCCAATGATGAACTTCAATCAAGGCAGCCATTTCAGTGATTAGAATGCAGGCGATGAGGATCCTGGGTAATTTTGCATTTCTGGAAACTACAAAAGTCAACAGAAATTCCTGAAGCCAATAGCCAAATTATCTTGAATATTTTGATTCATCTGTGATGGTGAATGAGGCATAAAGTATTCATATATGTTCTTTCTTCTCTCCACAGTGGTGAGATTCCTTAGAAAAATCAATAAAAGGCATTTTTGAATTATAAGTTAGTAAAAGTCATAAAAAGGCTTGAGTTAGAATAGACATTTTGCAGCTGTTTCTGGCTGAAACCAGAAAGTGGAAATGAAGCAGCTGACACATCTCTCCTTATATTATAACTTTTATTGAGTGGACAACCTCCCTTCACCCTTACCAGCCCCGTCTAACTCTAGGCACCTTTTTTTTTAATGTGAAAAGGATTTTTAAAAATGTTTTAAAGTTAATAAAATATACAACTTGACCTGGTTAATCTGAAGCAGTTTGCAAACTCCCTTTACATTTGGATTAAAAAAATAAATCCTTAGATTAACAAACTCTTGGCAAATTCCCTGCCTCTCCTGCTAGTGAATTTTTTGTTAGTTACATTTCCGGCTCCCCAGACATGGGGATGAATAAGCCTGGATAAACCAGGCCTGGCTGTAATTACATTAAGCACTTTTTTTTTTTTTCTTTTTTTGCAATAAGAAAAAGTGTGTCATAGTGTACAGATATCCTTAAGGTGACATTCACTGTGATCTGCCAGTTTTGGGGCTGGGCCCTAGGTCCTTGCATCTAATAAAAATACTTGGCCAAAGGCACTTTCTACCTTTCTGATGATTATAGATTTTGCTACTTGTGAAAGTGATAATGCTGCTGGCTAGACAAATTGAAAGGTGAATGTGGGCTCTACAGAGGAGGTTAAAAGGACCTCAGTCAAACCAACTTTTTAGACTCCAGCTTTAATATCCTTTAAGCTCTTAAGAAACCAGGCTCTGGGGAACAAGTAGGGGAAAGTGTACAGATGGCGATTCCAATGGCCAGCTCTACTCCGCCATTTTATGTAGGGAACTTGAACATTCATGGATTTGGGTATCCACAGGGGTCCTGGAATCAACTCACCACAGATGCCAAGGAATGACTATATTCTGGAAAGAACTGTCATCTTAGACTTGGGGACAATCAGACATCCTTCTCATCTCTTCCTTAACAGGACTTTGCTCAATGACTCATCTTTTCCAGAAGCATTTTCTGATGAATCTTCTTCCATTTTCTTTCATCTTCATTTTCAAGGGGCTATTATAATTTGAGTGATACAATATTTCTCCTTAGCTGGCTTTAATTACCTTCTTATATCTTTTTCTTTGCAATGGCTCCACCTACCTCTTCTGCCTCTCTCTTGGCACCATGCTCAATGGCATATGTGGTTCATGCAGTATGTGCTTAATACTTTGAGAAGGACATTATGAAAGAACTTAATGCTCAGAAAGAAAATGTGTAATGCCAGCCCCCAGCTACATTGCAAGCAGATTTTCCCTGCAAAATCACATTTATTACTCTCATAAAATATAACACTATCCTTATTACTTTTGGCAGTAAAAGAAAGCCTCTAATGTATACCTTTCCTACCACACCTCACACACTTAACTGAAGGGAGTTCAAATAGAGGGGTGGAAAGGCATGGAAAAGACTAGATTCTTCCAGTGGGAACCAAATGAGTTGGAGTGTGGAAGTCTGATTTTGAATTTAAAGTGGTCTCGGACAACACAAACCTTTATATATCTTAAGTGTGACCCATTGACCCCTCCAGTGTTTTGAAATAGAGTCTTCCTTTCAAAGTCTTCCCCTAATTCTTCTTTTTTGGAAAAGTAGTGTGAAATTTACTTTCAAAGCCCTTAAGTGTAAAAATAAACAAGCGTTCAGTCAATGAAGTCCCTGATGCCTTGCTACACCACAACACACTTTTGAGTCATAAATCACAGCTTTGACAGGTCTATGATGATGCATTGTGTTAATACATCATAATGACAATGTTGATGATGTATTAGTACAATATATCCTGAAAGCCTCTCACTTTAGAATTCTGTGTTTATGGATAGCAGAGGAAAGATTTGAGAGGGGTGAAATTGAGAAAATGGAGGCACAAGGGAGGGTTCAGGATGATGAACATCTTTTTTTCTGACAGACCAACAACCAAAAAGGGAAATCCAAAGCTTCTACCTCCCAGGCACTAATGCCTTCCCTCTCCCAGTAGTTGTGTCATGGATGCAACTCCTGGAGATGTGCATGGTGTGTGGTGAGCTGCTTCAGTAGTGCCTGACTCTGGGACCCCATGGACTGTAGCCCACTAGGCTCCTCTGTCCATGGAGTTTTCCAGGCAAGAATACTGGAATGGATTGCCATGCCCTCCTCCAGGGGATCTTCCCAACCCAGGGATTGAACCTGCATCTCTTATGTCTCCTGCATTGGCAGTCGGGTTCTTTACCATTGGAACCTCCTCATGGATGCAACTTCTGGAGATGTAAATGCTACCAAATCAGGAGTTGCACAGCTATTGGCAGGGCCAGACCTGATGCAGATCTTCTGGGTCTAAGGCCCATAGTCTTTTCAGACTTTGAGGTGAATGAAATATCCTCTGTGTTTGTGAAATAGGAACTCTGTTTTAGGTGAACTCATTGGACAAAATTTTCCATCACACTTGCACATTAATGTTTGCTAAAAGTTTGTGACGTTTAGCAATCAGTGGTCTTTTCTCCCTTGGTTTCTGGTAGATGATGGAGTTCAATGAGCAGCCTAAGAAGACGGATTCAACCATTTCATTTGTTGGGCATTCACTACTACAACACACTGGTTCCCAGCATTTGCTACATCAAGCCATCAGACCAGACCAAACCCTAATTGCCTATTAGTCTCTGCTTCAAACCAATTCAACAAGGCTATTTCTCTTTTTTCAGCAGAACATCTGTGGTGACTTGACAGTGATGAAAGCAGTTAGTCCTTCAGTTCAGTTCACCATCCTGCCTATAAAATAAGTCAATTATATAGAAGTTGTGCCATCTTCGTAATGAGATCAATTGGAAAAAACTCATGTTCTTTGTGAGGGAGAACTCCTATTATCATATCTATCAAATCTTCAACTATTTACAGTCAATCCAAAATTGGCTTTGACATTCTTCATTTAAATCATCTCAGTTCAATTTTAAGATGTTCTTGAAAAATAACAAAACAAACAAACAAGAAAAAAGTAAGTCAAATAGAAAGATAAGAACCATTAGAAGTGCAATGAAAGCAAGGGAGCAGAGTAGAAAACTCAGTGGAATGGGTATATCTTTGGTTAGGAAATAGGCCAAGGTTTATTTTTATATTAATGGGAAGAAAATTAAGAATTTAGATTATAAAATGGTTGAAATGATCATCAGATAAATTCATATTTAAGGATGAGCAGCTAATTTTTAATTTTAGGTTATAATGATATAAAACTAGAAATCAACTACTTGAAGAAAGCTTGAAAAATCACAAATATGTGGAGATTATTACAGCATGCTATTGAACAAGCATTGGGTCAATGAAGAAATTCAAGGAGAAATTAAAAACACTGGACAGCTACAGACAAAAGGATGATACTGGACCACTTTCTAATACCATATACAAAACTGAAATCAAAATGGATGAAGACTTAAATGTAAGAACAAAACCACAAGAATCCTAACTGTATGTCAAGTCAGTCCACTCTTTGACATAATTCATGCTAACGTCTTGCTGGATATGTCTCCTTAAGCAAAAGAAACAAGCAAAAATAAACAAATAGGGCTACATGAGACCAAAAAGTTTCTGCACAAAAAACTCTGACTAAAACAAAAGAATAACCTACTAAATGAGGGAAGATATTTGTAAGTTATATATCCAGAAAGAGGTTAAAGTCCAAAACATATAAAAGACTCATATAGCTCAACAATAAAATATGAACAACCTAATTAAGAAATGGTCAGAGGACCTGAATAGACAGTTTTCCAAAGAAGCTATGTAGATGGCCAACAGGCACATGAAAAGATATACAATGTTACTAATTCTTTGGGAAATGCAAATCAAAACCACAGTGAGATATAGCCTCATGCCATTAGAATGGCTATTATCAAAAAGACAAGAAACAATACATTTTGGGGAGGATGTGGATTAAAAGAAACCATCATTGTTGGTAAGAATGAAAATTGGTGCAGTCAATGTGAAAATAGTGTGGAGTTTCCTCAAGAAAATGAAGATTAGAACTATCATGTGGTCCAGTTATTCCACTTCTGGGTAGTATTTATTTAAATAATTATCTCTCTCTTTCTCTGTCTCCACCCCCCCCCTCCCCCGTATATATACATTTGGAATATTACTCATCCATATAAAAGAATGACATCTTGCCATTTGTGACAGCATGATAGACCTTGAAGGTATTAGGCTAAGTGAAATAAGTTAGAGGAGAAAGACAAATATATGATTTCACTCATATGTGGAATAAAAAAATAAATGAACAAACTTAACCAAACACAAACACATAGATACAGAAAACAGAGTAGTGATTACCAGAGAGGAAGGGGGTTTAAGGAAAGGCTTAACTGTATGGTAACAGATGGAAACTAAATTATTGGTGAGTGCTCTATAGTGTATACAGAAGCCAAAATATAGTGCATACACGTGAAATGTATAACAGTGTGAACGAGTGTTATCTCAATCTAAAAGAAAACAGGTTGCAAGAGAGTTCACTGAAATACACAGATAAGTACACTCTTAAAAGTAGCAGAACAGCTTTTGTTTCCAACAAATTCTGGAATTCAGATTTATCCAGATTAAGGCAAGTGCCAACATACTGTAAGTGAGGGTTTGATGTATATGAGAGTCAGACAAGAAAGAGGGCAATTACCTGATGAAATTTTTTGACACTAGAATGACATGTTTTGTGAGTATGTATTTTGCTGCACATAGAAGTTATTTATTTATTTATTACTAATTTGCATATACTCTATTTCCCTACAGACTTGTCATACAGATGTGGGTAAGAACTGTCTATACTCTCCATACTATATTTCCAATGGGTGGACCTTTGTACATATCTACTACTGAGGCTGATGTTTATATTTGCCCATATAATAGATTTCTGATGTCTTGTATTATTCACCCTCTCCACTTCCAAATGTGCTTTTGAAAAGATTCAATAAAATTCATGTGTTCCCCATCTTGAATCCCCTGCCCACCTCCCTCCCCATCCCATCCCTCTGGGTCATCCCAGTGCGCCAGCCCCAAGCATCCTGTATCAATGTATGGCAAAACCAATACAAGTGTTGTAAAGTAAAATAAATTAATTAATTAAAAAAAAGAAAAGATTCAATAAAATTCAACATTAGATGACTTTACTGAGAAAACCACTTATCAGGATCAGATCACGTACTTAAAAATACTCCCAGATATTTTCTATCCAACTAGTTTCTACCAGTAAACATGGCAGCCTGAGGCAGGAGGGACTTTATTACCTCCCACTTAGTGCTGGGGAATCATTAGGCAAATGACTGACCTTGCTCAGTTCCTGTCTTGGATCTTGGAGCCTGATGGAGTGAGTGTCTGGAGAGGGGTGTTAACTACCAGAGCTCAAGAGCCATGGCTCACCTCTGCCTGTGCAGACTCTATCGACCATCAGATTCGATGGCTATTGCAGTCCTAAGAATTTTAAGGTCGCTGTACAGACAGATGACAAAAACCCAAGGGTCTCGTGGCAAGCCTCCAGACCTTTGAAGAGCCTCAGCTCTCTGACCAGTGGGATCGTGGTAATGTTTGTTGCTCTTGGCCTTGAAGCCAATCTGTCCCAAACCCAAACTGAGCATCTGGAGAAAGTACAATTTGTAAGAAGTGTTCCCACAGGCCATATCTATCTCTCCATTACCAGAATAAAAATATCCCAACTACTCCAAAGTACCCAGCTAATGAAAAGCTGTCTTATTTGGCTCAGCTGGATCATCCCAATGATCTATAGGTCAACTTACCCCTGCTCTCTTACCTCTCCCCTCAAATCAAGGGCACAGGATACTTAAACATATGTTTAAAAAATTCTCCTTGTTGTCATTCCCCAGGATCCATAAATCATTTTTGCTCTTATAAATCTACAAGGCTTTAATGCATGAGACCTAGGGGGATGGTAACACAGGTGTGTAGAGAGAAAAGCTCCCTTTGCCTACCCCAGGTCCATCAGCCTCGTAGCGCCTCAGTTTGCTTAGCTATAAAATGAAGGTTTGAAAAAAAAAAAAAATGAAGGTTTGAGTTAGCTGAGAATGTAGGTATTTTCAGCAGTATCTTATACTTAAAGAACATATTGCTATAGCATTTAATAAGAAAGTGAAAAACTATATACTTACAACTGCTATACTTTTAGAAAACAGCACTGAAGCTTATAGATTTTCCAACAGTCAGTGATGATAAACCTGCATTCTCCAGTGAAGCAACAAGTCTCCCCCTCACTCCACCATCAGAAACACATTCCAAGACACTCAAATCTAAGTAGTCCCTCTCAAGCCAAATGTCCCCAAACTGTGTTTATTCCAATTTGGAATTACTGTAGGATCCCTCCTGTCTAGTAACATGGTCACTGCCAGTCCCTGCTGAGTATTGCATGGAATTCTTCATCAAGGTGCCAAAATTCTAGTCATGCATCCTACTTGGGGGAACTCAATCTGCCCAATGTATTTCACTGTTACTGCATTTATATATTTCTGTTTTATGTCCTAAGAATTGAGCTGAACTGGGAAGTTCCTTTTCTCAGGCTTTTAAAAGAAATTATTTTATTGAAGTATAGTTGATTTACAATGTCATGTTAGTACAGCAACGGAGAAAGCAATGGCATCCCACTCCAGTGCTCTTGCCTGGAAAATCCCAAGGATGGAGGAGCCTGGTAGCCTGCGATCCATAGGATCGCTAAGAGTCGGACATGACTGAGCAACTTCACTTTCACTTTTCACTTTCATGCATTGGAGAAGGAAATGGCAACCCACTCCAGTGTTCTTGCCTGGAGAATCCCAGGGACGGCGGAGCCTGGTGGGCTGATGTCTGTGGGATCTCACAGAGTCGGACACAACTGAGGTAACTTAGCAGTAGCTGTAGCAGCAGTGGCAGTACAGCAAAGTCATTCAGTTATATGTATATATATATAATATTATTTTTCATATTCTTTTCCATTATGACTTATCATAGGGTACTGAATAAAGTTCCCTGTTCTATCCAGTAGGAAACTGTTACCCATTCATTCTGTATATAGTAGTTTGCATCTCTTAATCTCAAACTTCCAGTCCACCCCTTCATATTCCCTTACTCACTTGGCAACCACAGGCCTGTTCTCTATGTCTGTGAGTCTATTTCTGTTTCACGCATAAGATAATTTATGTCATGTTTTAGATTCCACATATAAGTGATATATGATATTTGTCTTTGGCTTACTTCATTTAGTATGAGATATAATCTCTGGGTTCATCCTTGTTGCTGCAAGTGGCATTATTTCATTCTTTCATATGACTTAGTGGTACTCCAGTGTGTATGTGTGTGTGTGTGTGTGTGGTGTGTGTGCATGCACACCACATCTTTATCCATTCATCTACTGATGAGCAGTTGGGTTGTTTCCATGTCTTCAACATTGTAATTTGTGCTCCTATAAACATAGGGGTGTGAGTATCTTTTTGAATTAGAATTTTATCTCTTGGGCTATTGTTGATATAGTTCTTTGGTATATTTCTGTAATGGGAAGGAAAAAAAGCATTTCTTAAAACCCAGACCACATCCTCTACATGGCAGATTCCTGACATAGAAACCCTTTTGCCTTGCCAAGAGGCTCAGTGAGGCAGTCCCAGAGACTTTGAAGTGAGAAATGTGAAGGAAATAAGAATGTAGGGTTTCTGGGGCACTCTTAAGGGTCAAGGGGAAAAGAGAAAGTCAGCTGGATAGTAACAGTCTGAATGACGGGGCCAGGAGAATGTCCCTATGGTGGGATGTTCTGAGACTTTTAAAATCAGGGGCTGCACCCATTTGTGGTCCATGTTCCTATGATAGAAACAGCTTCTGCCCCATCCACACCCCATATCCCATTTTTGAATGGAGTTTCTGTGCATATTAATACAATAATCATAAGAGTTGAAGGAAAAAGCTGAGTTTCTCGCTTAGCTCTCATTGAATACAGCAGGCCCAGATTGGTAGGGTAACCTGTCCACTGAACATATTTAAGCAGGAGTTTTGACTCAGAGGCAACCTCTGAGAATTTGCAGAAATCTTGGGTACTTTTTAGACTCCCACAAAGTATGGAATATAAAGTTTGGGACAGTCTTATCTGGATTGTACAGGACCCAGAGACCTCAGCTGACATGTGGTTTCCATCATGGGGGAGGACTTTTGTTACACTGGCATCGGGAATTAAGCTAATCTCCTCATATTGGACTTTATCCACCTGTTGTAATATTTTGTGAAATAAGATAAGCCCTGGGACATAGTTAAATGGGTGATAGCAAGTGCTTTCATGACTCAGTTTTGCTTGTGTTTTGTCCTCTAATGAAGTTTTGACTTCTAAATGCAAATCTCATCCCTGGCCACTCCCTCCCAACATACACAAAAAGCAAACTCATCCTCACACTTTCTCTTCTATTTCAACTCTGAATTCAGATGAAAGAGTTAACTGCCCCCTGTGTGCCCTGAAATATAAGTCCCCCTCTCTGAGTGGCTCCCCATCTTGAATCATCTCCCCATCCTAATTTCCCTGTAGTGGCCCTTGGCTATCCTCAGGGTCAGCCTCTCCCCTCCAAAGAGGGGCTTTGCTTCCTCTTACATCTTCAGTGAACCACAGTGACCTGTGAGGCTGATGCAGGTGCTTTGGGAAACCAGTTCATCAAGTGCTGCAGACAGTAAGGGCTGGGGTGAGCCATCAGCCCCTCAAAACTATGGTCTAGAATTGCCCTGGACCAGATTGCTGATGGTGACCTGGAGGTGAAAGGCTCTGGACTCCATTAGCAGTCTCCTGAGTATTCTACCTAATTCAGTATCCTTTCATTTAATTGAAACATTATTTTCTCTCTGTTAGCCAGGGCACTCAAGCTGGTGTAGAGCAGTGTTAATCTTTCAGCTGATTTCCATCTTTGCAGAATTACTTTTCTAGCAATTAGATCCACTGGTATAAATTTGCCTTGCTCCTTCCTGGGGTTCAATGTTCAAATGGAAATCTCCAAGCTCAATGTGTTTCCCTCCAGGCTGACCCAGGGCAGATATTAATTAACTGGGGTGTCGTGAAAATGTTGAGCTTGAAAAAAGCCAAGTAGGAGAATGTTTCTCTTGGGATGTCATTGCAGGCTGTAGACAGACTAAAGAGGGTGAGACCTGGATGAAGAAGAATCACATTTAAAGTCAAGTGAAATCACTGCACTATTAGTGAACCAGGGAGCAAAACAATGGTTTTTCTGGAAATGCATTAGAACTTATATTAACCAAATATTCCACATCCTTTGTGGAAGTCTGAACATAGCTCATTTGTGCACATTCTCCAGGGCAGGTCACGGCCCAGGTCAAGGACTGGGTCATGGTCACCAGCCATCTCAGCTTGCTTGGAACTGAGGGGTCCCGGAATCAGGAACTTTCCAAGCAAAATCTGCAAAAGTTCTAGACAAATGCAAAAGGTTGCTCACCCTATTAGAGTACAGTTTCTGAGAAAGATGTTTAAGTCAGTTAACTTCTCACACTTTGTGCTAAACCTAATGATGAGCAATTTATGCTCACCATCTTATATACTGAAATGGATTCTTTTAAGAAATCTGGCACCTGCTCCTGCAAATCTAGTTGAGAAACTAACACAAGATTTTCAAGGTAAGTAGGACTGCTAATCGTCAAATTCAGTGGCCTTCTCTTAGACCTTGCCTTCTGTCTGGCAGTGGATACCTTTGAATGTCTGCCTTTTCAAATTCTCTCTTCACTGGACTTTTGGGACACTTAATTTTTCTGATTCACTTCTTTCTAACCATTTCTCTTTCTCCATTGCTGCAATTTCTAGCTTCATCCCTGTTCTCTCTCTGCAGTGACTTCTACAGATGCTGTGCTGGTTATTTACCTGTCCCCTTTAATATTCTGCTCTGTGCTGCCAGGGCTGAGGATCAGCAAACTCTCACTTCCCTTGGTTTTCTCAAGAGCTGGTTTTCTGTTAACTTGGGCAGTAGAAGCACCAGGGGGTGGTCAGAAAGTAGGAGAGAAGTAGGACCTTCTCCTGCTCCCCCCACCAGTGCAGGTGCCGGTGGTTGCCATGGCAGCTGTAGAACATGGTGATTCTGGTCTCCAGCAGCTGCAGCAGGGAAGCACCTTCCCAGAGATGCCTGCTCTGGTCAATGCTGGATCTTGGAACTGTGATAGCCTTTGCAGGAACGCAGAAGCTGGTGAGGCTTGAAGCCAGGGAGATTTCCAATTATTAATAGCGTATATTAGACTCAACTTCAGTCTTGCATCCAAAACACTTAAAGGATCTATCTGTGTGAATAATCTAGTCTATACTATTCTAATCATCCTCCTATAGACCTTGACCCTCCCCCCGATTACTAGAAAAGTTTCTAGTGATGGAGCTATCATTCTTCTAGTAGTTGATACTTGCCTTTCCCATGTTTCCAAAACCTAACTAGTAACAACATCTTGTCTCTTTATATAAAACTCAAAGTATTTTGTGGACTACAAAGAAAGCTGAGTGCCGAAGAATTGATGCTTTTGAATTGTGGCGCTGGAGAAGACTCTTGAGAGTCCCTTGGATAGCAAGGAGAGCAAACCAGTCAATCCTAAAGGAAATCAGTCCTGAATATTCTTTGGAATGACTGAAGTTGAAGCTGAAGCTCCAATAATTTGCCCACCTGATGCAAAGAACTGACTCATTAGAAAAGACCTTGATACTAGGAAAGATTGAAGGCAGTAGGAGAAGGGGATGACAGAGGATGAGCTGGTTGGATGGCATCACCAACTCAATGGACATGAGTGTGAGGAGACTCTGGGAGATAGTGAAGGACAGGGAAGCCTGGGGTACTGCAGTCCGTGGGGTCACAAAGAGTCAGATACAACTTAGCAACTGAACAAGAACAAGGTATTTTACATCTTTTACTTTGTCTCCTTTCCCTGATTTTGGCCGCTATAACCTTATGTCTGACCAACAACAATATATTTCTTATTTATTCACAAAAGCGATTAACACCTGCTCTCTTTTAGAGACTTTGCACCAGATACATGGTGCACATGATTTCTAAACATCATGATGAGTTTCAGATATATGCCTCTCTCTTCTGCAGATGAAGTAAGAGAACTTAAGTTAGTCAACTTTCCAAAGGTCACATAGGCATTAAGTGGAAGAGCCTAGATCTGAACCTATATCCTTTTAACTGCAGAAGCTATACTTTTTTCTTTAGTTATTCCTTTTCTGATTTTTTCAACTTCAAATTTATCTGCATTTAATCAGTCTAGATAATTATTCGAAGTTTCCTGTTTTAGAAAACCTGATCAATAGTTAAAATCCAATCAATTTTTACCAAATGAATTGGACTTTCTACTCCGTTAAACACAATTTAAAAATGTTAACAGCTTTATTGGGATGTAAGTGACAAAATAAAATGCATATGTTCAAATTATATAATATGATGATTTTTGACATATATACACCTGTGAAATCATTATCATAATCAGGATAATGAATATCTGTTACTTCAAAAAGTTTCCTTGTGTTCCTTCCGAATTTCTCATCTCACCCCTCTTCAACCCTCCCCCCAGCCTATCCCCCATCAACTCCCAGAAAACTACTGATATATTCCTGTCACTGTATATTAGTTTATATTTTCTAGGATTTTATGTGAATGGAAACATACAGTATGTACTCTTTTTTTTCCCTCTAGCTTCTCTCATTCAGCATAATTATTTTCTGATTCATCCATGTCGTTGCATGGATCATTATTCTTTATTGTTCAGTACTATTTCTCAATTTGTTGCTTCCTTCTCCTGATGATAGACACTTGTGTTTCCAGTTTTTGCAATTACAACTGCTGTGAACGCTCATGTAGAAGTCTTTGTCAAGTCATATGCTTTCATTTCTCTTGACATATGTGTAGGAATGACAAGGCTGGATCAGGTGAAAGGGGAATGTTTAACTTTTTAAGAAACCAACAAACTCTTTTCTACAGTGGTTGTGTGAGTTTACATTTCCACCAGGAGTATATGAGAATTCCAGTTACTTCACATATTTACCAACATTTGGCAAGATCTGTCTTTTTAATATCATCCATCTTCAAAGGTAAGATGATTTGTGACTTGAATTTGCATTTCTCTAATGACTAATGCTGTTGAGCATTTTCATATGTTTTGTCATCCATATCTTCTTTGCTAAAGTGTCTTTTTAAATCTGTTGCTTGTTCTTATTGAGTATTCATTTGACCATTTTTACTGGAGAATTTGAGTGCTCTTTTTATATCGTGGATACAAGTTCTGTATCAGATATGTGATTTGTAAATATTTTCTCAGAGTCTGTCTTATCTTTTCATTTACAGTGTCTGCCAAAGAGAAGAATTTCTTACTGCAATGAATCCTAATTTACCAAATTTTTGTTTAATGAGTTATATTTTGGTGTTACATCTAGGAAATCCTGTCCAACCTAGTTCACAAAGGTTTTTTTTCCTATTTTCTTTCATTAGAAGTTTTAGATTTTACATTTAAATGTATGATCCAATTTAAGTTAATATTTGTTTACAGCAAATTATATTGATCAAGGATTTTTAAAATGTATATACAATTGTTTTGACACCATTTGTTGAAAATGTTATCCTTTCCTACTGAATTGCCTTTTGTACTTCTGTTGAAAATTATTGACTTATATGGATAAATTTGTTTCTTGTTTCTCGATTATTTTCCAATGCCTTGCTTGTATATGTTGATGTCAGTGCCACAATCACTCTAGCATTTGAATAAATCTTGAAGTTAGGCACTGTAAATTCTTCAGCTTTATCTTTTCCATGTTGTCTGGACTATTTTAGGTATTTTGCATTTCTATATGATTTTGAGAATCAGTCAACTGATTTTTATAAAATTCTGGTGGGATTTGATTTGGATTGTATTGAATCTATAGGTAGGTTTGGGGAGAATTTTCACCTTAATAATATTGTGTCTTTGAGTTTATGACCATGGTATATCTTTCCATTTCAGTTCAGTACTTGGTTGTGTCTGACTCTTTGTAACCCCGTGGACTGCAGTCTGCCAGGCTTCCCTGTCCATCACCAACTCCTGGAGCTTGCTCAAATTCATGTCCATTGAATTGGTGATGCTATCCAACCATCTCATCCTCCTGCCTTCAATCTTTCCCAGCATCAGGGCCTTTTCCAATGAGTCAGTTTTTCACATCAGGTGGCCAAAGTATTGGAGTTTCAGCTTTAGCATCAGTCACTTCAATGAATATTCAGGACTGATCTCCTTTAGGATTGACTGGTTGGATTAACTTGCAGTCCAAGAGACTCTCAAGAGTATTCTCCAGCACCACAGTTTGAAAGTATCAATTCTTCAGTGCTCAACCCTCTTTATGGTTCAACATTCACATACATGACTACTGGAAAAACCATAGCTTTGACTAGACGGACCTGTGTTGGCAAAGTAATGTTTCTGCTTTTTAATATGCTGTCTAGTTTGGTCATAGCTTTTCTTCCAAGAAGCAAGCATCTTTTAATGCATGGCTGCAGTCACCATCTGCAGTGATTTTGTAGCCCAAGAAAATAAAGTCTGTCACTATTTCCACTGTTTCCCCATCTATTTGCCGTGAAGTGATGGGACCAGATGCCATGATCTTAGTTTTTTGTATGTTGAGTTTTAAGCCAGCTTTTTCACGCTCCTCTTTCACTTTCATCAAGTGACTCTTTAGTTCTTCTTTGCTTTCCGCCATAAGAGTGGTGTCATCTGCATATCTGAATTTATTGATATTTCTCCCCACAATCTTGATTCCAGCTTATGCTTCATCCAGCCTGATATGTTGGTGGCCTGGGTGTAGCCCACCAGGCCCCTCTGTCCATGGGGATTCTCCAGGCAAGAATACTGAAGTGAGTTGCCATGCCCTCCTCCAGGAGATCTTCCCAACCCAGGAAATGAACCCAGATCTCCTGCATTACAGGCAGATTCTTTACCATTTGAGCCACCAGGGAACCCCAAGAATACTGCAGTGGGTAGCCTATCCCTTCTTCAGAGGATCTTCCTGACCCAGGAATTGAGCCAGGGTCTTCTGCATTGCAGGCAGATTCTTTGCAAGCTGAGCTACCAGGGAAGCCCTACAACCACTGTGCATCAGGTAAATATATAGTTGCATAATAAAGGTAGAAATTGTTTAGGAAGATTCCAGCCAAACAAGACTCTCAAATAATTATTTTATTACTTAAATATTTTATGTAAGCATAAATAAACATGTATTTTGTTTATAATTTCTAAAAGCATAATATTATTTTTATTTATAAAAATGGATTAAATGAAGAATAGCAAGAGAAAATATACAACTAAGGGCGAAGAATTAAATAGCATATGTCACTTAAATTTGATTTTGATAAGGACTCAAATTATTTTCAAGTAGGCATCTACCAATAGATATCTTCTCCCAGGAAGGATTTTAGGGAATTTCTGTAAGTGTATACAGCCTGAAGTCAAAAACAGAAGTTCATTTGAGCTAGAGTTATGGTTGATAGTATTGTCCAAATGAAGCTGGCTCTATCTATAATGAAAAATCAGCTAGAAGAGTAATATCTACCAGACTTTATTCCAGAACCATAAATTATAGTCTCCTACAGAGTACCTCTAAGGGTAAGTGTCCTGAAGGAAGGTCCCTCTATTCTTCCTAATCACCCAAAAATAGGAGGCAAAGGTGGACAGACTTAGCGCTCCTCAAAGTGATTTGGTTGGCATTCACTACTTTCTCCATAGAGCTAAGGGCCTCCAATCAAAGAGAGTCTTGGCGAGCAGACCTTCCAAATGCCTGTCCAAGGCTTATCCCTGTGAAGACTCTATCTCCTCTGTGGGACCCATCCAATTGATTCTCTCATTAATTACTAATATGGTCCATTTTTCCCCTCAAATTTTGTCCCTTTTCAAATGGATATAACTCTGTGCTAGGTATGATGGAAGATACTCTATAGATGGGTGGTAAGGTTCTTCTTCTTCAGAAGTGTGCAGTAAGATTGAAAGAAAGATTTGCATGTAGAGAAGTAATAGAATCAAGTGAAGAGTATTCTGTAGCCTGTTGGGAATAAAATAATAAAAAGAGAGATGTGAGCTGGGATGATCAAGAAAGTTTTCCTAGAAAAACTGATCTTTGGTATGTCGGTGGACTGATAGGTTTCTGATCACTGTGAGCACTCTGAATGCTGACAGCTGATCATCCATTCATTCGAACATCATGCAAGAAATCCATTAAACCCAGAAATATTCAGTAGCATTCATTTCTGGTTTTCCACTCTGCTATTATCCTTAGGGTCTTAGTAAGAATCAGTAGCAAGGAAGAACAGGTGGAGGTGTGTTTGTTTTAATGGTTATCTTTATTCATCCAACATTAGTTCTGTAGTATGGATGCAATTTGAAGAGTTTATCCAAGAAAAGATATCTAGTGTCTCTTACTGTACTCACCAAGTTCTCTGGAAACTTAATAGTTTACTATATTTAACCCACTTTTATTACTTTTTAAGAATTTAGCATATGTTCACTATGTACTGTCTATGCACCAGTCAGAGTTATGGGTATGTCGAACTAAAACAGACAAGGCTGTTAGTGAGAGGTAAATCACAACCTGAGAGGTCCTCTTAGGAGTAAAGGGTCCAAGCCGCATATTAGTCTTCCCAGTTCCGGGTACCTGCAGTGTTAAGGCAAGTCACCATAATGCTTGGCTCTGAAAATCAATGGGGGAACCAGAGGGCTGAGGAAAACTGTGATTCCTCTCTTGAAGGAGTCATACATAAACTCACTTGCTCTGAATTTTAGCACAGAGGCAGTGTTCACCAAAAGATGAATGCAAGGACTTCCCAGGTTGTGCATTGGTTCTTCCTGCCAATGCAGAGGACATGGGTTCGATCCCTGGTCCTGGAGGATTTCACACACCAAGGGGCAACTAAGTCCATGCACCATGACTACTGAACTCGAACTCTAGAGCCTGCATACTGAAACTATTGAGCCTGTGTGCTGAAACTGCTGAAGCTTGTGTGACCTAGCACCCATGCTTTGCAAATAGCTGTTTCTGCTGCTAAGTCGCTTCAGTCATGTCCGACTCTGTGCAACCCCATAGATGGCAGCCCACCAGGCTCCCCCTGCCCCTGGGATTCTCCAGGCAAGAACACTGGAGTTGGTTGCTATTTCCTTTTCCAATGCATGAAAGTGAAAAGTGAATGTGAAGTCGCTCAGTCGTGTCCGACTCCTAGCGACCCCATGGAGTACAGCCTACCAGGCTCCTCCATCCTTGGGATTTTCCAGGCAAGAGTACTGGCATGGGGTGCCATTGCCTTCTCCATTTGCAAATAGAGAAGCCACAAAAATGAGATGACTATGCAACACAACTAGAGAGTAGCCCCCACATACCACAGCTAAAGAAAGCCAGCTTGCAGCAGTGAAGAGCCAGCACAGCCAATAAATAAATAGCACATTGTTCCTTAAATACAATTCAAAAGAATTCTTTTAAAAAAAGATGACCCTGAGGAGTCGGGTGGGGAGGGAGGTGGGAGGGGGATCGGGATGGGGAATACGTGTAACTATATGGCTGATTCATGTCAATGTATGACAAAACCCACTGAAATGTTGTAAAGTGATTGGCCTCCAACTAATAAAATAATATTAAAAAAAAAAAAAAAAGATGAACAGGTAAAGAATATGTGGCCTATCTACCTATCTATTTTTATACAATGGAATAGTGTTCAGTCATAAAAAATATTACAGTATTGGAATTTGCAACAACATGGACATGGGCCTAAAGAGTATTATGTTAAGTGAAATGATTCAGGCAGAGAAAGACAAACACTGTATGATTTCACTTATGTGGATTTCACTTATGTGAAATCTAAAAAAAAGTATATGAACAAGCAAAACAAACCAGAAATAGACTCATAGATATAGAGAATAATCTAGCGGTTACCAGAGGGAGGGATGTTGAGCAAAAATAGGTGAAAGGAATAAAGAGGTACATGCTACCAGTCATGAAATAAACAAATCATAAGGATGTAAGTAATATAGTCACTACTACTGTAATAACTTCATGCATGACAGATGGGAACTAGGCTTACTGTGGTGATGGTTTTTTAATGGATCTAAATGCTGATTTACTGAGCTGTATACCTGAAACACATAATATCATATGTCAATTATACCTTAATAATAATAAGAAAGGATAATTCTAAAGAGTTTTTAACCACCAGAAAAATAGAGCTCCTGTTGATAGAAAAGGGGAGAAGCAGCAGGGGAGAGGGTGGGGCAGGAACTCTGTTTGGAGCACTTTAAGTTTGAGATGCTCATTGGGCAACTATATTAATTTTCAAGGCTGCTACAGAAAAATACCCAACAGTGGGTAGCTTCAAACAATTGCAATTTATTTTCTCACACATATGGAGGCTAGAAATCTGAATCAAGACATTGGCATACTTTCTGTAATGGCTCTGGGAAGGGATCCTTTATTTCCTCTCTGAGCTTCTGGTGTTTGCCAGCAACATTTGGTGTTCCTTGACTTGTCGATGCATCATTCCAGTCACATGGCCGTCTTCTCCTTGTATGTCTTCACATCATTCACTCTGTGTGTGTGTCTATTTCTGTGTCTAAATTTCCTTTTTTTCCAGAGGGAACCAGTCATATTGGATTAGAGTCCACCACAATGATCTCATTTTAACTTGATGACCTCTGTAAAAACCTTATTTCAAAACAAGGTCACATCCGGAGGTACTAGGGTTTAGTACCAACAAATCATTTTGGGGGGATGAGTCAACCCATAACAGCTTTCAAGTAAAGAAGACCAGTAAACAGTTAGATGTCAATGAGATAGTCGAAAGTTAGCAGAGAGGTTTGGTTTAGAGACAAAAATGTGGGAGTCATCAGCATTATAAATGGTGTAAATAAGGTGGGGGTGAGATCACCAGAAAGTGAGCATAAACAGAATAAAATTTGGAATCATTTAGAAGTTGGGAACAGCAGAAGAAATGTCAACATCTCAAACTGGGAAGATGTGTTCTAGTTCCTCATGTAGGTGGAACTCATAATGTAAACATAATGAGCCTGCCAACCCCAGAGTGTCCTTGAATTTATTTTCTTCAAAATGCTTGTTTCAGAAGAGAATAGTGCTGAATTCTCTGTAGCTCAGGCAGTACTCTGGTAGTCTGGTAGCTCAGACAGTGAAGAATCTGCCTCAGTGAGAGAGACCAGGGTTTGATCCCTGGGTTGGGAAGATGCCCTGTAGAAGGAAATGGCAACCCATTCCAGTATTCTTGCCTGGAAAATCCGATGCACAGAGGAGCCTGATGGGCTATAGTCCATGGGGTCGCAAGAGTTGGACATGACTTAGTGACTACACCACCACCACCAGTGTTGAATGATATTCCTAATTCAGTTTGTCTAAGTAAAAATCATTCTGAAAAACATTTAGAAAGCTAGTGCTGAATTTAAATAGTGCATATCATCAAAGCTCATTTAATAAAAAAAAAAAAAATAGGAATGGGCTCTGCAAAATGATAAAGAGTTGAACCTTACAGGGTTAGACTTTCAATTTTCACTTGTGAACATATTTTGGATTACATAGTCAAGCAACACATTTTCCAAAAGCAAAATTTTCTAGTGGAGATAGAATTTAGAGTTGAATGAGGTTTTCTAGATCATTCTGTTGACAGATCAGCCAAGGGAAACCTGGAGCCAGGAAGCAACCAACCCAACTGAGATGGTCATGGACTGAGGCTCACAGAGTCATCTCACTTAAAGTTCAGCTGCCCTGCTTCACAATTAAAAAATAAAGGGAATTTGTGAGAAAAGTCGTAACTTAAACACTAGCCAAAACCTTATTCTAACAAAAAGTAAGAATGTATAAATATTGCAATTGCATATTGGTCTACCATTGATGTTGGAGGTTGCTTTGGCAGTAGCTTAGCCTGAGAAATTCCATT
The DNA here is from genome assembly GCF_963930625.1 of Muntiacus reevesi. Taxonomy (NCBI): domain Eukaryota; kingdom Metazoa; phylum Chordata; class Mammalia; order Artiodactyla; family Cervidae; genus Muntiacus; species Muntiacus reevesi. The sequence continues at coordinate 39,665,017 of NC_089251.1, read as the reverse complement.
TCAATTTTATCAGAAGCAAAAGTAAGACAAAGTAAAGCTGCACCCTCCACTTACAGCAGCTTTGTGTGAAAGCTAGGAGGAAATTGAAATATCAATAACCTCGGATATGCTGGTGACACCACCCTTACGGCGGAAAGCAAAGAGAAACTAGAGAGCCTCTTGATGAAGGTGAAGGAGGAGAGTGAAGGAGTTGACTTGAAACTCAACATTCAAAAAACTAAGATCATGGCATCTGGTCCCATCACTTCATGGCAAATAAGTGGGGAAACAATGCAAACAGTGACAGACTTTATTTTCTTGGCTCCAAAATCACTGCAGACAGGGACTGCAGCCATGAAATTAAAAGATGTTTGCTCCTTGGAAGAAAAGCTATGACAAACCTAGACAGCATATTAAAAAGCAGAAACATTACTTTGCCAACAAAGGTCTGTATAGTTGAAGCTATGGTTTTTCCAGTAGTCATGTATGGATGTGAGAGTTGGATCTTAAAGAAAGCTGAGTGCTGAAGAATTAATACTTTCGAACTGCAGTGTTGGAGAAGACTATTGAGAGTCCCTTGGATAACAGGGAGATCAAACTGGTCAATCCTAAAATGAAATCAACCCTGAATATTCTTTGGAAGGACTGATGCTGAAGCTGAAGCTCCAATCCTTTGGCCAGCTGATGCAAAGAGCTGAGACATTGGAAAAGACCGTAATGCTGGGAAAGATTGAAGACAGAAGGAGAAGGAGATCACAGAGGATGAGATAGTTGTATGGCATCACCTACTCAAAGGACATGAGTTTGAGTAAGCTCCAGGAGATGGTGAAGGACAAGGAAACCTGGTGTGCTGTGGCCTATGGGGTCATGAAGAGTTGTACTCATGAGTGACTGAACAACAAAAAGGAGAAATTGGAAAGGCTTCTATAAGACTAATGCTAAAAAAAAAAAAAAAAAAAAAGACTAATTCTGAGTTGCTTTCAGTTAGTCTTGATAGTTAATGTTAATTATTAATTGAGCATATAAGTGGGGCTTTTTTTTATCCCAAGGAATTTGATCATCCCCTATCGCCTTATGAATAACTCTTAAACTATCACATATCAATATTTTCCACTCTCTATTTAGAGTCAGCTTAAACTTCTAGCACCCCTATAATAAATGTTAACAGAATCCTCTCTCTTTCAGTTAGTATCTCTCAATAGAAATTTTATCAATCAATAAAAGAATTATAAAAAGTTGTATCTTTCTAATTGAACCTAGGCTTATGCTTTGGCCCTATGATGTTTTGGTAGTATGGTGTTTCCAAGTCTCTTGATTTCTCTGAGGCTCAGACATCTAATCCGGGACTCAGAATGATTTTATAAAGAATTGTGTAAAATAAAAGACAGTTACAATATATGAAATCTTAACACAGTACTTGGTACTTAGTAAATATCAATAAATGACTTTCCCAGTAAATAATCCTTATATAGACATTTTTATTTCTACCTCAGCTTACTTTGTAGTATATCCAGGTTGTTTTATTTACTATGTTTTTATAGACAAGGGAAACAAACAAAAAGGTATTTTAAATGTTATATTCCTTTTTATTTGACAACTATAAATATTTACCATCCTTCAACATCTCTTTTTGTATGAGTTGATTTCCATTAAAGTGGCAGAATAAGCCACTCTTTGTTTATGTAACTGCATGTATCTGTTTACTACTCAAGGCAAATACTGTTTCCTTTCTAAGTAGATGAAACTGTTGTTCTTGTGAAATATAAATATTCATTTAGTACCTTGCCTTTATCTTAACTCTACACAAATCCTACTGTCAGGTTCTATATGTAATCGATTTATGAAAGGTAATTTTGAAAAATAACCCCATTTCACTGGGATTTCTCACCTGCTTCTAACTCATTTAACTATTTAAAGAAATAGCTGCTTAATGGATGGAGGTTTGTGACATTGTACAGGAGACAGAAATCAAGACCATCCCCAGGAAAAAGAAGTGTAAAAAAGCAAAATGACTGTCTGAGGAGGCCTTACAAATAGCAGTGAAAAGAAGGGAAGTGAAAAGCAAAGGAGAAAAGGAAATATAGACCCATTTGAATGTAGAGTTCCAAAGAATAGCAAGGAGAGATAAGAAAGCCTTCCTCTGTGATCAATGCAAAGAAATAGAGGAAAACAATAGAATTGGAAAGACTAGAGAACTCTTCAAGAAAATTAGAGATACCAAGGGGACATTTCATGCAAAGATGGGCTCAATAAAGGACAGAAATGGTAGGGACCTAACAGAAGCAAAAGATATTAAGAAGAGGTGGCAAGAATACACACAAGAACTGTACAAAAAAGATCTTCACAACCCAGATTATTACGATGGTGTGATCACTCACCTAGAGCCAGACATCCTGGAATGTGAAGTCAAGTGGGCTTAGAAAGCGTCACTATGAACAAAGCTACTGGAGGTGATGGAATTCCAGTTGAGCAGTTTCAAATCCTGAAAGATGATGCTGTGAAAGTGCTGCACTCAATACACCAGCAAATTTGGAAAACTCAGCAGTGGTCACAGGACTGGAAAAGGTCAGTTTTCATTCCAATTCCAAAGAAAGGCAATGCCAAAGAATGCTCAAAACTACCGCACAATTGCACTCATCTCACCCGCTAGTAAAGTAATGCTCAAAATTCTCCAAGCCAGGCTTCAACAATACATGAACTGTGAACTTCCAGATGTTCAAGCTGGTTTTAGAACAGGCAGAGGAACCAGAGATCAAATTGCCAACATCTGCTGGATCATCGAAAAAGCAAGAGAGTTCCAGGAAAACATCTATTTTTGCTTTATTGACTATGCCAAAGCCTTTGACTGTGTGGATCACAATGAACTGTGGAAAATTCTGAAAGAGATGCTAATACCATACCACCTGACCTGCCTCTTGAGGAACCTGTATGCAGGTCAGGAAGCAACAGTTAGAACTCGACATGGAACAACAGACTGGTTCCAAATAGGAAAAGGAGTAGGTCAAGGCTGTATATTGTCACCATGCTTATTTAACTTACATGCAGAGTACATCATGACGAATGCTGGGCTGGAGGAAGCACAAACTGGGATCAAGATTGCCAGTATCAATAACCTCGGATATACAGAAGACAGCCCCCTTAAGGCAGAAAATGGAGAAGAACTAAAGAGCCTCCTGATGAAAGTGAAAGAGGAGAGTGAAAAAGCTGGCTTAAGGCTCAACATTCAGAAAACTAAGATCATGGCATCCAGTACCATCACTGCATGGCAGGTAGATGGGGAAACAGTGGAAACAGTGGCTGACTTTATTTTTTTGGGCTACAAAATCACTGCAGATGGTGATTGCAGCCATGAAATTAAAAGATGCTTACTCCTAAGAAGGAAAGTTATGACCAACCTGGACAGAATATTAAAAAGGAGAGACATTACTTTGCCAACAAAGGTCCATCTAGTCAAAGCTATGGTTTTTCCAGTGGTCATGGTATGGATGTGAGAGTTGGACTATAAAGAAAGCTGAGCACTGAAGAATTGATGCTTTTGAACTGTGGTGTTGGAGAAGACTCTTGAGAGTCCCTTGAACTGCAAGGAGATCCAACCGGTCCATCCTAAAGGAGATCAGTCCTGGATGTTCATTGGACGGACTGATGTTGAAGCTGAAACTCCAATACTTTGGCCACCTGATGCGAAGAGCTGACTCATTTGAAAAGACCCTAATGCTGGGAAAGATTGAAGGTGGAGGAGAAGAGGATGAGATGGTTGGATGGCATCACCGACTCAATGGACATGGGTTTGGGTGGACTCTGGGAGTTGGTGATGGACAGGGAGGCCTGGCATGATGCAGTTCATGGGGTCGCAAAGTGTCGGACACAACTGAGCGACTAAAATGAACTGAAAGGAAAATGGCAGCTTTTCCTTTAGACAGCAGCCACAACAACCAGTCTCCTTATGACTAACCTGTCCTTGAGGTTCAGACAGTAGCTGAACCTAAGAAATACCTTATAAGTTTGGTCAGAAACATAAGCAAGGTGATATAAACCTGCCCATTCCACTTGAGGCAGTTTTGTCAGAATGCAGAGAGGAAATGGAAGTGACTTCCAAAAATGTACACTTCTGCAAGGTGTTCAAGCTTGAGCTCCTTTTGTCTAAAGTTCTGCTTTTAAAAGAGCCAGCTGTGGGAGACTAAGAGCCAGAAGTCCAGCACCTTCAGCCTGCGCCCTGGAGGACTGAAGTGAGAATGGGCTTCCCTGCTGACAGCAGAGCTGATGGTTCAGGAAACCTGTCTAGAGAATGCTTTATCACCAAGGAAATGCTCCCGTTACAGCAAGTCTAGCACCTTCGCACTTACAACTCATTTAACAAGCACCAGCTGTAAATAAGATTACACTCAGGAGTAGGGATCTGTGGCATCCTTCACTAGCACCTACCGTAAGAATTATAAATTGCCCAATATGGGGATGGAGTGAGACACTTTAACAAAAGTTCAGAACAACGGCAGATCTGGTACTGAGCCTATTGTGCACTAATTGTTTCACTGAGATAATTCTGAGATAATTACACTCCACCAACCGGCAAGTAACCTCACTCAGGCTGTACTTAATCCAGTGTAGCTTGCTATTTCTAAAAGGTCAGGAAATCTCTTTCCTCACCTCTAACTGCTCACCTTTCTTGGGTGCACTATGGGGATGCATAATTCCAACAGAGTGGAAATTCAGTCAGTAAATGAAGTCTGGGCATAAATATTCATGGCCAAAACTTTTCCAAAAAAAAAAAAAAGTCTAAAAATGAGACTAAGTAAATCACAGACCCCTGTAGAGATGACTAAGATATGCTCTGACAATTTACATGGATTTGCTTAAAATTCTACACTGCTGTTTAAGAACTCTTTTCATGGTAACCAGTACATCTCTATGCCAGTATATAATTGCTTCTCTCATACTTTGCTCATTGGAGAAGAATGCAAGTGCACTCGGAGCTTTTCAAGTTCTTCTTACTCTTTGTGATGCATCCTTCCTTCTCCAAAGCTTCGGTCCTTAAAAATATTTCAAAGATTTATTCACATTCCAATGTAGTCAAGCATGCCTCAACTTATATACAATTACTTGAAAGCTTGGGATTTGTCCTACACTCTGAAGTCTGCTATTGAATTCATTCATGATCGAAACTGCCTAAATAGCTCTTCAACATGGATTCCCATGTATTCTAAAACTTATAAATTCGATAAAGTCAATAACCCTGTCTCTCACCCAAATATGTGTGCCTATATGAAGATGTTTGGTATTTTAAATTATAAATGACATCACTAAGTAGTAATAACAGTAACTTACCTTTTTATCATAAACATCAAAGTTTCTGTCTCATTTAACCCCATGAAGTTCTCAAAAAGTTACTCTTCCTTTAAGAATCAACACACAGAAATCTCATGATGTGACTAAAATTGCAGAAGCTATAAACAAAGGAAGAGTTTTAACAGTCTTGTACTTTATCTTCTCAAGAGTTAAGAAAACTACCAAAATTTTCTCTTGTCAGGGTAAGACATCCATGGAGAACCAGCTCAAGATGAACGAGAACTTTTGGTACTTTTTAGTATTCGATCACCAACCAAACAGTGTCAGCAGCCATGCCTTGTGAACTGATATCTTGGGACTTTGTCCAATGGCTGTCAAGACCTGAACTTGACTGTTAAAGTTAATTTCAGAATAAGGTAGAATTTGTTAATTCTATGCAAAGCAGTTAAGATATTTAAATGCAAGGAGCTTTTTATTTTTTTGCCTTAAATTTTGTTCACTTGTTTTATTGTTTTACCATTAGCTGATGTGGGAAACTCCATTAATCCAATGAATTTAAAGATGGAACTTAAGAATTAAAACCTACCAACTACCAGATAGATTTGAGAACTCTAACAGGATTTGCCTGGTAACACATCTTTTGGATAGCCCTTCTTTTTTTATTTTAAGCACAGGTTAGCTGGGAAGGAGATATATGACTCTAGCATGTCCCAAACCCAATGATGGTGGAAGTCAAGAATGTTACGACATTGCTTACAGTTCCTCCTGATCAGTTGCAAGGTATAAAAAGAAAAAAAAAAATCTTTTCACAAATTATTGTGATACTGATCTACATAATTATATAAATGATTTTAAAATAATCTATTTGATTACTTTATTGAAAATTATCAGTTAAGCCATTGAAAAGTCATGTTTATCCCTCTACTACCATATCGTAAAATAAAGAGGAAGACTATACATACTTGTTTACTTACTCTTACAAATATAGTACCCTGAATGGCAGTTTTCATGTCTGATCATCAGGAGACTATAGAACTGAAGGGGAGACACATTTCTTCCCCTCCTCTGACTCATGTAGCTATTGGACTAACAGTGATTCAATAAATAGTTTGGAAAATTGCTCTTTTTGGTCTTAAAATCCAATATTTTAGATGGATAAAAATGAATGTTTCTTCTTTGGGATTAGGGGCTTCCATTTTAGAAGATCTATTTCCTGTCATATTTTCTGTAGCACATACTTATAAGCCTCAGGTGAAAAACAAGTAGTTAGCTTTTGGAAGTCCTATAAGTAATATGCAACCTTCCTGACATATAAATTGTTTTTAAATGGGCTTGGTGAGACATGAATATACTCTTCCAAATTCAAACCCAAACTCCAAATTTTCTTTTCTGTTTCCTGTTTTCCAGGGATTTCTGAGAATGGCCACTTCATAGTTCAGTTGTGAAATAAAATCTTGTTATCACCATCCAGGGATGTGAAACCGTAACTAAGGGGAGCTAGAAAATGTATAATTTGTTTTTATGGCTTCCACTATAATTTCATGAGATTTCTTTCTCCCTTCCTTTCTTTCTTTTTTACTTTCCTAATATACTCACTTATTAAAAAGCTTTCTGGCACCATGATTAGAGCATAAAAGATTCTGAAAACACAAATCAAAGACGAATGCTGGTTTTCAATAGGAATGCTTTCCCAATCTCTTTTCTTCAATCTTCTAGCTTCATAAAAGAGGTGATGTCATAATTTATGATGTTAAGCTGACTGGTGAAATGTCATTACACAAGTGATGTTTTGATCGATGATGTTAGGCTGGTTAGCAGGAAAGTGTCAAATGTCACTTTTGTGACATAAACTGGCAGTTACGATTATATAATATCAATTATTCTTTGGAAAACTGCATTAGATCAGTTAGGGCTGAACCAATTTCGTTTGAGCAGGTTCATATTTTTTTTCTAGCTGTTCATCCAGTTCTAATTATTAGGAGTAAAATACACTTTGGATGTAGTTTAGATTTTCATAATGTCCTCCCTGGAAGTGTAATGGGTGTCTTACATGCCCCTTGTGTTGTACAAAGAGGTGCAAGAAGAATCTGTACTGACCTTCCAGAAAGGAGGGTGTACCTTGAATCCTCCTCCTCCGTAATTGAAATTCTTGGAATTATGTTAATTGCTAGTTGAGATTTAATTGAAATATGACATTGTAAAGGAATATATTTAAAAGAGTCTTTCTTTACTTGATTTTCTATGAATGTCAGCTGCTAAGTTAATTTCAATTTAACCCCAAAGTTCTATGAATACTTACCCCTCTACTTTTCTTTACAAATTAAAGTGAATATAAGAAGCAAAAGAAGTGACTAAACATTCTCTTATTGTCCATTACTACATAACATCATTTTGAAAATATGATGGGTTCACCAGAAAGAAATGGTGGCACAAAACTCAAAACCTTAATTATTAAACTATTAATCGTGTATCATGATAGCAGCAGCTATCATTTATTGCAATCACCATACACAGGCACTAGTTTAATTCTTTACACACATTGCTTTCTTTATTCCTCATGAGCTAGATATGATTACTATCATTTTACATATGAGAAAAGTGAGGTTTAGAAAGACTTCAGAATGCAACAGAACATGAATAATTTGTAAATGTTAAGTTTTCCCAGGAATATGGAGCAATTTGGTATAAGACATACATGGGGAAATGCATCAATAGTGAGTCACAGTTTGCAGCCTCTGCCATCATTACACCCAAAGAGAGACTCAGGAGTTGAGCCCTGGGATGATAGCTAAGTGCTCACAGAATGAAGAGCAAAGGGGAGTTGGGGTAAAGTGAGTGTATCCATGTGTGTGCATCCATGTGTGTGCACTGTGTTCAGGGAGTGGGAACTAGGATGAGGAAGAAGTGCAGAATGGCACTGATCAAGAGCAATATTAGACACCTTTAACACAGATAAAATGCAACCTGCGTAACTGGTACAAATTGAAAAACAGATCTTCCCACTTGGTCCAGGAGATGCCATGCAGAGCCAGTCATTAACCACCCACTTGTTGAATTTTCAGCAGAGAAGACTTTTGGGTGAGAGGCCAGGGCATCCAAGGCAGGAGGTGGGCCCTCAGGAGGTAACATGTATTTATCAAGTGATACAGCTATATGTCAATAATTGCTCAGGACATAAAATCCTGCCATTTAAAGTTGAGCATCTATAAAGAGCACAGACTCATAAGAGATTGCTGGTCCATATCTCATGTTTCCAATGCTAGTCCTCCTTACTCCATAATGAACTGCCTTCTTCCTACAACTGTTCAAGATATTCCCACAAAGACACTGAGCTGATAGCTCTCTTTAAGCATTTCAGTTCTACAGACCTGCTTTCCTTTCTACAGATATGATTTTGGTGAAAACTAGAAAGAGATTGGGTTTACTGGAGCTGAGAAAATCCACGGGAATCACAGAGGAATGTGAAGTCCTAAGTCAAAACCAGACATTCTAGAACTTGGATGAAAAGGCTCTCATGTTCCCTTTCAGGCTCCATCAGACCACATCAAAAAGAAATCAATCAATAAATGTGTCATATGAGAAAGGATCACATTCTTGTTCTTGGCAACATTCTAAGTCTTTATGTTAAGTCCTCACGGCAAGTTATATTTGCTTTCATCCCAGTTTCTTCCCCTTTGTTCTCATCTATGTTTTTACCTTGGCTTCTACCTTGCCTTTCACCAAACAAAAAGCCAAAATATTTGATTTGGAAGGTGAGGAAAAGACAGAAATGGTTCCGGGGCCTTTGGAATTTTCCTTATGGATCTAACTTGGACAGGAAGATCACCTTGAAGGTAAATACCTGAGGAAGCAAGACAATTAGCAACAAACACTTGCTCAATGCTTTGTGAATCTGCAAATTCTTTTATGTACAAACAATGATTCTCCCAACTTTGCAAGCTCATGGCTATTATTCTTTCCTTTAACACACACACACACACACACACACACACACACACACACATACAAAAGCAAAGCTCAAAGGAGTTTGGCCAAAGGGCTAGTAGGTTGTCTGAGTATTCATCCCTCGAATTTTCCAGCATTATGTGGGGATTCGTAAACTCTTCTCATTCTGGTTGTTAGGAAAAGTCCTGATAACTCTTGCCACCACTTGAAAATCAATAAAGCTTAATCTTTCCTTGATTCAAACAGTGGCCACTACTCTCTTCCTCTTCACCTAATTGTATTCATTCAACAAATGCTAATTGAGCATCTATTATGTGCCAAATACTGTCCCCATGGCTGGTGATAGGATTGTTGGTCAAATAATGCATTCTTGAAGCCCACATTCTCATACTCTCTTGCCTAAAGAAATGTGTAAGTAAAATAATTTTGAAACTCAGTGTCCTGTGACTTTTCTTTTGCATTAGAAACAAATCACTAGGTCCTGCTCACAAACAAGGAAAAAAGATTACACAAAGGCATGAATGCCACAAGGTGGGAGTTTGGGGGAGCTATTTAAAGATATCGTACCACAGAAACTGAGGTATCTCAGAGGCCAAAATTCCTCCAGTTCAATGAGACCATTTTATGGCAGCTAGTGAATCATGTAGGATTCTTGTAAGCCAAACTTTCCATTCAAAGATGGAAATTGTATCTCATAGCTTCAGTACTATTTCTTAATTTCCACTCAGCAGCAAGCTATTATGCACTTGAATTGTTAGCTCTCTGATGGTTGATTTTGTCACCATAAGAATGTTCCATCTGAAAACCTTTTATTAAAGGCTAAGCACCATTTCAGGCTTCCCAGGTGGTGCAGTGGTAAAAAATCCATCTGCCAATGCAGGAGACGCAAGAGATGTAGGTTTGATCCCTGCGTTGGGAAGAAATGGCAACCCACTCCAGTATTCTTGCCTGGAGAATTCCATGAACAGTGAAGCCTGGTAAGCTACAGTCCACGGGATCGCAAAGAGTTGGACTCGACTGAGCATGTGTGCAAGAACCATAGCGTCATTTCTGATCATCAAAGCCACACCTGCATCCTAGTTCAGTTCAGTGCAGTCGCTCAGTCATGTCCTACTCTCCACGACCCCATGAACCGCAGCATGCCAGGCTTCCTTGTCCATCACCAACTCCCAGAGTCCACCCAAACCCATGTCCATTGAGTCGGTGATGCCATCCAACCATCTCATCCTCTGTCATCCCCTTCTCCTCCTGCCTTCAGTCTTTCCCAGCATCAGGGTCTTTTCCAATGAGTCAGCTCTTCGCATCAGGTGGCCAAAGTATTGGAGTTTCAGCTTCAACATCAGTCTTTCCAATGAACATCCAGGACTGATCTCCTTTAGGATGGACCGGTTGGATCTCCTTGCAGTTCAAGGGACTCTCAAGAGTCTTCTCCAACACCACAGTTCAAAAGCATCAATTCTTCTGTGCTTAGCTTTCTTTATAGTCCAACTTTGATATCCATACATGACCCCCTGTATCCTAGGTCAGCCATTATTGCCAACAATAGTACTGTGTAGACTCCAGTCAGTTTCCATTAGGTGCAGGCTCCCTTCAGACCAGTGCTCTGTACATCTCTTGCCTCTGGCAGACATGAGGCTGTTTTTATTGGTACCACTGCATGGGATACTTTAGGAACATACTTTTATGCCTGAGACCATGCAACCCAGAAATGAGAGGAATTAAATCAAGGTTGGGGAAATGTTTACCAATGAGGACTGGAAGTCAATGGGGAAATGTTTCTTCCTTTATCCCCTCTTGTACCCCAGGATCCTTCAGAGATACATTCCGTTTTATGGTCCCATAGGACGAGCAGTCTGTCCTTTCTCCTTGCCTATTTCACTCTAGTTCCTGGAGATCATGTTCCCAAATAAACTCCTTACACATGGCCTTTTTCTGAGATTTTGCTTCTTGTGGAATCCAAGCTAAGACAACCTTCAAGCTTTAAGGACTCAGAAAAAAGTCAATAAATTACTGATTATAAAAATTTCAGTGTTATACACAAAACACACATGCTGCAATAAGCCTGGTTAAGACGGCATTTCATAAAATGTACAACTTACCAGATGTTGTCCATTCTGAACACTGAAACATTCATCCTGATGGTTAGTTGGCACACTGGGCCATGGGTTTCTCTATTATGATACTTAGCTGTTTGAAGACTCACTCTATAACAAAGATAATATGATACTTTCTATAAGTATTGATACACATGCACTTACTTGAGGCAAAGTTCCCAGGAGGACTCTAGCAACATCTCTTGGTGTAGCTGAACCTAAGGGGCAGAAGGGTCAGCAGACACGGTGTTGAGTCCTCTGCTCATTTCGTGGGGCAATGTGCTTCAGCAGTACACCAAGGGATGTGCTATGAGGCCATCTCTCCCTTGAAGGAAAGTCAAGCCTGCGGGCTTCCCTTCTTATAAGGCAATCATGAGAGAAGATTTGAGAGGAAATAGGCACATTGGGCTTGCTTTGTTTAAAGAAGTCTCAGCTTATAACTAAAATTGTTAAGGGTGTTCTGAGGAAGTACAGATGCCTAGCATCTGGAAAGCTTATGATTTCTGGTCCCTTGGGAAGTGATTCAGAGCAGTTCCTTATGAACCTATAGAAAGTTTTATACCTCATACCAAAGAAGGAAGCCCTCAGTCCCTGTTAGGTCCATTGTCAGGCAAGCCAGAGAGAGCTCAAAGGTCATCCTTCAGAAAATCCTACTCATCCCTTCACAAGATATTACAAATGCATAGTGGACGGTGGTGACAAGCTTCTAGTTCCTCACCATTTAGGATTAGTGATAGCTTTTTTTTTTTTTTTTTTTTTATCAGCATGGCCAAAGGAATGTTCCTAAACTATTCTATGTTCTCCTTTATTTTCCAAACACGGCTGCTATCACATCATTTGTGCCTCTTGCTTGGGCAAATTCTGCTTCTGGTTTCAATGACTTTATTGTCAGATGTTAGTCTTGCTTAGGCACTTGACAAACGTGGAGTCATTGGCTCAGTCTGTTCAATAGTGATTTTCTCTGAAGGCTTTGCTTTCACCCATCACATTCTGTGCAACTCTGGTTGCGACTGGCTCCAGGTGGTTGCAGCATTCTAGCTCTCTCGGCTGCACTTCTGTGTCTGAAATCTCCATTGCCTGATGGAGGTTTTCCTCTGGACTTTTGGAAGAGGCTTTGGATGTATTAGACACGTGAAGGAAAGGAGTACTGATACTGATTTTTTTTCAGATTTTTTTGGCTTATATTTGGAATTGAAAACAAGTTTCCTTTTTAGACTATGCCATGTTCCTCCTGTGAATAACATCATTACATTTCTTGCCAGTCCCCAAGAGTGTAGGAAGACATCCAAGGTGCTATCCTTTCATTTGTTGACTTGCAGATTTCACTAGGTGCCTTGGTAGTATGTCATGGTAATGAGTGGGTGGGGGAACATTTTGGACACCTGAGAAGCCTTAGTTCTTTGGGTAGAAAGACTTAAGAGACTTAAGACTTAAGGTATTCCCGACCTCTTGCATGGGGGCTAAAGCTAGTGACTTGCTTCTAACGTGAATCATAGGCTCCTTCCCCTCTTGAGCCTTGAGATGACCACAGTCGACTGCAGCCTCTGAGAGACCCTGAAGCAGAGGAACCAGCTGAGCCAGCCCAGATTCCCAGCCCACAGATAAACAAACAGTTTTGAGATAAAGAAATAGTTTTGGAGTCAATCATAACACAGTAACAGCTAGCAAATACATCCCCCTTCAGTTACAGGCTGTAGGAGGCTCTGTCTCTTCTTGTGGGCCATTGTAACAGCATCCTTTGGTTGCAATACCCAGGAAATGTCTGTAATCTACGATCTCCTTTGAATGCAGGCAGCCATTTCCCACTCCTGGATCACTAAGCAACATTCAACCTGTCAGAAACTAGGGCATACAAATTCTATTATAGCCACTATATTTAACACAGGAGCCTGGCTAATAAGGTCAGAGACGTATTTTACAGCTTAAGCCTGGAATCACATCTTTTTTTGGACTAAAGGCACTTTCTATAGTTCTGATTGAAAATAGCAGTTACTTTTTTCTTCCTCTGATCAGTTATCTTTACTGAAAATGTACAGTGCTGTCGCTCCTGACAAGGAGGACATGTATTAGACACCATGGGCTTGCACTTGAATACCCAAGTGATGCATTACATGAATATAATTTACATAATGAGCCAGGGGAAAAGCACATCTTAGACTGTGCATGCTTGTCAACATTTAAAAATGTTGAAATCTTGACAGAGAGTTGCCTCTTAGGGTGAAGAAAAGAATGAATCTTACCCTCCTCCCCCTTCAAGCTCTGATCTGGTGACATGCCCCAGATACTACTCGTAGAGGGAGTTCACACCAAGAAATAAACTTGTTGTATGCTCAAATGTTAATAAAACTAGTATATTGGACTTACTTGGATGCTTTAGAGGATGTTTCTTCTAGTTGTTCAATGAATATGAAAAGATTAAATTCAAACATCAAGTGGATTTTATGGGTCTCTATTTGTAAGTGGGCATCAATTAACATCAGATAAAAACTGTGATTCCTTAAGGAATTATATATTGCCTTGTCATTAGTGGCAAGATTATAATTATAAACCTTGTTGGACTGAATAATTAAGAAACTGTAATAAATGACTATGCTATAGTAAGGCCCTTGGATAATGAAAACAGCAGCATTTGGAAGAAACTGTAGTAAATAACTCTTACACTTGGGTCAAATGCATTCCCCGTGGCAGCCTTCATAACCTCAGAATGATTGATTAGACTTTAACAATTATACCGGAATTTCAGAAGTATTTTGGTGTTTTATTAGACCTGTGCTTCCTGAGCTCAGGTAAAATGAGCCCTAGAAATCCAAGCAGACTTCTTGGACTGCAGGTAGTTTCAAACAAACTTGCTTATAAACCTGAACAGAATGCATTGCCTATATCAACTGTAAAGTAAAATATTTTTCTAATATGCTTTTCATCCATATTTTGAGATTCAGGACTGTATCTACCAAACTGTATCTTCTTAGTAGAAAGAAAAAGCCTACCAAAATGGCTCTTTGGCGTCTCAGAAACACCACCCAACCCCATTCCTCCAAATCCACTTTGTTTAATTAATTCCACCTTTTAAAAAGATAATACATTTTTTTTAAGCTTATTGAAAAAACAAGGCAGGAGGGAGAGAACTTTTAGAGGTGAGAGTTTAGTTTAAGGAGTTATAGATGGTGACAGATCCATAGGTGGATAATTATCTTCAAACTCATCACACATTCAGTTCAGTTCAGTTCAGTCGCTCGGTCGTGTCCGACACTTTGCGACCCCATGAATCGCAGCATGCCAGGCCTCCCTGTCCATGATCAACTCCCAGAGTTTACTCAAACTCATGTCCATTGAGTCAGTGATGCCATCCAGCCATCTTATCATCTGTCGTCCCTTCTCCTCCTGCGCCCAATCCCTCCTAGCATCAGGGTCTTTTCCAATGAGTCAAATCTTCTCATCATACATTAAAAATGTACAGTTTTTTTGTATGTCATTAAAAAATAAGATATGGACAAAATGGTTGAATAGCATCACACACTCAACTGTCATGAGATAGTGAAGAACAGAGAAGCCTGACATGCTGCAATCCATGGGTCACAGAGTTGGACACGATTTATCAAGTCAAGAGCAATGAGCAACAACAAAGAACATAAAAGATAATAGAGTTTATAAAATACAATTTTTGCCCTCTTTTCATTTCTTAGTAAATAAAGTGTTTGAAGGGCATTTTTGATGTTTTAAATGCCTGCTGTTACCTTGGTCCACTTACTAAATATTACTAAATGCCTATAGGTGTAGTACCCAACTAGGGGTATACCATCTGCTTCCTAGCCTGGCTCCAGTACCTGAAACAAGCCCAGAGGAATGCCAAAAAAAGAAAGAAAGAAAGAAATTCTGACATATCATGGCATTTATTTGCCCTATAACCTACTGATCTTGGCAAAGTTCCTAGGATGGGAAGGCAGAAGTCACCCATTGACCTGAATGAAATCTATCAATCCTGCTCAAATGTTAGCCAGCGAATAATTGGCTTACATACTAACGATTGAAATGCCAAAAGAATCAAAAGCCCTTTCCTTTTGGAGTGAAAAGTGGTCACTCATCCTTTCTGGAGGATGTGGCCATTACTAATCTCTGATGCTAGAATGCAATTGTACAACAATGGTCTTGATAAACAGGGCTTGTTCCTGGGCTCTCTATTTACCTTCACTTAGAGCCTCTTCCCACCTCAGGTCCTTGCATTGTAAACTCACTTTACAAGCCAGGTCTTCACATGGCTGGCTGCTTTCATTTAAATACCTAACTAAATGTCACCCTTTGTAGTGGTTCATTCAAACTTTTCCATTACTTTTGGTTTTGAGGTGACTGCAGTGCTTTCATTTCAAACCCCAGATGCACTATTCACTAGTGTATTTAGCTGTGTAGACTTGGGCAACTAACTTACTGAACCTCTTTGTATGTTTATATGATATGGATATATTTGTGTTTATCCTTCATTTTTTCAAAAAGGAATTAAGGCAACCAAACCTACTCATATTATTCAGGTGTTTTCCATTTGTAGTACCTTGATATTTCTTAGTCGACTTAGCTGTCTTAATTTGATTCTAGGAACAATCTAACTTCTGTGTTTTCTTTTTGCCACATTTTATTATTAGGTCAGAACCATTTGTTTCTCCTCTTAGTAAGTTGATGGTAAGACTTTATGTATTAGTCAGCAAAGGTTATCTCGATGGGCTGAACGAATTGAGAGACTGAGACCAAAGTTTAGACAATCTAAGTAAATAACTGTAACTAAAAATTAAAAGACGTGGGAAATGAAAACTTGAGCAGCATTTCCCAGATTAGTCTGCATTGCTGTATGATCTAAACAATTGCTCAGCATTTCATTTTAACTCAACAAAATGGTTACTTTGGAATTTATAAGAATTGGGAACATTTGATCAACTTCAGCTGAGAATCAGATGTATAACTATTCTTAGAAATGAGTGAATTCGCAATTGATTTTCAATGGAAAAGGATTTTTTGGTCATTGATTGGTGACACTGTTTGGTGTCATTTGCTGATGATATTGAGAACATTATGCTTTTAGCTATGATTTGATATGTGAAGCAAACAAATTTGAAAAATCATGTTTTTCTCTATGAACTCTTGCAACCCAGTCAGGCCTCTGAAAACTTTTTCTGCTGCTGCTAAGTCGCTTCAGTCGTGTCTGACTCTGTGCGACCCCATAGACGGCAGCCCACCAGGCTCCCCCGTCCCTGGGATTCTCCAGGCAAGAACACTGGAGTGGGTTGCTATTTCCTTCTCCAATGCATGAAAGTGAAAAGTGAAAGTGAAGTCGCTCAGTTGTGTCCGACTCCTAGCGACCCCATGGACTGCAGCCCACCAGGCTCCTCCATCCATGGCATTTTCCAGGCAAGAGTACTGGAGTGGGGTGTCATTGCCTTCTCCAGAAAACTTTTGCTATTGCCTCATAATATGACTGCTAAAACCAATTTTTATTGTTTATTTTGTCTGGTTTTTGCTGATTTTTTTATGTAATTATAAGTACCTTTTGAAACAAGAAGAGAAAGACAAGTTGTACATATGCCCCATCTTTATGTAGTTTGGTTGACTCCTAAGAGAAGAACTAGCTCATAATTAAATATCTGCAAAGTTAAAAATAATTAACTGATTAATTTGTAATATAATTTAATACAAGGGAGCCGTGATAATGAATCAGTTAATTGAAGACTCTTGAGACATGTGATTTTGAAGAGAAAGTTTAGTGAGACATGAGGTCTAATGGTCTTAAAACAGGAAAAGGGTACTCACAAGCAGGGAGGAAGAGACTTGAAACACAGTCTCCAAAGATCAGGTAACAAAGGATGCTCTTCCACCTGATTTGTTTGGGTAATTTAATTCTGCTTGACCCATCAGCATGTTTTGCTAGCAAGTGCAGTTAAAGAGTTGCAGAATCAGCAGAGACATATTTCCAAGAAATGGAGTCAAAAATGAGTATTCAAAGTATTTTTTTTTCTCTCTCTCTCATCTGTCTTTTCCTGTGGCCAAAAGTTATCTATTCCCAGACAGTTTGTGACAGTCATTGAAGTCTATGGCTGATTCTTCTGTGAAGTGAGTGTTAGACCAATGGACAGGCCTCTTTCCATGGTTTAAAGACTTCAGAACATCATCATCAACAAGTACTTTATCTTTTAAAGAATTCTACTAAAAGTGTCTTCACTGACTCAGGGACTGGAGGAAGAGGAATTCAAATCCTTTCAAATAGTGAGGTAGATGTCTGTGGTGGAGAATTTGGGGGTGGTAGAGGAAATATAATGAAAATACTGAATGGTCAATGGTTATAGTGAGTTTTTCTCTCCTGTTATTTAATCAGGGTGTTTATAGACAAATATTATTCATGTTCCATATTTATCAGTGTTGCGATCTATACTGGAGAACTTCTTTATTATGTTTTCCTAAATTGGTTTGAATCAAGTCAAATCTTCCTTAGTCTCACTCTAAGAAATATTTTCCACTGAAGCACAGGCTTGAAGTGCTACTTACATTTCTTCTACTAAACATTTGAATAAAAACAAAATAGCCATAAGTCTGTTCTCTATATCTGCATCTCCACTGCTGCCCTATGTATAGATTTATCAGTACCATCTTTCGAGAGTATATATATATATATATATATGTTAATATATGATATTTGTTTTTCTCTTTCTGACTTGCCTCACTCTGTAAATAGGCTCTAGACACAGGTGGGGCAGGAGAAAGGAGAGGGTGGGATGATGAATGGAGAGAGTAGCATGGAAACATACACATGTTTCTATGTAAACTAGATCGCCAAAGAGAATTTTTTGTATGACTCAAGGAACTCAGACCAGCACTCTTTAACAACCTAAAGGGTGGGAAGGGGTGACAGCTGGGAGGGAGGATCGAAAGGGAGGGAACATATGTATACCTAGGACTGATTCATGTTGATGTATGGCAGAAACCAATGCAATATTGTAAAGCAATTATTCTTTAATTAAAAATAAATAAATTTAATAAAAAAGGAAAAAAAATTTAAAAACCTATTAAAAAAAAAACAAAATAGCACAAGTTTAAAAATAAATGTTTCATGTACCACGAATTGCAGATGTATAGTTGAGAAATCCTAATAGAGTCACAGACTCTATGCTTTCTTTAAACTCTGAAAATATTCATTCTCCTCAGATAACACATACTTTGCTGAATTAAACAGCCCAGCCAATGCACAGAATTCAAGGACAAAAAACAAGCAAATGCAAACAAATGAGCAAACAGAGTCAATATGTTTCTGAGTAATGAAAAAAAAATGTACAATTTCTTTTAGGGTTTTTTTTTTCCCCCAGAAATGCCTTTGGTTACAATGCTCAAACTGTTTGATTTGAAGAAGATGAGGTAGGTTATATTATCTAACATGTTAGATAAAATAGTTTAAACTAGCATAAGACCTTTTATTATTTAGGTTTTAAAAGGACATGAAATGATATGCGTTTGCTTGGTGATTACTGCTGCCTGCCTGGTGGTCTAGTTGCTAAGTCATGTCCGACTTTTACGACCCCATGGACTATAGCCCTCCAGGCTCCTCTGTCCATAGGATTCTCCAGGCAAGAATACTGGGGTGGGTTCGCCATCTCCTTCTCCGATTGCTTACCTGGTCTGCCACAATTGTCTTTCTGTTCTCTGAGAGCAGATATATTTCCCCTTCACTTTTGTTTCATTCAAAAAATCCCTGTCCATGAGAACGAATGTATGACACTGTGGCGTATTGAACATAGGCATCCCATTGCAGGCCATAAACCTTTATCCAGGGCTGAACTCACTGTGGGCTGCCCATTAAAATTACCAGTGGGGAGCTCTTAAAAGATTCCCATATCTGAGTCCTAACCATGGAAATCTTAATTTTATCACTCCTTGGTGGAACCCAGGTTATAGTAGCCTCACCAAGGATTTCTTTTATAGAGCCAGGTGGTTTGATAGATTGATTGATTTTTTTTTTTTTTTTTTTTCTCTTTTCATCATGGCAATTGTTGAGTACCTTTAAAGGACCAGGTAGTCTCAGCCACAGTCAAATTCAGATATGGGGCTTATGCAACAGAAAGAACACTTACCACCCCAAGTTCTTCCAGCTATGACCTCTCATTTGTCATGGACAGGAGAGTAGAAGACTGCAGAGAATTTCTTTTAATAGGTTTGGCTTCTCTGTGTTGGCAGGGTGCCTCAGCAGAACTGGCTTTCCTGTATGCACGCAACAGAATGCAATGAGGACCTTGACATTAATCAGGCTGGGTCTTTTCCTCATCTCTGCAAAAGAACAGCCTTGCAGTAATGTGAAGAGACAAGGCTGTTTTATCCTGGCAGGATTCCTCTCCCTGTGTTGTTGGGGAACATGGGGCCCTGAACTTGGAACATTTATAATAATGTTTGGCAACAAGAGCCCTGGTCAGATTTCTGGATGGAAAAGCAGTAGGAGGTTGGAAGTCACCATTTTATTCTCGTTTAGGAAATGAAGCCTTTTCTTTTTCCCTAGCTCTGTTGTCTCTCCTGAGTTTTATGTCAGGAAATGTGAAGCTGCTGATAGCCTGTTGCTGAAATTAAGTTCAGGCTTCCCCCCCCACCCCTTCCTCTTTCTGGTTTCCCTCCCTGAAACTTGGGTTCACGACAGCTTGTTGTTGGGCAGGGCATTAGCCTTTTGTAATTTATTGCTTTTAGATTAAATCTGGGGAAACTCAATATTGCAGTTGAATGATTAGAGCAATACCCCTTGGAGTAATAAATTTTCTTTGGTGCTGTGCATCTCCAGATCATGTTTCCCTTCTAATTACATTTACATAAATGATATTCTGTAAAATTAAATTAACATTCAAACGGTTACACTGGCAGAGAGAGACAAAAATTAGTTACCAAGTTGCATCTCCTTAAAATAAAATCTAGTTCTTTTCATAATATGAATCACAACCCTCTCTCAAGTGTCAGCAATCAACAAAATCTTGGTTCCAGAACTGCACAAGGATGTTTGTCACCAGCTAATGGAGATGTTTTGTTTCTTTCTTGGAGATTTAGACTATAAAGCCTCATTAGACTGTGACAATGGTGACTTTTCAAACTTGGCCACTAATGAATTGCTAATCTTCCTTCCAGTTTCTCGCCTTGAAATTCTGCAGTTATCATGGGAAATGTTCAAATTGAACATATGCACACAGGACTTTGTCCAGTCTGTGCCTTTCTCCCCAGCCAGCCCTACTTTTCTGTGAGCCTCAGGTCTAGGAGTCAACAGAAGGCTGGTCACAGGTCACAGGTGCCATCCAGAATCTCCTTACCTTTCCATGATCTCTTATACCACTTCAGTGGGTTTCTATTTTTAAGAGTTTAGGTCTCTTTAGAAATTGCACTATCTGAAGGGTTTGAATCAGAATCATCAGAAAATCTACCACTTCCTTGTCTTAGCTAAGAATGTTACTTCAATTATGTTTACAAGTACAATGCTATGTCAACATAAGGAACCATTTCATTTGTGTTTTTCAGTGAAACCAATCAATGTCTGTGAGTGTGACTTAATTTATGTAATAAAAGTCTATGTATCTCTAGAGGGGATGTTTACCCAAAATACTACTGGTAGTATCCTTAACATATATGTGTTGAGCACCTACCAGATGACATACCAGACCGCTTTGATTGTCACTGGAGATAAGATGGAAAAGACGGAAAGAAAAAGCCGAGGTACCTCTTGTTCTCACAGAGATTACAGTTTACATGGAAAGAGAGATAATCACATTGGTAAATGTTAAATTACAAACTGAGATTAGCAAGCTGAAGAGGAAACTCAGACCTGGGAGAACATGGATGTAAAGAATTTCACTTGATGAAGGGGATGAGTGAAGATGGAGTTTAGGGAAGCATTTCTAAGGACTTGGGATCCGAGCTGAGATGTCAGAGATGGGTGAGGCTGAAGCAGGAGTCAAGGCAAGTGGCTGCAGAAGGGAGGAGATGACCATACCAGGCTGCGGGAACACATGAGCCAGGACCCACAGGGGTGTACGATCTGGTCACTCAAGATGGCTTTCTTTTGCTTTCTGTAACTCCCTACTCAAGCAGCCCCTGCTCTACTCACAGGACCATCCAGTTCTTTTAATTATAGAGCTTACTAGTCCCTAGTCCTGTCAATTCTCCCTATAAATGGTAACCTCCTTTTCTCCCCAGTAACAATGACTAGCCACGTCCTGCCTGTCATCTGCTGTGCATGGTGAGGTGTCACTCCTGGAACTTTATTTAAAACTTCCTCTCCAATAAGCTGTTGATGTCTCTGGGCTCTGTCTTCAGACTTGAGGCTGGAGAACTACAAGGCTAGCAGACATACAGGGGGCAGCCCAACAAAGGGGGAGTCTGGCATGTTTGATACCAGGGAGAGGTCACTATGGTTGAATTACAGCAGGCTGGGGAGAAAGATGGGTAATGAGATTAGAGAGGCAGTTTATATTAGATAAAGCGAGACCCTTGATGTATGCTAACTATTTGGTTTTCTTCTCAGGGCAATGGGAAGCAATGGAAATGTCATATCAGGGGAGTGACGTAGTCATATTTCATTTTGCAAAGATATCTCTGAGAACAGTGTGGGAAATAGATTGTAAAGAAGTCAGAACAACTGTGACTAGACCAGCTAGGAGGGAGCTACAGTAGGGAGCTACTGGACTTCCTAGGCCAGATGGAAAGGCACAGAGGTGTAAAAATGGATGCCATCAAGAGATATTTCAGAGATCAATTTATGTCAATTGGTAACATTTGGGCCCTGGAGAAGCAGGAGAGGCAATGACCAGAATAGTTCTTGGGTTTCTCACTCTATAACTAGATAAATTTATAAACCTAGATCTCAGAGGAAGTTAGAGTAGGTTATATAAAGATGGTAGCTGAAGTCATGAGCATGTATGCAGCCATGTGAGTAAGCCCTAGGATGACTCTGACTAATCATGTCCTAGTTTCTCTGTACCTCAACCCTGGTGGTCCTCCCAAGTGGTGGTCTGGTTCTTCAGTGCTCTTCCCACCTTCCTGGGTGACATAGAAAATCTCCACGTACTCCTTTGACCGTGCCTGTGATAATGATTCACTGCAATTTGACCTAAGTCTCAGCTCCCTCTTTCAGTGTCAGCTGCCACAATCCCATTGTTTTGGATCTTAAGGAGACCTATGACACCATTAAAGATGATGAACTGAAACTAGAAACTGAACTTGAAATCTAGATCTTGGTTCTGCCATCTCCGCTTCATCTGGAATAAAAAGAATTCCTCTTCCTAATTGATTCACTCATTATTTCTGTGTGTATCAAGAGTTGATTTATAGTATATCCAAAGGCATGTACTAATGAACCATGTCATAATGGAGCTCTGTTACACTGTGCAAATGCCTATAATTCATTTTACACCTCTTATGCAGCACTTATATTATACCATGAATTATTATTCTTTTCTTGCCTGTCTAATCTTCCTTACAAGAGTTCAAACTCCTTGAAGACAGGGTTTTTTTTAAATAGAGTTTTAGACTTTGTACAACACCCAACAGTTTGTCTCACATAAGTATGTATCAACACATACTCATAAGTCAATGTTGAGTGACCAGGGACTGTGATCTACTGTAGAAAAGTACTTGCGGTTATATACAGATGTGGTGCTGTTTAGTCACCAAACTGTGTCTGACATTTTGTTACCTCATGGACTGTAGCCCACCAGGCTCTTCTGTCCATGGGATTTCCCAGGCAAGAATACTGGAGTGGGTTGCAGTTTCCTTCTCCAGGGGAATCTTTCCAACCCAGGGGCTGAACCTGGATCTCCTGGTTGGAAGGCAGATTCTTCACCAGCTTGGAAGGTCACGCAGGTGTGAGGTAGCCAGAAATGGGGATGGGCAGTAAAGGAAGGGAAGTATCTAATATAAAATAAAGCTCAATATATATTTGTTGAGTGATTGAATTTTAGGAAGGGTTGACGGATGAAGAAGAAAAATATCAAAGTAGAGGACTGGAGTAAACCCACAGTTATTCAAAAAAGCAATGTTCTTGCACCTCCCCTCACCTCTTGCTAATGTTATTCCTTTGCCTGTAACTCTATTTGGCACCCCCTCTCCATCCCGTCTGTGTGGATCACAACAAACTGGAAAATTCTTAAAGAGATGGGAACACCAGATCACCTGATCTGCCTCTGGAGAAATCTGTATGCAGGTCAGGAAGCAACAGTTAGAACTGGACGTGGAACAACAGACTGGTTCCAAATTGGGAAAGGAGTAAAACAAAGAGGTATATGGTCACCCTGCTTATTTAACTTACATGCAGAGTTCAGTTCAGTTCAGTTCAATTGCTCAACCATGTCCGACTCTCTGAGACCCCATGGCTGCAGCATACCAGGCTTCCCTGTCCATCACCAACTCCCAGGGCTTACTCAAACTCATGTCCATTCAGTCAGTGATGC
This sequence comes from Muntiacus reevesi, assembly GCF_963930625.1. Taxonomy (NCBI): domain Eukaryota; kingdom Metazoa; phylum Chordata; class Mammalia; order Artiodactyla; family Cervidae; genus Muntiacus; species Muntiacus reevesi. The sequence goes on along the minus strand of NC_089251.1, from coordinate 39,641,274 downwards.
CAGTCAACGATTTCATCCTCTGTCGTCCTCTTCTCCCACTTTCAATCTTTCCCAGCATCAGGGTTTTTTCCAATGAGTCAGTTCTTCACATCAGGCAGCCAAAGTGTTGGAGCTTCAGCTTCAGCATCGGTCCTTCCAGTGAATATTCAGGACTGATTTACTTTAGAATGGACTGGTTGGATCTCCTTGCAGTCCAAGGAACTCTCAAAAGCCTTCTCCAACACCACAGTCAAAAGCATCAGGTTTTCAGTGCTCAGCCTTCTTTATGGTCCAACTGTCACATCCACACATGATTATTGGAAAAACCATAGCTTTGATGATGGACTTTCTCAGCAAAGTAATATCTCTGCTTTTTAATATGCTGTCTATGTTAGGCATAGCTTTTCTTCCATGGAGCAAGTGTCTTTTAATTTCATGGCTGTAGTCATCATCTGCATGGATTTTGGAGTCCCCCAAAATAAAGCCTGTCACTGTTTCCATTGTTTCCCCATCTATTTGCCATGAAGTGATGGGACCAGATGCCAAGATCTTAGTTTTCTGAATGTTGAGTTTTAAGACAAATTTTTCACACTTTTCATTCACTTTCATCAGGATGCTCTTTACTGGAGAACATATATGCAGAGAATATCATGGGAAATACTGGGCTGGATGAAGAACAAGCTGGAATCATGATTGCCAGGAGAAATATCAATAACCTCAGATAAGCAGTTGACACCGCCTTTATGGCAGAAAGTGAAGAGGAACTGAAGAGCCTCTTGGTGAAAGTGAAAGAGGAGAGTGAAAATGTTGGCTTAAAACTCAACATTCAACAAACAAAGATCTTGGTATCTGGTCCCATCACTTCATAGTAAATATGTGGGGTAACAATGGAAACACTAGCAGACTTTATTTTTTGGGGTTCCAAATCCACTGCAGATGGTGGCTGCAGCCATGAAATTAAAACACACTTGTTCCTTGGAAGAAAAGCTATGACCAACCTAGACAGCATATTAAAAAGCAGAGACATTGCTTTGCAAACAAAAGTTTGTCTAGTCAAAGCTATGGTTTTTCCAGTAGTCATGTATGGATGTGAGAGTTGGACCGTAAAGAAAGCTGAGTGCTGAAGAATTGATGCTTTTGAACTGTGGTGTTAGAGAAGGCTCTTGAGAGTCCCTTGGACTGCAAGGAGAACCAACCAGTCCATCCTTAAGGAGATCAGTCCTGAATGTTCATTGGAAGGACTGATGCTGAAGCTGAAGCTCCAACACTTCGGCCGCCTGATGTGAAGAACTGACTCACTGGAAAAACCCCTGATGCTGAGAAAGATTGAAAGTGGGAAGAGAAGAGGACGACAGAGGATGAGATGATTGGATGGCATCACTGGCTGGATGGATATGAGTTTGAGCAAGCCCTGGGAGTTGGTGATGGACAGGGAAGCCTTGTGTGCTGCAGTCCATGGGATTGCAAAGAGTTGGAGACAACTGAGTGACTGAACTGACCTGAACTCCATCCTGCTTAATAGTCACCCACCTGTGAAGTCTTTTCCCCATTTATTGCTCAGAGCTTGAGGCATCTTCCTTCATGGCCTCACTGATGGCATAAGCTACTCAAGATAGGACACATTTATTACCTTTATGTGTACACTTCCAGCTCTCTATAATTAGCCAAGCTCCTTGTGGGACCACGGATTCAGCTTTCAAAACAGAAGAGGCATGTAACCATATGGCTGAGTGTTAGGATAGAGAGTTAGATAAGGCTCCATACTCACAATTGGGTGTCATTTCTAGAGTACTTCTAATGCTATCCCAGTACCAAGGTACATCAATGTGACTGCTTACCTGCCTGAATTCTTTTGTAAAGAAAAAACAGCTGGCTTATACTAGAATAAAAGTTCAGGTTAACTGTAGCCGAAACTGGACAATGAGTTAGGAAATGTGAATTCCATCCTTCTTTTATATCTCAGATCTCTATGGCTTTGGACAAATCATTGAAACAACAGTTTCAGTGTTATATTCTGTGTAACAGGCCAATTAAGCAATGCACATGCCTATCAAATTAGGTAATACACATGAAAGCAGATTATCCACTGTGACTGTACAAACACAATGGGGTGTGACATCAGTGTTAGTTGCTGTTACTGATGTGAAAAAAGTCCATGACAGTGGCCTTCCCTCTGTCATTTAGTCCATACTTGAATACAAGTGCACAGAACGTGGTCAGGTTTGTGCTCTAAAAGGAATAGTTTTAGAACACACGGTTTGTGTTCTCAGATTGTCTGCAGCATGGATCAGGAGACAAGACTGACACAAATCAGTGACAAACAAAATGTGCGCAAATGCAGGATCATACAGGATCAGACCATTTGTGTCACTGCAGTCTTCAGAATGAAAAGGGATACTGAAGCTACACTGTGATATTTATGTCGGGAGAGGCAGCTCTTCCTCTGATTTTCAAAGATACCTCTGGGTGTTCTGTGATCTAATTAGCTAGCACTTGCATCAGGATCTACTAACCAGTAGCTCTATTTTCTGCCATTCACCCCCTTTCTTCAGGGCCACTCAGTTCAGAGTACCCCATGCATCTGAAGCCCTTGGCTCAGCTCCTCTGCAGGCTGCAGAGGACCGCAGGCTGCCACCTCTGGCTTTCCCAGGTGGAAGGCTGAGTGCAGCTCTCAGGGCCTGATCCAGCCTGCTGTCCTGTCCCTGCGTCCATCTGGGCCTGCTGTCAGTGGATGGATGCCCATGGCACTGGCTCGCCCACCCAAGGTGAACAAATGGGACCAGAGCTCCTGAGCTCCTCAGGGAAAGCTAAGAGGGCCGGTCACTGGAACCCATCATTGCCTGTGATTTGTCTACCAGGGAAAGGTTACAGAAATTTATGAGTGGGCACCATATGCCAACACAACATCTGCTTTCTCATAAGGGGTGTGAATATAGGACAGCACTAACTAAGTACATTAAGGGAGAGATTCCAGGCAAGAGAAAATACAGTTTAACTGCTCAGGGGGTGAAGATTCCAAAGCATGTTAGGAGTCTGCAGCATTCTTTTTTTTTAATTCATAGATATTATTGTCCAGAGTAGTTTTATGTTCACAGCAAAATTGAGGGGAAGATAGAGAGATTTCTTGTATACATCCTACCCCTACACATACATAACCTTTCCCATTATCAACATCCCCCTATAGAGTGCTTCAACTGATGAACCTATACTATTATCCACAACAACATCATTATCACCCAAAGTCCATGGTTTACTTAGGACTCACTCTGGGTGCTGTATATTCCATGAGTTTGGACAGATGAATAATGACATAGATCTACCATCATAGTATCATACAGAGTAGTTTCACTGCCCTAAAAAAAAAACCATCTGTGCTCTGCCTATTCATCCTTCCTTCCTCCCATATTCATTTTTCAAAATAAATTTCATGTAGAATGTTAAATATAAATATAGATGGCACTGCTCTCTTCAGAAGTGCTGGGAGACCCAGAGTCCTTCCTCCAGTCTCTTCCCAGTGGTTCTTGAGCTATTGTCCCAAGTGCTGATATCTTAAACAGTTTCAAAACTATTGTTCTAGTTGATTGAAGGAAGGGGAAGTTATTTTATTTTCCAAAATTTTCTGCATTTAACACTGAAGAAAATCTTATCTCATTCTGACAGAAGATGTTTGGACAATGTTTCTTACAGATCAGAGTCTTATTTAGCAGTGTTCTCAGTGAAATTGATCAGGAAATTTGCTGGAAACAAACAATGAACTAACCTTTTAATATGATGAATGCTTGTCTGAAGTAGGGAAGAATGATCTAGGTAATCTGGTACTGTTCTTTAACCTTTCTAAATCTATGAGGCATCAAAGCTCTTTTTTGTACTAGTGCTATTGCTCAGAGCCAGGCTGTGATATCCAACTCTTGACTGATAGTGTCACGTAGGCAGATGTGACAGAGGAATTTCACTAGTAGTGCCACCCTCAAATTTTGCAACTTTGGTTTCAGAAGCAGTGATTATGGATGGCATCCTGGAGCCTTGAGTCATTTCCTCAGTACTGTATAGGCCAAGATTCTTCAGAGATGTGTCTCCCTCACTGCTCATAGTTGTAAGCAGCACTGTAGCCAGACGCAGTGAATGATTAACTTCAGCAGGGTCATCAATAAGCATGAAAGTGACAGTGGCATCAAAATATTTTGTATGCACTTTAAACTTCTTAGTATTTTAAGGAAGACACATAAAACATATATAAGTGCTTTAACATGCCTACTCAAAAACAGAGGCTAAATCTTTCAGATAATCGTAATAAAATGAGGTAAATTCCATTTAATTCATTAAGGATGTGATTGAGAAAGGAAAGCATGCCCCAGATGGATGTCTGATGTGAAAAATCAAATCACCCATCAGAATAAGTATGTACAGTAGACAGAGCATGGGCTGTTGAATTGGCGGGAACATTCCAAGTTCAAATTATCCCCAGCTGTACTATTCATTGGATGTACAGTGAACTTGAATAGATACTTGATCTTTCTGGGGCTCAATATTCTCAGTATCCTTTTATAATAAAAGAAAATTTCTAATTCCTTTTCATATGAATATTTCTTGAGAGATCCAGTGAATGAAAGATCCATTTTTACTCATTCTCCTCATCTTACCCAAAGCCACACATATGCTAGTTGTATGGCTCATGTCATGGAAGGCAGCCTGATGCCATGGGAAGGCAGTGGTTTCAATGCAGGCAGGCAAGTTTCTCAATGCCCATGAGTTCTTGTTGCCCCACTAAAAGATGAATGGTTTGGGGTAACAATTAAAGCCTTAATCAATGCTCAAATGTTTTGATCTCCATTTGAGTGGGGAAAAGCAAGAACAGCAACTACATATACCCAACAGCTTCAGAAATAGGCAACTATCAAAGGTGCTAAGTTTTGTTCTTGGTGGCAAAAACCTTTTTCTATGTGTAAAGCATGAAAATATATACAATATATAAACAGACATGCATTATATTAGGCTTCCCAAGTGGCACGGTAGTAAAGAATCTGCCTGCCAGTGCAGGAGATGCAAGAGACACAAGTTCAGTCCCTTGGTCGGGAAGATCCCCTGGAAGAGGAAATGATAACCCACTCCAGTATTCTTGCCTGGAAAACTCCAGGGACAGAAGAGCTTATCGGGCTACATACAGTCCATTGGGTCCCAAAGAGTCAGACACAAGTGAACATGCATGCACACTCTATCATGCTGCACTGCTGCTATAGACAGCTTTCAGTTTTCTTACTTTCACTGTCCACCTAAGGATAAAGATGGCTTCCTTGGTGTTAATACTTCAGGCAATCCAGAGTCTAGAGGGCCATGAGAGTCTTTGGTGCTTTGTTTTCTCTGTTCCACATATACTTCTGTCTCCACTTTCTTTTCCCTTCTGGCTTCAAGAAACCAAAAGAAGGCTAACATCCTCCTGTGAAATCGTGTCACAGTTCTTAAATTTAAGCTATCAGTTCAGTTTAGTTCAATAGCTCAGTCATGTCCTATTCAACACACTAGGCCTCCCTGTCCATCACCAACTCCCGGGGAGATTGCTCAAACTCATGTCCATCGAGTTGGTGATGCCATCCAACCATCTCATCCTCTGTCATCCCCTTCCAATGAGCCACTTCTCATCAGGGAGTCAAAGTATTGGAGTTTCAGTTTCAACATCAGTCCTTCCAATGAACACTCAGGACTGATCTCCTTTAGGATGGACTGGTGGGATCTCCTTGCAGTTCAAGGGACTCTCAAAAGTCTTCTTCAATGCCACAGTTCAAAAGCATCAATTCTTTGGGGCTCAGTTTTCTTTATAGTCCAACTCTCACATCCATACATGACTACTGGAAAAAACCATAGCCTTGCCTAGACAGACCTTTGTTGGCAACATAATGTCTCTGATTTTTAATATGTTGTCTAGGTTGGTCGTAACTTTTCTTCCAAGGAATAAGTGTCTTTCAATTTCATGGCTTCAGTCACCATCTGCAGTGATTTTGGAGCCCCCAAATTAAAGTGTGCCACTGTTTCCACTGTTTCCCCATCTATTTGCCATGAAGTGATGGGACCAGATGTCATGATCTTAGTTTTCAGAATGTTGAGCTTTAAGTCAACTTTTTCATTCTCCTCTTTCACTTTCATCAAGAGGCTCTTTAGTTCTTCTTTGCTTTCTGCCATAAGGGTGGTATCATCTGCATATTTGAGAGCATTGATATTTCTCCCAGAAATCTTGGTTCCAGCTTGTGCTTCCTTCAGTCCAGCATTTCTCATGGTGTACTCTGAATATAAGTTAAATAAGCAGGGTGACAATATACAGCCTTGACCTACTCCTTTTCCTATTTGGAACCAGTCTGTTGTTCCATGTCCAGTTCTAACTGTTGCTTCTTGACCTGCATACAGATTTCTCAAGAGGCAGGTCAAGTGGTCTGGTATTTCCATCTCTTTCAGAATTTTCCACAATTTTTGTGATCCACACAGTCAAAGGTTTTGGCATAATCAATAAAGCAGAAATAGATGTTCTTCTGGAATTCTCTTGCTTTTTCGATGATCCAGCAGATGTTGGCAATTTGATCTCTGGTTCCTCTGCCTTTTCTAAAACCAGCTTGAACATCTGGAAGTTTATGGTTCATGTATTGTTGAAGCCTGGCTTGAAGAATTTTGAGCATTACTTTACTAGCATGTGAGATGAGTGCAATTGTGTGGTATTTTGAACATTCTTGGGCATTGTCTTTCTTTGGGATTGGAATAAAAACTGACCTTTTCCAGTCCTGTGGCTACTGCTGAGTTTTCCAAATTTGCTGGCATATTGAGTGCAACACTTTCACAGCATCATTGTTTAGGTTTTGAAATAGCTCAACTGGAATCCATCATCTCGATTAGCTTTGTTCTAGTGGTGCTTCCTAAGGCCCACTTGTCTTAACATTCCAGGATGTCTGGCTCTAGATGAATAATCACACCATCATGATCATCTGGATCGTGATCACACTATCTTGATCTTCTGGGTCATGAAGATCTTTTTGTGTACAGTTCTTTTGTGTATTCTTGCCATCTCTTCTTAATATCTTCTGCTTCTGTTAGGTCCATCCAATTTCTGCCCTTTATTGAGCCCATCTTTGCATGAAATGTTCCCTTGGTATCTGTAACTTTCTTAAAGAGATCTCTAGCCTTTCCCATACAACAGTTTTCCTCTTTCCTTGCACTGATCATTGAGGAAGGCTTTCTTGTCTCTCCTTGCTATTCTTTGGAACTCTGCATTCAAATGGGAATATCTTTCCTTTTCTCCTTTGTTTTTTTGCTTCTCTTCTTTTCACAGCTATTTGTAAGGCCTCCTCGAACAACCATTTTGCTTTTTGCATTTCTTTTTCTTAGGAATGGTCTTGATCCCTGTCTCCTATAGGATGTCAGGAACCTCCATCCATAGTTCATCAGGCTCCCTGTCTATGACATCTAATCCCTTAAATCTATTTCCCACTTCCACTGTATAGTCATAAGGGATTTGATTTAGGTCATACCTGAATGGTTTAGTAGTTTTCCCTACTTTCATCAATTTAAGTCTGAATTTGTCAAGAAGAAGTTCATGATCTGAACCACAGTCAACTCCCGGTCTTGTTTTTGCTAACTCTATAGAGCTTCTCCATCTTTGGCTGCAAAGAATATAATCAATCTGATTTCAGTGTTGACCATCTGGTGATGTCCATGTGTAGACTCTTCCCTTGTGTTGTTGGAAGAGGGTGTTTTTTATGATCAGTGCATTCTCTTGGCAAAAATCTATGAGCCTTTGCCCTGTTTCATTCTGTACTCCAAGGCCAAATTTGCCTGTTACTCCAGGTGTTTCTTGACTTCCTACTTTTGCATTCCAGTCCTCTATAATGAAAAGGACATCTTTTGGGGGTGTTAGTTCTAGAAGGTCTTGTAGGTCTTCATAGAACCATTCAACTTCAGCTTCTTCAGCGTTACTCGTTGGGGCATAGACATGGATTACCATGATGTTGAAAGGTTTGCCTTGCAGATGGAACAGAGATCATTCTGTGGTTTTTGATTCATGGACCTAACATTCAAGCTTCCTATGCAGTAATGCTCTTTACAGCATCAGACCATATTTCTATCACCAATCACATCCACAACTGGGTGTTGTTTTTGCTTTGGCTTCATCTCTTCATTCTTTCTGGAGTTATTTCTCCACTCTTCTCCAGTAGCATGTTGGGCATCTACCAACCTGGGGAGTTCATCTTTCAGTATCCTATCTTTTTGCCTTTTCATACTATTCACGGGGTTCTCAAGGCAAAAGTATTGAAGTGGTTTGCCATTGCCTTCTTCAGTGGACCACATTTTGTCAGAACTCTCCACCATGACCAGTCTGTCTTGGGTGGCCCTACACAACATGGCTCATAGTTTCATTGAGTTAAACAAGGCGGTGGTCCATGTGATCAGATTGGTTAGTTTTCTGTGATTGTGGTTTCTGTCTGCCCTTTGATGCTCTCTCTGAGTGCCTACCATCTTACTAGGATTTCTCTGACCTTGTACGTGGGTTATTCCCTTATGCCACACTCCAGACCTCAGACGTCGGATATTTCCTCCCTGGGGCTCACTGCTCCAGCACTGCTCAAAGATGCCCCTCGCTGCTCCAGCGCTGCACAGACACTGCTCAAGTCATTAATTCAAGTTTTAGAATATATAAATAGTTAATAAGAGAACCATGAGCCCGCACCTCACCTCAAATATTTCTATCAAGGTTTGAGGATAGCTGAAAACCAAGGATAGAATTTTGGCATTGGTCCCTGGATATAAGATATTCTCAAATCCTTAACAGAAGTAGATCAGAGGCAACACTCTTCCCACAAGAGAAAATTGTGCTTCCATATTTCCCCACCGCCCCCCCCCGAGGGAGCCAAGATGGTGGTCTGTCTGAATCTCTGATAATAACAATATTTTACCTGTGCCTGTTCCTGCAGCACCATATCTTCTCCTGGTGATGAGGAAGAGGAAAATAGAGAAGGTTATCAGGTCTTACTATCACCTGACGGTATTGACTTGCTCTGGATTCCAAGTTCAATGGAACAGGGCCATCGCTTTCCACCACAGTCTGGGCTTGCTCTGCCCCAGCTTAGCTTGTTTGTCTTTGCTGTGATCACATTCTTTTTAGCCTTTATTACTACACCTCCAAGCTTGGTTCACCAGAATGTTCCACTCAGTCCTCAAGCTTCCAGCATGGTGGCAGGCACACAAAAGTCCCCATGAAATGCTTGCTGAATAGGCAGAGAATGAAATTATTCAATACGGTCAGAAAGGAATAAAAGTAACTCTGCAATATGTTAGCCAATGAAAATAGCTTTTCTGATACCTCATTTTTATATAATTTTAACTTGAGTATGATTTTGAAACTTTCTTTTTCTCAGAATGAAGTAATGAGGTAAGTAATAAATAGCCAAACTTTCTCACTTGTCATGTTATATTTGACAAATTACTTAAGCTCCCTGCACTTAAATGTCTTAATCTCTACCAGAGGCGATAGTACTGTAACCTAATTTGACAAATGTGTGAATTAACTTGGTGATGGGAATCATTTCACAATGCATATCTATGGCAAATCATCATATACACTCAAATATCTTATAATTCTATTGGCCATTTACACCTCAATAAAGCTGATCAATAAATAATCACTGCAATGGAAAAAATAAAATAGTAGAATCCAACTAATAGAGTCATTGTGATAATGAAGCTAGAACTTATGAAGCACTTGGAAAAGTGCCTGCCACAAAGAATTTGTGGTTAAGCAAATATTTATTTTTTATCAAGTCACTATTTAGGCAGCATGGCACAGTGAATTAAATGAGGATCAGGCATGTGAGCTGTGGTCCTAGTTCTACCACTAGATGAGTGCATGAACTGCTTGGGAATTGGGTTCCTCTATAGAAAAGGGGTGTTGGACCAATAGTTTTGACGGTGCTTCTGGTTCTAAAAAAAATCTGTGAAGTTCTGAACCATTTGGGTAATGGACCTCTAAGAGATTTGGCTTTGGAAATGATTTCTAGTCATCAGCCCAGTGATATATGACAGTGAGTCATTTTCCTCTCTTTTGATATCTTACTTCTTCTATGTATTCATGTTGTCCACCAATTTCACTTTGCTTGTTGCTGTTTTTCAGTGGCTAAGTTGTGTCTGATTTTTTGTGACTCCGTGGACTATAGCCCACCAGGGTCCTCTCTCCATGGAGTTCTTCAGTCAAAAATATTGTTGTGGGTTGCCATTTCTTTCTCTAGGAATTCCATCCTGAAGGAAGATTAAAAACTGGTGTGACTTATACTTGAAAACTACTGATTTAAAAAAAATTTTTTTTTTTTTACTTTTTCTTCTTTTCTGGTTCATAAAAAAAATTAATGACTTAAAGAGCTGAACCCCCTAGAGAAAAATAGAGAAAATTTGTCATTTTCTGAGTTCATCCTAAATTAAGACTTCTCAATATTATCTTAGTGTTTATTGCTTTGTTGGAGGCAACTTTCTAGAAACCTAGACATCCTCATAATATAAGCGCTACTTTTAAAACAGCCCTCAAACAAAATATAACATGTTTAGTCAATTTGATACTTTAGATTTCTGATGCACATCTTCTCATTGATTTAGAAATTCCAAAAATGAATTTTGAGGCTCAACTACTGGCATGATATTCCCATCTATTTAAGATGATTAGTATCTTGGTTCCAATATTAGAACTTCCATTTATATATTTTAAAAATTCCATTCCACTTTTATTACTCTGAATATGTTTTATAAAAAAATGACATATTATGTCTAGTTGTGCACACAGCGTTACATGCTGAAAGGTGTATGCGTTAGGAATGCAATCAAAACAGTTTGGTAATTACTTCTTTGGATAAAATAGCATGCAAGTTTGGGCTAGAATTTTGGTCCAATATTCTGACACTGATAAATTTATTGAGTATTAAGTACCCACTGTATGTCAGTCTCCATGCTAAGTACTAGCTGTTCATATGCTTTTGTCTCAAAATTATGTTTTTCACCCTGAAAGTATTTAATAGTAAGTCCACACGGCACATTGTTGGAAAAGACCAAACATATGGCCATATGATAGAGTTTATCCATGTCAGATCAGCCTCTCTTCACTTGAGTATCTTTGATCTTCTTACCTCCATTCTTCATTGCAAACACATGTATGCTTGGCAAACTGATAAATGTGAGATAATCAAATATAAGAGTTATGTCTGAAAACAAATGACAAGGGACTCTCTCATAGGATCAGTAGAAGTTTCATGCCCGGTAGGTTTGGGAATTTGTGGTTGGCTGAAACCTGGGAGAGGGAAGTCTAGAGGAGACCCTATAAGGAATTGCCTAGAATCATGAAAAATGGACTAAATTTTGGAGGGAAGATTGGGGAGGCTCACGGTTCCAGATGTTTAGCAGCTCTCCAGAGACGGTATAATTTGTTATTGCAAAGTCTTAGAGGCCAACAGTGAAGAAGTTTAAGTTTATGGCATCATAGGGCTTCCCTGGTGGCTCAGACAGTAAAAAAAACTTCTCTGCCAATACAGGAGACCCTGGTTCAGTCCCTGGGTTGGAAAGATTTCCTGGAGAAGGGAATAGCAATCCACTCCAGTATTGCCTGGAGAATTCCATGGATAGAGGAATTTGGCAGGCTGCAGTCCATGGGGGTCACAAAGAGATAGACGCGGCTGAGAAACTTTCACTTTCACTTTTCAGGGCTTCAGGTTAATTGTATAATGCTTATATAGGGAAGAATGTGTGTGGCTGTTACCCAAGACAGCATCTGGGATGCTGAACTTATGTACTTAAATCTTTTTGGTTTTTTTAGTTTTTTTAAAAAATTAGATTATAATTGCCTTATAATATTGCATTAGTATCTTCTGTGCAATGAAGCGAATCAGTTATATATATATAATCATATAGCCTCTCTCTCTTGAAGATCCCTTCCACTCCCCCTAGTCCATCCCTCTAGGACATCACAGAGCAATGAGCTGAGATCCTTGTGCTTTATAGCATGCTCCCACTGGCTATCTATTTTTCACATAGTTGTGTATATATGTCAATTGTATTCTCCCATTTTGTCTCAACCTCCCCTTCTCCTAATGTGTCTACATATCCATTCTGTATGTCTGCATCTCTTTGATATGCGTCCATTTTTAGGAAGCTTGTATCCCACTGGAAACCTGTTTCTCAAAGACTGCTGATAATATTAACAGGTGCAGTCTTCAATGTGGAATTTCAACCATCTTAAACATTCACAAAAATGTGATGAAATTTGTAGGAAATTTTAGGAAGAAGGACAGAGGGAGGCTAATGAATAGCTTACTTGATTTTGCAAATGCTTGTCATCACAGGTATAATGATTAATTTACCAATGTGATTTAGACCAGTATCAAGTAAGAAATTTTAAAAGTACTTTACAAGTAGTTATTGGAAAAAGCATAGATAATCGGGTCTGGATTATGACACTACATAGTAAGATGCAAAGCCAATCATACGCTTTAATTTTGGGGTCTTAGTACTGGCACTCCAAAAGGACAAATCATTTAAGTAAAGGAAAAAAGAGAAAGCAAGCCTGGCAAGATGTTGTTTACTGCCTCCCCGTTTGATCAGTCCAACAGAGTCAGGTCCAGGCATCCCAATCTGTCAGGGGCCTTTGAAGTCTCAATCATCAATGAGTTGTGAATCTGTGACTCTGGAACTTGCTACTTTGCAAGCTTGTCTATTGAACCTGACTTTTTGTTGATGTTCAGTAATTACAGAGTTGAAAAGGGGCCATTAAGAACAAGTGATGGGACTTCCTTGACAGTCCAGTGGGTAAGACTTCACCTTCCAGCGCATGGGGTATGGGTTCAATCCCTGGTCGAGAAGCTAAGATCCAATATGCCTTTCAGCCAAAAAATAAAACATAAAACAGAAACAGTACTGTAACAAATTCAATAAAGATTTAAAAAATGATCCACATCAAAAAAAATAAAATAAAATAAAAAAGAATCTTAAATATAGAAACGAGTGATGCAACAATGCGGACTCCCCTGGAAAACCTATGCGGTTCTGCCCCACAAAAAAAAAAAAGGGAGCTTTCTTTTTATTTTAATTAATTAATTTATTTTAATTGGATGATAATTACTTTACAATATTGTGATGGTTTTTTACATACATAAATATGAATCAGCCATGGTCATAAATGTGTCCCCTCTGTCCTGAATCACCTTCCCATATCCCTCCCCACCCAATCCCTCCAGATTGTCACAGAGCACCAGCTTTGGGTGCCCTGAGCCATACATTAGACTTTTACTGGTTGTCTATTTTACATATGGTAATGTATATGTTTCAATGTTATTCTCTCAAATTATCCCACCCTGTCCTTCTCCCACTGAGTCCAAAAGTCTGTTCTTTAATTTTGTGTCTCCTTTGTGCCCCTACAAGTAGGATTGTCAGAACCATCTTTCTAGGTTCCATATATATGCATTAATATAGAATATTTGTCTTTCTCTTTCTTACTTACTTCACTCTGCATATTTAATAGGCTTTAGGTTCATCTACCTCATTAGAACTGACTCAAATGCATTCCTTTTATAGCTGAGTAATATATTCCATTGTGTATATGTACCACATCTTCCTTATCCCTTCATCTGGTGATGGACATCTAGGTAAAAATGGGCTTTAGAAATGCAAAGTAGAGCAATTTTGGCAGGGTAGAACCTGACTTAAATACACAGATCCAAAAATATAGTGAGGGGAAGTCAGTATTGTACTTAAGATTAGACCTGGCTAGGAGGAAGTAGGACAGCAAGCCCAGTAGCCTGGCTGAGGTAGCACACCCCAACCCAGCCAGTATCCCTGACAAGTCATGAAGAAAGGCGTCAATCCATAGGCTTGGACAGAAGGACCAGTCAAGGCAAGCAGCCTGCTGTTCAATCAGGGTTAACTCTGTGTAATCTATCAGGGGCTTCTCCCAATTTTCACCTTCTTGGTGTCTCTATAATCTCCAGGGAATAGCAATTGCAGCTATTTTCCATTGATCAATCAATCAATCAATGAATCCCTGCCCTTTGGAGCTTTCATTTAGTGAGGTGTCAAAGAAGCTGACAACATATTCACAGCATTTCAGGAGTCAGAATAAATAGGAATTAGAGTAATTCTCTAGCAGTTTAGTGGTTGGGACTCCACTTCCATTGCTAGGGGCCCGGGTTCAATCACTGGTTGGGATACTAAGATCTCACAAGCCCATGGCAAGACCAATTGCTTTTTTTTTTTTTTTTTTAAAGAATAAATATGAGTCATAGATGAGAGTGAACAACAGAATCCAGGCCACTCCACTCAGTCCTGACAGTATATCTCTATGATGTGGCCATAACAGTTGATTCAGGGCTACCTCTCATGTGAGGAAGAGTAGATATAGATGGAGAAATGGAATCAGGCAAATTGGATTTAAATTCTAACTCTACCATCTATTAGCTGTATAACCTTCTTCAAAAGTTTAAACTCTCTTTGCTTCAGATTTTTTATCTGTAAAATGTAGATCAGAGTATCCATCTCACCTGTTTGTGGTGCAGATTAAGTAAGAAACAAGCTTTATTTTCTTGTGACAGACTTTATTTTTTTGGGCTCCGATATCACTGCAGATACTGACTGCAGCCATGAAACTAAAAGACGTTTGCTCATTGGAAGAAAAGCTATGACCAACCTAGACAGCATGTTAAAAAGCAGAGACTATTTTGCCAACAGAAGTCCATCTAGTCAAAGCTATAGTTTTTCCAGTAGTCATGTATGGATGTGAGAGTTGGACTATAAAGAAAGCCTAGCACCAAAGAATTGATGCTTTTGAACTGTGGTGTTGAAAAAGACTTTTGAGAGTCGTCTGGACTGCAAGGAGGTCCAACCAGTCCATCCTAAAGGAAACCAGTCCTGAATATTCATTGGAAGGACTGATGCTGAAGCTGAAGCTCCAATACTTTGGCTACCTGATGTGAAGAGCCAACTCATTAGAAAAGACCCTGATGCTGGGAAAGACTGAAAGCAGGAGAAGGGGATGACAAAGGACAAGATAGTTGGATGGCATCACCAACTCAAAGAACTTGTGTGAGCAAGCTCCAGGAGATGGTGATGGACAGGGAAGTCTGGCATGCTGCAGTCGGACACGACTGAGTGACTGAACAGTAATAGCAACAAACAAATTCCTCTATAAGAGTCCAACTTAAAAATTCAATGCTATATTTTTCTTCCTTTATTTTTGACAAACATGGTTGTGTCATTTATGACAATTATGTAATCTTTTCTTATACTTTTGGGGCTGATAGTATAAACAGTGCCATTATTTTTTTATATTTGAGTTAAACTGATATAGGGAGTAACTGGGTGAATTTTTTTATCCTACTCAATTTGGATACCCTCTCATTAGCAACCTTCTGTAAAAATCTTTATTAATTTAATCTGGATCTTCTTTCCATCTTGCTCAACCATTTGAGGTTTCTGCCATTGACAATCTTTCTATACTTTCTATTCAAGTTAATCCATGTGGTTCTCAGTGCAATGGTTAGAAGAAAACAATGACAAAAGAAGTGTATGTGTGAGGAAGAAGGCAGTGAATGTCTGAGGTTCATAAATGTGTCCTTGAATCTCTGTGGACCAGGAGAGAGCTCTGGGCCAGAAGAACCTCTGTGGATTAAGAGTTAAAGCTCAAGGTGAGTAAATGAGCAACTTCATGAAGTTGCCAGGACCATCCAGGAAAGTAATGTTTCCAGAACCCTGAGCATTTTGCTTGACACATAATAGGTACTTGATTTTCCTTCCTTTATCCCTGGCAATACCATAAAACAAACCTCAGTTTTCATTAGATTACATGAGTAGGTGAGACGACTTTGAATATGCATTATTCTATACCAGGATGGGCAAATCATGTCACTTCATATGAAAATGAGGAATTTAGGGGATGGAAGAGCTATGTTCTGGAGTAACACTGGTATCCTGCGGCTAGAAAGACGTATTTTTTGTAAGTGTCTGGAGCCTGTCCCTCAGCTAGGTACATCCTGTTTATGGTGACTTTCTCTAAAGCCATGATTAATGTGGGCTTTTAAAAATTGTTTTTCTTTGTGTTATGTAAATGGAGTTTCTTTCCAGTATGGCTGAATGCTGGTTTTAATTAAATTTAGGAAGAAAGGGGAGGGGAGGTTGGGGAGCCTGCCCAAGCTGAAGAGCATCAGTGGAAATCACATTTATGTTTGGAGCATGGCATTTGGAAATAGAATAAATAATATGAAAGAGAGCACTTCTTCAAATGGGAAGATAATGAATATGCTTAATATTGTTCTCATTTTGGTTTAGGACAGGATTCTTGCTTTGAAAAGGAGAGTTTTCCTGTTTTAATTAATAACTCTACCTATTTTACACATCCCAAGCCACGAACCACCTTCCTTTTTGTTTTATCTTCCTCCAGAAGAGAGTCACTATTTTATGAAAGTGAATTTTGCTATTCATTGAATAGTATGCTTATTTGTGTTACTTTGGCCATAATGTAATTGAAATTTGGATTGAGGCTAATCTATACTGGACCAAAGTTAATTATGATACAGAGAGGATATTATATTACTTTTGGCTAAAATTTACCTTTACTCAGCATGCTCTTTTCTTACAAGAAATACAAATCAGTGGTGTAAACATATTTGCTTAGGAAAACAATTATTTTCAAGCACTTGAATAACATGCATTTATTTATAATAGTTATGTTAATTAGAAACTAGTCTCATCTATTTCTGAGAGCACATTTTTAAGAGTCCCAGTCAGTAAGAGGATGAATGGATATTCGCTGAGACAAATTTAAATTATTGTGGGTATTTGGGAGTTGCAAAACAGTATTTCTTCAAAAATATTTCCTTATCTAGATTTTTTTCATGGTTTTGGCCTGACCTTCCCCTCTGCTAGTTCAAATAAGTAAAAGTAGTCCGCATCCCTAAATCATTCTTGAAAGTTCTGCCTCCCAACTTCCAATCAATGGTGTCTCCCAGGCAGTTTATGTCCTTGTAGACTGCTCTTCATCAGAGGCAGTGAGCAAGCTTGCTAAGTCTGATTGGCTCCGTCTCCGAAATATGATTAGGGTGAAACATGTGCATTGTTTAATGGAAAGGAAAACTCTAAATTTAAGGCAGTCATGCTTCTTGTGGGGAGGTCAAAGAGTGAGCAGATTATGGGTTGAGGGGATAAAGAAGGGAGAAGAAAGATTTATGTGCTCTGTGGTATTTGAAACCAGCTTACAATTGGCCCCCAGATTCAGAGATTTTACATATTGTGCTGTTGGAGAACATGGATTCAAAATTTTAGAGTAACCCTCAAAGGTGCCTCTTATGAGCATCCCTGATGGATATACTCCTTGATTAATCTTAAAAAGAAAAGAAAAAAAAAATATTGAAAAGTGTCTCTTTTCTTGAAATAAAGAACCATTTGGCTGGCAGCCATTGGGTAAGTGCTTGAAGGTACTAATTCAATGAATTACAAAGCTTTGTGAATTTGGGTAATTCCTTAACTTCCCTTTGCCCCATCATTATAAAGACGACATCATAGGAAGAAATTAGTTCATATACAGTCAGTGAAAAGAATTCAACACTATATTTTTGTTTGAAGAGGAGGATCAGAGGAGGTAAATGATTTTAGTCGCAAGAATGATCCCATCTGCCTTTCTACTCAATGAATTTCCCAGGTAAATGTGAAATGGAAGGTATGAACTGATTCTTCCTTCACTGAGTCTTAATTCCCAAGGTCCTCTTATGAAATGAGCATCTCAACAAACCTAGCATTTGCACTGTTTTAAGAAGCAGTATGTTATTTTGTACAGAAAGATCCTAATATATAGGTTGCCTCTTCCTCTGAGACTCAGTCAAACACTGAAGGAGGTAAGACTGGTTGGTCACATTCATTGAGAGATGGTATTCCTGTCGTTAATTCCTGTCACCATCCTTTCTTCCCCAGGTATTTGCAATGAGAATGTAGACTTTTTTTTTTTTTTTTGCCTCATATGTTAACTTTAGAATTTAACTTCATTTTTAAAAAATTATTTATTTTTAATTGAAGGATAATTGCTTTATAATATTGTGTTGGTTTCTGCCATATATCAACATGAGTCAGCCGTAGATATACATATATGCCCTCCCTCTTGAACCTCCCTTCCACCTTCAACCCCATCCCACCCCTCTAGGTTATCACAAAGCCCTGATTTGAGTTTCCTGAGTCATACAGAAAATTCCCACTTTTTTATGGCTGTTCTTAAAAGGTGGCTAGGTTCTAGAGGCAGAAAATAGAACAGCGGTGACTAGAGGCTAGGGGGAGAGAGACATGGGAGTTTAATAGGCACATAATTTCTGTTTGAAATGATGAAAATGTTTTGAAAACAAACTGTGGTGATGGTCGCATGACATTATAAACGTGCTTAATGCAACTAAATTGTATACTTACAAACAAAATGGTAACTTTTATGTCATATGTATTTTAACAACAAAAAGGTAGTTTGGCAGTTTCCATGAGAAAATATGCATATCAGACAGTTAGGATGAAGTCGTGAATGGCTAATACAAGTAACTATGATGCTTAGAGGGATTTTTGGCTACTGTCCGCATATCAGACTTCTTTATCTGATTTTGTCTTTTGACTCTATCTAATTAATATACAGGCTGAGAGGGGATATGATGGTTCTCTTGACCCATGGGTACATTTCAGAGCATAAAGTCACAGAACTCCCCTCTGGATCTCATCACTGTCCCTGCTCTTCCTATTGCCCAGCTCTCCTTTGTTCCTGTGTGTGTCCAGTCCAGCCCAGGCATGGTTTTGGGGTATTTGATTCCATTTGTGTCTCTGTAATCACCATCTAGACTTGTCTGCTTTTCTTTAAGTTTTCTCCTTTATTCTCTTTGAAATCATTTTGTGTTCTTCCTGTTCCCTCTATGATGAGCTCCATTCCTCAGGTCCTGGAACTCTCACTGGTGATCTACCCTCAGTTTCTTCCCCTTTTCAAGCGTATCAGGCACAGTTCACCTAACAGGAAGCCAGGGGACTCAGGATTTGCCTCCTAAAAACATTCAAAGCTGATGTTCTCACTGGGGCACAGTGCTTGTGTGTGGTTGGGAAAAGTAACAGAACTAAAATTGAGGGCCTGCTGCGGACTGTCACCTGGAAGAGAAATCCAGCTTGGAGAAAATGGGAACAGAGCCAAGATTAGAATCAGACAGTGGAATAAGGGTGGTAGAAGAGATTGAAAACACAGACAAATCCGGTGGTCAGGGAGAGAAACACCATTCAGCATAGACTACTCTGAGCTGAGACCCAGAGGCTAATTACTTCACTGGATATAGCCAATGGCTTAAAGTTCCAGATCAGTTTTTTCCTCATCTGGGCTTCCTCCCACTTGAAATGCCTGCAGCTGAATCTGGAATAGGACTTGCCATTATAGTGTGACATGTCTCAGGGATAAGGCAACTCATCTGCCTCATTTGCAGAAGAGGCATGGCCCAAAGAAGGAGGATGCTCTGCTCCAGCTCACTTAGATGCTCAGTGCTGAGGTCTAGCCTTGAACTCAAATCTCATTATTTTCAATAATCTCATTGTACTTTTCAGCCTCCCTAGGATGAAGGCCATGATGGTGGAGTTGTATAGAACCATACTGAATATAGCATCATATGCATTGCAGTAGGTAATAAATGCTTCTTGGTGGTAGTGGTGGTGAAGATGATGATGATTATGGTCATAGAGAAAACTCCATTTAGGTGAAATTAAATGATATTGCATGGGTGAGAGTGGAAAATTCCATGCTATTTAATGGCTGACATGTAAGATGAATTTGGTAATGAAGCTGGGGGACTTATCAGGCCAGAAAACTGCATTCTCTCATTAGACAGCCCTTAATGACCCACTTATTACTAATATAAAGGAAAAGACATACATATAAACACATGTTACTGAATGTTTGACTGCAAGAAATGAAACTAGTACATCGGCTTGAGGGGTTAGCAACAGACGCTGCTTCTGTTTGAATGATCAAATTTGCTGCTTTCCAGATGGAAAATGACAACTGAAGTAAAAGGGTAAAGGATGATTTGACTATACTTATAAAAAAGACAGGGGAGAATAATGTAAGGGAAGCAGGTGGAACTGGCTACCTCTAAGGATAGCTGCAGGGGACTAGAAGAGGGAATAGATTTATTTAGAAGTCTGACTTACGCCTTCTTCTGAGATGTGTACTGAAAGTATTCAACTCCTCACTCACATGACATTCATCTCTCTGATAAACTCAGTTATCTAAGATACAGTTGATAGTCATCGGGGAGGCCAACATGGAGGCTGCATCTATTCATAAAACCTTATGCATTTCACCCATAAGGGCAGAATGCATTGAATATCCAATCTTAGAGAGTTACTTGGTTTCCTAGCCTATAGAAAATGATAAGCAGCACAGCTCAAAATAAGGAAAAGGTGTTTACTGAAAGGCCTTTTGTTTACAACCAGGGCAAGTGATGCTTGAAAATCTGAAAGTAAGGAAAAAGAAAGAAAACCATGAAACAAAAGATAAAGATACTTAGCCTGAAATAGACCATAGTGATGTGTTACCTTTTAGAGTAGGAAGGCTTCTACATATCACTATAGTCCTTGAGGTAATTTTTGATTTATAACATAACCAAAGAAGCTTTATCTCAGTTATGTGATTTGAAAGTTTAGACAAGTAGATTAGATGATTTCCAAGGTCTCTTCATCGAAAAAAAAAAACAAGAGGAAAAAAAATTAAATAGAGGAAGGTATATTTAATTTTATAAAAAGAAAACACATTCAATTAACTCTAGTTTTAAAAAGTTATTTTGGCCAAAAACAAGACAATGAGATTACAATAAAAAAAATCTTTTTTGTGTTAAACATTTATAGGAATAGTGAGCCAAATATAGACATCAAAGATAATTATGATGCTTCATTTATATTCTGGCACAACAACAGAGTTTCAGTTTAGGAAGGTGAAAAATTTGGGAGATGGATGATGGTGAGAGTTGAAGAACAGTGTAAATATACTTAGTGCCACTGAACTGTACAGTTACATATGTTTAAAATTTTTTTGATGCTATCTTCATAGCAAATATCATACTCAGAAATGATAGGGAAAAGGGGAGATTTTTCCTCCAAATAACTTTGGTACTTAATACATTTATCACAGTTTTCTGGAAAACTGTTTTCTTGGAAAATCTGTATTCCATGCTGCTACCGCAGGAGTGTCTTGGTTTGGTGTTGCCAGGGGTGGGGTACTGCCTCAACCATGTATTATTAGTCAATGGTCTGAGGCAAGGGACTGCCCATTGCTAACTCCAGTTTCTTGATTTGTAAAGTGGGAATTGTAACATTGCAACATAGTGATGTTCTAAGCATTAATGGATTGATTTGATGTGTGTCGAATGCTTAGCTCCATGCCTGGAATATAGGAAATTGGTGTCCATACTATAAAAAAACTCTGAATACTCATCAGAAGGACTGATGCCAAAGTTGAAACTCCAATATTTTGGTCACCTGATGCGAAGAACTGACTCACTGGAAAAGACCTGATGCTGGGAAAGAGTCAAGACAGAAGGAGAAGAGGGTGACAGAAGATGAGATGGTTGGATGGCATCACTGCTTCAATGGACATTGAACTTGGGCAAACTCTGAGTGATAGTGAGGAACAGAAAGTTGTCGAATGCTGCAGTCCATGAGGTCACAAAGAGTCAGGCATGACTTGACAGCTGAAAAACAGCAACAACAATATAAACAAAACCCTATTTTCCCCTTCTAAATGTATACTGTGCCAATGCAAGGGATAAAGTTGTAGGTCAGGAGAACTCACGACATTTGAAGTGGCTATAATGGAAACACAGATGGAAATAAAGATGAAACAAAGAGTAAGTCTCACCTTCACATCAAGACACTGCCACCAGCATGGATAGGTTGGGACTTCATCCCGATTCCTTGCTGTCCTTCCCACTCTAAGTAGTGTATGTATTGGAGTAACCCACTGCAGTGTGCATGACAATTTTGCAAATAGTAATTCATTTGACCTTAAAAATAAATAAATAAATAAAATTTTGAGCATAGTGTTTATCTGTCCCATTTCACAGATGAAGAATGAGGGGATTCAATAACTTGTGTACATTGAGCCAGACCTTTAAGATAAATGAACTTGAGTCTTATGTTCCAGCTCCAGTGGTCTCTGTTTGTACAGCCCCATAGACCTGATTGATGACTTACAATAGGGTTAATGATTTAGGGAAGAACTGATTTGAGAATATGTGAGCTTCTTGTGCTTCTGAGAATACATGAAATAGCATACAAGGGGCTTCCTTGATAGCTCAGCAGTAAAGAATCTGCCTGCAATGCAGGAGATGCAGGAGACACCTGTTTGATTCCTGGATTGGGAAGATCCCCTGGAGAAGGAAATGGCAACTTACTCCAGTATTCTTGCCTGGAGAATCCCTCAGATATGTGAGCCTGACAAGCTATAGTCCACAGGGTCACAAAGAGTCAGACAAGACTGAGCACATATGCATGCATACAGAATTGAATGCAAATTTTAAAATGGCAGATAAAAAACTGGATCAAAGCTTTATTTTGTCCAAGAAACTATTTATAAATCTTTATGGTACAAATAAAATTTGAGAGAATGTTTTAAGTCATCAAAGAAAATTCTCTTTTCAAGCATTCTTATATCTGTTTGAAACATAATTTTTATATAAAATTCCAACTATCAATTATAAACCAGCCTAATCTGGGCCAAAAGAAGCCTACAGAGATCTATCCTGGAAAAGAGTTTCAATGAGAGGAATACACTGACTTGGTTGATATGGATTTGATATAATGAAATAACTTTTATTTTAATACAATTTTAAAGGTTACTTTCCATTTACAGTCATTATAAAATATTGGCTATATTCCCTGTGTTGTACAGTACACCCTTAAGCCTATCTTTCTAAAATGACATCTTTTATTAAAAATAATACAACTTTTTCTCTTTGTATGTTTCCCAGTAAATCAAATAATCCCTTCTCTCAATTAAAAAGGCAGGAAAGAAGAAAGGAAGAGGGGAAAATAATATTTACTGAGCATCTATACAGAAACATAGGCTCTTGAATAGACATACTTACATGTGATCTCATTTAATCCTCAAAGTAACCCTTTGTATTAAGTACACTTTATAGTCACTTCCCTGATGGCTCAGACGGTAAGGAATCTACCTGAAATTCAGGAGACCTGGGTTTAATCCCTGAGTCGGGAAGATTCCCTGGAGAAGGAAATGGCAACCCACTTAAGTATTCTGGCCTGGAAAATCCCATGGATGGAAGAGCCTGGTGGGCTACAGTCCATGGGGTCACAAAGAGTCAGACACGACTGAGCGACTTCATTCTCACTATCACACTTTACAGTATTCTCCTCATTCAAAAGAATGAGTTTCCAGGAATTTCTACAATAAATATTCTCGAAAGTATTTGTTATAGTATGCAAAGGGTTAGAATCAGGTCACAAACTTCCCAAAGACATGTTTTCCTTGGCCAGCACTATTGTTTCTAAAAAAGTTGAGCCAATTTCCAGCTTAAAGAAAATCAAGCTCTGGGGCCTTCATTTAGAATGGCAACAAGTGGCTGGCATGGAGACGTGATCGTCCTTTGGACAGTCTGTGACATTAATTTGCCATAGTCACTTTCTGGCTTGCTTTGCTTGGTAATATTTCTTCCCAGGTCCCTATGGGCATTTGAGTGGGGACTCCTACAATGATGAGTATGGATTGTTAGCTAGAACTTTAGTATATTTATTTGTTGAGAAGGAGGATACAGATATCAGTTTTCAGAAGAAAGCAGAGTTGAGCAGGGAGCAGTTGTCTGGTGTATCTTGTATTGTTTATCTTCTATTGCCCAGGATAGATCTCTATTTTCAAATTAGGGGACCTCCTTGCTTCTGCATGTGATCCTATTCCATAAAACTCTGGTGAACAAGTCACTGTTCCTGATCCAGTCAAGGATGTACTTATCTTCTTTTCTACCATTTCCTAGGGGCCTCTACTGTATCTTTGACTTCTTAAATTAGATTTACTGGGGTTTATAATCCTTTAAGATACCATTCCAGGTGGCACTAGTGGTAAAGAACCTGCCTGCCAAAGCAGGAGACCCAAGAGGCTTGGGTGTGATCCCTGGGTCAGGAAGGTCACCTGGAGAAGGTCATGGCAACCCACTCTAGTATTCATGTCTGGAGAATCCCATGGACAGAGGAGCCTGGTGGGCACGACTGAGCCCCTAACACCTTACTTTTTACAATCCTTCAAGCCTTTTCAAATGCATATCGTAAAATTCTCACATTTCCCCCAGTGAGTGGCTTTTTCCCTAGCTTTATTGATGAAGAAATTGGTACCCAAGTGCTTTAGGGATCTTGCATAAGATCACAGAACTACAAAAGGAAAATAGCAGTCTGGAATCACATGTTTTGATTTCCTAGGTGCTGCTTCTGTGATGTGGATTTTTCCATCTGCATAGATATAAGAGAGAAATTGTTAGTACTGTTTTGGGTGATCTTTCTCACAGTGTCTATTAACTGTTCACACACTGAATATATCGTTTTCTCATTCATTAATTCATTTATTCATTCCATTAACTGATGTTTATTGAAATCTCTTTTATGCCAGCAATAGTGTTAGATTTAGTGATATAAGAACAATCAGAAACTCATTTGAATGCTTCCTTCAAAGAAGTAAGTAAAAGAGGCTAACATCACTCAATACAACAATAGATATTTTATTTTTATGACTATTGTAAGGATTAGGAAGGAGAGTTATGTCAAATGTTCAAAATCTATGACAGAAATATTTTATCCCATCTGTGGAAGTCAAAGAAGACGTCCTCTAAATAAGGAAAATTCATCAAAAAATTGAAAGGATATGAAGGAAAGAGCATTGAAGGTGGAGTTAGCTTGTGCAAAGGCCCTGTGGCAGTAGAGAGCACCCCATCTAAGCGACTGAGAGAAAACAAGAGTAACAAGATCATACAAGACAGGCTGGGGTGGAGACCCCCGACCAGAACAATGTTGAAATTGTGATCATCATTATGGATGAACTCTTTTCAAGTGCCAATTTATGATTAAAACCAAAGAACAGACATTTAATACTTAAATAGAGGGACAGTAAGTTCAGTTCAGTTGTTCAGTCATGTCCGGCTCTTTGAGACCCCACGGACTGTAGCACAACAGGCCTTGCTGTCCATCACCAAATTCTGATGAAGCTTGCTCAAACTCATGTCCATCAAGTCAGTGATGCCATCCAATCAGAGGAACAGTACCTTCTGATTTTCATTTTTAAGATATTGTTTTATTGCAGTAGGGAGAGTCAAGCAGATATAAATAAGAATGGATGTGAGACATCAAGTGGGAGCTATGGCAGTCATCATGGTGGAAGACAGAGAATAGATGTAAGATATTGTTAGAAGGTAAAATCATTGTATAGGTGGTAGGCTGGGTAAAGGAGTTGAGTTGGTGGAGGTAGACAGGATGTCCCCCCTTTTTTTAGAGATGGAGGTTGGTGGCTCACTCACTGAACTAAAC
Organism: Muntiacus reevesi; assembly: GCF_963930625.1. Taxonomy (NCBI): domain Eukaryota; kingdom Metazoa; phylum Chordata; class Mammalia; order Artiodactyla; family Cervidae; genus Muntiacus; species Muntiacus reevesi. The sequence goes on along the minus strand of NC_089251.1, from coordinate 39,615,717 downwards.
TCTTTTGAGAACTTGGGCAGAAGGATGCATCATATGATTAATCTTTTACGTTTTGAGATCGACATGCTTTTGAGATAACAGAGAAGTCATCAAACAGCATTTACAAATCTTGCCCATCTAAAGGAATAATTAGAATGAAAATCTGTGACGATTGCCTGGTAGAAATTTGCATTTACCTTCTCATGATATATATATATATATATATATATATATATATATATATATGATATATATATATATAACATATATATATATGTTCAGTTTTATTACTTGTTCAGTTCAGTTCAGTCGCTCAGTCGTGTCCGACTCTTTGCAACCCCATGAACTGCAGCATGCCAGGCCTCCCTGTCCATCACCAACTCCCAGAGTTTACTCAAACTCATGTCCATCGAGCCGGTGGTGCCATCCAGCCATCTCATTCTGTCATCCCCTTCTCCTCCTGCCCCCAAGCTCTCCCAGCATCAGGGTCTTTTCCAATGAATCAACTCTTCGCATGAGGTGACCAAAGTACTGGAGTTTCAGCTTCAGCATCAGTCCTTCCAATGAACACCCAGGACTGATCTCCTTTCGGATGAACTGGTTGGATCTCCTTGCAGTCCAAAGGACTCTCAAGAGTCTTCTGTAACATCATAGTTCAAAAGCATCAATTTTTTGACGCTCAGCTTTCCTCACAGTTCAACTCTCACATCCATACATGACCGCTGGAAAAGCCATAACCTTGACCAGACCTTTGTTGGCAAAGTAATGTCTCTGCTTTTTAATATGCTATCTAGGTTGGTCATAACTTTCCTTCCAAGGAGTAAGCGTCTTTTAATTTCATTACTTTATTACTTGTTAAGTGGGGATAAAATATTCCTTATAACTAAAAAAAAAGTCAATAATTGATTAAGCCAAACCCATGCGGGTAGAAACCAAGGCTTTTCATCATGAAAACTTTGAATATAGTACAAAAAAATTATTTTTTGCCTGTGAACAAAACTGCATTTTAAGTGACCATTAATGTATCCTAACATACACTTAATATTAGGGAAAAAGCATGAGCATCCACCGAAAGCATGATGCAAGTCCTTTTGACTGTTAAGGTTGAGAAATGGCATGAAAGTTTTGAAATCTGCATTGAATGGAAGGGGCTTGTTGCTTGCTTGTTTATTGAGTGTCTTTCTCATTTTATGCCCCCTCTTTGCCTGAAGCTACCATCAGGAATGAGATGTTTCAGTTGCTGTTTTCTGGTGAAGTATGTAAAAATAAATGTGAGCTAAATGCACATTTATGGGATGTTTAGAAGAGAATCATTGCAACTCTGCATCTGATTTTACTTTATTTCTTCATTGCTTTCCCTTCCTGTGTTTTTGTCTACAGCCTCTGCTGCCACCATAGGTAACTCTACTCTATGTAACTGTAAAAGCTTGTGTTCTCCAAGAGTCAATTAGATAACACACACACACATAAACAGACAAACCACTACCACTCAGAGTCACAGATATTATATTCAACTCTTCCACAAACTATGATGCCTGAAAAAGTTGCTTGATCATTCAATTTTATCATAAATTGCAAAAAAAGTTGGTTTAGGTATCCCCTAGAATCACATATCTCAGGATGAGACATTTAGACCAATCACCCCATCAATGTCAATGTATTTGGCAGTGTAAGGCTAGGATGAAGTGATCCACACTCACAGAAAAATGTGTGACAGATAACAGGTCCTCAGAAAATATTGAATAAATGGGTGAATGAGTAACGGGTAATGGTTGGTCTCTTTTGAAGCTCTCCTGGGTCAAGCAGCTCATTTCATGTTCCTTTTTTTGTCATTCTATTTTAAGACTCTACTTGTATAATTTCCTTTCTAATGAAAGCTTATACACGTTACTTGTCAATACATGTTTGTTGAAATGCTTTTTAGAATATATCTGAAATCTTCTTCTAGAATTTCTACCAGTTAGTCTTATTCCATCCCTGTGATCGTCTAGAACAAGTTTAGTCTCCTCTTCACACCTCTGTCCTTTGAATATGGGAAGATGACTATCAAGTTTCTAGAGTGTCTTCCCTTTCTTTCCTTTCGCTCAGCTAAACATTAGTAATGACTAAGGAATCTATAAACTATAGTGACAGACTCTGCCAAGGTACCCTAAAGATAAAGCATTCTTCAAGGAATTTTGAGTTTCAAAAAAACTTATAGAATCCTAAGAGAAGGGAGGGACTGATTGTTTAGGGATGTAAAGAAGACGTCTAAAAAGAGGGACATGAGCTGAGTTAAAAGGAGAAGCAGAACACTGTAAGTAGAGGGGAGAAAATGATGTGCACTAAGAGAAGCCCAGTGTTGCTGGGATCCAGACCTCGCACCCCAAGCCCCAGGTCTTCCTACTGAACTCTGAATTCCCACTCCAATGCCACCATCTGAAGCTAGCTCTCCAGGCAAGATGCTTCGGCCACCTGTCACCCTAAGCACCTCGTGTTACTACTTGTGCCTGTGCATAAGGAAAGATTGAAATATATCCTTCTGCATGGGAAAAATAAGAATCATGTCTACCCAACATTTGGATAAATGATATTCCTTGAAACAAAAGTTTTTTTTTTTCTTCATAGATTCAAGGATTCTCAAGAAGTGGTAAACATTTACAGATCAATTGAGAATTCTAAATGCCATTAGACTTCAGTAATGTTGATACTTGTAGGACTGTTTATTTATATTTGTTATATCATTGAAATCATCTGAAATTAAGTAGGAAAAGAGTTTCTTTTGAAGTCTCCTCATATGAATCAGATTGGCAGTCAAGAGTGTAATGTCTTTTTTCATTAGTGGAGCTTTATTTTGAAATGCAAAGGTGTGTGTATGTGTGTGTGCGAGTCGCTTAGTCATGTCCGACTCTTTGTGACCCCATGGATTGTAGCTTGCCAGGATCCTCTGTTCATGGAATTTCTCAGGCAAGAATACTGGAGTGGGTTGCCATTCCTGTCTCCAGGGGATTTTCCCTACCAAGGGATTGAACATGGGTCTCCTGCATTGTAGGAGGATTCTGAGCCAACAGGGTAGTACCCAACACACCAAATTTGGTGACACTTATCTAATTATATGCACCCTTCTTTTTATTTTTTTGGTCAGTCTTTAATTTTTTTTTTTTTAATTTTTTTTTTTTTTTATTTTTCAGTGAGTTTTGTCATACATTGATGTGGATCAGTCATAGAGTTACACGAATTCCCCATCCCGGTCTCCCATCCCACCTCCCTCTCCACCCGATTCCTCTGGATCTTCTTATTGAACATAATGGAAAGCCATTCCATTTTCCCAGAACTTCTACTTTATTATTTTTTTTCCTTCTAGAAGAAAAATGCAAGATCTTTAGCACTCTGGCGCTTTAATGACACACCCAAACTTTCCACTTAAACTTTGAAACACTACAGAAGAACATTGTTATCATAAGAATATTTTTTTATTTTTTAATTATGCTTATTTTTAATTGAAGGATAATTGCTTTACAGAATTGTGTGGTTTCTGCCAAACATCAAAATGAATCAGCCACAGGTATGTTTTTAATGTTGGGCAAAATGAGAGGATATCACCTCCCAAGTGTCTCATGCATATACTCTCTATCTTGGTTCCCCTTGGTCCATAGACATTACAGGTCTCTTGATTTGTGGATCTAGATTTAAACTAGCCTAGTCCTAAATTTTCTATAGGGAAGATTCCAGCTTGGATTGAATTGAACTTTTTACTCTCAAGGAGACTTGATCACTGTTCTGAGTCTCTGAGTCCATAGAAAAGAACGAGAAGTTGGTATTTTTACCTCTGCACTCAATTTGATGACTTAATTATCACTTTCACAACTGAAACAAACATAAAGTCTATGTTCATCTGGGAATATATGTCTATTTAATATGTAATCCTAGAAGTAGAAATACTAGAGTGAATGTTTTGTACATTTAGGGATTTTAATATTTGTTTTAGGGTCTTCCCAAGTGGCTCGGGGGTAAAGAATGTGCCTGCCAATGCAGGAGATGCAGGAGACCCAGGTTAAATCCCTGGGTTGGGAAGATCCCCTGGAGGGGGAACGTCAGCTCATTCCAGTATTCTTCCCTGGAGAATCCCATGGACAGAGGAGCTTGGTGAGCTACAGTCCATAGGGTCACAAAAGAGTCAAACATGACCGAGTGACTGCACACAAGCACAAATGTATACTGTAAGTTATACTCAATAAAACATTATACAAATTTACACACCAACAGAAGTGTGCAGGGCTTCTATTTCCTCACAGTGCATTTACACTGGTTTATTCTTGTAAATCATAATCACTAGCTTAAAGAAATAAGAACAAATTGTCTTTGTTTACATTTCTTTGATAAATATATTTCCTATTGATTTAAGGGTTAAAACCACAGATTCTGGAGACAAGCAGTTTGGGTCCAAATCTTGGCTTCACCAGTTACTAGTTATGTGACATTGGACAAGTTGCTTACTATCTCTGTGCCTTAATTTACACATCTTAGATCAGAGATTATAATGGTAGCTAATTTGTAGGACTCTCTGTGAGGTGTAATTATATATAATTACATCTCCCTATATAATTGTTCCCTGGAGAAGCAAATGTCAGCCCACTCCAATATTCTTACCTGGAGAATTTCATGGACAAAGGAGCCTGACAGGCTACAGTCCATGGTGTTGCAAAAAGTCAGACACGACTGAACGACTACCACTCACTCACATGTATAATTGTCATATATTATACATATTACTATTATATAGTGATATATTACTTAGGAAATATCTGGTAAATAGTCTGTACTCTATATTTTCTATTATTAATTTTGTTATCACTATTTAGTAAATTGTTTCTTGATAGCCTTTGTCATTTTTCTGTTGGTATGGTTATTTTTCTCTTAATAGATAGGAAAATATAATTTTCAATTGTGTCTTATCACATTTTAGTTATTTATAATCTATAAAATACTAAAAATTATAAATAAAAAGACATTGAAATGATTGATTTCTTGAAAGTTTGGAAGAATTCATTTATAAAGCTAAAGGGGGATATGCTGAGGACAATTATTTGATATTTTCTTTAACTTCTTCCGTAATTACTGGAGTTTTCAGATTCTCTATACCTTAAGAAAACTTTGTTCATTTCTATTTTCAAATTTATTAACATAGAGTTGGGTATGCCATTTCCTCATAATTTGAAGTTCTTTTGCTCTGTAGTGTTTTCATCTCTCTAATGTTGTAGGTTTTCTTTTTTCAGCATTCTTCTTAACTGTGATATCAGGTTTTGATTTATCAAATACTCTATTTTTCCTAATTCATTAGCTCTTAGTCTTACTGTTATTTCTTTCTCCTGTTCTTTATGATTATTTTATTGGGAATTTTTTATTTATGAAGTTTAATGATCTGTTTATTTCATTCTCTGAATTATTTAATAATGAGAGCATTTAAGATAAACTTGCCTCTGAGTAAGTTTTGATCACAATTCTTAAACTTTGTAGTAATATGTTATCATTATTATGTTTTAAATTTAATATCTTAGATTGCAATTTTGATTCCTCTTTCATCCAATAGTTATTTTAATAATTGTTTATAAATTTCAATCAATAAAGAGTTTATTTGTACCCCTGATATCAATTGCTAGTTCTGTTTAATTACAGTGATAAGATATATTCTAAACATTTTCTGCCCTTTTAGAATTCATTGAAGTTTCATTATAGTCAACACTGATCAGTTTCATTGTGTTCAATAACTGATTAATTTTTGTCAGTTTCGTTAGTGTGTGAAAAGTATATTCTGTTTTATAGGGCCATTACCTTAATTATGTATCTACTAAGTTAATATCTTAAATTTCTCTTACTTAACTTTGATATCTCTAATTAATGCCTACAGAGAGGTTTGTTAAAAATCTCAAATTTCCCTAACATTTTATTTCTTATCAATGGTGTATTAATGACTCTACAAATTATATTAGATTTGTCTCCATAGGTAAAATACCTCTTCTTTGTCCCATTTGATAATTTTTAATTTTTTACCACCTAGAACCCAGAGTTCTTGTGAAGAAGTTGGAGTTCTGTATGATTTTTCTTTCTTTGTGATAGTAATAATAACAATGAGGACTCCATACACATATATTCCTATATAGAGATACTATTCTTCAATCCTGTTCTAGGGAGGGAGTCATGAAGGAGGAGAAGTTTCCACACACTAGGAAATCCTCTCACAGATGGGTCTGTGGGAAGCTTTGGAATCTCAGAAGGCAACATAACAGGGAGGAAAAAAAAAAAAACCCACAGAATACATGCCTAAATGCAACTGCAGAAAAGAGAACTTTCCTGTGAAAGGCTCTAACCTAACAACCTAACGCGCAGCCTGGCCCGCTCACAGAACAAAGGATTGAGAGAATGCCAAAGGAGAGCTAGCCTGGCTGCATACCATGCCCTCCCCACGTGGAGGCAGACAGGCAGGCTTGTGACAGCCAGAGCTGGAAGGCAAGGGGCTGCTGCAATCTCAGCCCCAGAGATGGCATCTTCCACCAAACTGTGAGAAGATTCCCAGCTGCTAACCACATCTTCCTGAGATCCTAGATGGTTGACATCCACCAGGAGGGTTGCAACCTGAGATCAGCTTTACAGAGGAGACATACGGCACACCTGAGATGGTGCTTTTGTGGCGCATTCAGGAAACCAAGCAGCCGGGACCGGGGAGGTGATTAAGACACATGGCCCACATGGGACAGTGTGCTTGAGAAGCACCTGGTCACCTGAGCTGCTCAGATCTGGGAAGGGCACAAAACTCACGTCCAACCCACAGAGACTGAGCCAGAGCTGTGTCTGAGTGTCTCCTGCGGAGGCACAGGTCAGCAGTGGCCTGCCACAGGGTCAAGGGCTCTGGGTGCAGCAGACCTGGGTGTGGCATAAGCCCTCTTGAAGGAGGTCACCACTAACCCCACCATAGAACCACCAAAACTTACACAGGACTGGGGAAACACACTCTTGGAGGGCACAAACAAAACCTTGTGCACACCAGGACCCAGGAGAAAGGAGCAATGACCCCACAAGAGACTGACCCAGACATGCGCATGAGTGCCCAGGAGTCTCCAGTGGAGGCATGCGTCAGCTGTCGCCTGCAGCAGGGTTGGGGGCAATGAGTGCAGCAGGGCTTGCGTGGAACATTTTGAAGGAAGTCATCATTATCTTCCTTACCTCCACTGTAGTTTGGCTTCAGGTCAAGCAACAGAGAGGGAACACAGCCCTGCCCATCAAAAGAAAATTGGATTAAAGATTTACTGAACCTGGTCCTGCCCATCAGAACAAGACCCAGTTTCCCCCTCAGTCAGTCTCTCCCATCAGGGAGTTTCCATAAGCCTCTTATCTTTATACATCAGAGGGCAGACAATGAAAACCACAATCACAGAAGACTAACCAAACTGATTACATGGACCACAGCCCTGTCTAGCAAATGAAACTATGAACCATACCATGTAGGGCCATTCAAGACAGATAGGTCATGGCAGAGAGTTCTGACAAACCATGGCCCACTGGAGAAGGGAATGGCAAACCACTTCAGTATTCTTGCCTTGAGAATCCCATGAACAATATGAAAAAGCAAAAAGGTATGACACTGAAAGATGAACTCCCCAGGTTCGTAGGTGCCCAATATGCTACTGGAGAAGAGTGGAGAAATAACTCCAGAAAGAATGAAGAGATGGAGTCAAAGCAAAAGCAATACCCATTTATGGAATGTTGGGTGATGGAAGTAAAGTCCAATGCTGTAAAAAGCAATATTGCATAGGAACCTGGAATGTTAGGTCCACGAATCAACACAAATTGGAAGTGGTCAAGCAGGAGATGGCAAGAGTGAACATTGGCCTTTTAGGAATCAGTGAATTAAAATGGATTGTAATGGGTGAATTTAACTGAGATGACCATTATATCCACTACTATGGGTAAGAATCCCTTAGAAGTAATGAAGTAGCTATCATAGTCAACAAAAGAGTCCAAAATGCAGTACTTGGATGCAGTCTCAAAAACGACAGAATGAACTCTGCTCATTTCCAAGGAAAACTCTTCAACATCACAGTAATCCAAGTCTATGCCCCAACCAGTAATGGTGAAGAAGCTGAAGTTGAATGTTTATATGAAAATCTACAAGACCTTCTAGAACTAACACCCAAAAGGTACGTCCTCTTCATTATAGGGGACTGGAATGCAAAAGTAGAAAATCAAGAAATACCTGGAATAACAGGCAAATTCAGCCTTGAGGTACAAAATGAAGCAGGGCAAAAGCTAACAGACTTTTGCCAAGAGAACACACTGGTTATAGCAAACACTTTCTTCCAACAACACAGAAGAAGGCTCTACACATGGACATCACTAGATGATCAATACTGAAATCAGACTGATTATATTCTTTGCAGCCAAAGATGGAGAAGCTCTATACAGTCAGCAAAAACAAGACCAGGAGCTGACTGTGGCTCAGATCATGAACTCCTTACTGCCAAATTCAAACGCAAGTTGAAGAAAGTAAGGAAAACCACTAGACCACTCAGGTATGACCTAAATCAAATCCCTTATGATTATGCAGTGGAAGTGACAAATAAATTTAAGGGATTAGATCTGATAGAGTGTCTGAAGAACTATGGATGGAGGTTTGTGACTTTGTACAGGAGGCGATGATCAAGGACATCCCCAAGAAAAAGAAATGCAAAAAGGCAAAATGGTTGTCCGAAGAGGCTTTACAAATAGCTGTGAAAAGAAGTGAGGGGAAAAGCAAAGTAGAAAAGGAAAGATATACCCATTTGAATGCAGAGTTCCAAAGAATAGTAGAGAGAGATAAGAAAGGCTTCCTCAGCAATTAATGCAAAGAAATAGAGGAAAACAATAGAATGGGAAAAACTAGAGATCCCTTCAAGAAAATTAGAGATACCAGGGGAACATTTCATACAAAGATGGGCTTAATAAAGGACAGGAATGATAGGGACCTAACAGAAGCAGAAGATATTAAGAAGAGGTGGCAAGAATACACAGAAGACCTATACAAAAAGATCTTCGTGACCCAGATGACCATAATGGTGTGATCATTCATGTAGAGTCATACATCCTGGGATGTGAAGTCAAGGGCACCTTAGGAAGCACCACTACAAGCAAAGTTAGTGAAGGTGATGTAATTCCAGTTGAGTTATTTCAAATCCTAAAAGGTGATGCTGTGGAAGTGCTGCACTCAATATGCCAGCAAATTTGGAAAACTCAGCAGTGGCCACAGGACTGCAAAATGTGTTTTCATTCCAATCCCAAAGAAAGTCAATGCCCAAGAATGTTCAAACTACCACACAATTGCACTATTCTCACATGCTAGCAAAGTAATGCTCAAAATTCTCCAAGCCAGGCTTCAACAGTACGTAAATCGTGAACTTCCAAACGTTCAAGCTGGATTTAGAAAAGGCAGAGGAACCAGAGATCATATTGCCAACATCTGCTGGATCATTGAAAACACAAGAGTTCCAGAAAAACATCTACTTTTGCTTTATTGCTAGGGCTTCCCTGATAGCTCAGTTGGTAAAGAAGCTGCCTGCAATGGAGGAGACCCTGGTTTGACTCCTGGGTCACGAAGATCCCCTGGAGAAGAGATAGGGTACCTACTCCAGTATTCTTGGACTTCCCTTGTGGCTCAGCTGGTAAAGAATCTGCCTGCAATGTGGAAGGCCTATGTTTAACCCCTGCGTTGGGAAGATTCCCTGGAGAAGAGAGCAGCTACCCACGCCAATATTCTGGCCTGGAGAATTCCATGGACTGTATAATCCATGTGGTCACAAAGAGTCGGACAGGATTGAGCAACTTTCACTTTCACACTTCCTTTATTGACTACCACAGCCTTTGACTGTTGGATCACAACAAACTGTGGAAAATTCTTAAAGAGATGGGAATACCAGACCACCTGACGTACCTCCTTAGAAATCTGTATGCAGGTCAAGAAGCAACAGTTAAAACTGGACATGAAACAGCAGACTGGTTCCAAATTGGGAAAGGAGTATGTCAAGGCTGTATATTGTCATTCTGCTTATTTAACTTATATGCAGAGTTCATCATGCATAATGCTGGGCTGGATGAAGCACAAGCTGGAATCAAGATTCCTGGGAGAAATACCAATAACCTCAGATATACAGATGACACCACCCTTATGGCAGAAAGCAGAGAACTAAAGAGCCTCTTAATGAATGTGAAAGAGGAGAATGAAAAAGTTGGCTTAAAACTCAACATTCAGGAAACTAAGGTCATGGCATCTGGTCCCAACATGTCATGGCAAATAGATGGGGAGACAATGGGAACAGTGAGAGACTATTTTCTTGGTCTCTAATCACTGCAGATGGTGACTGCAGCCATGAAATTAAAAGTCATTTGCTCCTTGGAAGGAAAACTATGACCAACCTACTGAAAGTGAAAGTGAAGTCACTCAGTAGCATCTAACTCTTTGCAACCCCATGGACTGTAGTCTAGCAGGCTCCTCCATCCATGGGGTTTTCCAGGCAAGAATACTGGAGTGGGCTGCCATGACCAACATAGACAGCTTATTAAAATGCAGAGACATTACTTTACCAACAAAGGCCCGTCTAGTCAAAGCTATGGTATTTCCAGTAGTCATTTATGGATGTGAGAGTTGGGCTATGGAATTGACGCTTTTGAACTGTGGTGTTGGAGAAGACTCGTGAGAGTCCCTTGGACTGCAAAGAGATCCAACCAGTCAATCCTAAAGGAGATCAGTCCTGAATATTCATTGGAAGGACTGATGCTGAAGGTGAAACTCCAGTACTTTGGCCACCTGATGCAAAGAACTGACTCATTGGAAAAGACCTTAATGCTGGGTAATATTGAAGGCGGGAGAAGGGAATGAAAGAGAATGAGATGGTTGGATGGCATAACCGATGCAATGGACTTGAATCTGAGTAAGCTCTGGGAGTTGGTGATAGACAGGGGAGCCTGGAGTGCTCCAGTCCACGGGATCGCAAAGAGTCGGACATGACTGAGAAACTGAATTGACCTGATCCTTCAATCCTGTCAACAAATCTACAAGTTAATTGCCTTTATAACTTTCATTTTATAGAGAAAGAAACTGTCATTTTTCAAGGTTGAAGAACTTGACATCCCACAGTGAGAAAGTGGCAGTGCTATATTTCTGAGGTCAAACCTTAAACTCAGAACCTCTGTATTTTGCTTACTTTTACTTTAATATCTGTAAATATATAGAATTCTCTCTTACTTTTGAAAATAAAGAAAAAATCCACATGGTTTTTAGATGTCCATTTCTTCATTGTTTTTCTTGTTTCTTTTTTTTTTTTTTTTTTTTTTTTTTTTTTTTTTTTTTACCTCTTCACTATTTTTTCACTGATATTTTTGAGCATTTTTGGTCTGGAAACTTGGCCCTTTACCAGTTTAGAAAAGTGTCCCATTGCAGCTTGATTACTTCTCTCATGTATTTGCCTAGTTCCTGCTTTAGGAATAGCAATTGCCTCTTTTCTCTGAATTTTGGAGGGCACATTCCTCATTCCAGTCTATGTCATTAATTGGCTTCTCTGTAGCATTGATCTTGTTGAATGAAGAACTTTTCCTTCATTTTCATGGAATTTTCATGGAATTAATTCAAAGGAATTAGTCTCCCAATGTCCAGGACTTCCCTGGTGGCTAAGATCGTAAAGCATCTGCTTACAATGTGGGAGACCCGGGTTCAATTCCTGGGTCGGGAAGATCTCCTGGAGAAGGAAATTGCAACCGACTCCAGTATTCTTGCCTGGAAAAACCCATAGACAGAGGAGCCTGATAGGCCACAGTCCATGGGGTTGCAAAGCTTTGGACATACTGAGCGACTTCACTTTCTTTCACTTTCTTTAATGTCCAGGAAAGATTACTTTCTGGGAGGAAATGAATTGCTTTTCTGTGATCACTAAGGAGACACCAGACCCCTCTGAGCCTTGTTGAACTGATTTCAAAATGGGGAGAATGATTGCCACATTTACCTCAAAAGATCAAGAGAAATAAGACAAGTAAGTGTACTGTTTAAAGTGAAAAGTACATTTTAAACAATCAAAATAGTAAGAGTTTATTATCAAAGCTAGAGCCAGAGCAATGATCAACACATATAAAACACCATTGCTGAAAACACACTAAGCTAAAACAAATAGTCTAGAATTGTCATTTTACAAATAAGAAAACTAGGTTCCAAAGGATTAAAGTGACTTGTTTAGTAATAGATGTGAAGCTAAACCATGCAAGTCTCCAGCAAAGGAATTTGCTTTATTTTACTTGTGCTTGAAACACATTTTTCATCCATGAACAATGTGGTAGAGGCTTTTCAATGTTTTCCAGCAAAATTTTCCTTACACAGATGTCTCAGAGAGTTAATTTGTGGTGTAGGCAGTGAACCAGCATGGACAAGTGCTACAGGGCTCTTCCTTGGCTATTGTTTGGTGATTTTAAAAATGATTCTCCCACTGAGTAACAAGAACAGTTTCCCCAGGGAAAGTGCAGTTTGCATAGCTAGGTGGGCCCCCTAACACTTTTTCTGGGTACTCTTTTTTAAGCAAAACCTGAAAGAAAGAAACTAAAAACAGCAAAAGCCTACTTCATTAAAGAAATAATCAAGCAACATAATTTCAGTAATACTCTAAGATATCTCAACTATTAAACTAACACTGTGTAAAAAAGATTCATATCCAACATAAGTGAAGTAAACCTTCATAGTAAACTAGAGCAAACACCATTAAAAAAACAGAAAAAAAAAAAAAAAAAACCACCCCTCTCTTGTCAAAATCCCCAGATGTGCACCGAGTGATCAGAGTTTCCATTAAAAGTTCAAAAGATGAAATCCAGATGTTTCTCTCAGCTCTGTGCCCTTTGACCCCGATGCATTTACTTGCTCTTGGAGTTTTTGGTCACATGACTCTCTGAACTTTATGCTCTTCCTAAATAGCTCTGAAATCTACTCTATGATAATGGAGTATAGAGTTGTTTGTGTTGGGGATCAATTGCATGTCTACGAAGTGTTGCTGAAACCTTAAAGTTTTCTATTTTCTTTTAGGTCTTTTCAAAAGAATGTCTGTGTTTAACTCACATTATCACTATTCTATCTGGAATTTTAAGTGCTAAACATTTAAGTGCCAAATATTTGACCTATATTTGTAATAGAGGGTTGAAACAGATAAAGGTACTAATAGAATATAAGTTATCTTCTAAGTATGGCAAATAGAGCATTAATAGACATCACTGTGATGAAGCGGGCAAAATGTTCTAAGAGACATATTGCTTTAAAACATATTTCTTGGCACCAATCAGAAAACAGTCTGTACTAATACAACATTGCCACAAAAGTTGCTTTGAGGAAGATAAAGTCATCTATGCTGGGCACAAATGTGTTAACTCTTAGCCATAGGGTGGCAAGAATATCTTTTGGGAAGTTAAAATGAAAATGTGTGGAAAGATACACATTTACAGTGGCAAGGCTTCAACATGGAAAGCTGGTTGTAACATATAATGATATCTGAAGAATGTTCATGTGAATTTTTTTTCCTCTAGCTCTGTGGGCAGTTCCCAAATTGATTAGAAGTAGTGTTTATAAATTTAAATTCCTGCTGTGGGAAATAATAGGAAAGCCACGTTCATTTTTAACATTTTCAAAGGTTCTTAGAAATGCCATTTTTCACACCATAAATCTGTGGTGGTTGGATGCTGGGTTAGTTTTTCAGAGGAATGTTGAGAGCGGGGCTGCAGCCTGCTGTGGTCAAGTTTAGTGGGAAGAAAGTGTTACTAATGGTGACCCCAAAGGATTCTTACAGTTTGGGGCCAATGTTGTTTTTGACAAAACCACGATGGTACAACCGAGAAAGATCAAGAGATAAAAACAATTCTCTGAGACCAAAGTGATTTTTCAGGAATTATGCTTGGCAAGTTTTCATTCTTCACTTTAATGTTTTTGCTTCTGGAAGGGCCTATTCTGAAAGTGGAGATGCTGGCTTATCTACACAAGGGAGATCCCATCAGGGAAAGCAAAAGAGAGTGTAAAAGTGCTCCTCTAACATCACTCGTTCGTTCTTCTAATGGCAGTTACCTTGGACGAATGGCAACTGGTTCCTTGGATCCCCTGCTCACTGGGAGGTTAGTTAGTCCAGAGACTGGGAAAACTGACTTCCTATTTGTTTCCAGGTCTGGAAAAGTGACTCTGTTATTTGTAAATGTGAATTATTTCTATGTGTTTCCTATAATTCCAGGGCTAGGTGAAGAGAAATTAACAAAATTAAAAGTGTTTAGGTACAGATTTTATAGACGAGTCACATTTTTCCTTTCTATGTAATAGTTAGCTAAGATATTCCTAGCCAATTTATTCATATTTTATTTCATATGGCACTATGGCTTAAATTATTTTTTTATTTTGAACTTTGAATTCTATATTGGGATATAGCCAATTAGCAATGTTGTGATCATTTCATATGAACAGCAAAGAGACTCAGCCATACATATACATGTATACATTGATTTATTTAAAATGATAACTAACAAGGACCTATTGTATAGTATATGAACTCTGCTCAATGTTATATGGCAACCTTGATGGGAGGGGATTTTAGGGGAGACTGGATCTATGGCTTAAATTTATAGGATTTACTAGTAAAGATGAGGAGTCAAATAACAAAGTGGAAAATTGACCAATAAATTGATTTCAGAAAACATTTACATAGCTAGTGTTCTATTAACTAGGTAGTAAAATGAGACTATCCTTTGAGTAATTTGGATAAAAGTAAGATTCCACTTGTTGGAGAATGGGAATCAAACAGGTATGCATAATTGATTGATTATTTTATTCATTTATTAATTCAATAAATATTGATTAAATGTCAAAGGAGGAAGTCTGATTCTTCATCTTACAAAGCATATGATGGAGCTAGGGTGACTAGCTTGTGTGTAAGATACCACAGCTGCGTGCACACTATTATCTGGATCAGGCAGATTGACTATTGGGTCATCCCTAACTGGTTCTGGTAGAATTACTAAACTACTTCTATTTTGGAAACCATTGAATGGAATTATATCATCACCACTTCAGACAAGTGGAAATTATTTGAAAATGACTCAAAGATTTAAGGTAGACTTATCCATAAGTTCACTAATAATTAGGCATTCATAATGTCACATATGTTTCTTAGCACAGGAATCCTAATTTTGACATGAGGTTTGCTCCCTGAAGGACTTGCACATTTTCTCAGAGCCATCTGTGATTTGGTCAGAGCTTTGTTTCTTATGTCTTTTTTAACTTCCTCTGTGGTACCCAAACTTAACTTCCTAGACCTTAACATCCCCGCTGAAAAGGACCTCTTTGTTAATGACACTGTAGTCTACTGAAATGAAATAGCAGTTTCCATTCGATTTTATTTCACTTTCTCTATCCAGGATAAACATGTTGGCCACCTGCAATAATTCTGGTCACTTTCTGATAACAAAGACTTCTTGGGTCACTTTAAGACATCAAGTCACAGAGTCAGGTTGTAAAGTTATTCCAAGATGCCATTCTATTCAAACTCCCAAGCTCAGTTGAGCTTCTCAAACTTACCTGGCACATGCTTAAGGCTGAACTCTCACAGTAGAAAAGGGAGTGTGGGGGGAGTTTGTCCCTCTGTTGTCCTCTCTGTCACAGCCTACCTCCTTCCCTACACTCTCCAGTTATAGCTTTTCTTTACATTCAGGTTAAAGTTTAGGGTGACAGAGAAGTGGAAATGATGAGGATGACAGAGGAAAAGGAAAGGGCATATGTCACTTAGGTGGGAAGCATCAAGTCCTCAGGACCTGGAAAATGATTAAACTCATTCTTTCCCTTCTGGGGGACTTTCTTGTCAAGGCACTGGCCCTCTCTCCCCCGCATCTCTTATGTGATTGATGGGAAACATTCTTCTGTCTCATCCTGCCACCTCAGGCAGTGTGGGATACTGTCTCCTCTTTCACCACCAAAGCAGGCAGTCAGACTTGCCTGGCTCTCCAGATTCCTGGGGCTGGAGTCAGTTCACTGCCCCAAGAATCAGACCCTGGTCAGCCGACACAAAAGAAGCTCTAAGGGGTATTTTCTTAACCACCCCTTCCCACATCTGGTTGGTGTGAGGAGAGTCCCATTCCCCCCTACATGGAGAGGGAAAAAGAAATGACCACATAGATGCTCTCTGTGCAAAAAAATAAAAAAATAAATAAATAAATCCTCTCTAGCTTTCTCCTCCAAGTTCTCTTTTTCATAGAATTGCTTTTATCTCCTGGATCTGACCAAGGTGCCAGAGACCTGGAACAGTTCCTGGGGTCATTCCTTGTGTAAGTCTGCACAAGACATGTGGTCTATCTAATTTTTCTATCTAATCTTACTTATTGAGATCAATACGTGTCTCAATGAAAACTGAGGCAGGGAGAGTCCCGGTTCAGTTTCATTTTCAGTAATATTGGGTGATGGGAAATTAGTGATTTAACTTTGCTGTTATAGAGGATAGATTGTTCTTTTTCTTGAATAAAGTATATTTGCTATTAATGGGGTCCTGCTATTTAAAAAATTCCATTTAAAAATAAATACTCTTTATTGGAGTATAGTTGACTTGCAATGTTGTATTAGTTTCAGGTATACAGAAAAAGAGTATCAATTTTATATATTCATTCTTTTTCAATTTCTTTTCCCATATAGGTTATTATAGAATATTGAGTAGAGTTCCCTGTGCTATATGGTAGGCCCTTATTAGTCATCCATTTTATATATAATAGTGTATATATGTTAACCTCAGTCTCCTAATTTATCACTTCCCCATACGTTTCCCCTTAATGTGATTATATCTTTATACATAGTGCACCTTGAAAGTCATATTTCACCAAATATTTAGTCCATTTGTCTATGTCAGGTAGGAAGAGGCAATTTATTGAACTTTTAGAGCAATGGAACTTAAGGGGCATAATTCCTAAGCATGGTCCTTAAGCTCACTGCTGCCTTAGGAAATCCAGAGTGGATCTCGCCAACACACTTTGTGGCTTACTTCAGAATGTCCCTTGGGTTCAGATTAATTGCCAGTGAATGGCCATTACTCTTGGAAGAGAGGAAAAATAAAGTCTGGGCTGAAGTGGTCATGGAAGGTTTTGCTCAGATGGGGCCGCCTCTTCTGAATCAGGTTTATAACTCTAGGTAATGGATCTCGACCAACATGAAACAAAGACTGACTGGTTTACAGTTAATGACTAACTCTAGAATCAGTGAGAGTTTAAGGTCCCAAATGACCTCAATGCTTAAATTTTTTATGTGAGAAAAAAAGCATGGTTTTGATTTCAAATTTTATACTGTCTTTGGTGCCTGAAACCTGGGGTCACAAAGATTGATGAGGGCAATTCACAAACTTTCATTAGTGAGTTTGAGTGATTACAAAAGATCAAATCACTCATTGATTTCATACATTTATAAACTATTTGAACATCTCATAATAACTTTGTTCAAGACTAGCAGTGGGAATACCAAGCCTTGCTTCTTTTCCCACATGAAGTGGTGCAAATTAATTGGTCCCAGCTTGCACTGCTGTTATCGAATCAACATAGTCTGGATGCCTTCTGTGAAATGCCAAATAATGGATCAAAGCCTCTGGAAGATGACATCTATTTTCCCCCCAGAATGTGTGATTTTCTAGAAATCCATATCTCTTGTCTCTTTAAACGTCTGTGGATCACTGTGAGAAGCACTTCCCATCATTTTTACCTGGGACCATCTTGTTCCTAATTTGCAGCCACATAAACCATCTGAGCATCTCACACCCATGGAATGATATGGTGAGTAGGACATCATGGTTCTGCCCAGGTCTATGTGCTCTGACTTTGGCTTTCCTGCTTCGCTTCTAGTTTCATCTGAAGCAGGGCAAGATTTGTGGTAGGCTTGCCATTCCTTACTTTGGTCGATTCATGCAAACACTGCATCTTAGGAGGATAAGCTAAGACAGGAAGCACAGCTCAGCCATTTCAGCCAAGTGCAAATCTGACTTAATATTAATTATTAATATTAGATAAATATTTTTATTGTGGTAAATATGCAAAACTTACTGTTTATTATTTTACCCACTCCTAAGTGTAAAATTTAGTGGCATTCAATACATTCACAATGATGTAGAGCTGTCACCAGTATTAAGACCCCAAATGTTTTCATCATCGCCACAAAAATTCTGTTCCATTAAAAAATAGCATCCACTTCCTCCATATAAGATTAATATTAAACACAGTGAAAGATGTGCAGATGGTAGAGGAGGTGACTGAGTCATAGTCCTGCTTGGAAATTTCCATGATAGACAATTGGATGGGGAAGAAATAACAGACTAAAAGGCCCGAATGTTTTCTCCTTCAACGAGTAGACGGCCAGAGGGATGCTTGGGCTTGAAGCTGATGGAAGCAATTTTCAATCTTTAGTGTTTATATTAGTTTGCTTTTTTATTTTTTTCCTTCATGTTTGGGCAAATTAAGTCTGAACAAGGCTGGAGAGAGACACATTATGGCCCTGACATGGAGGGAAAAGTGGCTGTTCTCAATTAAATAACTTAGGTCTTGTTTTCAGAAAAACTAAGTAGTATTCCATTGTATGTATGTACAACTTCTTTATCTATTCATCTGTCGATACACATTTAGGTTGCTTTCATGTCCTGGCTATTGTAAATAGTACTGCAAATAATGCCATTTGCAGCAACATGCATGGACCTGGAGATGATCATTCTAAGTGAAGTGAAGCAGAGGAAGACAAATATTATATGGTATCACTTATATGTGGAATCTAAAAAAAAAAAAATGATACAAGTGAATGCATATAAAAAACAGAAATGGACCCAGAGACATAAAAAACAAAATTATAGTTACCATAAGGGAAAGGGGGAGGAAGGATATATTAGGAGTTTGGGCTTAACAGACACACACTTATGTTTTTGTTTGTATGTTAGTTGCTCAGTTGTGTCTGACTCTTTGAGGTCCCATGGACTGTAGCCTGCCAGGTTCCTCTGTCCATGGAACTCTCCAGGCAAGAGTACTGGAGTGGGTAGCCATGCCCTTCTCTAGGGGATCTTCCTGACCCAGAGGTCGAACCTGGGTCTCCTACACTGCAGGTACTAATATATGTAAAATAGATACTCAGCAAAAACCTACTGTATAGCATGGGGAGCTATGCACAATATCTTATAATAGTCTATAATGGAAAAGAATATATATATATATATATATATATATATTCTTTTCCAGATTCTTTGCTCTACACCTGAAGCTAACACAACATTGTAAATCAACTATACTTCAATTAAAAAAACAAAGAAGAGCTATAGCATGTGATACTTGGACAGACAGGCGAGGCCACAGAACCTGGCTCAGAGCAAGGATGCAGGCTGACCAGCAGTGAGTCCAGAGGCAGCCTCTAGTTCTCTCTCTGTTTCCCGGGAAAGGCCCTCCCCCAAGCGCTGCTGCGCAGAAGGAAGATTCATTCTGATGGACTGGGAGCTCCAGGGGGGACAACAAAAGCACATCAGCTCCACGTCCCGCAGTAAATCGTCTCTCACTGAATGATGTCTGGTTCCTTTCTGGAAAGAATGTTCTTCACCGAGTTGCAGTTTGCCAGGGGTCAAGTATGACAGAAATGAAGTGTTGCTAATAGTGATTGAAAAGGATTCCTACTGTTTGTGGCCAGTACTGGGGAGTAGAAAGGCCAAATTTGTGAGCCAGGGAACAGCAGGAGCCAGTAAACTTTCCCCGAGACTTACTAAACTTTGCGTCACCTCTGCTCCCCCAGCCATTCTGTCAGCCCTGTTTGGGGGAAACTGATATTATAATTACTGATCTCAGCAAGGGCCTAACGTGCAAGCTGAAGTTTTTTTGGCCTTTGGTGCAATTAGGGCGGGAGGGCTAGGCCTGCAGACACTGGTGGGCTCCACCCCCTGCTCCCAAATCGCCCTACTTGGGTTTCATCCACACCCTCGCATCCTCTGTAGACAGGTAACTGAGCAGTGCCCAGCCTTGGGCCTCTGTGAGGGGAAATTATTCCTGCCCAAACTGGCTGGGAGCTATTAAAGGTTTAAATGTCACCTGAAAAGCACTCTTTGCTAACCTTTAAGTGGTGGCGTCTTGAGGGCTGTTTCAGGCAGGATTTGCCCCCCTCCTGGGGGTGTCTGGAGAGCTGAGAACATTTGTATGTGTTTCTCCACCCCTCCCTACCTTGTGCTCCTTTCAGGGAATTATCACTGTACTTTCAAAGGGGGAATTTGTGGGACAGCCTGGCACCTGCTGGACTGAACTTCCCAGGGAAGGCTGCCTTGACTGTGTGTATAATTTCATTTGATCCTAAATAGCCCCCTTTACCTATTGTCGACAAATTCCCTTTAATCCTAACCACCACTTAGGAGAATATTTACTATCAAAAGGAGACAAATCGCTATTTAAATGTGGATTTACTCAAGTCTGAAACTATGACAGTGACATACGGTAAAATGATAATATGTAAATAAAAACTGGAGACAGATTTATCCCCCGAGAAAGCTGGGCAGAGAGTGGATTAAAGTCATATGTGATCTCCTTTGAGTGGCCTCAATTCAGACCCAGCATTCAGTTAGGACCAGCCATGCCATTCATTCTGCTTACCTCAATTCATTTGCCTCTAGTTCTCAATGACCCTCTGTTACCAGCCATACTCCTCTGATAAGTAGGCCTTGATGTTTACAGCACTTTGGAGCAGAATAAATGCAAACCGCACATTATTTATGGACGTGCACTCTCAGCTGAAGGGGCATTTGTCAGGGGTGTGAATACAGGTAGAATAAGTAGATGTGTGTTAGTTCAGACAGCCTGGCTTCCAGAAGCTAACTAGAAAAAAAGAGCTAAATAAAATACCGCCCCAAAGACAACGGCTTTCAATTATTGCCCACGAGCCTGAATTCCTCCCAATGAGTTGAAAGGAAATCTATACCAGATGGCATTTTTTGAAATCAGCCAAGTATACCAGTCATTCCCGACTCAGTGATGGTCAGCAATGCCAAAAGAGAGCTGGCTGTCCACTTCCCCCCTCAGTTTAGTTCAATTCAGTCGCTCAGTCATGTCCGACTCTTTGCGGCCCATGGACTGCAGCACGCCAGGCTTCCTTCAGTTCACTGGTTATTAAAAATAGCTTCACTTTCTAGAGATGAGACTCTCAATTGCACTGAAATGTAAATTTAATAGTTCAGAATGGAGGCCTATTGTCTTTTTTTTTCCCCAAGAAAGCAGAAATCAAGCAAATTGTGCCTTGCAATTTTTGGCAACAGTGGTCTAGTGGGCCTAAGCCAGAGCTGGAAAAATAATGAACACACGTTCCATCACCTATATGCATGGCAACAATCTTCAGCTGAGACTGTCTCAGAACATAGTCTGAGAACGTAATCGTAGAACTCCCAACTCTATGGGATACAGGGCATTAAAATCACTGTATTGAAATGGAGCATTTGGATAAATTGTTTTGAGCTCACTAATATATTACAATGAAGAGCTGGCCAATGTTAATTATATTTTCTCTTAAATGATCTCATCCCAGGATACCAAGTCTGAGAATGAAGACAAATACATTCCTTTTGAAAAGCTAAGAACAGATTTGACATGTCTTCATTGGAAAGGAGAAAACCTGATACTTTTGATTTTTTTCAGAGAATTTTTGGCTCTACAAAACTCAGGTTTGAGTCCAGTATACTCTTTATCTGTAACCCATTATGAAGAGGTGAAGAGAAAGGCACTGTGCTTAATACTTCCTTCTGCTTAGGAAAATCTATCCATGAGGAAGAGCCAAATAGCCATGAATTTGTTCAACTAATTGCACTTGAATATTTTCTTACTATATAGTGCAGTTTTATTAAAGAATCAAGTATTTTACTATGTTGGTGACATTTTTGGCAGCTAAAGTTGATTCTATTTTAAGTTTGTAAAGATCTGGGGACTCTTTTGGTAATAAAGGGCAGAAAATTGTTTTCCAGAGATCAACCATTGATTTGGAGAAGACGCAGGAAAAGATGAGGGTAAGGAGGAAGAGGGCAATAATAATCTGATTGAGTAAGGATGATAGATGAGTTTTGCTAGAAAACCCCTTCCCCATATGTCGCTTAAAGACAATCACGTCCCAAATCACTTTGGTTAGAACAAATCTTTAGGCAGTTCAAATCCACAGCTGTTTGTCTTACAAAAGATAGAACAAAACGCCAATTCAATCCAAGAAACTTGACTGACAGATAAGGCCAAACGTCCATGGGTCATTAAAGATACTTGTGTTTAACCAAATATAAGTATCCAGAGGTTGATGGCCGAGGTGGCCAGAGGCCTCCACATGGTTACAATAAGACAATTTATCAGCCCCAACTCAGGGCCTGAATGTCTTAATGAGCTTGGGGTCTTAATTTTATGTGGAAGCCTCTACAAGGCAAAATGTTTTAATTTGTTACTGAAGGACCTCTTCTCACAGATCAATTGTGGTTTCAGTTGCTCTATAATCATTTAATTCACTGTGAGTTTGAGAATATATTCATCAAATAACCAAGGAGAAAGTCTTAGAAGGGTTCATATGTATTTGCCAGTAATACCTGCTTAACCATGTATGGTTAACCTGTAATGTCTGCTTAACCTGGACATGTAAGCCTCAGCAGACTTCAAATAGGTTGGTATTCAAATAAAATGAATCTTGCATTGAAATAGATTAAGAAAAAGTTTTAACTCCATACCCTCTGTGATAGTGATGGAGTAGGACCTATTTGCATTTTAGGCTGAGTGTGTTATCAATTTCAGTCAAGATATTTTGTTTGCATTTTCTGGTCTCTGGGTTCAGAGAGCACCATGGTATTCATGGCATCATTAATGTGAAATAAGCATGCTGAAGTTCAAGCTTCATCCCTAATGAAGTATCTGAGAGGATTCTTTCCCTTGGTTTCCACTGAGAATCAAGAGCAAGTGAGGGTCTTAAGTTAACAAGCTAATATTTCATCCATGGATACCAGAGCGTTAATAGCTAAATATGCCAGTTGTGGGAAGAAGCACATGTGCAGCTATTTGCCCGACACAACTTCTGCTGTCATGGCCTATTAAAACCAGTTTACATGTGCATGTCGAATTTGATGAATATGTATGTGACCCTTTTCAGAGCCATCACTCATTGGGCTACGGCCCCCATGGCAGGAAAAACAGCACCTCTCATTAAACACAGCATGAGTTACAGGCATGTTATGTTAATATTTCTTCAGAACTTTAGGGGGTTTTCTTCTTGTTCTAATAAATCCTGTGAAGAAAATAATTTTAAAGTATAATTGATTAAAAAAAAAAAACGTTCTTTTTCTCATTTTCCCCTTAACTATTTTATTTGGTGTGCGAGTTTTGGAAGGCTCTTTCCTCAGGAAGTTGTAGGACAAGCTTATGAATTGTGCTTTGTATCACTCACTTGGGACTCCTGAGGCAAGCCCCCTCCTCAGCTGGAAGTTCAGCAAGGCTAAACAGGAGACCTCCCTGAGTGGAACTCGAAAACTCCTGAAAGACAGGGCTGTCTCAGAACTTTTGGAACACAATGAATCATCTGTTAACTCATAGTTCTTACCAATGCGTCTGGCATACTGTCAGTTTTCAACTAATGGTTATTACTATTAATATTATTGTCACAAAGTTTAAACAATCTTTGTTCTAAGGAGTCTAAGAGCTTTTTAAAAACATTTATTGTAGTACAGTTGATTTACAATACTATATTAATTTCTGCTGTATAGCAAAGTGATTCAGTTATACACACATGCATATATATATAATATATATTCTTTTTCATATTCTTTTCCATTATGGTTTATCACAGGATATTGAAATAGTTCTCTCTGCTATACAGTAGGACCTTGTTGTTTATTTATACTATATCTAATAGTTTGTATCTGCTAGTAAGAGCCTTTTTGATGATTCTTTTCAAAATATATAGTGAAAAATCATGAGAGCTCATATTAATTAAGTGTATATAAGCTATTAAGGCAGTAATTCCATAGATTATATTGAAACACCTAGAAGATTGAACATAGGTTCAGTGTGTTCACACAGCCTTCTGACTCCCACTTCTGATAAGGTATCACATGTTGCCCCTTCCCACCTTGCCTTATCTCCTGGCTTTCTCATGAAGTGTGGCCAACTAGGTTATAACGCATTTGACAGCAATACTCCTCCGTAGCTTAGTGCCTCACATAGATTTTAATTGGCTCCCTCAGTTTACCTTCTAATTACTGACCCAGTTCTGCCCAGAGATAGCATCAAGAGAAGAGTATTCTGAAGGGAATTTTGATGAGGCAAAGAACGTCAATTCACAGCTCACTAGAAGACATTAGACAGTATCACAAGGACTTCCTTGCCAGCCACTAGATCACAGAAGCACACAGAAGCATTGAATTAAAAATCTGGAGTTTGGGATTTAATCTTGACTCTGCTTTTGTCAAACTGGGACACCATAGACTGCAGTCATTTGGGACTCAATTTCCTCATTTGCAGTTAATTGCCAAGATGCTTAACATCTAGAGTTTTCTCCACAAAGAATTTCACTCCATTTTCAAAGACTTGGTATGTTCTGGGGGTCAGAAAAGATGATTACTTCCTTAATATTTAATCATAGGTCGACTCTGCCTGTGAAGTGCAGATGACAGGTTGGTGTAATTTCCCAAAAAATGATGACATAGCTACTCACATTCCTTTCCCTCTCTTCAGTCTTGCCATTTAAGAGTTTAGCATCTGGAGCTAAGTCCCTCAGTGTACTATCTCATGGTCAAGCCAAATCTTCAGACAATGCTGGAGACCCCTTTTGAAATTTTTCATCATGATCACAGGTCTTCAGGTTGACTCTCATAGACTGGAAAACAAACTATACGCTAAATGGGAAAGTGTATTTGCCAAAGTAATAGTAGCCAAATTTCATTGAGAAGTTACCATTGGCCAGGCTCTGTTCTACATGCTTTATATTTTTGTATTTTATTACCTTAATCTGCCAAATACATTATGAGGTCAGTGCTATTACTCTTATGCTTCCTTTACAAAGAGAGAGAATTGAGATGCAATGAGCCTTTTTAAAAATTTCCCTGAGTCCTACAGAGCTGGTAAAGGAAGAAGTGTTAGTCATTCAGTCGTGTCTGACTCTTTATGACCCCATGGACTGTAGCCTACCAGGCTCTTCGGTCCACGAAATTCTCCAGGCAAGAATACTGGAGTGGGTGGCTATTTCCTTCACCCAAAGGAAGAAGGTTGGATTCAAATTCAGGCAGTGTGGCTCCAGAATTTGATTTTCTGCCAGTATGTCCCAACTTGTGTCAAACTTTTCCTCCCAGGTGGACATCCCCTCAGGATAATAGATTTGGAGACAGATGGAGCAACATCCTCTAAAATAGAAAGCTACAAACTCTGTAATAGAAAATCACAAACTTAAATGAAAACAAATAAAAAAACAGACTTTGTTTCTCATCCAGCTCCAATTATGCTATGGGTGCCAGGTGTTATTAGCTTGGTGGACACTGGGGAAGACTGGCTAGGAATAGTAGGAATTCTCCATCTCAGTACAAGAGTCCAGTCTCTTTGTGGCTTGCCTCTCCAGCCTGAGGTAGGATCCTGAAGATACCATTGGGAGTACTTAGGTGGAAGGCTCTCTCTCAGGATCCAGGCCATCACTTTTCCATCACTTGAGAGGCCCCCAGCTGGCTAAACAGCAGACTCCATAGCCAGAGCCATCTCCACCTCTCTATATAAATCTGGCACCAGGGATGCCAACAGAATGTATTGGATAAAGTCTGTTCTGCTTTGTGCCAACCAAATGGCCCCACAGCATAAGGTTCCCAGTTTTCTTAGTCTTCTAAAACTTGGCTGAGGGAGGCAGTGGTGCCATGAAATTTGCATCGATCTTGCGCACCTGACACGTCCCATCATGATGATGGAGTGCTTCCCTCATGTCAGGAGCGCTCCAGGCTCTTGGGGAGGACAGGAAAGCTGGGTGGAGGTTGGTGGTGGGGCAAGCTAATCAAAGCCAGGAAGAAGAGTAAATCTGTAGGCATGAAGGATGGGAAATGTGGTATGGAGGGAATGGAGGGCTGGGGGCTGGGGAGCACAGTGACTTAAGATAAAAGAGCATTCCAGGGCCCCTTGTGCACTCAGGCCATCAGTCATCTCTGCTTTTCTGGGACAGCCTTTTTGTTGACCTCCAGGCCCTGGCATGCAATGTCCTTCTAACTGCCCCAGGGAAGCCGATCCGTCTCTCAGAGCTCACCATTGTGTGCATGCTTAGAGCAAGCCTGCAAGACCCCTATAGGGTCTACAGGTTGTGATGAAACGGTTTCCTTGCATTTTGCCTTAAGGCTCTTTGAATGGGGCAGGAGGTGTGGAAGACATTAGAGTTTCAGCTAAGTGTGACAAAAAAGAAGAAAAATGAATTACCACAAGGAACAGTTCCCTATCCGCCTCTTTGTTCATCTTACTTAAAAGTCTTCAACTTCATTTCAATTATCATAAAAGCATAGTGACTAAAGAGCTTGGATTCTAGAGCAGAGGGTTGAGGTTCAAATCCCAGATTAACCATTTATTGGTGTCCAAGGTTCTGAGTTTTACTGTTTCTTTATTTATAAGGATAATTAGAGGAAATATTGCATACAGTTATTTGAGGTTAAATGAGATAATGTATGTTCCATGTTTGGTGCAGTGCCAAGTGGACAGTTAGCATGCCACAAATGTTGGTTAAGGTCTGACCTTAAGGTCTTGGAGGGATTCTGACAGTTTTCAGAAGACAAACAGAAATCTTAAATCTTAAGTCTCTCAGGCATTCAGTTTTAACTATGCCATGAAAACCAGTGCCTGATGTGTTTACTTTTCAATGTCTAAGTAAGGTTATTTCCTTACCAGAGTAACTATGGGTTGGTAGAATGCCACCTTTTGAATTTTATATACTTTTTCTATAGCTCTCTTGTTGATTCATGTTTATAAGTCAAAGTTTTCCTGATTAGATCTGAACTTTTGAGAAACAAATTCCATGATCGTCCTGATTCTTTGACTCCTCAGAGATTAAATGTAATGCAGGCATTTATGATATTCCCCTTGACTGAAAGGCCTGACCTATATTCCCCTCATGTTGCTTTATGGATGGCAACTTGAACTTTACTACGTACTTGGCAATCGAAAACCAGGCCATATTCATGCAGGCAGTGAAAGTATAATAGCTATCTTTGACCGTCAACACTCTGGTCTAACCCACCATTCCAAATGTTCCTGCACTGGACTGTTTCTTTCAGCTCCTCTGGAATTTGAGAACCTCTCCCTGGATATTTTGGAATATATCACATCAAAGAGAGCATGACCAAATGGGAGTATTATCCATCACAACTGACAAGCAGAAGAGGGGAGAGGGTAATATGCAGAAACCCTAAAGGCATTAGTGACAAAGCTCCTGTCCTCCAAATTTTATTAGCAGAAGTAGAGACAAGTCCTGGCTTTTGTTGAGAAAGCCAAATCAAAATATTGAAAATGGGTTTTGAAAATGCATCATTTTACTGGATCCTTAATTCATTTATTCACTTTTCTGCCAAACATTTATTACATGCCTATTTGTGTTACACATGGTTATGTTTAATTTTTAAACTGCTTATATCTTCCAAAAATATTATATATATGTGTGTGTATATATATATATACATACATATATATATATATATATATATATATATATATATATATAAAGTTATATTTTACAGTCCTGAGCTGGTTTGCTGAATGCAAATAAATAAACAAACATATTAATCAATTAAAGTTTTCTTTGTTGTAAGGCCATGCTTAGCTCCTAAGTTCCAAATTTTGTATATGATATAAGGTCAAGTGGCAGGCAAATCTGTTTTGAAATATAAACGCTAACAACTACTTTGTTTATTTCCTCATTGTTTAGAAAAGTCTTCTCTTTTCTTTGGGAAGAATCCAAAGTGAATCTGACATCAGAAAGAGAATAAAGCAAATTTGTCATGAAGACTGCTGAAAGGAATGACAGAAATCAGCTATTTCTTTGAAAGTCAGGATATATCTAGTTTACACCACTAGTTGATGCAGAAATAAAGACGATTGGAAATATATAGCCGAGCAAAGTCCTCATGTTTCAAACTTAGAAGTTATTTCCAAAGCAGTCCTTGAACTATAAATATAAATTTGAAGTGATATTATTTATCTATCAGTAAAAACCAAAGGAGCATTAATTCAAAAATATTTTCACTCTAGAAATATATGTGTAGATTTTTATATGTAGGAGCATACATGTATATATGTATACACATAGATATGTCCATATGTAGGCAAATTAGATACATATATTAATGCTAAAGTTAAATAATACACAATATTGAAATAGTATAGAAAGTTATTGCTTCAATGTCTTCCATTTATAATTTTTAAACCTTGCTGATTACAAATCCAGAGTATAAATTATAATTATAATAAAAGATAAATTTTATACCAGCACTCTGTATAATTTAAAATAGGGCTTTGTGGGCAAAGCTGGAAGAGTTAGAAATTATTTATCAATCCTCTCTTGCAGAGTTAATGAGAATTCTTTCATGCAATTCTCATGAATTAGACTTATTTCAAACAAAAACCTGTTAGAAACTATAGTGAAAGAAAATGTCCCACTTATAAGACTAATGAATTAGTTAAAATACCAAGGAATACATGTAATGATAAATGAGACAGTCCTAAATGAAAATACATTTTAAGTATTATTAGAATCCTTAATAGAAGACTTGAACAAATGAAAAAGCATAGTATATTCTTGAGTAGAAGGACTCAATGTCATAAAGATGTAAATTTTCTCTAATTAATTTCTAAATTTGGTTTGATCTCAGTAAAAATTAAAAAAAGTTTACTTTTAACCTAACAAGCTACCTCTAAAGTTCATGCAAAAAAAGAACCAATAAAAATAGCAATGAAAACAGTGGAAAAGAAGAACTGAGAGGGCAGACTAGACCTATTCAGATGTTAAAGAGAGTCAAAAATAGCAAACCAACTTAATCAAAATAGAGTGATAGTGGGGTATGGTTAGACAGAGAAAACAGTCAGCCAAATAGAAAGTTCAGTAAAAGTCCAAACATATATAGAATTTCAGTTCAGTTCATTTCAGTCACTCAGTAGTGTCAGACTTTTTGCGACCCCACGAACCGCAGTACGCCAGGCCTCCCTGTCCATCACCAACTCCCAGAGTCCACCCAAACCTATGTCCATTGAGTAGGTGATGCCATCCATCACCTCCTTCTGCACTTCTCCTTCTGCCCTCAATCTTTCCCAACATCAGGGTCTTTTCCAGTGAGTCAGCTCTTCACATCAGGTGGCCAAAGTATTGGAGTTTCAGCTTCAACATCAGTCCTTCCAATGAACACTCAGGACTGATCTCCTTTAGGATGGACTGGTTGGATCTCCTTGCAGTCCAAGGGACTCTCAAGAGTCTTCTGCAACACCACAGCTCAAAAGCATCAATTCTTCTGTGCTCAGTTTTCTTCACAGTACAACTCTCACATCCATACATGACTACTGGAAAAACCATAGCCTTGACCAGATGGACTTTTGTTGGCAAAGTAATGTCTCTGCTTTTTAATATGCTATCTAGGTTGGTCATAACTTTCCTTCCAAGTCTTTTAATTTCATGGCTGCAGTCACCATCTTCAGTGATTTTGGAGCCCAGAAGAATAAAGTCAGCCACTGTTTCCACTGTTTCTCCATCTAGTTCCATGAAGTGATGCGACCAGAAGCCATGATCTTAGTTTTCTGAATGTTGAGCTTTAAGCCAACTTTTTCATTCTCCTCTTTCACTTTCATCAAGAGGCTCTTTAGTTCCTCTTCACTTTCTGCCATAAGGGTGGTGTCATCTGCATATCTGAGGTTCTTGATATTTCTCCCAGCAATCTTGATTCCAGCTTGTGCTTCTTCCAGCCCAGCATTTCTCATGATGTACTCTGCATAGAAGTTAAATAAGCAGGGTGACAATATACAGCCTTGACGTACTCCTTTTCCTATTTGGAAGCAGTCTGTTGTTCCATGTCCAGTTCTAACTGTTGCTTCTTGACCTGCATACAAGTTTCTCAAGAGGCAGGTCAGGTGGTATGGCATTCCCATCTCTTTCAGAATTTTCTACAGTTTTTTGTGATCCACACAGTCAAAGCCTTTGGCATAGTCAATAAAGCAGAAATAGATGTTCTTCTGAAACTCTCTTGCTTTTTCAATGATCCATCGAATGTTGGTAATTTGATCTCTGGTTCCTCTGCCTGTTCTAAAATCAGCTTGACCATCTGGAAGTTCACGGTTCACGTATTGCTGAAGCCTGGCTTGGAGAATTTTAAGCATTACTTTACTAGCGTGTGAGATGAGTGCAATTGTGCAGTAGTTTGAGTATTCTTTCGCATTGCCTTTCTTTCTTTGGGATTGGAATGAAAACTGACCTTTTCCAGTCCTGTGACCACAGCTGAGTTTTCCAAATTTGCTGGCATATTGAGTGCAGCACTTTCACAGCATCATCTTTCAGGATTTGGAATAGCTCAACCAGAATTCCATCATCTCCACTAACTTTGTTTGTAGTGATGCTTCCTAAGGCCTACTTGACTTCACATTCCAGGATGTCTGGCTCTAGGTGAACGATCAACCATCATGATTATCTGGGTCGTGAAGATCGAGATACATGAACCGTGAATTTCCAGATGGTTAAGCTGGTTTTAGAAAAGGCAGAGGAACCAGAGATCAAATAGCCAACATCCGCTGGATCATCAAAAAAGCAAGAGAGTTCCAGAGTTTTGTACAGTTCTTCTGTGTATTCTTGCCATCTCTTCTTAATATCTTCTGCTTCTGTTAGGTCCCTATCATTCCTGTCCTTTATTAAGACCATCTCTGTATGAAATGTTCCCCTGGTATCTTTAATTTTTTTGAAGAGATCTCTAGTTTTTCCCATTCTATTGTTTTCCTCTATTTCTTTGCACTGATTGCTGAGGAAGGCTTTCTTATCTCTCTCTGCTATTCTTTGGAACTCTGCATTCTAAAATGGGTATACCTTTCCTTTTCTCCTTTGCTTTTCTCTTCCCTTCTTTTCACAGCTATTTGTAAGGCCTCCTCAGATAGCCATTTTGCCTTTTTGCATTTCTTTTTCTTAGGGATGGTCTTGATTCCTGTCTCCTGTACAATGTCACGAACCTCTGTCCATAGTTCATCAGTCACTCTATCAGATCTGGTCCCTTAAATCTACTTCTCACTTCTACTATATAGTCATAAGGGATTTGATTTAGCCCATACCTGAATGGTCTAGTGGTTTTCTCCACTTTTTTCAATTTCAGTCTGAATTTGGCAAGAAGGAGTTCATGATCTGAGCCACAGTCAGCTCCCGGTCTTGTTTTTGCTGACTGTATAGAGCTTCTCCATCTCTGCCTGCAAAGAATATAATCTGATTTCAGTGTTGACCATCTGGTGATGTCCATGTGTAGAATCTTCTCTTGTGTTGTTGGAAGAGGGTGTTTGCTATGACCAGTGCGTTATCTTGGCAAAAATCTATTAGCCTTTGCCCTGCTTCATTCTGTACTACAAGACCAAATTTGCCTGTTTGGTGTTTCTTGACTTCCTCCTTTTGCTTTCCAGTCCCCTATAATGAAAAGGACATCTTTTTTGGGTGTTAGTTCTAGGTCTTATAGGTCTTCATAGAACTGTTCAGCTTCAGCTTCTTCAGTGTTACTGGTCAGGGCATAGACTTGGATATTCGTGATATTGAATGGTTTGCCTTGGAAACAAACAATGACCATTCTATCATTTTTGAGGTTGCATCCAAGTACTGCATTTTGGACTCTTGTTGACTATGATGGCTACTCCATTTCTTCTAAGGGATTCCTGCCCACAGTAGTAGATATAATGGTCATCTGAGTTAAATTCACCCATTCCAGTCCATCTTAGTTCGCTGATTCCTAGAATGTTGATGTTCACTCTTGTCATCTCCTGTTTGACCACTTCTAATTTGCCTTGATTCATGGACCTAACATTCCAAGTTCCAATGCAATATTGCTCTTTACAGCATCAAATCTTGCTTCTATCACCAGTCCCAGCCACAACTGGGTATTGTTTTTGCTTTGGCTCCATCCCTTCATTGTTTCTGGAATTATTTCTCCACTGATCTCCAGTAGCATGCTGGGCACCTACCGACCTGGGGAGTTCATCTTTCAGGGTCTTATCTTTTTGCCTTTCATGGGGTTCCCAATCAAGAGTACTGAAGTGGTTTGCCATTCCCTTTTCCAGTGGACCACTTTCTGTCAGACCTCTCCACCATGATTTGGGTCATGTGGAGGTGTCTTGGGTGGCCCCATGTGGCATGGTTTAGTTTCATTGAGTTAGACAAGGCTGTGGTCTGTGTGATCAGATTGACTGGTTGTCTGTGATTTGGTTTCAGTCTGTCTGCCTTCTGATGCCCTCTCTCAGTGCCTCCGTCTTACTTGGGTTTCTCTTACCTTGGACCTGGAGTATCTCTTCACGGCTGCTCCAGCAAAGAGCAGCTGCTGCTCCTTACCTTGGACGTGGGGTAGCTCCTCTCAGCTGCGCTTGTGTGCCGTCCCAGCCGCCGCTCTTCTAATACAGAATTTGATATATCATTAAGGGTGGCATCTTAAACCAGTGAGGAAAAAGTCTATACATACAATAATTGTTAGAGCAATGGAAAAGTCAAATGAGAGAGGTAACTTGGTGTCAGGAAGCATTTATAACAGGAGGCTTCCTGTGTGCTGTTTTGGATCTGTCAGGAATCCTTTGGTCCTTATTAATTCCTGAGTATTCAGGAGAAGCACGCCTTTCCCGGGGCTAAGGAATTCAGGCATTCCCTTTGTTAGTTTCTCATTATGGTGATAAGTATCCTCTTCTCTCTTCAATAGGAATCACCTTGTGTTTCCTAAGTCTGGAATTGTAATCTTTATCTTTGCTGAGAATAACTACCCTGTAAAACAGTATATATGACCACACCATGTTGATTAAAACACCTTTGCTCCATCAGAGCTTTGGTTCCCGTGTCTTTCTCTCTCTCTCTCTCTCTCTCTCTCTCTCTCTCTTTCTGGCTGATTCCCTGGAGCACGGAAGCTGGCTGTGTAACCCAGGGAATATTAGCCTCTTTACTTCTTTCACTCTCTCATCGTGGACTCCGGACCACCAAGTTCTGGTCCATTAAAGGACCAACAACTTGGGCCTAAACCTCACACTTTACATCAGAATGAATTCAACAAGAATTGAAGATTTAAATGATAATAATCAAGTCATGAAAGTGTTAATGGCTCCTGTCTGACTCTTTGAGACCCTGTGGACTGTAGCCCTCTAGGCTCCTCTGTCCATGGAATTCTCCAGGCAAGAATACTGGAGTGGGTAGCCATTTGCTTCTCCAGGGAATCTGCCTGACCCAAGTCTGAAACCCACACCACCTGCTTGACAGGTAGATTCTTCACCACTGAATCACCAGGGAAGCCCCTGAGGGGAAGAATACATGTGTGTGCGCTTAGTGGCTCAGCTGTGTCTGACTCTTTGAGACCCTAAGGACTGTAGCCCACCAAGCTCCTCTGTCCATGAAATTTTCCAAGCAAAGATACTGGAGTGTATCACCATTCCCTTCTCCAGGGAATCTTCCCAACCCGGGGATTGAACCTGGGTCTCCTGCATTGCAGGCAGATTCTTTACCATCTGAGTCACCAGGGAAACCATAAATGTTCCGTAAAGAAACATGGGGAAATTTCTTTATAATCTTAAAGTACAAAAGATATTTCCAATATTTCTAACTATAACTTAAAACATAAAACTTTAAAAGATATTGATAGCTTTGGTTTTGTGACATAGCAAAAAATGTATTTAGGACCAAAAAAAAGGTATAGAATACCTAGGAACAAATTCAACCAAGTAAGTGGAAAATTTGTATACTAAAAGCCAGAAAATATTGATGTAAAAAGATAAAAGATGACCTAAATAAATGGGAAAACATATTGTATTTATGGATTGAAAAACTTAATATTTTTGAGCCATCAATACTCCTCAAAGGAATCAAGAGTCAATAGAATCCCTACCAAAATTCCAATGGTCTTTTTGTAAAATGGAAAAGATTATCCTAAATTGATGTGGAATTAAAAGGGGGCTTGAATAGTCAGAACAATATTGAAAAAGAAGATCTAAGTTGGAGGACTCATACTTCTGAATTTCAAAACTTCACACAACTCTCTCACATCTCTATGAAATGGACACCAGTAGCCAAAATATAAAGACTGAAACTATAAAACTCTTCAAAGAAATTATAGGGGAAAATCTTTGATGTTTTGAGGTTTGGTATTCAAAGCATACCTAAAGCATTCTAAGCAAATGAAAAGACAACTTACAGAATGAGAGAAAATGTTTGCAAATTACAAATAGTAAGGGTTTAGTATCTGGTACACTTAAAAAAAAAATTTCACAGCTCAACAACACAAATACACAAAGTCCAACTAAATAGTGGGCAAAGACTTGAGTATACATTTCTCCAATTAAAGAATACTAATAACAGAAAATCAATGAAAAAATCCTCCATTAATAAAATGTTAAATTTAAAAAGTCATTAGTAAAATGCAAAACAACATTGCAAGTGATATC
Source organism: Muntiacus reevesi (assembly GCF_963930625.1). Lineage (NCBI taxonomy): Eukaryota > Metazoa > Chordata > Mammalia > Artiodactyla > Cervidae > Muntiacus > Muntiacus reevesi. The sequence continues at coordinate 39,581,088 of NC_089251.1, read as the reverse complement.
ATTCTATATGCACTAGAATGACTATAAAAATCAAAACAAAACCAAACAAATAAAAAACAAGTGCTGGTGAGGAAATAGAGAAATTGAATCTCTCATGTATTTCTGATAGAAATGTAAAGTGGGAAGTAGCTTAGCAGCCACAGAGGGAAGCAGTTTGGCAGTTCCTTAAAAATTTAAACATACAGTTACCATATGATCCAACCCAAATGTCCATCAGTGAATATTGGATACCAAATGTGGTTTATATATATGATAGAATATTAATCAGCTACTAAAAGAAATGAAGTACAGAGACATGATACAACATGGATGTATTTCCAAAACATGATAACTGAAAGAATCCAGACACAAAACTTACATTTTGTAGAATTTCATTTATATGAAGTGCCTAGAATAAGTAAATTTACAGAGACAGAAGGCCAAATGTTGGAAGGTGGCTCAGTGGTAAAGAACCTACCAGTAATGCAGGAGACACGAATTCAATCCTTGGGTTGGGAAGATACCCTGGAGAAGAAAATGGCAATCCACTCTAGTATTCTTGCCTGGGAAATCCCATAGAGAGAGAGGAGCCTGGAGGGTTGCAAAAGAGTCAGATAGGACATAAAGACAGAATGACAACAAGAGGTTGGAAAGTCAGGGAAATGGGCAATGACTGCATAATAGGAAATTTGGGGGGATGTTTGATAAAAATCTATTGAAACTAAATAGAGGTGCACAACACTGTGAGTTTATTAAATGACACTAAATTGTATACTTTGAATGTGAAAGTGATAGTCACTCAGTCATGTCTGACTCTGCCACCCCATGGACTGTAGCCTGCCAGGCTCCTCTGTCCATGGAATTTTCCAGGCAAGAATACTGAAGTGGGTTGCCATTTCCTTCTCCAAAATTGTACACTTTAAAATGATTAATTTTATGCTTATGTGAATTTCACCTCAAAAAAGAAAAAAGCTTTGACAAATAAAGGAAATTAGCACAAATTATGAACTTCAGTTGACAATATTTTATCAATATCAGTTGATTAATTGTGACAAATGTGGCATACTAATAAAAAATGTTATTAACCAAGGAAACTGGGAATTCTATCTTTACAATTTTGTGTAAATCTAAAACTATTCTAAATTAAAGGATTAATTATTTAGATGCAAAGAGAAGAACAAAATCAAAAAACAAGTGAAGACACAAAACCAGAAATGTAGATCAATGGAACAAAATAGAAAGCCCAGAAATAAATGCATGCACCTATGGACACCTTATCTTTGAAAAAATATGCAATGGAAAAAAGACAATTTCTTTAACAAGTGGTGCTGAGAAAAATGGTCAATCACCTGTAAAAGAATGAAACTACAACACTTTCTAACACCATACAAAAAATAAACTCAACATGGGTTAAAGATCTAAATGTAAGACCAGAAACTATAAAACTCCTAGTGGAAAACAGGCAAAACACTATTTGACATAAATCACAGCAAGATCCTCTATGACCCACCTCCCAGAGTAATGGAAATAAAAGCAAAAATAAACAAAGGGGACCTAATTAAACTTCAAAGCTTCTGCACAACCAAGGAAACTATAAGCAAGGGAAAAGACAGCCTTCACAATGGGAGAAAATAATAGCAAATGAGGCAAATGACAAAGAATTAATCTCAAAAATATACAAGCAGCTCATGCAGCTCAATACCAGAAAAATAAATGATCAAGTCAACAAATGGGCCAAAGAACTAAAACGACATTTCTCCAAAGAAGACATACATATGGCTAACAAACACATGAAAAGATGCTCAACATCACTCATTATCAGAGAAATGCAAATCAAAACCACAATGAGGTACCATCTCATGCCGATCAGAATGGCTACTATCAAAAAGTCTGCAAACAATAAATGCTTAAGAGGGTGTGGAGAAATGGGAACCCTCTTACACTGTTGGTGGGAATGCAAATGAGTACAGCCACTATGAAGAACAGTGTGGAAATTCCTTAAAAAACTGGAAATAGAACTGTCATACAACCCAGAAATCCCACTGCTGGGCATACACACTGAGGAAACCAGAATTGAGAGAGACACGTGTACCTCAGTGTTCATCACAACACTGTTTACAATAGCTAGGTCATGCAACCTAGATGCCCATCAGCAGATGACTGCATAAGAAAGTTGTAGTATGTATACACAATGGAATACTACTCAGCTATTAAAAATAACACATTTGAATCAGTTTTAATAAGGTGGATGAAACTGGAGCCTATTATACAGTGTGAAGTAACTCAGAAAGAAAAACACCAATACAGTATGTTAATGCATATATATGGAATTTAGAAAGATGGTAACGATGACCCTATATGCAAGACAACAAAAGTGACACAGATATAAAGAACAGACTTTTGGGTTCTGTTGGAGAAGGCAAGAGTGGGATGATTTGAGAGAATAGCATTGAAATATGTATATTACCATATGTGAAGTAGATGACCAGTCCAAGTGTGATGCATGAAACAGGGCACTCAAAGCCAGTGCACTGGGGCAACCCAGAGGGATGGGATGGGGGACACATGCACACTCATGGCTGATTCATGTCAGTGTATAGCAAAAACCACCACAATATTGTAAAGTAATTAGCCTCCAATTAAAATAAATTAATCAATTTTTTATTTATTATTTTCTCCTTTTTTCTTTATTTTATTTTATTTTATTAGTTGGAGGCTAATTACTTCACAACATTTCAGTGGGTTTTGTCATACATTGACATGAATCAGCCATCGAGTTACATGTATTCCCCATCCTGATCCCCCCTCCCTCCTCCCTCTCCACCCGATCCCTCTGGGTCCTCCCAGTGCACCAGGCCCGAGCACTTGTCTCATGCATCCAACCTGGGCTGGTGATCTCTTTCACCATAGATAATATACATGCTGTTCTTTCAAAACATCCCACCCTCACCTTCTCCCACAGAGTTCAAAGGTCTGTTCCGTACTTCTGTCTCTTTTTCTTTTTTGCATATAGGGTTATCATTACCATCTTTATAAATTCCATATATATGTGTTAGTATGCTGTAATGATCTTTATCTTTCTGGCTTACTTCACTCTGTATAATGGGCTCCAGTTTCATCCATCTCATTAGAACTGATTCAAATGAATTCTTTTTAACGGCTGAGTAATATTCCATGGTGTATATGTACCACAGCTTCCTTATCTATTCATCTGCTGATGGGCATCTAGGTTGCTTCCATGTCCTGGCTATTATAAACAGTGCTGCAATGAACATTGGGGTGCACGTGTCTCTTTCAGATCTGGTTTCCTCAGTGTGTATACCCAGAGGTGGTATTGCTGGGTCATATGGCAATTCTATTTCCAGTTTTTTAAGGAATCTCCACACTGTTCTCCTTTTAAAAAGACAAGAAGCACCAGTTAGAACTGGACATGGAACAACAGACTGGTTCCAAATAGGAGAAGGAGTATGTCAAGGCTGTATATTGTCACCCTGCTTATTTAACTTCTATGCAGAGTACATCATGAGAAACGCTGGACTGGAAGAAGCACAAGCTGGAATCAAGATTGCTGGGAGAAATATCAATAACCTCAGATATGCAGATGACACCACCCTTATGGCAGAAAGTGAAGAGGAACTAAAGAGCCTCTTGATGAAAGTGAAAGAGGAGAATGAAAAAGTTGGCTTAAAGCTCAACATTCAGAAAACTAAGATCATGGCATCTGGTCCCATCACCTCATGGGAAATAGATGGGGAGACAATGGAAACAGTGTCAGACTTTGTTTTGGGGGCTCCAAAATCACTGAAGATGGTGACTACAGCCATGAAATTAAAAGACGCTTACTCCTTGGAAGGAAAGTTATGACCAACCTAGACAGAATATTAAAAAGCAGAGACATTACTTTGCCAAAAAAGGTCCGTCTGGTCAAGGCTATGGTTTTTCCAGTGGTCATGTATGGATGTGAGAGTTGGACTATAAAGAAAGCTGAGCGCCAAAAAATTGATGCTTATGAACTGTGGTGTTGGAGAAGTCTTTTGAGAGTCCCTTGGACTGCAAGGAGATCCAACCAATCCATCTTAAAGGAGATCAGTCCTGGATGTTCATTGGAAGGACTGATGTTGAAGCTGAAACTCCAATACTTTGGTCACCTCATGCAAAGAGATGACTCATTGGAAAAGATCCTGATGCTGGGAGGGATTAGGGGCAGCAGGAGAAGGAGGATGAGATGGCTGGATGGCATCACCAACTTGATGGGCATGAGTTTGAGTAAACTCCGGGAGTTTGTGATGGACAGGGAGGCCTGGCGTGCTGCGGTTCATGGGGTCGCAAAGAGTCAGACACGACTGAGCAACTGAACTGAACTGAAAAATTAAGTGAATGTTTTCATATCCATTAGGAAGAGGGGGAAAGGAAAGTTGATCAAAAGTTAAACACAAAATATCTCCTAAATATATAATGAGATGTTAGCTTCTCTCATGAAAAGAGAGAGGCACATTAAAAACATCCTTATTGTTACATTTTTAATCACCAGAATGAAAAAAGTCTAAAAGTTTGACAGTGAACTCTTTGGTAATGCTGTGCAGAGGCAGCCATTTTATGTATGCAAACTGGTATAACTCTGTATTGTTCAGTTGCTCAGTCATGTCTGACTCTTGCAACCCCATGGACTACAGCATGCCAGGCTTCTCTGCCCCTCACCATCTCCCAAAGTTTGCCCAAGTTCATGTCCATTTCATCAGTGATGCCATAACTCTATAGAGGATAATTTATTAATATTGATCTGTCAGAATTACAAATGAATACCCTCACTGTCTCAGAAATTTCACTATGATAATCCACGTTACAAATATAGTTATACATGTAAGAAATGACATAAGCCAAATTTATCTATTTATCCCTGGTATTTTAAAATAGCAGATAGCTTCTAAAAACCCCAATGGTCCATCAATAGGTGCTGAGCAAATATTATTTATGGTACATTCATATAATGACATATTAAGCAGCTTTAAGAACAAAGCAATTCTTAGTTGCAGCATGTGGAATCTTTAGCTGTGGCAAGCAAATTCTCAGTTGTGGCATGTGGGATCTATTTCCCCAACCAAGGAAAGAACCTGGGCCACCTGCTATGGAAGCAAGGAGTCTTAGCCATTGGACCATCAAGGAAGTCCCACTTGACAACAGTCTTTAACCTAAAAACAGACAGAAAATTTTTTCATCCACCTAGAAATAAATTGTCACTCCTTGGGTTGGTTGTAGAAAATACTGACTATCCACAACCCACCAAAGTCCAAAATTCTACTCGTAGGACAGAAGGAACTACTGTTTTTTGTTTTTTTCTGGATTCCTTTAAATGTGCCTGTGTCCAGGGCAGGAAAAGTCTATGACTGGAGGAAGATATTGACTGTATCTTGGGGGAGGAGCAGGGGATTCTATTGGGTATTTTTCCCCCTGTCTGGAGGTACTCTGCTTTTTTAAAAAATTAACATTTGAACAATTATGCATATAATTTTCAAGCCTTTGAGAATTTAATCTGAGCATTTCATAACATGAAATTAGAACTAAACCAGAGACAAAACAGTCTTATGGTTTCCAACATGAGAATAAAAATAATAGAAGGAAGAGAAATGCATTTGGACTTGGTCTACAATTCCATTTCTGATAAGTCTGTGACTGTAACTCATAAATCTCTCCCCCTATCAAATACCAAGAAAGTACCTTTGGATTTGATTTTTAAACTGAACTTACAATTCACCACTGGGCCAAGAGATGACCATCAACAATTTTTTAAAAGAATTGGCTAAAGTAATTATCTTCTATAATTTCTTGATGTTTTGTGGCTAAAGGATTTTACAAAATCTTCTACTTTGGAATGAAGAAATGTCTTACGCTGCAGAGGAATCAATGGAAACAGATGTCTCTTCCACTCACCATAGAATGCCTCAGTATGGTGAAGGAGCTTGAGTTGACTTATCTATAATACAGGTATCACCCATAACTGTGAGGCAAGAATGTAATGAATTTAATTCTCCAGGGAAATTCAGCTCATTTCATGACCACTGAACTCACTTGGGGAGTTGGGGAAGGGAGAAATGACTATCAAATATATCTATTTCTGGCATCCAGTTGCATAGAAAAGTATGTCAGTTAAAATATGTTAAACCAATTTTTTCAGGTAATGTTTAAAAAAACAGCAACACTGACAAGTGGATAGAAATCACTCATCTTGACAAGTGATCATGCAAATTAGGGACGATGCATGAAGTGTGCTGTATCACTGAGGAATGGGGACTGGGAATAAATTCACTACTGATTCAAAGAATAACATGACAGGTGTGTTGTGTTCCAGGTTAACTCTCTCCAAACTAGAGTTTAAGCCATGCCCTGGTCCTATGCAAAGACACAGGGGAAAAATCATGAGAAATGCTCTGAGGTCCCAGGTATTTTGATCCTCAGGGAAATTTCAAAATATGTAAGATTTTAAGGCCTCTTGAAATCAATACGTTATGCTCTTGCCTTTTTTCCCTTAGGTTTTTTGTAGCTCAAATCTCAGTAGAACCTTTATAATAATTTAATTTTTGCCCATATTCACTCTTATGTCTACACTGAAGCATACAAAGTACATTTATATTCCTACATTTGGGAATATAAAGTAAGTCTTTGCCACCTTGACTCTGAAGTTGATCAACTGTTTCCACCTTCAACATGATTTTTCTCTGCATTCTCTGTAGCACTTAACGGTCGTCAGCTTTAATCCTGCCGTGTGGTATTTTCCAGGCATCTCATTGTTCCTTTTCAAGGGTGTTGCTTCTGTCTAGCCCTTCCTGGGTCCACCAAAACTCTGATCCAGTACTGTGTAGACCATGAGCTGTCTAAGACACCCATTATTTTGGATGATGTCTTGCCACTGACCATATTACTGTGTCTGCATTTAGGAGGGTGTGATGAACAATTTTTTAGTAATAGGGCCAAATATCTCCTGTGAACCAGAAACTCCACATCTCACACTTGTCTTTTTAATAGGTCATCTATTTATTTTCAGGGAGTTCAGTCTGGCACTCTCTGATGACCTGGAGGGATGGGACGGAGCAGGGGAGAGAGGCTAAGGAGGGAGAGAATGTATGTATAATTATGGCTGATTTGCATTGTTGTATGGTGGAAACCAACACAACTTTGCAACAATTAAAACTTTTTAAATTTAAAAATAGGAAAAAAAAAATGCATGCTGTTTGTTGTCTCCTGACAAAAGAATAGAGTTTGTATAATTTCTCATGCTGAACAATTTAAAAAATCAACAAGCAAAATGAAATGTGATTAAATCATGATTTAACTTTCCACATACTTTGTCTTAATAGTGATAAAAGGAAAATCTAGGAAAGCCAACTACCATCAATTTCTTCTGGACTGTGCCTAGCCCCAGATCCTGGTAACTGAGTATGGTTCACAAAATGATGCTCTTCTAGAGCCATTGTTCTTACCTTGAGTTTCATGAATGACCTTCAGGGAGTCCTTTAACTTCCTGGAAACATTTGCAAAGCTTTGTGCACTTTATTGAGGAAGGGCACTTCTATATCATGTTCTCAAAAAGGTCAATGACCCTAAAACGGTAAGAACATCAGTTTAGAATCTCACCATCTACTTGTAGATAATTTTAGTTGAATCTCATCACTTAATTTTAGATGAATGAAAGTAATATTACAAGTTATTAGCTTATCCATTTAGTATATATTCATGGAAAGAAGCAAAAGTGAAAGTCGCTCAGTTGTGTTCGACTCTTTATGACCCCATGGAATATAAAGTCCACGGAATTCTCTAGGCCAGAATACTGGAGTGGGTAGCCTTTCCCTTCTTCAGGAGATCTTCCCAACCCAGGGATCGATCCCAAGTCTCCTGCATTGCAGGTGGATTCTTTACCAGCTGAGCCACAAGGGAAGCCCAAGAATACTGGAGTGGGTAGCCTATCCCTTCTCCAGGGGATCTTCCCATCCCAGGAATCAAACTGGGGTCTCCTTCTTTGCAGGCAGATTCATTACTGTCTGAGCTATCAGGGAAGCCCTTCCATATACTCATGGAGTATTTTCCAATGCCAAGTACAGTCCAAAGTGTTAGGGAGATAAAGATGGTTAAGCTCAAAGAAGGAAATAGTGGAAGCATTTTCTGAACAAAGAAAACCAAACAGAATTAGGTTGAGGGTGACTCTCCTTTAAGTTTTCTGACACTAATTTGACACTCTGTTCTTTTGAAGGTTGGTTATCACTGCTAGTGTATACTTTTAATTGAGTTACCATAATAACTATAAATCACATCAATTAACATTAACTTCTATTGTGGCAGATATAATTAAGAATACATATGTGACTATTTCTGCCTTTTATAATGAGCTTTCATTGTAATCACTATTGGAGCTACAGTATTAAGCATAATTACTAAGTATTCTACTAGAACATAGAATTACTTTATAATTATATGATATTTTCCTAAGCATAAAGCATGTAGTTACTTTGGGAGTAAAGCACAAGAATGACATTCAGCAATCCATTACATAATTGATAATCCTTGCTAATAAATATGAGTTAACATACATAAACCCTGGGCGTCTTAAATTCCAAAACAAAGTCAGTCGTCAGCCTTTTTTGAAAAGGAAACACCTTATTCAAAGACTCTAATTCCGGGGGGGGGGGGGGGGGGAGGTGCAGGCACGGAACGACTGAACACATGAATCATTTGGTTTTGGAGTCCCAAAACAAAGCAGATGGCATTAATTGCATCCGTCGAGAAGCAAGTATGTGTTTTTAACACACTAGAATGGGATTTTTGAAAACAGTTATATCTTGGTCCATAGCTAACAGTTTGGCAGATAGAAGCTTTCTAATAGGAGCTTTTGAATGTGTTTTCCAAAATATATTTTTAGCTCTAAAAATCTATTTTCTAGCAAATGCAGAAGTTACATGAAAGAAAGAAGGAATTTCTGGGGGAAATAAAGTTTCCTCAAATTCTGGGACTTATTAACAAATTATTCCAAAATATTATAGCAATCGATAAGCCAGGACAAAATAAAGCAGCAGATAGCAATGGTCCATGTTGAGTGGCATAAGGAATCAGAACACTGAAATTATTCAACAAGACGGATTAATTTCCTAGGACTGTCATAACAAATTCCACAATTTTGGTAGCTTAAAACATCAGAAATTTTTATAATTCTGGAGGCCAGCACCCAAAAACGAAGGTATTGGCAAGATGGAATACTTTTTGGAGGCTCTGCAAAAGAATCTGTTCCTTGCCTCTAGCTTCTGACGGCTATGGGAAATCCTTACCGTTGATTGGCTTAGTGAGGCATCCTCCAGTCTCTGCTTCTGTCTTCACATGGCCTTCTTCCCTATGTCTGTCCCTTCTTTTTTTCTTCCTCTTATCCAGACACCATCACTGGATTCTGAATCTGATCTGATTTAGAATGATCACTTATTGAGATGCCTCATTCCATTATAACTGTAAAGACTCCTATTCCAAATAAGATCACATCTCCCACATATGTTCTGTGGGTACACATTCAACCAGTGACATATTAATGTGACTATAACATTTCAAAGGAGTCAGAGAGGTGAGATGTCAAGATAAGGCTAGAGCTTTAGCAATGAAGATCTTAGACCTGAAAATGATCTCTGGAGGCAAAGCAAGTATCCTCTAGCCACTCGACCTGTAGGAAATTATCAACACTTAACACAAAAAACAACTAATGCCAAGGAAGCAAACTAATTTGACAAGTATGATCACTCAGGATGTGATAAAAGGATCAGAATGAAAGTGCTTTTTTCACATCACCTCATTCAATGAAGGAAGGGCAACTTAAAGGTGACCTTAGGGGTAGGTCAAAGAGGAAAGAGGGGAAGACACTGAGAATATGCTAGGAGAAGGAAAATGGTTTCGGTTTGATGGCATTACCAGCTCTGGCCACTTTAATATCTCCATGAAGCTTTAACCAGGACTTTATTTTACATCCCTCCAACTATTGCTTTTGTCTGCACTCATGTTATCACTGCCCAGTTAACACTAAGAATAGTGCTAAATAAATATTTTCAACTTGTCATAAACTAAATTGATTTAATTATACGTGGGTACCTTGGGACCCTGTTTAGGTTAGACTGATACATGCGTAATTCATATGACATGGGATTTGTTTTGAAAGTGCATGTCTCAGTTTTGGAGTTCAACAACATTGATTCATTAATCAAACATTTAGAAACACAGTTATACACTTTGAAAAATAGTTCAAGGACACATACATGGGATCCAATATAGTATTTCTAACTGTTCTTTTGATTTAACCATGACTTTTGGGCAGGGATGGACTTCCCTGGTGGCTCAGGCAGTAAAGCATCTGCCTACAATGTGGGAGACCCAGGTTTGATTCCTGAGTTGGGAAGATCCCCTGGAGAATCAAATGGTAACCCACTCCAGTACTCTTGCCTGGAAAATCCCATGGAGGGAGGATCCTGGTAGGCTACAGTCCATGGGGTCGCAAATAGTTGGACACGAGCAATTTCACTTTCACTTTTCACTTTTGGGCAGGGATAATAATGGAGAAGGGCAGCACATGATCTCTATAGCAACTACTGAACAATACTATTGTAACTGGAAAGAAGCCACAGATGATTTGTAAACCAATGGATGTGGCTGTGTTCTCACAAAACTTTATTTACAAATCTAAGTGACGGGCCTTATTTGGTCCAAGGATTGTAACTTAATGACTTTCGCATTTGAGCCAACAATTAAAAATTATACTTATACTGTGAATCCTTAAATGGTATCTTCTGGATAATTAAAAATTTTCACTTAATGGTACCTCCAGTCCTATAGTCAGCTCAACCAGTGCTTAAACCATTGGCATGGTATTTCCCTCCTTTACTGTCCGTGGCCAGGCAATTTTTGTGTCAAGAGCACTATTTCCACTCCATTCACTCTTTCTCAGGGAAGTCCCTATTGGTATGCTATTTCTTCAGGCTCTTATTCACTGTTTCATTTTTAGTTCTTTCCTTCTTTGTTATCTCTTGCAAACCATGGATGGAGTCATCCTTCTACAACATATCTGAGAAATATTCAAGAAGTGAGGCTTCTATGGAGTAATCTATGTTAAAACTGTAAAGTGCTAGATAAATATGAGTAGTAGGATTCAGAATAGTAGGGAAAAAACAGAGAGTAGCATTTAGACCATTTATCCTGTTATTCAAGAGTTTCTAAAGTCTGGCCATGGATGAATCCAAGTCAATTCAATTCAGCATTGGACAGGATAGTAAAGCATTTAAGAGGCTGTGTTTTAAAGCAGACCATCTGCTTTCAAATCTAGGCTCCATAAATACTAGCTCTGTGACTTGTATGAGTTACTTAACTTCTGACAGTGGGGATAGTAACAGTTCTTACCTCATAGGATTGCTATGAAGATTAAATTAATTTTTTTGGATATGTTCTGGCACATCGTAAGTGTCATTATGTTTTCTTTATCATTATTATCATCAGCAGCAGCATCATACACCAGTTACAAACCAGTAACATTGCTATTTCTAAATACCTATTGAATTCCTTTTATAACTATGTGTTGTTCTAGGTGCTGGGGGTGCAACAGTGAAAAGGGAGATTAAGTATTTGCCATTATTATGCCTTATTAGTCATTGGTTTATTCAACCAATATTCACCCAGCACCTTTGATGTGCCAGACATTTCTAAGCATTGTGACAGCTGTTTATTAAGCCTGACAAATTCTCTGCTCTCATAAACTTATATTTAGTCATTTAAGTGTGGTCTTTTCATCTTAACTATGAGTCCCTTGGGGTCAGTAACTATATTTAATCAGCCCAATATCTTAGGAGCCTACAAAGAGACTATCTCATAGTGATTATTTCATAAATATGAAATTAGTGAATTGATAAATGAATGAGAGAATGAAACAAGCACCTATATTCACTAGTCACAAATAGGTTAGCAGCAGCTAAACTTGGGTGAATTTTAAATCAACCACCTTTGTTAGAAACACACCACACACTATCCTATGAGATTCTAACTGGGGACCCTAACATACACCCTTTTTCCTAATATGGAGGATCAAGCTTCATAGGCAGTGTTCATGGCAGAGAGAAGAGGTGGAGCTTCCCAAGAAATAAGATTCCAAAGGGAAATATTAAATACAACATGGAGACTCTGCAGGATTTGCAAAAATAGAGGTTCTGGCTAAATAACTTGAGTCAGTTTTGCTTTCTATGTTGGTTAAGAAGGAACCATAAAAAGGACAAAAGATTTAGAATTCTAAACAACCTATAGACCATATCTAAAACAACTTTTAAAGTCTTGGGTCAATTAAATATTTCTCATTCTAGAGTAAGAATGATATTGAAAGAAGCATAAAAAAAGCTTTATTAAAAAATGCAAATTGTACTTATACTTTGTGGTATATAAACAACAAAGAAGGACAAAAAATTTACAATAAATTTGTATAGTGTGAAATCTATAAAAAAATATGGAATCATTATGTTGTACACCAGAAACTAATATAATATTGTAAGACAAGTGAAAGTGAAAGTCACTCAGTTGTGTTTGACTCTTTGTCACCCCATGGACTATACAGTCCATGGAATTCTCCAGACCAAAATACTGGAGTTGGTAGCTGTTCCCTTCTCCAGGGGATCTTTCCAACCCAGGGAATGAACTCAGGTCTCTCGCATTGCAGGTGGATTCTTTACCAGATGAGCCACTGGGAAAGCCCTAGAATACTGGACTGGGTAGCCTATCCCTTCTGCAGGGGATCTTCTGACGCAGAAATCGAACCAGGGTCTCCTGCATTGCAGGTGGATTCTTTACCAACCGAGTTACCAGAGAAGACACTACTTCAATCAAAAAAAAGAAAGAAAGAAACAAAGAAGGAAAATAAACATCTTTGGGAATGGTTCCATTGTAGTTACATGCAAGACCACAGAGTATGAACACAGCGAGATGAAGGCCGTATTCAAATGTTGGGAAGAATAAAAGAAAGGGGAGACATTTGGTGTTTTTCTTTTGTGTGGATTAAGTGAAATGAGTACTTTTGATGCTTTTTGAAAGCCTGGAGTATATTGCTCAATCTGGAAGAGGTTTCCTGAAACAGTTTCAGAAATCCAGTCTGACCCATTTTCTTCAGCCATGCTTCTGGGAAGCCTTATCAGCAAGGAAATGGCTTTAGAGGGAAATGATTCTGAGACCTTTTGGCTGGCCCCATGTGCAAATTATCAGACAGTATGCAAATGGAGAACAGTAATACATGCAGCAACTGCAACATGAAACGTTCCATTCCTCCTCTTGAACAGAAAAGGAAGAGTTATAAGTGTCCCAAATCTTAGAAACCTTACCAGGAAAGGAAGAATTATGTAAAGTCTTTGCTAAGGCTCAGGGAAGCAGTTAACCACATTAGCCTCTATTGATAAAGTGCTTGGGGTAAAATTTGCTTTCTGCAGTATTGGCCTAAATTTCTAAAGAGAAAAAAAAAAAAGGTGGTTGTTATTTTTCCTTAGGTAACTGTTATGATCATAAAGGTAAGTAAAAATGGGAAGCTTTTGTGATAGGCTAATGATTACATCTTTTGTTTGTTGTTGGAAGATGTTTTAAGATTCAACTGTACTCAGTGATTTGTTATAATCTTTAAGAGAAAAGAACCTGAAAAGGAACATATCTATGTGTATGTATATAGGTCTGTGTGTGTAACTGAATGGCTTTGCTGTACATTTGAAGCTAGCACAACATTGTAAATCAAGTATATTTCAATAAAATTTAATCAATCAATCAATCAATTTTCTAAAGAGAAAAAAATACTTGGATTATGTGTGCTCTAGGAAATTCTTTACAAGGAGTCAGGATGGAAAGGTGAGAGACACTACTTTGCTAAGAAAATACAGCTGATATGTCTCCATAAGAGAGTTCATAAGGAGCAAAGCTGTGAGTTTACTGGGCTCCAATTTGAACAGGGGACCACGTATGTACTGTGCTTGCTAGTCCGTCAGGAAAAAAATAAAAGAAATTGCCTAGAATGAAATCTACCTCTTTCAGAGATAAAATTTACATGAAATATGGTTATAACATTATTTACATTCTGTAGTCATTAGGGATAAAGAGAATTCTTGCAGATCTATCTTCCTAAACAACAAATTGAAAATCCTTTGTGATAAAATCTCTCCACACTGTGATTTTCAGTTCTGTCAGATACTATAGAAAAATGGTTCCAAGTTAGCATAGCTCTCCTCCACTCGCTCACTCATGCATACTCTCTGGAATTTAGATCCTGATGCTTTCTTTCAACTCCATGTAGCTGTTATATTTCCTACTCGTTATGCTATGTGAGTTTGTGTTTTGGAGAGATCAGAATAAAGTTCAGAAAACAAGCTAATTTGATGATATTATTTTAAAATTGATTTCTTTAAAAGGGTTATTGCTATCATGAAATGAATTTGGTATTTGATCTTGGTATCTTCACAAATACACACAGAACAGGGAAAAAGATTGGTTGGATGATCACTGTTTACAATAATCCATGGATTTAATTGACTTCCAGTTTCCCAATTGTCTTTTCAAGCCACAGTGCCGCTGATGTTCGTATATTTTAACTTTTTAAATGTGCAATATGGCTCATATAGAAAGATAAATGGAAGACAGTGGTCTAGGAAGATTAACATAATTAAGCTATGATGTTGTGTGTGAAAAAAGCATAATGGTCCCGTTTCTTCAGCAGGAAGGGAGGATGGTTCCTTTCCCTCTCTTTGCATAATAGGAAAGAAGACGTGATTATTGGTGGGTGATCAGTGGAAACCCCGCTTGTGAGAGAGATCCATGCTATGTGGAAAAGATTCCAATTAGACCTTGTTTCTACTTAAAAAAACAAAACAAACAAACAAACCCTCACAATTGATGTATGAAACTGAAGTGGTTGTATTATTGAAAAATTATGGACTAGTCAGTCAGCAACTTTGGAAGAAAGCTCAGATTTAGAAAAGGATAAGTATAAGCAAAAACTGCATGAACCTTCACAATGCTTAACAGTCAGGGCAGGGCCACTGCTGCTGACAGTGTGGAGGCTTCCCTACAATGGTCTTTGGACAGAGTACAATGGTCAGAAAAAGATAATAAAGAGGCTAGAACATACACCATCTGGTCTAACAGAAGGGAAGATGGAAAACCTCAACGGGGAGTTGGAATTATTATGGAAAGCCAGACGGTGAAGCATTGATAAAGATTATTTTGTTGATTAGGTGATATCCTATGATTTATGCTATGGACAAGGAAAACCAAATACTTTTTTTGGAGTATGTGAAACCAGCGTATACTATAGAGCTATAATTGTTTCTGATTCTGGATTCAGAAACATCTCCTTGTCAAGCAGAAGAAGAGGCCAGACTAAGAAAGAGGGTTTCCTGAGCACAGGAAAACTCTATGCATTCTGTAGAAGCAGAGGCCTCATGATGTGACTGGTTCTCAAGTGTTGACAGAGGATCAGGTACTAGTGGGAATGAAATATCACAAATGCGCTTCTTAAAAACAACAGCAACAACAAACAAACAAACCCTCAAAGTTGCTGACATGAGTGGTGCCCTGAAGGACATACAAAGTCAGGTCAATCAGGCTAAGAAGATAGATCTAATGGATCCCACATGACTACAGGACAGGTGGGGTATTGTTTACTCAAATTAGAAATCAGCCTCTGGGATGATCGATCTGAAATGGCCAAGGTTTCTTAGGACGAGTAGAGGCATATTTTCTAAAATTAGTTTTTCACATGCAATCTTCTTAGTGTTTTATCTCTTTTTATCCTCTCTCTCTCCCAATATGATTTTCAGTCTTTCCTAACAGAAGTCATGTCTTCCCAGTGGATCAGGGTGGCAAGGAAAACATCAATACCCAGAATGACACAAAACATCTCAGTGACTGGCAATTATCACAACCCCCTCCCTGTATGGTATTTCCTTGTTTACGACTTCTCTCACAACAGAGCTGGCCTTTGTTATGTGCTCACCAGGTACCAGGGATTGGGCAAAGAACATTATACAAATTAATCTTTAATTTTAGTACACTAATCTCACATTCAACTCAAAACAGCTTTATGAACCAGGAAACACTATTGTGCCCATTTTAAAATATATTTAGGAAACCAAAGATTTCCCTAAAGCCACCAGCTAATCTTTGCTGGAATCCAAATTTAAGCTCAGTCAAATTCCCAAGTTCTCACTCTTACCCACTGCTTGATACTATCTCAATTATTTGCCTCCTTATCTCAATTTTAAAGATGAGGAAACAAGTTCTGAGAATCTGGTGCTTTCTATTAAGCAATGGACTTGAACTTGATCTCAGAACTTTGGGCTCTGAATCTAGTTCCTTTACCCTTATATCATCCCACTGCTCTATATCTGCTTGATAAATAACCATATCCTCTGAGAGAGAATGCCATGAGGCACCTCATCTCTCTCTTTAATATCTCATTTTCATGAGAAGCAAATTTCATGAGCATCCAAACCTGTCACTTTTCTTTTTGCAAAACATTGTCACATGGAAATATTTATAAGGTGTTAACTGATCATTAGAAGGTGAACTTCCCCACTGTCTCAATTGTAAAGAATTCACTGGCCAATGCAGGTGAATCTCTGTCAATGCAGGGATCACTTAGGCTTGATCCCCAGGTAGAAAAGATCCCCTGGAGAAGGAAGAGAAGGAATGCCCTCTCCAATATTCTTGCTGGGAAATTCCACGGAGAGAGGAGCCTGGCGGGCTACAGTCCACGAGGTCACAAAAGAGTCGAACACGACTTAGCAACTAAACAGCAGCAGCAATCATTAGAAGGTGTTGGAAACATTCATTTTCCTTCTTGATGACAGCAAATGTCAGCTGATTCTCAGCCTATGTACTAAATATTGTATCGGTTGGCCAAAAAGTTTGTTCAGGATTTTCCATATGATGTTTAATTGTTTGAGTATGGGCTACCCTACCATTGCTTTGACTGGAGGTTCAACCTGAGCAAGAATGATAAAGGATTATTATCACCGGTGAAGCATCTGTTTCACCAGTGAGACAGTATACATGCAGGTACAGCTATTTGTTTCCCCATTCTACCCCAAACAGTTGCAAGGGAATCACATGGAGCATCAAAAGTGTTACCTCCTGCAATTCATAAAGTTGCACTGAATAGAATTATCACCTTGAAATTACAGGGTAAAACTCCCTATACAAAAACAGATTAAAGACAAATTAGACTGTGGGCCAGGTCACTCTGATTGTTAATTAGTGATAATGGAAATACAATTAGCATAATGAGTTCCAATTACTGTATATGGAGAAATATGAGCATACTGCTTTCATAAATCTTGGTTCCAGGAAAAAATAAAATGCATCTGGTTTAACAAAGCATGCCCTTCTCTTCTGCAGAAAGCTTCCTAGTATATATCTTTTTGTGAAGCTAAATCCTTCCTCTGATGGGTTTTGATTTGGGAAAAAAAAAAAAAAAGAGGGGTGACAGAATGGATTTGCCCCGTCTGATAGCTGAGCAGTTTTGTATTAGCTCAGCTTCTGTTTTAAGCTTCCTAGAAAATCTAACCATCTGTTTCTCCAATCATGGGTTAAAAACACTGGGGAGAATCATAGACCATTGCATCAAATGTGCTTATTGTCTTTGAAATGTTGGTGAGACCCCCTTTCTGCCTTTGATAAGCTGTGAAATTGGAAAGCCAATTATAGTCACATATTTACACAAATCTGAACAGCTTTTTGAAAACTCTGTAAGAATGAGTGAATGAGAAACAACAGCTTTACACAGAGTGAGAGGAGGATGCCTTTGGGTGTGTTAATGAACTCTTATTTTTAAGAGTTGCTCTAAGAGTCTGGATATTTATTTTCATCTTGGTCTTACACTAGCTCAACTTTTCATTATAGGCACTGATCTCTCAAGATGCTCAGAAGGTCCATCAGCTTAAAGCACAGCATGGCAATTCTGCTGTCTTCTCTCTTAGAATCTTTCTTGCTACTTTCTTGCTATGAATGTGCAACTGTTGACGGATTACATTCCAAGGCTGGTTAAAACCCAGGCCATTTGGCCAATGAATGGTAATGAATGTGGACTGCTCAGCGCGCACAGGTGACATTACACCTTGCATTGGGGGAATGTGCCAACTTCCTTGTTGTACCCTGTAAATCTGAGAGATGCCATTAACCTTTACAGTGAATCCCCATGGATGGTTGCAATGGTGAATCTCAGTAGTAATTGCAAAGACAAAAATGCCCCAGCATGCCTATATTCCCTGTAAGGATCTGTGAAGCAGGCAAGTGGGCTACTCCAGAGCCTTTTCTCAACCGCTGTCTTAATTTATTTTCCACTGTCAGTCTGTACCCAGGCCATGGTGCTTCAGAATGTTCCAAACATGCACAAGTAGCAGATCTTGCAAAGCACTCAGAGCAATTCACCCCTCTCCTTTTTGCCTGACTGGGATTTTGCTATAAAAGAGAACAGTGATAAATCAAGACCAGAGGATCTACTAAAATAGCTGAGTTCATTGAGAAGAAACCTTCTCGTCCCTACCTTTGTCATTTACAGCCGTCTTTCCATCAGGATTTTGATTGTGGTTGTCATATTTTTAACCTAGTCAAGTCCCCTCAGTCTGTCTGGAAGCATTGGTAAACTGGATTATTCAATAAAAGAAATGCTTGTCAGGCATCATTCTCCTTCAGCAGTGTGAGATGCTTTCTCTAAAAACGGTTTTCACACTATGACTATCTCTCCTTGGCACACACACGCACACACAGAAGCACGCATGCACACACACAAGTGGAATCCAAATGATCATTGACTCTTTGTCAGCCTGTATTTATGATGGGAGGTATGGTAGTGCTTAAAAAGGTAAATTTCTCTCCCCAGTATTTTTGTTATTAAGTTATATTAGGATCTACACATCTTTATAGATTTACACAAGGAAAGGCAATGCATCGAGGGGCACGTAAGGGTCCTGGAAAGAAGACTGACTTCCTGGACACTGGAAAGTGTCTCATTGACAAACACAACAATGTGTATTTGATAAATGCTGATAATGCTGGATACTTGGTAAATTACTCCTGGCAGGGTCTTGGGTAAACCACTGAAACTCGCTGGACCTTGTCTGACTTATGAGGGATTTTGCGTAGATGTTCTCAAAGATTTCTTGATTCTTAAGGGCCAAACTCTTACACCAGGAGTTCTGAAATAAATGTTAAAGACTTGTAAATCTACCTAAAGAGATGTCTGTTTTCATCCATCTGTATCACTTAGAATTACATTAAGCTATACCTAACAGAAAAGCCCTGACAGAAGAGAGATCCATACCTGCGTCCAGGACTGGTAATCTTCAGAGGGCTTCCAGCCTCAAAGGACATTGTTCCAGATGGTAGTTGGCCCTCTAGCCATCACATCCATATTCTGCACAGAAAGAGAAATTGGGATTGGAAACAAAAGTATGAATGACCTACAAAGTTAGTGTTTTAAGGAGCTTTTCAAGAATCCCCACATGATGAACTCTCTTTCTATCTCACTGACATCAGCTTTTGTGAGAGAGACTGGGAAATAGAGAATTTTACCTGAATGCATTGTGGCTGAGAATAGACCCAGATTCTATTAGGAAGAAAGAGAAGAAGAATGGATTTTGAGTAGACTATTGGTAGTATCTGCCATGTTATTTCTTTTTTATTTAAAATATTTTTAACACATGCCTCCTGGTTCTAGGAAAGAGCCCATCCAACATAGAGAAGTCCTATCCAATTTGATACCTACCAATCCATCTCAAAGCAAATTTAAAAGTTTATTTAAATTCTTAAAAATAATTCTCACTTTTAGGTGATACTAAAAGTGAAAAGAAAAGCATTTTTGCTGGTTTTTTTTTTTTTTTTAAATACAAAGCTAATGAGACTATAACAGTCAATGTATGGCAAAATCAATACAATATTGTAAAGTAAAATAAATTAATTAAAAAAAGAAAAAAAATCCATCCATTCTTTTAAAATTATCTGCATTTTTGTAAAAACTGATCAGATTTTTCCCGTAATTAATTTCATTGAATTAAAATAACAAAGGAATCATTTTATTATGTGTCAAAGTGTCAATTGGATGAAAAAATTTGTTAATGAACTTTTATTTTTTACATGAAAATATTCCTATTGTCTGAGCATGCAATACAAGATGGAAAGGCATCTGAGGGCTTCTCTCACTCAGTGATGAGTCTTCTGTTTTGCTCCCCCCAAATTTAGCTAATGTCAAATCATCCTCGGAAGTCTTAGTTTAAAATATGAGCAGCCCACTCAGAAAACAGCATTCCGGTCTATTGATTCCAAATTAATTTTACTTTTTGGCAGTTTACTTTTTAAGAGTTCTTACTGATTTCCTCCATTCATCATTTTTGGGTGTAGAGCAAAATGCAAAGAACTGTACATATATATGGTCTTACCTGGTGAAATTATTTTATGGAGGGCAGACTTTTGGGAGCTCAGACTACTGAGGGTTATATTAATAAAATGAGATGACATGGGAATGAAATTTCTATGTAGTCTTTTGTATCAGCCTATGGTGGCCCATAAATCAATTTTCTCCAGGCTTTAGCAAAAAAAGAACAAAAAGTTGTTTTTTCTTTTCTGTTTTCTTTTTACCACGCAATGAAAAACTAGATTCCTCAAGTATTTTGGATGCTTCAACATAGAACTTCATTTTAGTATTTCACAATAGAATCCAAACCTGGATAACATAACCAAAAGTGAACTTACTAGAAGAATATCAGATAGCTGATAGAACTCAAAGCAGGACTAGAGAACCAGGCCCCCAAACAGACAAATCTTAGGCAAGTGAAGAGATAATGGCAACAGGAACCAGGCAACAGTTTCATCTGTCACCCTCATTAAAGGCATGAGCTTCAGTGGTTTTTTGATGCTTGCTTCTGTCCACTCAATGACAGATAATCTGATTGGCCTTGCTGAGGAAGGTGCCCACTTCCTGGCCTAAGGAGGTCTAGAGTGTGCAGTTTGATTGACAGCAACCTCAGGACTACAATGGAAGGGAGGTGATTCCCCCAAAGTGTGCTGAGTTTGCCTTAAATAAGATGATTTGATATATTCTTTAAAATGCCGATAGACACTGTTACAGTGCTTCTCAGACTTTAATGTGTACATTATTTTTCTGAGTTTCCTACTAACTTGCCCATTCTGACTCAGTAGATCTGGACTGGGGCCTGACATTCTGCACTCCTGCATCACCCAGTGATGCTGTGGCCCTTTGGAGCAGCCTTTGATAGTAAGGCTTTCTAACAGTGACTACGAGTTCTTAATCCACATATACTTTCTTTTTGTTTTAACTGCAGTATAATTACATATATTAAAATGAATAGAAAGTGAAAGTGAAGTCGCTCACTTGGTCCAACTTTTTGCGACCCCATGAACTGTAGCCCACCAGGCTCCTCCATCCATGGGATTCTCCAGGCAAGAACACTGGAGTGGGTTGTCATTTCCTCTTCCAGGAGATCTTCCCGACCCAGGGATCGAACCCAGGTCTCCTGCATTCCAGGCAGACGCTTTAACCTCTGAGCCACCAGGGAAGGTGGAATGAATAGAAATTAGTCTAAATTTTAGTTTGTGTTTACAAACCAGTGTAACTGACAGCCAAAAACAAGCATCACTCTCTCCCTAGAGATTTCACCCATGTCTTTCTTTTGTCCCTTTCCAATGTGGAGCCATTATTATGATTTCTATTCTCATCAACTAGTCTTGCCTGTTCTTGAATGTCACATAAATGGGGTCAAGCAATACACAAAATTTTGTGTCCAGTTTATTTTATTCAACATGATGTTTACAAGATTCATCTATGCATTTGTAAAAACCTATGATTCATTCCATTGTATTGGTGAGTAGTATTGCATTCTATAAATTTGAGATAACATTTATCATTACTTCTTTTGATGGAAATTTGGGTTGTTTCCAAAATTTTGCTCTTATGAATAAAGCTGCCAAGAATATTCCTGTAAAAGTCTTTTATGAGCATATATTTTTAGTTTCTTCAAGGTAAACACCTAGAAATGAAATAGCTGGATCATAAGGTATGTTTGTGTTTATCTAAGAAACTGACAAATAGCTCCCCACAGCAGCTATACCATTTTATACCCCTACTAGCAGAATATAAGAGAATTCCAGCAGACCTGCATTTGGTGTGACTTTGCGGTCTTTTGCATTTTAGCAATTCTAGTACAAAGATGAATCATTGTGGTTTTAAGTTGCAATTCTTTGATGATAATCCGTGTTGAGCATCCTTGCACACAAATATTTTCTTTCACCTTTTACCTAATCTCATATGCACCTTTAAAATATTGTCTCCCTTTAGATCTAGAAAACATTTTGTTTACAAATTGACCGCATGATAGAATTTCAGACTGACTTGTATTTGCTCTTTTAGACTTTGCTTACCTTTTCACAGTCATTCCTAACAGAGAATTTTGGTTTTGAGTATCTTAGTATGAGCTGCTGGATATGGTAACAATATTTTATCATTAAAAATAATGCCCAGTTCTTTCTCTGATGGTATTTAAATTTGCCATCCCAGGCTCTTGTAGTCAAATATATTGATAATGTCCCATGTGTGTTCTCTGACACTTGGGTGTAATTGTGGTGAACTTTGAATTCCCATCTTAAGGTCAGTTATTAACTATTGATGGATTCTCCTTTTCTCCACTTAATGCTAAAGTATTCATACTAACCAAGACAAATGGGAGCGGCTAAGGAGTTTTTCAATGCCATTGCTGTGTAAGCTGTCTTTTCCTTCCCTCATGTGAGAAACTCAAAGCACTTTTGTAGAGAAGATCATTTATTCAAGGTAAAGGGGAAAAAAAAAAAGAAAGTGCCTATATCCATTCTCTAAATCTTAGTTTTCTAAGCCCCCTATACTTTTTCCTGGAACAGAGTTTTCTTGTCATTATAGACAAGAATATGGCATCTTTGACAAGAACCTTGGCTGACCCACTTTGGAGCAAAATGGGATCTGGATGTAAGAAGGATGGCCAGGACCTCAATATCCTGGGCAACTTGCCCTGACAAGCAACGGCACCGTGTTTTGGATTTCCCAGGAGGCAGAAGAGTGCCCTCTGAGATTTATAAACACATCTATAATAAATGGGAGGCGGAAGTTTAAACTGTTATGGAGCCTCCTCTGCTGTGCCGCCGAGGTCTCATGTGATTTAGAGAGGTGACATTTACTGTGTGCAGACCTATTATTCAGAGTGACTGTTTGTGTATAGACAATATTTTAAAATGGCTTGCTGTAGATGAAAAATTCTTATTAAGTCAGAAAAACAGTTTAAGTAGGTAACACTCTCTCAGTTTAGTCTGCTATAAGTCTTACTGTCTTGCCACATGGAAAGTGCTTGGGTTGGGAGGTACTGACACCTTGCAGGAGTTGACTAAAATACTATCTTCAGAGCAAACAGGACCCTAGGCTTCAGCTGAAACCACAAGACGACTGTACATCTGAGGTTAAACCGGTAGGAATTTCTGCAGGTTTTATCCCTTCAATGAAGAGTTTTCTTTTAGGGCTGGTGCAATAGGATGGCCTGATCTATAGAGGATGGTAGGAAATGCACTGGTAATCCAGAAGCGTGGCAAAGAGTTTCTTCACTAAATAGTCTTGTCATCTCATAATGTCCCTAAACCTCGCTGAGTCTGAGATTCCCTACTCTGTCAAATTTAGGAACTGGAAGAGGTGACTTCTAAAACTCCTGTAAGGCATGCCTATTTTGTGTTGCCTACTGTTAGAGAAGAGTGTCTCTCAGCCCCTAGTGGTATATAGCATTTTCTGGTCACCAGGGAAATTTCGTATCACCGCTTTGCCACCTTTAAATACCATGATGGTCCTTGGTAGCAGGCAGAGCAATGATTGCTGTGCCATTTCTTCAGGTGGCAAAACTGAAGCTCAGAGAGGTTGGGTGCCATGTCCAAGATCCCATGGCCAGAAGGAACCTACACCCCCCATTTTGCCCTTAGTATAAGACTCTACTCATCACATTTCTTATATCTCTGCCTGCTCTAAAAGCTTTGGAAATGCTTACAGTTCACCAGGAAAGGAGAACTGCTGCAATATAGATATGAACAGAGGGCAGTAAGAAGACAGGCATAGCAGTCTCTGCCCTCGGGAGGCCTAGACCCTTCTAGAGGCGATAGAACACCTCTGCCTAGCCAAACTTCACCTATTTTTAATGCCTCCTTCTCCTGGAAGCCTGCCTTGCCTACCGTTAATTGAACTCCATTTCAAGATGGATACAATAGAAATGCTCTTTCCTCCTCCTTTTACTTTAGCATATGGGTATATTATTTCTTCCAATTTATTAGTAAGCTTGGTGTGAGCAAGACTTGTGAATTCTATTAGTAATTACATATACTTATTCACAGGGAGAAACAACTAATAATCTGAGTTGTCATTCAACACCTATACCCCTTGGACAAGCATAGTACCAAGACAGACATGACACTGCTCTGCTTCTTGTATCTATAAATTAACTTGGAGCTGTGACATCAAGCCTTTTAGTCACTGCATTTTCACTTCCATTATTTTTCATCATAGTAGTACAATAGGAACTTGAATGTGCTACTTTACATAAAATAGATGACTAATAATAAACTACTGTATGGCACAAGGAACTCTACTCAATACTCCATAATGACATATGTATATATATATATATATATATATATATATCTCCACTCTTTTTTAGATATATCTCCATATATATATGGAGAAGGCAATGGCAACCCACTTCAGTACTCTTGCCTGGAAAATCCCATGGATGGAGGAGCCTGGTAGGCTGCAGTCCATGGGGTCGCTACGAATCAGGCACGACTGAGCCACTTCACTTTCACTTTTCACTTTCACACATTGGAGAAGGAAATGGCAACACACTCCAGTATTCTTGCCTGGAGAATCCCAGGGATGGGGGAGCCTGGTGGACTGCCATCTATGGGGTCGCACAGAGTCAGACACATTTTATATATATATAAAATATATATTTATATATATATAAAATTGATTCATTTTGCTATACAGTGGAAACTAACACAATACTGTAAATGAACTATGTTGTTGCTGTTTAGTCACAATATCATGTCCAATTCTTTTGTGACCCCATGGAGCCTGCCAGGCTCTTCTGTCCATGGAATTCTCCTGGCAAGAATACTGGAGTGGGTGGTCATCCCCTTCTCCAGGGGATTTTCCAGACCCAGGGATTGAACTCAGGTCTCCTTCACTGCAGTCAGATTCTTTACCATCTGAGCCATATACTCCAATAAAATTAATTTTAGAAAGAACTCGAGTGCTTTCTTGTTTTTATGTCTCTCAATTAGAATGTAAACTCCATGAAGACAGAACTTACTTGACTTGTTCATTGCTGTATCTGCATATCAAGAACAATGCACATTGGAGGTGCTCAATGACTATCCTTAGAAGAATGACAAGCATGTGCATTTCAGGCAGTGTGACCTCCAATTTGTGTCTGTCCTTATTCCCTGTATTTTTCATATCAATCGAGTACTTCATAGTCTGGAAATTTAAGCATCATTAAGTTATGGCACTTGCTTCTTAGAGTTGTTTTGTGTTAAATGGCAAAAAAGAGAGCAATCCTTAGGGTGCTAATATGCATGTCCATGATCATTATTTAGGTGAAAAATACAAATGATATATTTGATTTTAGATAAATCTTTTGTTTCTCTCTTCACAATCCACTAATGAAGGATTTCCTGAAGAGTTATTTCCCTCAAAGGAATAGGATTTTCTCTGCTAGTTAGAGAATTGAACTCTGTAACATCAAAATTAATATGTTAGCTGATTAATAATAAAAGCATACCATAGAACGTGGGTGATAAAGCCCATGAATCTTTGCCAGGCATGAATCTTTGCTTTTGCTGGGTAGTTTTGCAACCTGGGGCAAGAGATTTTCTCTCTCCAAGCCTCAGTTTCTTCATATGCAAAGTATTCTACTACAGTAACAGTATCTCTATCATAGGGTTATTGTGAAGATTAACTGAGATAGTCCTTTTATTTACTGACACAGACAGAACTCAGTAAGTGTTAGACTTTACTATTACTACACAGTGTTAGAAAAGCATAGCACACAATTTAAATGCAAATAGTAATTATACTATAGTGCTCTGCATTTTTATTTTATTCTCTTAGAATGCCTGATTGCTCGTGCTAATTTAGCAGTAACGATGTTCAAAACATATGTTTGTTTTTCTAAGAATTAACAATAGACAGACAAGATTATTTGTTGACTTTGATCTGTTTGGATCATTGTAATAAGGTGCTCCATATGTAGAAAGTACTATGAATTTCTACAGCAGATTAAAAATATAATTTTCGCAAGAGTCATGGTAAATCTCTTTTCCACAGACACCTTTTAATAAAAAACATAAATTATAAACCTACTGTTATGCAAACAATATTGGCACAACAAGAAAATGATTAAGATGCAGACAGGGTAGGTCAAAAAGACTATAAAAGAAAGAAGGCACATTGTTTGATGTATATTAAAACAATTGGTCAAAGTTTAGGTAGCATTTTAATTTGTGGTGTCCACATACTTATGACCCACTCAAGCAGTACCAAAAGCAAGTGGAATTTTGCTTTTCTGAAAGTGAGAGTTCAATAGAAACCATCAGAGCATGTTAAATCACTCTACTGCTACTATTTTATAAGAAGTGGTTCAAAATAAAGAGAAGAGCAGCTCTGGTTTTAATTTATGGAATAAAGTGACAGAATTTTCTTCCATTTTTAGCTTGATGTTTCTCAGATGCGGAACACCTTTTGTGATTCTTTGATTTCTCTCTCTGGCTACCCTCTGCTACTTCTCATTTTTTGAGTCACTATGATCCTGTGAACAGCAATTTTCATTGCAAAGTTGAAAAATTATTAAAAGAGAATTCCATTAGCGCAAACTTCCCAAATGTCTGTTTGGGTGTTTGGAACTGGTTATAAACTCAAGTGGAACACCCCATTTGGCAGCAACATGATGAGGTCTTGTCTCCACTTAGTGTGAAACAGCACCCATGTAACTTTTGCTTCCTGATGCCTCACTCATTCCTGAGAACAAATGGAGTTATCTTGAATACAGTCATGTAAAACAATGATGAACTGCATTTCATCCTTGGTCTTGCCACCGTTTGTATAAAGGTGCATTTTCTGCAATATTCTCTGTCTCATAATTTGGGGAAACCTTAGAGGGTGTCTCATAACTTCTCCAACACAAATATGATAAATAATTACTGGTCACTACTTGTCACCAGACCCAGCTGCCATCTTCTTCTTTCTCAGTGACCCAAACTTGAATCTGTAGGACTGAATGGTGAGCAAGTTTAAATGCCATACTGTTTAGATCTGATCCTTACCTCTGGGTGTCCGTGGTGGCTCAGATGGTAAAGAATCTGCCTGCAGTGCTGGAGACCCGGGTTCGATCCCTGGGTCAGGAAGATCCCCTGGAGGCAGGAATGGCAATCCATTCTAGTATTCTTGCCTGGAGAATCCCATGGACCGAAGAGCCTGGTGGGCTACAGTACATAAGGTCACAAAGAGTAGGACATGACTGGAGTGACTTAGCATGCATGCACTCTGTCATATTAATATAGGAAACTTTTTTTTTTTTTACTAATTTTTTTACTAATTTTTACTAATTTTTTTTTACTAATCTACTGATAAACAGCTAAATTTCACATTTTTGTTATTATAAACAAAGGTTTGTTTTGTATAGGTTTTACATCTCTGAACACTGGAGAGTCATTTCACTTGAATAATGTTGGAGTTGAAATCACTTGGGCAGAGGGCCTGTGTGGTTGTCAGGTTCAATGTACATTGCCCATATGAAAGTTTGTGCAATACATATATACTTCCACCACATACAGGACTGCATATAGGACAGGACTGCATACATCTGTCTATTATCCCTTTCCTCATTCACCTGGAAACGTCTTTATTTCTTAAAAATAGATCAACAAAATCTTCAACTAAGGTCTGGGTTAACTTGAGGGAATTTCCTGGATACCAAAATGTAGAGAGAAAGGAAAAAAAAAAAAAAAAAAAAAGACTACCAATAGTGTTCTTTAAAGGGAAGCATTGATATTTCAAGACTGTAAAGCAAAAATTCAAGGGCTATAGTTAGGCTCCAAATTAGGAGAAATCATCCAAAAAGGAGCAGAGATCAACTTATGTGCCAAACAAGGGGAAAAAAGGGACTTTCCAATTAAACATCCAAGACAAATCTTGAGAGGAGAGGAGAACGATGAGATCCCAAATTCCAAACATGACAAAAAATACATGACCCAGGGAAAAAGATTCTCTATGATTGGTTAAGATATGTGAGGTGGGAAAACCTAGGAGGCCAACTGCACCAGATGGAATGGGCACAAAGAAACAGGAATGTACACCTAATCCTGCCTTCTGGCACCTTTAACCAGAAGACCAGCTTCATATGTGGAAGGACATTTAACCATGAATTATGCAAAGGAGAGTGGGTTTACAAGTAAAAGGCAATCGGCAAGGCTTGTAAGGCAAATCTACAGATGTGTCACTGAGGCAATCGATTGATTCAATTAATAAGAAAACAAAGCCAAATCGGGTTATATCTACATTCTATAGCCTCGCAACAAGTCCAAATTTATAATCAGTTCCCAGTTTGTCTGCACCAGCCTGTCTTTCTAAGATGATGAAAGGATTAAGTCTGTTTCATATCACAGTTTTAAGAGTCATGAGAGTGTGACTATTTGCTACACTGGTCCACCTTGGGCTGGATAGGACTGGGAGAATATTCTAAAGCAAAAAACAAGTGGAATCTTCCCTTCCAGAAACTCCTCTGTCAAGAACACTTTGATTTAAATGCTAGAAGAACAGCTTTAGCATCTCAGGGAAGTGCCCCCAGTTTAAGGCCTTCTTCCAAACCAAGAATGTGCTAATTTGTATAGGATCAAAGATCAAGAAGCTCTTCCTTTTAATTTGACTTTAACAGCCCAGAACTTAAATTTGCAGGACTCCTGACTATCAAAAGATGCTAGTTTATTTAATTCATTTTTTAGAGTGTTTGTGTTGATTTCTATACCCAGTGATATTGAGAAAGCAGATAGTAAACCATTCATTATGTTGGATCAGGCAATTGACCATAGACACTATGTGGTCAGAGCTTCCCAGGTGGTGCTAGTGGTAAAGAGCCTGCCTACCTGTGGAGCAGATTTAAGAGAGGTGGGTTCAATCCCTGGGTCGGGAAGATCCCCTGGAGGAGGGCATGGCAACCACTCTAGTTTTCTTGCCTGGAGAATCCCTTGGACTGATGAGCCTGGCAGGGTACAGTCCATAGGGTCACAAAGAGTCAGACACAACTGAAATTGCGTAGCATGCACACATGCAAGGTGTAGTCAAGGTCACTTAGTATACACAGGTGGCGACAAGCTAGAGTTGCCCTGTCCTGATCGCTAGTGCAGGGCCTTTTTTCTCTATCCATAGATAAACAAACTTCAAATGTCCTGTTCAGAGAATATGACATTCTGGAAAATTCGAATTTTCACTTAAACTTCAAAGGCATATGCTTTTGATCCTTATGGTTGAGAATCTTTTCTAAAGTGTAGTTTCTAATGGGTCGATCAAAGTCTTTCTTCAGAAAGTCAAACTTCAAGTAAAATAAAGGAAAACAAGAAAGAGGGGAAGGAAAGAAAAGGGAAGAAGGAAGGAAGGAAAGAAATTAAAAAGAAATTCTTGGGTTTCAAGTGTCAGTTTGAGTTTTAAAAAGCTCTAATTTATTTAATCAATATTTGTATCCACTGAGACATATAAAATTATATTAATCAACTTTCTTGTCCTTGTTTCTATCTCCATCTCCTTCTCCAAAAACATTATGAGAGTTTCCCATTTTATGCCTCCCGAGGCAGACACTCAGGCCTAAGTGGTGCACAAGTCATGTGTCTCCCAAAGCCACTGGAATCTTCTGGAAGGAGACTCACCAATCTCCCTGTAGGCTCCGCGGGAACCTTTGGGTTGTGGACAGGACTCCAGGATGAGTTCTTTCTTTGTGCTTTCTTTCCTGCCCATCTAAGTGATTTCTGACTACTTTGGCACATTGCTAGTTAAAATTCATTCTTTTAAAGCCGAGTATCCACTTAGCTCCTCTCCTCTGAACTTTCGTCATTCATTATTAACAATGAAAGCCAAAGTGCATGAAACAAGTTCAGCCCTATCTGTTTCTGGCATGAAAGTGATGTCTTGGCATATTAGTGGGACACGGCTCTATCTTACATTAAATGATGCTGTGCCCACAACAAAGGCGCCGTCTCTCAGCGCCTAATAGGATCACCTACTTCAAATGTGAAACTTCCTTCTTTGAAATATTTGTTGAGATTTCATAAACCTGTGAAGATTCTCAAACTCAAACAAAACCTTCTAGGCTTCAGTGCAAGCCCCGACTCTAAAGAGCTTTCTGTTCTATAAACCGGTTATTGGATCTGGGTCTTGAGCCTGGGCAGATGGGGGAAAAGTGGGGGCTTCAGGGGACGAAGAGCTGGCTTTCCACTTTCTCTTTTTGATACAAAAATAAAAGTCATCTGGCTTTGACTGCGGAAAATGAATCATATTAAACATTTTAAAAGCACTATTCTTTTTGCGAGACCTAATTTCAGACCGATTAACACTTTAATGTGAAACAGAAGCACATCATTTCATTAGGAGACAAAATAAGGCCTCTTAACTAACATATGCTGTCTCCTCTTTTGAAAAAAAAAAAATCTTTTGAAACCTTTGATTGTAGATTGAGCTATAAGAGGGAAGGTAGATTTGGCACCAACACCCACCCCAAGTGAGCAGATTCTACACTGAAGAGCCACACAGTCATAGATTTCTTTTGGGGTGATGCTCATTATTCATTCTGTTCAGTGGTAGAAGAGCTGGCCATTGCCCTAGAAAGCTGGCGGGGAAATATTCTTTTATGAATATAGAAATCAAAGGATCTTTCCGTATGTTCTTCTTAAGAATGTCTATGCTGACACAAAGAGCAAAGAGACGCTTTGTACCACTGATTTCACAGATTACTTATTTATTAAATAGATGAAACAAAATTATAGCTGTCCCTTTTCAATATTTAAATTTTTTTAATGATAATGCCTTTAAAATGCACAGAACATGAATGCAGGAGCTGGTGTGATAGGAGAGAGCCTTATTGCACATAATTAACAGACACATAATGTCTGGTAACTAGTAATTTCCTTCTAGCTGAGTAAGGAAATAATTTAATCATGTTGATCAAATGAATCCCAGGAGCCCAGTGTAACATTATGCCTTAAAAAAAAAAAAAATCTGCATTAACTGATAAAAGACTACTTGGTTTAAAAAAATAACATTGTTTCCAACCTTGTTTAGGTACCCTTAATAGTATTTAAAATGCAAGCCTGATTTTAGTAATTGGCTCAATCTAACATCTCAGGAACATTATTTTCCAACCCTGGCAAAGGCTATAAGTACTAGTACAGTACACTTTTTTAGAACTGACTAAAATACGTAGATTTCCTTCACCAATGCAAATGGCTCCCCCATCTTTATTTAGAGAAGTGTGTAGGAGCTATAGGACAGGGTGCTTTGCAGTGAAGTGGTGAGACCACACATCCATTTTCTATCTTTTTTTAAAAAGGACCTCTTTGCTAGAATGCCATTCTATATTCAACAACTAAATATAAACATTCATTGCTCATGTGTAAATTTCATTCAATGTTGAAAACAGTCCAGGAAGAGTTTTTTTACTCCAAATCATTCTCCCAAGCATATTTCTCTTTAGTAGGACATATCCTACTCTTCATAGACTGGTGTTGCCTTTTGAAATCTTTTGTGGTCTTCCCCATTGTCCTTCTGAACTACTTAGCAAAGGCAGCGAGCCACTTTCCTGCTATCTGAAGTCAGCTCTTGGTAATGAGGTGATATAATTTAACACTTACCGTAATACATTTTATCCATCTATTGTTTGCTAAATAATTCCTGCAATAACACTTTTATTCTTTCCATAATTCTTCAGGGCAATGCTGGAAGAATAATATTTTTACTGCAGTGATTGATGACAGGTCCTAGTGCTATATAGCCCCCATGAACGGAGGTTATTGATAAGCATCAGGAAGATTGAAGGGAGTAGAGGGGGCAGGGAAGCGTCCTGAGGTCTGTGCTGCGTGGAAAGAACGTCAGGGATCAGAGGGTTAATACCATTTTATGAGGTTGTAAAAATCTACCCCAAGATTCTTGTGTTAGCAATATTCTTTGTGTAAGATGTATGTTATTAAAACAAGTAGCAGCATCTGAATTAAAGTGACAGTATGATGGATGACGACTGAAGGGGAATCGGAGCTGTTTGCAGCATTTGGGGCTAGATGTGGGAATTCTGCCTCAGAGGCAAGGAGCTTGGCAGACACATTGATTCCGGGCTGACGCATGTTCATAAATATGCCCCCAGAGAGGTGTGGCCTAGCAGAATTTACAAAATTATGTTCATGAATTATTTAACATTTATTTATGGATGCTATATTTAAACAGTATTTGCCAAGGCGAATGGACCATAGCTTACAGAGTGATCTTTAGATAATGCAAATTCTGCACAAGGCCGAGGTAGTGGGTGGATGCCCAGTGATGCTCAGCCTACCAAAACTATATTAGAGGAGATGAGTCCACCAGTGATGGAGCTGCCCTCCTGAGACTCGAGGGGTTTCCTTGATGTAGCTGAGGTCCAGAAAGATCTTGAACAAGGGGAGGTCGAGGAGGATTTTTCCTCTTCAGGAATGCAATTACATCAAAGTACATGATTATGTTAGTGCTGAATCAAATTTTAACGCAATAATGAGTTTTTCTATTTATAGCAATGCTGTTAGGAATCGAGAATGCCACACTAGCTTTAGACTGGAAAGAATGGAAGGAATTAGAAATTACTGTAACCTATACACCTCTCTAATCCTATTTAGGGCCATGTTCAAATGTATAAAGAAGTGAAAGTTGTCACTGGTGAACTGATCATTCCAGCAGCATATAATTTGGGGTGGAGGACATGGCAGAGATTCTATTGCTCACCAACAATTCTGTTTGTCCCCACCATTTCATTTTCCATCCTCTTTGATCTCATGTAGGACCTTAGAGTTCTTGGCAAGAAATGGAAGTGGCCTGTGTCACTTCTGTAGACTACTGTACAGCTTTTCTGTTATCTCTCCTATCATGGAAAATGAAGAGACCACATATTTCAGAAAGTTCAGATCCAATATAGTAGAGTCTCCAATAGCCCAGTCCCTACTTGTCTGCTTGGGGCTAAACCCATCAATCTGTATGAGATGGTAGCATGGTTGAGAAATTATGGTTGGATTAGGTTAAGCCTGGAGAAGGCACTGGCACCCCACTCCAGTACTCTTGCCTGGAAAATCCCATGGACGGAGGAGTCTGGTAGGCTGCAGTCCATGGGGTCGTGAAGAGTCGGACACGACTGAGCGACTTCACTTTCACTTATCACTTTCATACATTGGAGAAGGAAATGGCAACCCACTCCAGTGTTCTTGCCTGGAGAATCCCAGGGACGGCGGAGCTGGTGGGCTGCCGTCTGTGGGGTCGCAGAGTCGGACACGACTGAAGCAACGCAGCAGCAGCAGCAGCTAGGTTAAGCCATTGAGATACAGAAATTGCTTGTTTCTGCAATGTAACAAAGACAGTCTCGACTAATGTGCTCAGCTGAGGCTACTTGGTAAGCCACCTTAACCGTTGAAACAAGATGCTTGTGTCAGAATGTAAATCAGAACACTATTCACTTTTAAAAAGTCTTCCCATGAGAAAAGGTCAACAAAACCAAACAGCATGCTGGCTGATGTAGTTGATTTGCTTTCTGACCCAAGTTCCTTAATTAACCACACCTGATAAGGAATAGTTCACAGGATGCTCTGAGCAGCACTGTGTGGACAATGGTACATACCTTCAAATAGTATTTTATTGTTTTCAATGGACGAGTGACATGACCTAATGCTACTCTTGCCTCTCATTATGCCTGAACCTTTCCATGAAGGCTAAGGGACAGTCACAGAGAGAAAGAAAAGTGCAATCTTAAATGGACAAGATAATTTTTTTAGGAGACTGCCTTTATGGTTTTGCCTTCCTGCTGATTTGAAACCCACATCTTATCCAAAAAGAAACAGACCTAGTCTTTTTCATTTTCATTCCTCTTCTAGGATCAACAGTATTTTCCTCCTCTGGCAAAATCACTGTAAATATAATAATAACCTGATCAGTGGCAATATCAGGGTATCCTAGGCTATGCAAATCCGGGAAGCTAGCAATATGAACAAAAGATAAAGCAAAGATCTGATTTTATTAGTTCCAGGAAAGACTCAGTGACAAGAGAGGCAAGGCAGGAGGATTGAGTTCTACTTTCCAAAGAGGGGAAGAGAAAAATACCATACACACACACACACACACACACACACTCTCGTATACAAAAGACTGAACAAGTTCAAACTCATCAGCCAACATAAAGGCTAGAAAATAAACACATATTTCTGTAAAAGTAGAACTACAACTGCAGTATCACTGGTATATTCTTTGTCACTTTTAAGCAAATATAAAAGCTGAGGTTGTGAACAAATTGATTTTACATGGTCTATATGTAGATTTTGAATTTGATATCTTTTTATAATTTGTCTTTGTCTGATTTAAATTGCCTAGGGTAGGTGGCACTAGTGGTAAAGAACCCACCCACCAATGCAGGAGAAGTACAAGATGTAGGCTGGATGATCCCTAAGTCGGGAAGGTCCCATGGAGCAGGAAATGACTATCTGCTCAATAGATCAGATTTAAGCTAGCTCTGCAGTCAACTAGACAAAACTAGAATTAATCACTATATGAGTTTGCACAAAGTTTGCACAAAATAAGGAGAAAAATATTAACATTCGTTTGACACTATTTTTGTTACTGCATCATACTGTTGTTCACATTTACATACTGCAGAATATAAAGATTTTTGTTTTCATATTTTTTGGATGTTTCACAAATCCTACCAGAGTTAGATATGTGTATGTATGTGTATGTACACACATTGGGTGGTGAAGATAAAATTAAATTTCCTAGTCCATTAAAAAAATAGCCATGAAAATAATAAAAATAAAAGGACATTTTCACAATAAAGTGTAATGCTAGTCTTCCAAATGAATTGAGATTGGGACCAGTCTTAGGCCCCTGTGATTTCATGAAATGCCAAAGAATGTTCATGGCAAATAGATGGGGAAACAATGGAAACAGTGACAGAATTTATCTCTTTGGGCTCCAAAATCACTACAGATGGTGACTGCAGCCATGAAATTAAAAGATGCTTGCTCCTTGGAAGAAAAGCTATGACCAACCTAGACAGCATATTAAAAAGCAGAGACATTACTTTGCCAACAAAGGTCTATCTAGTCAAAGATGTGGTTTTTCCAGTAGTCTTGTATGGATGTGAGAGTTGGACTATAAAGAAAGCTGATCACCGAAGAATTGATGCTTTTGAACTGTGGTGTTGGAGAAGACTCTTGAGAGGCCCTTGGACTGCAAGGGGATCCAACCAGTTCATCCTAAAGGAGATCAGTCCTGAATATTCATTGGAAGGACTGATGCTGATGCTGAAGCTGAAACTCCAAAACTTTGGCCACCTGATGTAAAGAACCAATTCATTGGAAAAGGTCCTGATACTGGGAAAGATTGAAGGTGGGAGGAGAAGAGAATGACAAAGGATGAGATGGTTGGATGGCTTTGAGTTTGAGTAGGCTCTGGAAGTTGGTGACGGACAGGGAAGCCTGGTGTGCTGCAGTCCATGGGGTCACAAAGAGTCAGACATGACTGAGAGATTGAAGTGAACTGAATTGTTCATCCAGTGTTGAGCACACTCCAATATCTAGAGGACAAAAGTAAGTACATATTAAAAATATTACAAAAAGCACATATTAAAAATCTAAAGAATTGAATTTTTAGTTAAGGCCTCAATGGAATCAGATAAACTTCCCATGTCAAATTTATCTTTCTTTCTTCCCCTCAAGCAGGAGTGTGAGACCCTAACATAAACCTAAACTTTTCATCATCTTAAAGGATATGCTGTTCCTCTTAGACCATATTTCATACACTTTTTTAGCTATGAGCAAAGATGGTTCACATTCCAGAGAAATGTCGTTTTAGCCTTGTCAGTGTCCATCACAGAAGTTGTTTAGGTAGGATCAGGAGAATTAGGAAAGCCCTTTCTTAACACTACTCCTTTTGGGTTAAGGCAGATATTAATCATGTCTGACTTCTTACAAATGAAAAGGAAATAATCCCCTATGACATGTTATGCATTTTTTTCTACCCTAAGGTGTTTCCCCTTAATTTTGGTGTTTATGTATTTGAAAGAGATGCTAGCACAGTTGATATTAGTTTGAAGAGGTCACATTTCTTCCCTAAACCCAATTCTAGTGAAAAAACAAAACAAAACAAAACAAAACACAGCTGTCTGATAAGAATCCTGCCTTTCATCCCCTCTCACCGAAGTCTAATTATCCTTGAATGACAAGCTTCAGGTACATGCCCATGTGATGAACTCATTCTTTTTCATCTTTTTGTCCCACTGTGGGTTCCAATCATTTTCCCCTGGTAAGTTGTGCCTTTGGCAAAACTGTGAGGCAGATAGGAAACACAGAGTCAGACCCAACTTTCTCAGACTTTGCCTTCAGAAAGTGAAACAAAAAGCTCATTCTGCAATTGAAGTGCTTCTGGTCAGTTCTTGAACTGCACTGGTTTCCAGCCATCACTCACCTGAGACTTCTCTTCCCATCATTGTGCTGATAAAAATCTCATTACCTTCCTGAGACTAACATAGATTGACCTCTCGTGTACACATCCCTTCCAATGGTTTGTCCTCAGAGTCATTCCACTGAAACAAGCTCCAGTTTTTCCTTCTATTGGACTCAATATTAACCCATCTTGCAGATTACACCAATCCCGTTAAAATCTAGCAAAGCAATGATCTATTGGCATTGTTAAAACCACTCCAAAACTTAAAATAGCAATGTATTCCTTTCTTTTGTGGTTCTGGGGGTTGATGAGGTCCATGAGCAATTCCAGCTTGGTGTCTTTCATGTGGTTGCCCCCAAATGATGACAAAGCTGTTATCACAGAGGGCTCAGCTGGGCTGAGCTATTTGTCCAAGACGAATCACCCTACAGCTGGCAACTGATACTGGCTGTCAGCTGGGAGTTCAGCTGGGGCTTGCAACCAGATCGCCAACATGTGGCTTCTCCATGTGGTTTGGGCTCCACATAGCGTGGGGGCTTTGTTCTAAGACAGTATTCCAAGAGGCAGGAGAACAACTAGTGAAACAGCTGCAGGCCAGTTAAGGTCTCTTGTGTGAAAATGGTATGGTGTTACTTCCAGCAGATTCGGTAGTTAAAGCAATCACATTGCAGAAGAGCATGAGTGACATGATCAAGTTTGGAAAATAGTTTTACCAAAATGATATTAGACCTTAAAAACAATAAATAGCCTGCTAACTTTCCCTTGAGACAAAATCCTAGATAACCAGATTCAAATTCTGGCTTAACTTTTTCAGGAAGTTAGGGGGAAAAGAGCTCAGCTCCTTCCATAAGAAAGTTAGTATTGTGCCATGCCTACACATTGCAGTGGTTAACACGGTAATCTTAGGAGATAGAATTCTAAACAATCGGGCTCAGCAGATGGAACATTAGTGGATTAATAGTTCAGTTGACTGTGTGCAATGCAGAGTGGCAGCAGAAAGGAAGAAGGCTGGATGGGGGCTTCAACTGTGAAGAAACTAGCAAGAGGTTCATGTTTGAAATCTACAGGGCCTGGTGAAAAAAGATTTATTTCTTTTAAACTTCTCCAACCTTGACTATGCTCATTTATAACATAAAATAGAAAAATGTAAAGCTAAAGTTTTTATATCATTGAAAGTTGTCAAATATGAAAGACAATTATATTCAATTATTATTTCATGTCTGGCTCTTTTACTGATGTGACAGTGATGTTGGAAGAGTGATGATGCTAAGACACAAATAATTCATTGATTATTATATATCTTTCATTAAATAAATTTCTCTTCTTCATCTCAGCAAAATCACCAATTATGTTACTATGCTCAAGAATTTTACATAATTTATGAACTAATGCTAAATTTTACAACCTTTTGTGACTTGTAGCTTTACTTCAGTCTATTAATTTCAGTGTTGTATTCATTTCAGTTTTAGAAATGTTGCTCTGCTGTGGGAATAGCATCTTAAATTGCCAACAAAATTCTTACATTAACACTTAGATTTATAAATAAGGTCAGAATTTTGTATATAATGCTGGAATATTTAGCTGGATTTCTTATCATAAATTATTATAAATTATTTTAGCTTCTTCACACAGATTATTAATACATATTGTAATTTTCCTCACCTTTTAAAAAAGTACCTAGATTCACACACTAATAGAAGGAATTGGCATTGTATTTTATGCATGGCATATGTAGGAACATAAACATGCATACACATATTTAAGAAAATTGTGACTTATTTAATGCTGAAAAACATGCCTTCAACCATTATGTGCAAAGTTTCCAAATGCTGCACTCTTTCCAAAACTATTAAGTTGAAGGAATTGGAAATTGGGAAATGAGGAAAAGTAAGAAAATGGACACTTGGAAATGATACACTGTTAGGTAAGTATCTATGGCATTCATCCTGACTTAGAGGAAGGATTTGATATGTTAATTTGCTTCTCTTCACTAGATGCTTTAGTTGCTCAAATAGTTCTGTACTTGAAGCAGTGTCTCCTCTGAGGTCAGCATCAGTATTATTCACAAACCTTCCTGGCTTTTCAGGTGCAAACTGCTTTTTGTTTTAAAGCATAAGGAACAGACATGGAGAAGTATTTTCCCTCTTGGGGTTTCAGTGGTGTTTTCAACAGTGGATTTGTAGCCTCAGCCTGGGCCAGTACTGGACATCAGATCCTGAGCAAAAGAATGCCCACGAGTTCCTCACCATATTTGTTACGGTGTGTATTCGTGATACGCTAGTCCTTCCTAAGTGTGGAGCTCAGGGTAGGTGATCTTTCCAGGGTCCAAGCATATTAGCTAGGAAGGTTTTGCTGTCCTGACATCTCATCACTCAGCTGCCTCATTGTTCATTCTCCAGATATTTCTCATGTCCTCCTCTCTGCAGTACACTGATTCCTTCTTCCCAGCCATTTCTTTTAAAAACTCTTTTTCTTCCTTATTTCTCCCACTCCCTTCCCTTTTCTTTCACTGCAACTTCTCTTTTTAAAATAAAGTTTTCTCAAGAAGTACATAGCACACTTTCTTAAAATGCTTGTTGTGTTGAGGGGTGGGAGTGGGGAATGTATAAAAATCCAAAACGAAATATAGAAAAGTGAAATGATTCTGTCTTTACAGTCCTCCAGTACACATCCTTCTCAGAGGAAACCACTGCTAAGACCTTAGTTTTTGTATTTCTGGGTCATTTTCTGCACATTTAAAAAGTATTTTTTTAAACAAATGTAAACAATCAGGCACACAGAGTTTTATAATTTATTCCTTTTCCATTCAGCAATAAATAATGAATCTCTTTCTGTTAGGGGAAGCACACTGACTGAAACCGCCCACCCTGGCCAGGCACCATAGTAACCATTTGCATGAGTTGTTTTATGACAGGAGATCCTGATAAGGAATACGGAACTAATAAGCCACCCCCAGCCGGAAGAGTTCAGGAAAGATTGAAAGGAGACACTACCTGTCCGTCCACTTCCCAGAATCCCTCTTGCTAGCATCCACCTTGGCTGAGCAATGCGTGCGCCACCAGGAAAGACTCTGAACTAAAATGATTGGCCAAAGACTACCCGGAAATGAATCCCATTACCATAAAACCCAAGACTGCGAGCCACGCGGCAGAGCAGTTCTCCTGGGTTCCCTTACCCTCCTGCTCTCCACCCGGGTGCCCTTTCCCAATAAAATCTCTTGTTTCGTCAACATGTGTCTCCTCGGACAATTCATTTCCGAGTGTTAGACAAGAGCCCAGTTTCGGGCCCTGGAAGGGGTCCCCCTTCCTGCAACATTTCCAGGTCAGAACTTTTAATTTGTATATAGTATTTCATATTAAGAATGCAACATTTATTTATTTAACCCTTTCTGATAGTTGCAAATGTAGGTTTTCTCCAATTTGGGGTATTATTAAATATGCTGCAATAAATAAACTTGCACATTCATCTTTATGCACTTGCATATTACAGATGTGATTAAAAGAATATTTTAAAATTTGAAAGGTTGGCAAACTATCTTTTCAGAATTCTTTTATACTCCTACACCAATGTATGAAAAATGTTTTTCTCTTCAATTTTCCTAACACAAATTGTAGTCAAATCTCTTTTGAATTTTATTCTCCTTATTTTTACAGACTAAAAAAAATAAAAGAGAAACTCTTTTGTCCCAATGTATATTTTCCTGATTCTCTAATGAGATTTAGCATCTATTCTTGTTGTTGTTTAGTGGCTAAGTCTTGTCTGACTCTTTGATAACCCATGGACTGCAGCCTGCCAAGCTCCTCTGTCCATGGGATTTCCCAGGCAAGAATATTGAAGTGGGATGTCATTTTCTTTTCTAGGGGATCTTCCAGATCCAGGGATGGAACCCATGTCTCCTGTACTGGGAGGCAGATTCTTTACCTCTTTAGCCAGCAGAGAAGATAGAGATAAGACTTGTCTACATATGAAATTTATTGTTGTTGCTTTTCAGTTTCTAAGTTCTGTCCAACTCTTTGTGATCCCATGGACTGCAGCACACCAGGCTTCCCTGTCCTTCGTTATCTCTTGGAGTTTGCTCAAATTTGTGTCCATTGAGTCAGTGACGCTATCTAACCATCTCATCCTCTGCCACCCCTTTCTCCTTTTGCCTTCAATCTTTTCCAGTATCAGGGTCTTTTCCAATGAGAAGGCTCTTCAACATTAGGTGGCCAAAGTATTGGAGCTTCAGCTTCAGCATCAGTCTTTCCAATGAGTATTCAGGGCTGATTTCCTTTAGGATTGACTAAGTTTGATTTTCTTGCAGAACCAAGGGACTCTTAAGAGTCTTCTCCAACACCACAATTTGAAAGCATCAATTCTTAGGTGCTAAACCTTCTTTATGGGCCAGCTCACATCAATGCATATGCAATAAATAGCTCTATTCCTATGATTCATTTATTTATACTCTAACAGGTCAGACATTAAATAATCTGCCTGCAGTGTAAGAGACCCAGGCTTGATCCCTAGGTTGAGAAGAGCTCCTGGAGAAGGAGATGTTTAACCCACTCCACTATTCTTGACTGGAGAATTCCATGGACAGAGGAGCCTGGCAGACTACAGTCTACGGGGTTGCAAAGAATCAGACATGACTGCAGTGGCTAACACTTTCACTTTCTTTCATTTTATGTTACTATCTATGCACAGATATATTTCTCACTCTATATGTTGCTTTTTTCTTTATTTATAATGTGTATTTTTTATAGAAATTTTTACTTTGTACACAAACTTGTCAACTTTATTTTTTAAGACTTATAATCATTATTTTTTCTTAAAAAAGATATAATCTACCACAATAATAGAAAAAATTCTCCTTTGTTTCTAGCAATTTTATTATTTTGTACCATGTTTATTAGAAATTTAATCCATTAAGATTGTATTTTATATAATTATTAAACATTATAGTATTCCATATATTACAATTTAATTGTGTCAACACTTTTCATTAAATCCTATGTCTCTTGATTTACAATGGCATTTTTAGAACATTAAATTGCCCTGTTTATAAGTCTGGGATGCCTATTTAGTCCCACTGGTCTATTTGATTAATAAATATTATTTTAATTAGTGC
Organism: Muntiacus reevesi; assembly: GCF_963930625.1. Classification (NCBI taxonomy): domain Eukaryota; kingdom Metazoa; phylum Chordata; class Mammalia; order Artiodactyla; family Cervidae; genus Muntiacus; species Muntiacus reevesi. The sequence goes on along the minus strand of NC_089251.1, from coordinate 39,539,197 downwards.
AATGTTACAAGTTATGCTAACATCCAAAAGTATTCTCCCTTCCATTTTAATTTGTATTCCAAATTTTGATTATTCCTACCCATTTGCTTTTCCAAATATCTTTTGGAATTGAGCTTTCATATTAACAAGTGTTTCCACTGGATTTTTTCATTGAAATTTCATTGAATTTATAGTAGTCTGGGTAACATACTATGTTTATGGTATCACCCATTTTGCAATGAAATGTGAGATATCAGGTCGGCTTTTGTGAGTTTAGTGAGATATAATTTTCTTTGTATTGTTATCAGACATTGTCAAATGTATTCTTATGTGTATTACAGCTTTTGTTACTATTTTGAATTGAGTCTTAATTTTCCATGAGATATTCTTATTTAATTTTTATAAAAGAAAGTTTTGTTTGCTTATTTATATTTTATCCAGCCACATTTTGAACTGTCTTATCAGATCCAATCATTTTTAGTTGACTTATCTTTAAATTTTTTCAAAAAATAATTTTCCAAGTTTTTAATGCACCATTTTCAAGCACGTTGCAGAGGTAAATTTTAGTCAACATCTATATACTCACCACATATATTCTACCATTAACACTGTACCATATTTGCTTTATCACATACTTTTAATCTATACATTTTTCCCACTTATGAATATAACTTGAATTTTGAAATATTTCTAAGTTCAGACATCAGTGCATTTTCTCCTATAGGCTTCATCATTCATGGCTTTAACTAGAGTTCTATATTTATTGACATTTGTTGAAATTAAATTTGTATACAATGAAATATACAAATCTTCAGTGATTTGTATATTTTGAGTTTGACAAATGTACAAACATATTGACAGAAGCTTGTTACCTCCAAAGTTCTCTCAAAGTTCTCTCTCTTCCTAGGCACTCTCTGTTCTCATCTTCCCAGAGGTAACCACTATTTTGATAGTGACAGGGAAAGTGGAATGAGGTTGATTACTTTAGAAAGTAATGTTCATTATGAGATTTAAAGGAACAAGACATAGCCATTCAAAGATGCTAAGGAAAGGTGTAAGTGCAGAGGTCCTGAGACGAGACAGGAATAAGTTTGCTGTGTTGAAGGAAATGCTCACTGTAATGGAATAGGTGGTATAGGACATAGCATGAGTTAGGGAGAAGAGTTAGATACCAGATAGATCATGCAAAGCTTGATAGGCCACAATGAACTTTGGATTTTACTCTAAGTGTGATAAAAGGAATAGTAGGGGAAAAAAAGGAATAATAAGATTTTAAACAGAATGGTAAAATTGAGTTATATTAAAACAGATGATTTGGGATGCTATGTGCAGAGTAAGATTAACAACAAGGAGACTATTGAATAAGCCATTACAATATTAGAAAAGACATGATAGTGGATTGCATTAGGGTTCAGTTCAGTTCAGTTCTGTCCCTCAGTCGTGTCCGACTCTTTGCGACCCCATGAATCGCAGCACGCCAGGTCTCCCTGTCCATCACCAACTCCCGGAGTTTACTCAAACTCATACCCATTGAGTCGGTGATGCCATCCAGCCATCTCATCGTCTGTCATCCCCTTCTCCTCCTGCCCCCAATCCCTCCCAGCATCAGGGTCTTTTCCAATGAGTCAACTCTTTGCATGAGGTGGCCAAAGTACTGGAGTTTCAGCCTTAGCATCAGTCCTTCCAATGAACACCCAGGACTGATCTCCGTTAGGATGGACTGGTTGGATCTCCTTGCAGTCCAATGGACTCTCAAGAGTCTTCTCCAACACCATAGTTCAAAAACATCAATTTTTCGGCTCTCAGCTTTCCTCACAGTCCAACTCTCACATCCATACACGACCACGGGAGAAACCATAACCTTGACCAGGTGGACCTTTGTTGGCAAAGTAATGTCTCTGCTTTTTAATATGCTATCTAGGTTGGTCATAACTTTCCTTCCCAGGAGTAAGCGTCTTTTAATTTCATGGCCAAGTCTTTGAGGACAATTATAAGGCTCAAACATGACTCCTAAGACTTTTGCTTGAACAACAGAATGGATGCTACACTTGTGACTGAGACAGAGAAAGACTGAGGAAAGAAGCACACTTGAAGAAGTAGGATGTGAGTATGTATGTTAAAAGATGAGTAGGAGGGAAAGAATAGACATATGTTTGGAAAGAGTCAAAGATGAGATCCCTACTAACATACAGCTGGAGGTGTCAAGGAGGCAGTTGGAAATATGAACCTGGAACTCAAGGAAGGGATCAAAGCTAAAGTTGAATGAATAGTTTAAAGATTAAGTCATAGAGTGAGATCAATTTGCACAGGGACTTAGTATAGATTAAGAGTTGGGGCCAAGACTGATCCTGGGGCAATGAGCATACAGAAGAGGGCAGAGGAAAAGGAGCTTGAATTGGAAAGACCTGATAAAGGGAAATCAGGAGAAAGTAGAGTCAGATAAGACAAAAGGATACGAGTTTCCAGAAGAAAGAAATGATCACATGTACTGATTACCTCTGAGATGTAGACCAGGATGAGAATTGGAAAGCTATCACTGTCTTTGGTCAAAGGATGGAGCTGATGATCTTGACAGGGAGAAATTTAATCTGTGTTGGTGATTGAAAATAAACTCAAAGGATTTGTCCAGTGAATGGAAAATGAAGAAGCATAAATAGCAAGTGGTTTTAGTTTATTTCAATGAAATACTCAGGAAAAAGCCCATGAAGTTATAAAATTTTTCATGATTCATACTTAAGTAACAGAAGATTGAGGTAACACAATCCATTTTGTTTAACTAAGTGCTCAGACTCTGCACACTTTCCTCCCTTGGACTTTTCCAGGTTGATGGAGTAGATTAAGGATTTAAAGCAAACAAACAAATACAAACTTTGATCGCTTTGAGTTGGTGTGAAGGATATTCCTATGTCTCTCTGGGTCTACCAAAAGTACATTGTTTCTGTTGTGAAATATTGCACTGCTCATTATTTGTCCTATTTGGGAAGGCATTCATCACTGTTGAAACTTTCCCACCAGAAATCTTGGACGTGATACAGGTCTTCACTTTGGTTCCATTAAGATTTTATTTTAATACATCTAACCTTCTGTCTGACAAAGGTGATCCCCCCACCCTTGTTCTACTTTCATCTTTAGTGTAGTGCCAAAAATGAGGTTTTTCATGCGCAGTCTTATTACTGGTAGCAATTGTGTCCTATCAATTGCTTGCTGCTGACTTTTCTGGCAGTCAGCAGCAAGATTTAAAAAATAAATAAATAAATAAATTTTCTTTCCACTTAGAACACCCTGAGAGACTTGACCTAATGTTATCTGTCTTTTTTTTTAACCAAAGATTTCAGTAAAATGGAATAGAAATACATGATCACTTTACAGTGTTCTCCTTTCTTTACAAAATAAAGACATGCTGAAAATAGTGTCTCCTACCTACTATCTCAATGATCTTAGTGTGTGACTGATACTCATGGAGTGAATCTTGCACTAATCTTCTTAGATATATTAATTCGTGTTTCCATCCAAACTCTTGATTCTGTTGAATAGAACTAAAATGGTAGAGGGAGCATAGCATTCATGTTTTCAAAGGCTAGAGGATCTTTGAAAATCTTTTTTAGGAAAAAGACCCATTGTAAACTCTGAAAAATGAACAAAACCACACTTTTAAAGGAAGTTTTGATAAACTTTGTGAAAAAATGACACAAAATAGACATTTTACAACCTCATAATTTTGTGAAGAGCAATTACCACTGAGGCCTTTCTTGGATTATCTGTAAAACTGTGTTTGCCCAAGAGAAACATGGAGACATGGCTTTTCAGAGAGGTCTTTAAAGGCACTTAATTGTAGAGAACAGCAGTTGTAGTGAGAAAATATTCTTAGAAGCTAGATAGAAAATTCTATTTGTCAAAAACTACCAATGTTATAACATTGTCATACCATGAATTAAAAAAAGCATGAATTCCTCTCAGATTTCAGTAGCTGTTACATCTACAAAAGAATTTATGCTTTGAAGAGTAACTGGCATTTTGGGTCATTGGGCAGATTTTCAAGAATTCTAAGTCTAAAACTGACTTGAACCCTGAAATTCTTTTAAAAATCAGAATTCTGACAGTACCACACTGAGAAAAAACTTGCCAGACTGAACATCAGTATAAATAAATCAAGATTTGTATGTCAACAAGTTTAGTTGTGTTTAACTGAGTTAGCAGTCACCTCAGATGAATCAAAAGAACACATTCCAAAAATGTAATTCTGGGGAACTTGACAAATCTTTGTGCCATGTCCCAGACATGTCTGTTGGATACTTGGTAAAGTGAACCAGAAGGAATCATGTCTGAAATCTTCCTGACATGAATATAGTGGTAAGAAATGTAACTCTGTGAAAACGTTTCCTTCTAATTCTGGGTCAACCTTAATACATTACAAGGGTTGATGTCACCCTTTATCTAGGAAATAATAAAGTGGTTGTATCCACATCCCAGAGGAAGTCCAAAGGGAACTTTGAATTGCTTATAATGATTGTTTTCCATTGGCCTGAATGAATTAGCAGCCTCCTCGGGGAATGGTGTTCAGTCTGGGCCAAAAAGATAGAGAATTTTAAGCTTGTAGATGGAGAATGCGGCATGAATTAAAGAAAGGATGTCAGCAGATACCAAGATCTGCTGGAGGAAAAAGTCTTAGTCTAAGATATTTAGGGGCTGATTATCCAAGCTCTTTATCTTCTAGTTTTTTTTTTTTTTTTTTTTCATGTAATAGGATATTTTATTAAGTTTCCACTCTGTGCCAGACTCTGTGTTGATGCTAAATATGGATTTAACTCACTGGAATAGGTACAATTGATATTCTATGTTACAAATGAAAAAATTGAGACTAACAGATATTAAGGATCCTGTCCAGATAGCAAGTTGCAGAGCTTTGGATTTAGAACATAGGCATTGTAACTCTAACTCATGGATTAAAACAAAAACTAAAAATTATTTTCCTGTTTATTTGTATTTATTAACTTACTTTTATTGCAATATAGTGGGTGTACAATATTATATAGGTTATAGGTGTATAATATAGGGATTCACAATTCTTAGAGTTATATTCAATTTTTATTTATTGTAAAATATTGGCTATATTTCTGTGCTGTACAATATATCCTTGTAGCTTATTTATTTTATACACAACTGTTTGTACCTCTTAATCTTCTACTCCCATATTACCCCTCTCCCTCCACACTCCTCACTGGTAACCACTATTTTGTTCTCTGTACCTATAGTCTGTTTTTTTTTTTTTCTTTTTTTTGCTATATTCACTCTTAACCATTAAGCTATGCCATCCCCTCTAACCTTAGGATTGGCCTGTGACTCAAAAAAAAAAAAAAAAAAAAGAGAGACAAAGCTTAAATCAATGAAGAGGATGAAGAAATTGTCTCCATTGAACACTGGCTTTGCATTTCCAATGACACATTTTTTTTTTCCTGCCTTCCATTATCAAAATGAATAAATTAGATATGCTCAGATTTTTAAAATTTGGAAAGCACCTGATTATTAGGGCAGTCTAGTGCAAGCTATGTCATGATTGCTCTAGAAATTGCCATAGCATTTATGAAAAGTTGGATCACTAGATACTCACTAGCTATAATCTTTTTTACTGCAAATTTGACAATTAGAAAAAAGTGTTAGAGATGAAGGCTTCTCACATAATCTTTATGCATGAGTGATTCCTGGAATAGACTCCAAGAAAGATAAAGGAAGATAATAGGATACAAGGGTATGAGAAATTTGAAAACCGTAATATGTGGAAATTGATGAGAGAGTGAAATGCCAGAATGTTCTATTCACACTTTAAGCCTCTGGGTAGAAATAATCAGTGGGGATCAACTTGTCCAAAGTTATCCAATTGTTGTTCCTGACTGAGCAATCTGGTATTTGAGATTTTATTGTGTTTATCAAAACGCTAACATTGTACTTAGAATATTTTCAATCAGCTTTACTTCATTCTTTGGAATTGGGAAGCAATTCTACTTTGTAGGATAAGTTACTCACAGACAATTCTTTCCTTTTATCAAATAGTCATTTATGAGGAATTTAGTTTTGATTAACTCAAGGGTATTAAACATTTTTCCACTAAGAACTGTTATGGCTGACACTAAAACTTTGCTGAATGACACACAAATCCTCTCTCCATTTATTTTTTCACTCTAGTGTTTGAAAAGCTGATAATACCCTGCTCGGTCTTTGGTTTGCTGTCAAAAATATTCTTCTGGCCAAAGATAGTAATAACTGTCATTTTACCAAAAGGCCATGATGCATTCTCATTCCCTTTTTTCCTCTGGGAATAAAAACTTAGACATTAAGGTAGAGCCACTTACCTGAGAGAGTAAGGATCAGGGAAAGCATAATAATATAAAAAGAATTTTGCAAGCAGTTATGCGTACCACTATGCCACCAGCACTGTACAAGAAGAGTTTTGTATTATCTTCAAAATCTATGAGGAGTGACCACCATCACTTAGAAACTTTGTTGCTGTTATCCAGTCGCTAAGTCATGTCTGACTCTTTGTGACCCCATGGACTACCTCCCACCAGGTTCCCCTGTCAATATGATTTCCCAGGCGAGGATACTGGAGTGGGATGCTGTTTGCTTCTCCAGGGGAGCTTCCTGGACCAGGGACTGAGCTCACGACTCCTGTATTGGCAAGATTCTTTACCACTGAGCCATCAGGAAAGCCCACAGAGAAACTTACATGTTACTTAATATCTCAAATTCCAAGTCACCTAGAAACTTTTTAAAAGTTGTCCTATATTGTTTCTTGATGTTTGAAATAATAATAGACACGATTTCCTTTATCATACTGCCCTAGGAGTATGAACATTTTTAATTTATCTTCCAAACCGGGACAGTAGTTTGAGTAAAATGTTCACTATGAATGATTACACAGGTTCAGATAAATGCTGTCACCTAATATTGGAGTATTTGCCCTCACCAGGCTGAGGTCCTACTGTGGTTTCGTGAAGAAGCGAACGTGACATAGAGGACTCCACGGGAGATGTGGAGAGTTCAGAGGAAAAGTCCTCTATGTGGCAATTTTGCTGGGTGCCGTCCTGTGTGTCAACCCAGGAAATTTGCTTCATTTGCACATGAAGCAATTAATGAAGATAGGAACTGAGAAGTGTTAAATATCAAAATATTTTGAAAAGCAATATTTCTTCCTTTTCCGGAGAACTTTAGGAGTATATTAAATAGCCATGGTATTTTATTTCAGGTGTCTTCCTCGAGATGTCCAGATTTCAAATTCTAAGCTTTAGTTCAGTTTATCCAAACATGTTGGTTCTAAAAGTCCCACTGTTTCTTTTTCATGTACTCCCCCTCCTCAGCTGAGGACTCTACTACTTCTTTCCTGGATTTTTGCCTCTCTAATATAGGAATGGAGAAGTCTACAATACAACAATTATCCATAAGCAAGATTACTAGTCGGCATATTCCCAAGCCATCCTCTCCCTCTTCTGTAGAATAAATGCTCTCTGCCCACAACAATGGGGACTTAGGTCACACTCACAGCTGACGCAACTTAGATTTGCTCAAGGATGATTTTCATCAAGAGGAATACTGACCCAAGCTGAACCAATCAGATTCTAACTTTTTAGGAGTAGGGAGCCAGGGAGGACAGTTGGTTCTTGTTGATTGCTTGTACTGAATCAATGTGAAAAGAGAAATAGTCTTTTTTGTTTTTGTCATATGGATAGGGAAATCAATATGGTGTGAGAACAAGAAGAATAAAACAGATCTTCCAAGAAAAACAGAAGTGAGGGGCCTCATGGAGAAAGATGCAGAAAATAACTGAAACTCCTGCTCTTCTAGCCAAAGGGTCTTTCCGATGACTCTCTTCTGAGTGCCCCAATTTTATCATCTCCATAGTACTTATCAGCATTTGAAATGATCTTTTTAACTTATTTGGTGATGTGTATTTTTTATCTCCCCCTTTTAGAAGGCAGGGACTTTAGTGTGCTCTTTGCTATCTCTCAAGCAGCTGAAATAATGCGTGTATTGTAGCTGAAGCCAACTTAATATTTGCTGACCGGATGAATCCATTAATAAATATTTAAATTGATTTCTGTTTCTTGGCAGTTCAAGAAGTGAGGCCCATAGAATGTGTGATACAATCAGAAGGGAAATCAGAGCATGGGGCACGGTTGAAACAACAGAGACATTGTAAGGAGTTCCTCACCAGGCTGAGGTCCTACTGTGGTTTCCTAAAGGAGAAGGGGAAGTGACAGGAAGATGCTCCACAGGAGATAACTGAAGAGTTCGGAGGATGAGCCCTCCATGTGGCAGTTTTGCTGGATGTCGCCCCGAGTGTCAACCCAGCCAGCTGCCAGGGGAGCCTGAGAAAACAGAAGCTGGAGATAACAGAAGACTCGGTGCCTTTTCTAGCAAGTGCAAACTTTCACACCTGTCAGCAATCAATCAAGAGGTTTATGGGCCTGCACTATTGACACTCTAATTAAAAAATCATAAAGCAAGCACCCTTTCAGGTTGCAGAAAACCAAACTCCAGAACTTCGACAGCCACAGCTGTTAATCAGTTACTTCTACTGATCCACCAGCCAACACTGAGATGGTGCACTTCCTGAGTCCCAAACAGCCAACAAAGCAGTGGGAGAAAAGGGACTGGCACCAGGGAACTGCCTCTGCAGGTGGCCAGAAGCTTTCCAGCTAGGGCAGCGTCTCCATCTGGCGCTTGGGAAAATATTTTTGACACACCTAGTCGGCAGCTTGTGTTTTTCCCCTGTTCCCATGTGGAACTGAAGGCCATTTACCATTGTTAAAGCAAATTTGTGTGCCCGATGCACAGTGAGGCCAAACAAACTGAAATACTAGAGTCTGGAACAGAGAAAGGTTTATTGCAGGGTCATGCAAGAAGACGGGTGACTCCTGCTCTAAAAACCCAGAGCTTCCCAAAGGGTTTCAGCAAAGCACTTTTCAAACTCAGGTGAAAGAGGGGGCTCACAGGATCTGTGATCAGCTTGTGCACAATTCTCCGACTGGCTAAGGGTGAGGTGGCAGAGTGGTGTCACAGGGGTTAACATTATCAGTTTCTTAGGCTCCTGGAGACCTGGAGCTATGTGCTGAAGGCCAAGTAGTCAACATCTTCCATTTGCTGGAGAGGGGGAGATTTTTTTACATCTGCAAAACAAAAACTCAGGAAATGTTCATCAAGTACTATTATAATGTAGATATGGAGATAGGATTAGGCACCTTGAGTAGTTCAGTCATTCAATCTTGTCCTGCTCCTGCAACCTCATGAACTGCAGCACACCAGGCTTCCCAGTCCGTCACCAACTCCCGGAGCCTACTCAAACTCATGTCTGTTGAGTCAGTGATGCCATCCAACCATCTCATCTTCTGTCGTCCCCTTCTCCTCCTGCCTTCAATCTTTCCCAGCATCAGGGGCTTTTCCAATGAGTCAATTCTTTGCATTAGGTGGCCAAAGTATTGGAGTTTCAGCTTCAGCAGGATTAGTGATATAGTATTCAAAGTTGGGGGAATAAATTACCAGTGGAGGTGTCTGGTCCACTGTAAGCACACAGCAACTGAGCAAAGTTGAAATTTACCTCCATCCTCCCCTCCTGGTGATTCCTTTCTCCACTGTTGGCCGCAAGTAGCCCAGGCTGGTTCTCGGTGCTCCTCCTCCTCTGCAGCCCCACCATCCTCTCTCTCACTGTCCCCTCACTTCTTTCTAACTCCAAGGGTCTTGGTCCAGCTGCTGGAAAGGACAGACCTCTCTCCCCTCCAGGCTCCACTCAAGCTTTTTCTCCTCACTCTTCATGTAAGAGGGACCTTTCTCATTCACCAGGTCACCCACCACCTTGGGAGGCCTACTAAGACTGTGCTAGCCACCTCTGTATTTTGTTTGTAAAACATCCTCACAGTACTTTTGTCCCTTTATCCCTTGCAGCACTTTTCACAGTGACTAATTAGATGCTTAGACCTTTGTTTCCTTCTTTAATGTCTGTCCCTTTTGTCGTGTTCTTAGCCCCACAAGAGCAAGTGCCATCTCTTATTCACCACTGAACACACAGTAGCTAGAACAGGTTCTGGCCTACAGAAACTTAATTAATTAATTAATTTTTTAATGAATGATCATTTAAACAATTGAATGAATGCCAATAAATCACATTTTCCATGATGGAACTGTGGCCTTCCAAGATGACATCAAGGATGAAAGATCCAAAAAGAACTGGTCCCTGTTTTCTTTCCCTGGCACAACCTAACCCAGGTTATACAATATAGAGCATGTTTCCTCTCTGTCCCTTAAGGGGACTCTAACAGTGGGAATTTCAACAACTGTAGATAAGAGGACGAAGGTCATGTTTTGGCAGGCATTAATTTACACCACTTGGAAAATACTGCTGAGTCCTGGTCCTGTTCAGTAGCTCTCATCTTGAATACTGCCTCTCATATGCATTAGAGGAAGCTATTTTACCTTTATGAGCTTTGGTTTTCTCACCAATCCAGTAAGGATGAACTGAGCTACTGTATGCAAAAGTCCTTTGTGAATGACCAGGAAGGAATGATTATCTCATGATTTTCATGACAGTCACGGTAAGACTGCCTGCAATAGAAGGTGACATGCGATGCCCTGTCTCCAAGCTGGGTCATTAGGTTCAAACAGTCTCCCATCTGCTTTCACCACCTGGCTAGAGTCGTCTCTACTTGTTCCCTCTCTGGGGGTCTCCCCTGTTTTTGTACTCTGAATCCATGCTTGCTTTGGATTATGGGCATTTGATCACTTGTAGGAGGATGCTTCAGAGGCTTCTGAGAGTATCACTTAAAGGATTAACCCCACCACCCTCCACTGTTCTTATTTCTTGGGCTGTATTGGTTTTATTAGCACATTAACAAAGACCCAGTGAAATGTAAAGGACTTCTACCTCCAAAGATATAGAGAGCCCTATTCATTGCCAATTCAATACAGATACAACCTCAGAAAGAAACCAGCTTTTATGGGCACACAGTCCCAGCCTGGATCCCGCTGGAGTTGGCACTTGTGAAAAAATAAATTTGGGGGAGTCACTGGGTTGCAATAGGCTTCCCGTTAAACACAGCAAAGAAACAGCTGATGTCTGAATTTACTAATTTCCTCTGGGGCAGTGAGAGGGCGATGTGTGCAGTTAACAAGGGAAACATTCAGGTGTGTGAATTAAGGTTTAGAAGCAAAGTATGGCTTGCAATAAGTGCATCCTATATTAGGTTGGAATCATTATTTAACCAGTGCTTCCCAAAGATGCTAGAAAGAAATCCCAAGCTTACCCAGGGCTTTCTGATTTTTTTCTTCTCATTGGCATAATGTTACAAAAATACCTGTACCTTGCCTCTTTTTCAATTCTGGAATTTATAAGTAATGCCCAAGTGACCTTGTTCTCATGTGTGGTGGAAATAGAACTGATATTGTTATCTACATTAATATGAAACCCTGTATAATAGAGAGATTGTATGATTTATCAAGCCATTGCTGTAATCACAGTGCAAATGTTCACATTCTCATCTCCCTAGCAGCAGATGTTTTGTTCGCTACACTGGACTATCTCTTCAAATTCTCATTATATGCCTTCCTCTGCTGGTCTAATTCTGAGGAATACACACAGATTCACACAATACTCACATTCACTCTCCCATATACACAGAAGCACATACCCCTTGACCACTGAAAATTATCCCAAAGGTTCTATCTCCATCACCTATCCCATCTCATCCACTCATCTGTCCACCTATCCTCTAGCCACAGTCCATCCATCTAAGATTGCCAGATTTAACAAATAAAACTATAGAACATCCAAGGAAATTCAAATTTCAGATAAACAACAATTTTTTAATATGAGGAAGTCCCATGCAACATTTAGGACATATTTTTACTGAAATTCAAATTTCACTAGGTGTCCCATATCTAATACTTGGTATCATTCTATAAATAAGAATACAAGGCCCAGAGAGTTGAAGTAAATTGCTTGTATTTACTCAGTGACTGTACTGCAAAGTTTTAAAGAGAGAGTTTCCATGACTTTGCTTCAAGTTTCAATCACCCCTCTCAAGAATTTCAGTTTCTTTGATGGATACACTAAGACTGCCATCTTCTATGGCATTCTCTTTGGTTACTTTGATAAATAATTCTGGACTTTATGAGTATTGGGCAGGTTTTACTGATGACCTTCTCTTTGAAATAAGAAACCTTAGAAATGGATCTTTGCCAGGCAGAAATGATAAGTTCTGGGTTTGGAAGCAAGATGCTCTTGGGATATTCATTAAAAGAGATCTTTAGAGTTTTGGTGGCTTAGATGGTAAAGAATCTGCCTATAATGCAGGAGATGCAGGTTTGATCCCTGGGTTGAGAAGACCCCCTGGATAAGGGAATGGCTACCCACTCCAGTATTTTTGCCTAGAGAATTCCATGGACAGAGGGGCCTCGTAAGCTAGGCTCATGCTGCAATCCATGGGGTTGAACAGAGTCAGACACTACTGAGTGACTAACACTTTCACTCAGAGTCTTAGTTTTGGCTGGGTTTCTTGGCTTTGTCAAGAGAATCTGGGTCTCTTGATGGGGACCAGCTGCCAGGGTTACTTTCAAACATTCTTCTCTCAGCAATACCACTCATGGAAGCTGAGGAGATCTGTTGCTGACCTTGAGGTTTCTAGAAGCCTGGAGAGGATCTTGGGGGCTTCTGTTCTTCAGAAGTCTTCTATTTTTCAGGAGAGACCTCTGACCTTGAAATGTCTTGATGGTATTCAGGCCTCCTCAAGGCCTGGGAACGATGTCTGAGAGGCTGCTACGCCTTGGAATGGATCCCTTCCTCAGGAGTGCTCTCTGAATCTGAGGAAGCTTTTTGCTTGTCTTTAGGACTTCCAAGGACTGGAAAGGTACATTTTACACAAACAGTTTCTGAATAAAGTCCTTTTTAATACCGGAATTCTCTGAGCCTGTGAAGACCTGGTGCTTGACTTTAGGTTTTGACAAAATTTGGAAGAGTGATTTGAAGGCAGAACCCACATAAGTGTAGCCCTCAAGGTTAGAGCTTTCTGAACTTGACGCTTGCTCTACTATAAACCTCATGATAGACTAGAGGGGCCCATGGAAGGCAGTGTCTCCATAGAAATGCACCCATAACAGCAATGCTCTCTGGACCAGAGAAGGTGACTGGACTTCATTTCTCACTAAGGATGAAGCAGGACATCTAGTAGGCAGTGGCCCCACAGAAACACACCCCCCAATGATAACAAGTTTCTTCAGATACCTTTGGTCTTTAAACCTTTAGTCGTCAGAGATATTTCAGCCTCACATGTGGCTGGGAAGAGTGGCTGGGAGATGACAGACAAGCGTCTTCCTGACTGGTTGTTGTTCAGTCCCTAATTGTGTTTGACTCTTTGCGACTCCATGGACTTCAGCATGCCAGACTGCCCTGTCCTACACTATCTCCCAGAACTTGCTTAAATTCACGTCCATTGAGTCCGTGATGCCATCCCATCCTCTGCTTCCCCCTTCTCCTTTTGCCCTCAATCTTTCCCATCATCAGGGTCTTTTCCAGTGAGTTGGCTCTTCTCATCAGGTGACCAAGGTATTGGAGTTTCGGCCTCACCATCACTCCTTCTAGTGAATGTTCAGAATTGATTTCCTTTAGGATTGTCTGATTTGATCTTGTTGAAGTCCATGGGACTCTCCAGAGTCTTCCCTAGCACTCTCTGAACCTGAGGAGATTTGTAGGACTTTAGGCTTTGGAAAAGATATTGGAAGAACGTCAGCACCACAGACAGGCCTCTCTCAGTAGCAAGGCCCACTGCTTGACATTAGGCCCCAAAAGGGGCTGGAAAGAAGTCTGAGAGGCAACAGATCCACAGAACCGCCCCACCAACTTCAGGACCCCCTGGGTCTCAGGAAACCTGCTCCTCCACCATCGGCCTTATCAGGGGCCTCAGCCTGGCCCTGCTGTCTGGGAGGCCTTCCTCTTTTTACACACTGCCCTTGAAGCATAACATTCCGGCTTTGCTTTATGTCACACCGTTGGACACTTACAGCTCAGTCAAGGATATAAAAGTAGCTGAGGAGCCTATGTTTGTCGAGCCATGAAATAGGCCAGTTAAGCTGAGGCCCAGAGAGAGAGGCACTCTCTCTTCCCCATCAAGTACCCAGAGGACAGAATGAATGGGTTATAGCCCTGCTGTGGCAGCTGCTGCTTCCTTCAGCACTGGATTCTCAAATCAGTTCTAGTCTGGATGGAGCCTTGACATTTTGCTCGGGATCCCCAGCTCTGCCCACATCAGGCCTATCACAGATGGAGCAGCCTTGTTCTCCTAGAGCAGAGCCCTGACATTAGTGTGTGTGTGACAAGTAATGCCCATAGGGTGCAAGTTATTTATGTTTGTTAACAAATTGCATATGTATCTATTACAGTTAATTGACTCATCTAGAAGTTGACAGTGTAATGTCTTATGAAAGGAAATCCATGATAATAACAGAAGACTTACTTTGGTACTATGACATCCATCCTCTTTTAAGAGCTTCTACATGGAGTATGGTATTTTTTTAAAATTTGTTTTATTCAAGTATAGTCGATTTATAATGTATTAATGACTGCTATACAACAAAGTGATTCAGTTACACACACACACACACACACACACACACACACACACACACACATATATATATATATATATATACACACACACATTCTTTTTCATTTTCTTTTCCAGTATGGCTTATCACTAGATATTGAATATAGTTCTCCTGTTCACAGTTCAGTTGCTAAGTCATGTCTGATTCTTTGCCACCTCATGAACTGCAGCACATTAGGCTTCTCTATCCTCCACTATCTCCACTGTCCTCCACTAAGTTCATTTGTGTCATATTTTAGAGTCCACATGTAAATACCACATGGTATTTCTAGTTCTCTTTCTGACTTACTTCACTTAGTATGATAATCTCTAGGTCCAGCCATGTGCTGTGTAAATGGCAATATTTCACATTTTTTATGACTAATACTCCATTGTATATATGAACTACATCTTTATCCATTCACCTGTCAATGGACATTTAGGTTGTTCCCATGACTTAGCTATTGTGAATAATGCTGCTATGAACATAGGGGTACATGTGTTTTTGAGTTTTGTCTGGATATATGCCCAGAAGTGGGATCCAGTAATCCCACTTCTGGGTATATATCCACTCCTGTCCAGTAGATTTCTGGACAATTCTACTTTTAGTTTTTAGTGCTTTCCATAGTGGCCACATCAATTTACATTTCCACCATCAGCGTAGATGATTTCCTTTTTCTCCACACCCTGTACACGAAGCATTGCACTGAATTCTCAAAATAACCCAAGGGCAGATGTTTTCGGCCTTAGCACTGTTGACTGTGTTTGTCCTAATAGTCTTTGGTTGTGAGGAGTTTTATGCACTGCAGAATGTTCAGCAGCATTGCTAGTCTCTACCTCCAAGATTCCAATAACATCTCCCAGCCCCTACCCCAGCTTTGACAACTGAAACTGTCTCCAGACATTGCCAAATGTCCCTTCAAATACAAATGGCCTCACCTAAGAACCAGTGTTCTAAGAGGAAGGTACACTTGCCAGTCTTTTTATAAATAAGGAAACTTAGGCTTAAAGGATAAAGAATTTGCCCAGATTCAGGCAGATTTCAAGGATAAAGTGAGTCATTTATAAAGTCTGAGCTCTCAACCACCACTCTATATGTTAGAGGGGGATCACCTCTTTTAACATCTGTCGTCCTGCCAAGTTGCCCAAGATACTTCTGGCATTTCACAGTCTTTGGCTCCTCATGGATGAATACAAGATTTTGTGTTTCTGAAGCCAAGATCACTGGGAGACAATGTCAGTTCACACACCATCTATGTCTCCTTCAGAGAGGATGGGGACTGTGAAAGCATCCTTACTGTTGTTTCTACCTGGGATCTGGGGGAAGCCTAACTTCCTCACACCCAGAGAACATTTTGTACGACCTGTTGGTAGGCATGTTTAATGCTTGGTGACTCACTTCCTAAGGCCTCAAGTACTTTTCATGCTATAAATGCTGTGGGGATCACGGAGCTGGCATTTGCCAAGTGCCTGGAGATACTGAACACTCAATTCTTCCACAGGACTTATCTTTCATTTGCCGACCAAAGAAAAAACATAAAACTAGTAGCTGGAACTCATTAATCATAACCAGTAAAAAAAGCAAGGAGTTCTGGCTTTAGAATGTGTATAAAGTCCCACCCTGATCTCTCAACTCTGTGGTGCTCTAGGTAAAGGGGAAAAGTTCCACTGAGGTTCTGAGTCCATAATGATGGCAGTCACCTACCTGTTCTTTGCTCAGGACTTGGTGAATCTGATTGGATGGATTTCTGGTTCTTCAGTATTCTGTGCCTCTCAAAATAGACTTTTGTTTAGCTTCATTTTTCTGGGTAATCACAGCAGTGGTATTGCATTTATGCTCTAAAAACAAACTCTATTTCTCATAATCCCAGCTCAGGGAGTGGTTTGTACTTGTTATTTCAAACTCATTTTCCTGCCAGCCTAATGCTGCCAATGTTTTTTTCGTTATAAGTTCATTCATTAAATGTGTGTATTACCTCATGAAGTTTGCCTTTATTATAAACTGGTGAGATATGTCATTATCACTGATAATCTGGCAAGTGGAGGCTTACTGAAACCCTCCAGATCCCATATCCATGCCCGACATTTGTTTTAAGAATTCTTATCCTCGGTATAAAGAGATAACCTCAATAGAATAGAAAGGCTAGACAGCTTTGTTAAAATCCCCCCTGACCACTGACTTTTGTTTGAAACATATTTATGCTTATTTAATGCATGTTATGTTAACTCTTTAGAGTTAAGAGTTTAGTTTAAATTTTCTGGAGGTATTTTAAACCATTTTGATGAATGTCTGGTGATTAGTGGAGAAGGGATGTGGGGAAAGAACAAGGAAAACAGAGACCATGATTGTTTTGGACTTGACAATCTTATTCCTCAACTGTTCAGACATTCATCTCTGGATTCCAGGATGGCGTTTGGGGCTTCTTGCAATCTACTCTGGGTCCCCATGTGTCTATATTTCTCCAGAACCACCAAACAGCATGTGGCAGGCTCAGGAGATGCAGAACTGTACTCTGATGACCAGTGTCCTGGTGACACATGGCAGAATCCACCCTCCCGCTGTTGGAGCTAGATCTCTGCTCTCATCTGGCTTAGCCAGGACTGTTCCTCCTGATAGAGTGATGGACCAATCATAGAAAAACTCCTGTGCTGTCACTTCTATGGATGGCTTCAAGTACACATCTCTGACCAAGGAGAAATCTATATTGCCTTTTATAAATAAGCAAACATAAGAGACCAGTCTCAGGTCCTACAAGATGTCAGCAAGGCCATTGGTGAGAAAGATTTATAATAACCTGGCAGGAAAATGCATGGGGCTGTTTGTCGAAGTCCTGGCTGGATATTCTTCTCAACTCCTATTCCAAGCAGGTGGCCAGGGATTTCTGCTCCACTGATGGGGTAGGGAGTGGGGAAGGGTAGGATTTGTTTTGATGGCAGAGAGTAGAAGTTGCTTTAAAAAAATTCCCCTTCCATCTTTGTTTTTCTACTGAACATGAACTGTTTGTAGCTATAATGTGGGGGAAGGGGAAGCCAAGGACCAGGAGCATAAGATGCAGGAGATCCTGTCCCCTTCTTGGCGTAGGTTGAGAAGCAGATGCTATCTGTGCCAAGTGTGACCTTTACCTTATCTTCCAGTAGTGCTGCCCTCAGGCAGGGTTGGCCTGTATCATTTTTTAAATAATTTATTTTTAAAAATTTCCTATTTTATTTTGGAATATAGTTGATTAATAATGTTGTGATGTTTTCAGATATACAGCAAAGTGATTCACTTGTACATACACATGTATCTATTCTTTTTCAAATTCTTTTCCCATTTAGGTTGTCACACAATATTGAGCAGAGTTCCCTGTACTATACCGTAGAATCTTGTTGATTATTCATTTAAAATGTAGCAGTGTGTACATGTCAGTCTTACACTCCTAAACTAGCCTTCTCCCCTGTAACCATAAGCTTGTGCTCAAAGTCAGTATATCTGTTTCTCTTTTATACATAAATTCATTTGTATAATGTCTTTTAGGTTCTCAATATAAGTGATATCATACAATATTTCTCTTTCTCTGATTTACTTCACCAGTATGACAATCTCTAGATCCATCTATGTTGCTGCAAATGCCGTTATTTCATTTTTTTAATGACTGAGTACTATTCCATTGTGTATATGTACCACATCTTTTTTATCCATTCCTCTATCTATGGATATTTAGGTTGCTTCCATGTCTTGACTATTTTAAGCAGTACTGCTATGAATATTGGGGTACATGCATCCTTTTGAACCATTTTTTTTTCTGGATATATTCCCAGGAGTAGGATTGCAGGATCACACGGTAACTCTATTTTTCTCCTCGTGGCTGTACCAATTTACATTCCCACCAAGAGTAGGAGAGTTTCTTTCTCTTCACATTCTCTCCAGCATTTGCTGTTTGTGGATTTTCTTGATGATTGCCATTTTGACTGGTATACAGTGATATCTCATTATAGTTTTGATTGCATTTCTCTAATAATTAGCAATACTGAACATCTTTTCACAGTTCTTCTTAACCATCTGTGTGTCTTCTTTGGAGAAATGTCTATTTAGGTCTTTGGCCCATTTTTCAATTTTTTTTTTTTTTTTTGATGGTATTAAGCCATATGAACTGTTTGTCAATTTTGGAGACTAATCCCTTGTCAGTCACATAATTTGCAAACATTTTCTCCCATTCTGAGGGCTGTGTTTTTTCTTGTGTTTATGGTTTCCTTTGCTGTGTAAAAGCTTTTGAGTGTAATTTTGTCCCATTTTAAAATTTTTGTTTTAATTTCCATTACTCTGAGAGACAGATCAAAAAGATATTGTCACTATTTATGCTATAGAGTGTTTCTGCCTATATTCTCTTCTAAGAGTTGTGGTGTCCAATCTCACATTTAATCTCTTTAATCCATTTTGAGATTATTTTTGTGTATGGTACTAAAGAATATTCTAATTCCATTGTTTTTACATGCAGCTGTTCGGTTTTTCTAGTGCCATTTATTGAAGAGACTGTCTTTCCTCCATTGTGTAGTCTTGCTTCCTTTGGCATACATTAATTGACCATAGGTGTGTAGGTTTACTTCTGGGCTTTCTATCCTAGTCTATTGATCTATATTTCTATTTCTATGCCAGAATCATACTGTTTTGATGACAATACCTTGGTAGAATGGGCTGAAGTCAGGGAGCCTGTTTCCTCCTACTCCGTTTTTCTTCCTCAAGATTGCTTTGGCTATTCAGGATCTTTTGTATCTCCATACAAATTTTAGGATTTGGTAAAAATCTTTAAACTGCCATTGGTAGTTTGATACGGATTGCATTGAATCTGTACACTGCTTTGGGTAATATAGTCATTTTGACAGTATTTTTCCAATCCAAAAATATGGTATGTCTCCATTTGTGTCATCTTTGAATTCTTTCATCAGCACCTTATAGTTTTCAGGATACAAGACTTTTGTCTCCTTAGGTAGGTTTTCTCCTAGGTAATTTATTCTTCTAGATGCAATGGTAAATGGGATTGCTTCTAAAATTACTCTTCCTGATCTTACATTGCTTCATATAGAAATTCTTGTTTTGTTCCTGAACTTAGAGGAAATGCTTTTAGCTTTTCAATATTCAGTATGATATAAGCTGTAGGTTTGTTATATATATATCCTTCATTATGTCGAGGTATGGTCCCTCTATGCCTACTTTCTGGAGAGTTTTTATCATAAATGGATGTTGAATTTTGTCAAAAGCTTTTTCAGCATCTGTTGAGATGATCATATGGCTTTAGTCTTTAACTTGTTGATGTGGTGTAATACACTAATTGATTTGTGGATAATGAAAAATACTTGCATCCCTGGATAAATCCCTCTTGACCATGGTGTTTGATTCTTTTAATGTATTGTTGGATTCTGCTTACTAGCATTTTATTGAGGAATTTTGTGTCTATGTTCAGCAGTGATCAGTTCAGTTCAGTTCAGTCACTCAGTCGTGTCAGACTCTTTGCGACCCCATGAATCGCAGCACACCAGTTGTCCATCACCAACTTCCGGAATTTACTCAAACTCATGTCCATAGTGTCGGTGATGCCATCCAGCCATCTCATCCTCTGTCATCCCCTTCTCCTCCTGCCCCCAATCCCTCCCAGCATCAGGGTCTTTTCCAATGAGTCAGCTCTTCGCATCAGGTGGCCAAAGTATTGGAGCTTCAGCCTTAGCATTAGTCCTTCCAATGAACACCCAGGACTGATCTCCGTTAGGATGGACTGGTTAGATCTCCTTGCAGTCCAAGGGACTCTCAAGAGTCTTCTCCAACACCATAGTTCAAAAGCATCAATTTTTCGGCTCTCAGCTTTCCTCACAGTCCAACTCTCACATCCATACACGACCACGGGAGAAACCATCACCTTGACCAGGTGGACCTTTGTTGGCAAAGTAATGTCTTTGCTTTTTAATATGCCATCTAGGTTGGTCATAACTTTCCTTCCAAGAAGTAAGCGTCTTTTAATTTCATGGCTGCAGTCACCAGCTGCAATGATTTTGGAGCCCAAAAAAATAAAGTCTGACACTGTTTCCACTGTCTCCCCATCTATTTCCCATGAAGTGATGGGACCAGATGCCATGATCTTAGCTTTCTGAATGTTGAGCTTTAAGCAGTGATACTGGCCTATAATTTTCTTTTTTGTGGTATACTTGTCTGGTTTTGGTATTAGGGTAATGGTGGCCTCATAGCATTAGTTTGGTAGTGTTCCTTCCTCTACAACTTTTTGGAACAGTTTCAGAAGGATAGGTGTTAACTCTTCTCTAAATGTTTGATACACTCTGGCTATGAAGCCAGCAGGCCCTGGAATTTTGTTTGTTGGGAGTTTTTCAATCACAGTTTCAATTTCAATGCTATGACTGATCTGTTCAAATTTTCTGTTTCTTCCTGGTTCAGTCTTGGGATTTGTACATTTTTAAGAATTTGTCTATTTCTTCCAGGTTGTCCATTTTCTTGGGATACAATTGCTGTAGTTGTCTCTTATGATCCTTTATATTTCTGTGGTAACTTCTCCCTTTTCATATGTAATTTTATTGACTTGAGTCTGCTTCCTCTTTTTCTTGATGAAAGTTTATCAATTTTGTTTATTTTTTCAAAGAATCAGCTTTTAGTTTCATTGATCTTTGCTATTGCTTTGTCTCAATTTTGTTTATTTCTGCTGTCATCTTTAAGATTTCTTTCCTCTACAAATTTTAGGTTTTATTTGTTATTCTGTATCTAGTTGCTTTAAGTATAAAGTTAGATTGTTTATTTGAGATTTTTTTATTTCCTGAGATAAGACTGTATTGCTATAATCTTCCCTCTTAGAACTGATTTTGCTGAATTCAATAGATTTTGAGTCATTGTGCATTCATTTTAATTTGTCTCTAGGCATTTTTTTGATTTCCTCTTTAATTTCTTCAGTGATCCATTGGTTATTTAGTAGCATATTGTTTAGCCTCCATGTGCCTGTGTTTTTTTTTTACTGCGTTTTCTTCTTATACTTTGTTTCTAATCTCATAGCATTATGATTAGAAAAAATGCCTGATATGATTTCAATTTTCTTAAATTTACTGAGGCTTGCTTAGGGTCCCAACATATGGTTAGTCCTGGAGAATGTTCCCTGTATACTTGAGAAGAATGTATTTTCTGCTCCTTTTGCAGTTCTTTCTGTAAGAAAATGAAGTGTTATAATGAAGGAAGAGAAGTATTGGGATGAACTGCCCAGACTCTGAAGCCAATTATGTCTTGGTTAAAATCATAACTCCTCATTGTGGAGTCACTGGGCCTTGTTCTACCCAATTTTCTATACCTCAGTTTACTGATTATTATAAAGTAGCAATAATAATGAAATAATCTCCCAAGTGTATGTGAGGATTGAATGATTAAATGCATTTATGTAAGATACTTAGATACATATGGACATCACCAGACGGTCAACACCGAAATCATGGTGATTATATTCTTTGCAGCCAAAGATGGAGAACCTCTATACAGTCAGCAAAAACAAGACTGGAAGCTGACTGTGGCTCAGATCATGAACTCCTTCTTGCCAAATTCAGACTTAAGTTGGAGAAAGTAGGGAAAACCACTAGACCACTCAGGTATGACCTAAATAAAATCCCTTACGATTATACAGTGGAAGTGAGAAATAGATTTAAGGGATTAGATCTGATAGACAGAGTGCCTGATGAACTATGGATGGAGGTAAATGACATCGTAGAGGAGACAAGGATCAAGACCATCCCCAAGAAAAAAAAAATTTGGAAAAGCAAAATGGCTGTCTGGGGAGGCCTTACAAATAGCTGTAAATAGAAGAGAAGTCAAAAGGAAAGGAGAAAAGGAAAGATATACCCATCTGAATGTAGAGTTCCAAACAATAGCAAGGAGAGATAAGAAAGCCTTCTTCAGTGATCAGTGCAAAGAAATAGAATGGGTAAGACTAGATTCTCTTCAAGAAAATTAAAGATACCAAGGGAACATTTCATGAAAAGATGGGCGTAATTAAGGACAGAAATGGTATGGACCTAACAGAAGCAGAAGATATTAAGAAAATGTGGCAAGAATACCCAGAAGAACTATACAAAAAAGATCTTCATGACCCAGATAATCACAATGGTGTGATCACTCACCTAGAGCCAGACATCCTGGAATGCGAAGTCAAATGGTCCTTAGGAATCATCACTATGAACAAAGCTAGTGGAGGTGATGGAATTCCAGCTGAGCTATTTCAAATCCTAAAAGCTGATGCTGTGAAAGTGCTGCATTCAATATGCCCGCAAATTTGGAAAACTCAGCAGTGGTCACAGGACTAGAAAAGGTCAGTTTTCATTCCAATCCCAAAGAAAGGCAATGCCAAAGAATGCTCAAACTACCACACAATTGCACTCACCTCACATGCTAGCAATGCTCAAAATTCTCCAAGCTAGGCTTCAACAGTATATGAACCGTGAAATTCTAGATGTTCAAGCTGATTTTAGAAAAGGCAGAGGGATCAAAGATCAAATTGACAACATCCGTTGAATCATTGAAAAAGCAAGAGAGTTCCAGAAAAACATCTATTTCTGGTGTATGGACTATGCCAAAGCCTTTGACTGTGTGGATCACAATAAACTGTGGAAAATTCTGGAAGAGATGGGAATACCAGACCACCTGACCTGCCTCTTGAGAAATCAGTATGCTGGTGAAGAAGCAAGTTAGAACTGGACATGGAACAACAGACTGCTTCCAAATAGGAAAAGGAGTACATCAAGGCTGTATATTGTCACCCTGCTTATTTAACTTCTTTGCAGAGTACATCATGAGAAACACTGAGCTAGATGAAGCACAAGCTGGAATCAAGATTGCCAGGAGAAATATCAGTAACCTCAGCTATGCAGAAGATAACACCCTTATGGCAGAAAGTGAGGAAGAACTAAAGAGCCTCTTGATGAAAGTGAAAGAGGAGAGTAAAAAAGTTGGCTTAAAGCTCAACATTCAGAAAACTAAGATCATGGCATCTGGTCCCATCACTTCATGGCAAATAGATGGGAAACAGTGGGAACAGTGGCAGACTTTATTATTTGGGGCTCCAAAATCACTGCAACCATGAAATTAAAAGACGCTTGCTCCTTGGAAGAAAAGCTATGACCTAGACAGCATATTAAAAAGCAGAGAAAATACTTTGCCAACAAATACCCATCTAAGTCAAGGCTATGGTTTTTCCAGTAGTCATGTATGGATGTGAGAGTTGGATATAAAGAAAGCTGAAGACTGAAAAATTGATGCTTTTGAACTGTGTTTGGAGAAGACTCTTGAGAGTCCCTTGGACTGCAAAGAGATCCAACCAGTCCATCCTAAAGGAGATCAGTCCTGGGTATTCACTGGAAGGACTGATGTTGAAGCTGAAACTCCAATACTTTGGCCACCTGATGTGAAGAGCTGACTCATTTGAAAAGACCCTGATGCTGGGGAAGTTTGAAGGTGGGAGGAAAAGGGGACGACAGAGGATGAGATGGTTGGATGGCCTCACCGACTCGATGGAGATGTACTTGGGTAGACTCCAGGGGTTGGTGATGGACAGGGAAGCCTGGCGTGCTGCAGTTCATGGGGTTGCAAAGAATCAGACATGACTGAGTGACTAAACTGAACTGAAGATACTTAGAACAATTCCTGATGCATAGTGAGTTTTCCATAATATCAATTACTACATATTATTCATGTTGAACATCAATCGATAGTCCATGGACAATTTATCATAAGATTAGCAGAAACTTTTGCCTTCAGAGCCCTTATGTCTTTGGACAGAGAGGATACTCTGGCTGAAAAAAAAAGCAGGCCTTCACCAATTTTCTGGGCTCTATATAGGCTTCCAGAATTCTAGAGAAGCAGTCTGCCCACTCTACATAATTTTGAATTAGAATTTTACAACATTTTGGAAAATAGAACAGTAATTTAAATATTCAGATTTTAAAGGACTTCCCTGGTGGCTCAGACAGTAAAGGGTCTGCTTACAGTTTGGGAGACCTGGGTTCAATCCCTGGGTCGGGACGATCCCCTGGAGAAGGAAATGGCAACCCACTCCAGTACTCTTGCTTGGAAAATCTCATGGATGGAGGATCCTGGTAGGCTACACTCCATGGGGTCGCAAAGAGCCGGACACGACTTCACTTTCACTTTTAAAGGAAAGAAAAAGAAATGTGACATGTCTTGCACATTTCAGTTTTATTGTAGATTTCTCATCAATCCACTAACAATGGGTCACCTGCCTATTCTCTTTTCATATAAATAAAATTCAAGGTTTCACTGAAGGAATTTACTTAATTACAGAGGAGCCTTAGAATCCAAACAGATGCAATCTAGGAGACAGGCTACAGTGGAAGAGAGAAAAAATAATTTTTCCAAGGAGGCAAGGAATGAGTAATA
Source organism: Muntiacus reevesi (assembly GCF_963930625.1). Lineage (NCBI taxonomy): Eukaryota > Metazoa > Chordata > Mammalia > Artiodactyla > Cervidae > Muntiacus > Muntiacus reevesi. Next base: position 39,514,189 of record NC_089251.1, on the reverse strand, counting down.
TGAGGTAAGGAATAAGGGTAATTCACAGTCATGGTTATGTAAAAGAACAATCTCTTCAACAAATGGTGTTAGGCAAACTAGATATTCACATTAAAAAGAATAAAGTTGAACTCCTACCTATCTTACACCATATACAAAATATTAACTCAGAATGGAATAAAGAACTAAATGTAAAATCCAGAACTAATAACAAAGTATAAGAGAAAGGCTTTGTGGCATTGGATGTGACAATAACTTCAAAACCACAAGCAACAAAGGCAAAAATAGAAAAATTTACTAAATCAAACAAAGAAACTGAGTATCAGTGAATACCATCAGCAAAGTGAAAATAAGACCTATGGAGTAGAAGAAAATAATTGTAGATCATATGTCTGATAACAGTTCACATCTAGAACACATAAAGAATTTCTACTGTTAATCATTCAACCATGTCTACTCTTTGCATCCCCATGGACTATAGCCTGCCAGGCTCCTCTGCCCCTGGGGTTTCCCAGGCAAGAATACTGGAGTGGGTTGCCATTCCTACTACTACTCAACAAAAAGATAATCTGATTAAAGCTGAGTAAAAGATTAGAATAGACATTTTTCCACAGAAAATATGGCCAACGAGCATATGAAAAGATGCTCAGCATAACTTATTATAGAAATGTAAATAAAAACCTACAATAAAATACCGCCCTACATTTATTAGGATGGCTACTAATATAAAAAACCCAGAAAATAATAAATGTTGATGAGGATGTGGGGAAATTGGAAGCCTTGGGCACTAATGATGGAATTGTACAACAGTGTAGCTGCTTTGGTAAACAGTGTGGTTATTCCTTGAAGAACTAGAAATAGAACAACCATGTGATCAAGCAATCCCACATCTGGTTATATAAGCAGTAGAACTGGAAGAGAGGCTTGGAAGAGATATTTTCATAGCCATATTCAGCTCAGTATTATCTGCAATAGGCAAGAAGTAGAAACTGCCCAAGTTTTCACTGATAGTGAAATGGATTTTTTAAAAAAAGGTGGCACATACACAAAATAGAATACTATTCAGCCTTAAAAAGGAATGAAACATTGTCTCTTGCTGCAATATAATGCACTTTGAGGACATTTGTTGTTGTTGTTTAGTCTCTAAGTCACGTCTGACTCTTTTGCGACCCCATGGACAATAGCCTGCCAGGGTCCTCTACCCATAGGATTCCCCAGGCAAGAATACTAGAGTGGGTTGCTATTTCTTTACGCTAGATGAAATTAACCAGCCACATAAGTATGCTTAGTATATGATTCCTCTTAAATGGGGTACTTCAGTACAGTTCAGTTCAGTCGCTCAGTCATGTCCCACCCTTTGTGACCCTATGAATTGCAGCATGCCAGGCCTCCCTGTCCATCATCAACTCCTGGAGTGTACTCAAACTTATGTCCATCGAGTCGGTGATGCCATCCAGCCATCTCATTGTCTGTCATCCCCTTCTCCTCCTGCCCCCAGTCCCTCCCAGCATCAGGGTCTTTTCCAATGAGTCAACTCTTTGCATGAGGTGGCCAAAGTACTGGAGTTTCAGCCTCAGTATCAGTCCTTCCAATGAACACCCAGGACTGATCTCCTTTAGGATGGACCGGTTGGATCTCCTTGCAGTCCAAGGGACTCTCAAGAGTCTTCTCCAAACACAGTTCAAAAGCATCAATTTTTTGGCACTCAGTTTTCTTCACAGTCCAACTCTCACATCCATACATGACCACTGGAAAAACCATAGCCTTGACTAGATGGACTTTTGTTGGCAAAGTAATGTCTCTGCTTTTTAATATGCTGTCTAGGTTGGTCATAACTTTCCTTCCAAGGAGTAAGCATCTTTTAATTTCATGGCTGCAATCACCAACTGCAGTGATTTTGGAGGCCAAAAAATTAAAGTGTGACACTGCTTCCACTTAGCTTAGTCCAATTCACAGAGAAAGAAGGTAGAACAGTGGTTGCCAGGGGCTGGGGGAAGGAGGGAATGTGCAGTCATTCCTTGTATGTGTACTCCGTGATAATGAAGACAGTACAGGATGTTTAGTGCAGGTCAGAAAGAACTTGGGATCCGGAGGCTGCTTTTTATTGCACTGCCAACCTCACCTGTCCACAGTCACTGAATGAGGGTTCCCCTGGGAGGGGATGTGCCTCCACTTGCTGGCTCCCAGCTTCAACAGAAGCTGTGTTGGAAGAGAGTGACTAGTGGACAGCAGTCAGTGGGTGACCTTCCCAACAGCTGGGGAAATAACTCTTTCAACGATGTGCCACCTAGAGATCATTGTGGGAACAATAGCCATACCAAGTGTTTGGCGATTGTAGCTGAGGCCATGCAGAGGAGTTATAGGTATAAATAGTGTTCTCGCAACAGCAAAGGAAGAGACGCACAGGACTGATCTAAAGGCAAGCTGCAAGTGCCACACGACTGCATCATTCTTCCTTCCTCTGCTTCTCCCTGCCTCTTTCCTTCCCTCTGTACTGTTCTTCTTTTCTTTGTTTTTTATTTTTTTTCTTCTTTACTTCTTTCCTGCCCTTTCTTCCTCCTTTGCTCTTCCCTTTCTTCTACAATCTTTCTCTAGAAATTAAATGACATGCATCTCCTAACTAGTCTTCCTACCTATAGACTATCACGGTGGACAGAGTTTGCCAGGAATTAAATGCCATACGAAATGATGTCTAGACATGTAGATTCCCTTGCATGGACCATCAGTCCCTCTTGCCCAGAGTGGTGGCCTGATAATTGTTAACTACTCGGTAGAGTCACATGAACAAAACACTAAATGGAGAGATCACTAACATCTGTTACTCACTAAATTTAGGTAAATATCCCCTCCAATAACTTGTTAGTTGATATGAGACTGGTTCTGTATATGTTATTTGAGCCTTCCTCCCTTTTTCCCCCGAGATAACTCCATTTCCTGATGATATGAATGCAAACAAGCCAATGTTTACGTTTTATTCAGAAGTAATTTTCGGCTAAGAACTAAGAGGGAGATTTCAGAGGTTTATTCAAAGTTTATATTTAAAGCCACAAAATTAAAAAGATACAGTCTTATAGGTTTCAAGTCAAATAATTGAAAGGATTAGACATCGCTTCTAATTTCTCATTTATTAACTAATACAACACAATCAAATGTGAACATTAGCAAATATCCAAATAAATTACAATTTTCATCTTTGTAAAAACATTTCATGCCCCTTGGCATACTATAGGTTTTGACATTTGGGGTTATGAGTATTGATATTTTTCTTTTATTTGCAAGAACAAAGAAGAAAGATAATTTTAGAACTGCCAGTATGTGACTCTCTGGTTTTCATTTTTAATAATAAGTAAAAGTAAATCCTTTTTATTGAATCTCTTAATATTCTCAGAATTACATCCAAATTGTCTTATTGGTATTCTTCAATTCAGCACTTTCTATTATTAAGTTAGGTGAGTGGGTCAGGCTCTTCTAGTTGATTTTAAATATTCCATTTATGATTAGTTGTGAAATCTGAGTATGAATTTCATACCCAAAACTGGGTATGAATCTTGACTATCACTATGAGTCATGTGATCTTGGGCAGATACCTTATCTCTTTCTGCTTCTATAGAGTGGGAATATTGCTCACTTCATAAAGGCGTGATGAGGATGTAAGTTGCTTAGTGTAATGTTTGGCATGGCATAAGCATTGCAATAACAGTGGTATTTTTGTTATTATTAAATGAAAGAATGAGACTAGGTATTCCTGTCGGTCCCTTTCAATGTTAAGATGCTATGGATTTATTTTCCAGACTAAATTGACCTAAGATTCAAGAAAACTTAAATAAGATCATTTGTTGAAGGGGATTAGCTAATTTCAAGTAGATTTAATTTAAAGAAAATTCTCTGACAATGACTTTTGGAGGTGCATAAGGCAAATTTCAAGCCACTGTTCAAAACCAATTTCCAAGATTACCATTGAATGCCACATCACAAGCACATATTCCATTAAAATAAAACAGTCCACTTATTTAAAATTGCCCCTAAGCAAATAGTCATGTAAAAAATTAATCCTGTTTCCAAAGTCATGCCTTTACTTTAGGGGTTTTAGTTTGACTTAACCACAGAAACATAATCTTGTATATTGTGTATACTCTTTACTCATATGTCCCTATAACCATTGACATATCTCTAGTATCCATGAAAACCCAGTGGAAAAATCAACTTGGAAGATTCTAGTGAAAGGGAAAATATAAAAGGAAAAACAGACACTCACAGGCACACGCAATTTTTGGAAGCTGAAATCATACACAGGGAAGGCCTTTGATCTTCCTTGAACCCCAAACAGAGCAACTACAACCCAGGGTTCACAATGTCCTATACAATGCCACTGAGCTCCTTACAGCTCACCTTAAGACTCTAACAAAAGTCTTAGCAACTTGCTGTTGGACTTTCTCAAAGCCACAGCCGTTCTTTCTTGCTTTTAATGAAATTCCTTTCTATTTCTCCAGGTATGACTCCCCTTGGACCAGCAGGGCATATTTTCTCCTTGAGTTAGGACAGCTTATGACAAATAATGATGAGGAATCAATAGACAGGAGGGAAATATTGGGTGAGAGGCTGAATGAATCTCTGAGATAAATTATTGACCATAGGCATGGCTAGTTCTCCTTTCACTTATATGTTCGTATTCCATCTCACTAACAACCTGAAAGAAAATCAAATATTTTGTTTGGGGGCTTCACTAATATCAGCAACTTTTACTATCTTAATGGCATTTTTATTGATCTCAGCTTTAATGGGAGCTGTATATATTTGATGTTGGTCATTTAAAGTAGAGGTGAGTAATAGACTTCCCCACTGAGGATCATAAAGCAGCTCCTTGTCTGGCAAGTACGGGAAGCAAATAGAAGACAGCATTTAATCTACTGTTCTACTGCAGTTATCAAGGACTGAAATGAAAAAAAAAATTAAAATGTAAAGGTTGGAACTTCCCCACCCCTATGGTTCCCCCCCTTCCCATTTCTACCCCCCCTTCACCCCTCCCTATGCTGACTCCTAGGCACACTGGTCATCAGCAGACAAACAACAAAAGGCCATTGGCGCAATGACCTTGGCTGTGGCATCACGCACTGGAGGAAAGAAATGAAGCCATTAGACTGAGGCAGGAGAACAGGTTATAAATCAAGCCATTTCCAATAAGCTGCCGTAATGGCCATCCATCATTGCCAGGCCAGCACACAGCAGACCATGGAGACACTGGAGCTGCTAAAGCTGAGACATAAACAATAATAATCCGGGCTTGATGTTTCAGCCCTTCAGGAAATTTAGGGACATTTGCTTTTCTTTTGTTTGTCAGAGGTGATATTTAAAGCATAAGATGTAATAAATAGAGGAGCGGTGACACATTGGGACAGTTTACAAGCATTGCATTCTGGGTGTGATTAAAGGGAGAATCAAAAGTTGCATTCCAAAAATAGCCACTGTTTCTGGAATAAAAGAGCTGACCCCAAACAAATAAACAAAACATCACACTCTTTGTGGAGTGACAGCTAGATGTTTTTGGAATAGGTCTTATTACTTTGAGAATTATAACATTTTGTGTTATTGGAGTAAAGCACAGTAATCCTGGATCATGGTTTTGTTTGTAGAAGAAAAAGAGAACACTGAACGGCTGACTCAAATTTATATTTGTAACCAGGTTGTAAATGGTTAATTGGAATTAGGCATGAGAAATTGTGCTTTTTTATATATAATTGGTTTCTAAGTGGATTTTTTAGACTCTTCTGTCTTTTTCGATAGTGCCACATGGCATTTTGGATGTTAATTCCCCTAGCAGGGATTGAACCTATGCTCTCTGCATTGGAAGCATGGAGCGTTAACCACTGGACCACTAGGGAAGTCCTTAAGTTCTGCTTTTTAGTAATATCATATTGTTCATTTCCAGTGGAAAATTCATTTTGGCATGTGACCTTATGGTGAATATTTCAAAACAATGTTGTCAAAATTTTAAGTGCACTCAAGGCTGTTTACTGTGTCTTTGGGGGAAAATGCCAAGCAAAGAACTAGTTGTTCTAGTATGTCTGGGTTTTTCTGAGTCTTTAAAATAATTTTGTTAGGTTGTTATGGTTTTATTTCAAAGCTGTGCCCATCAGATATGGCCATCAGCTTGTCTTTCCAGATCTCGCATTTCTGTTATACAATGTTTGCCCATCTCTATCTTGATTTGATTATGCAAAATATCCAGCCCATATTTTTTATGCTCTACGATATTTTCTGCTACAAATGATAATGCCAGTTTTAAAAAATATATTTCCAATCATTAAAAGTAGCTAAAAGAGTTGGATGGTTCTAAAATTCACAAGATGACCCTTATGAATTATTATGCTATTTCAAACCATTTGGTAACGTACTGGAGTAAAACTGTCTCATACCAAAAGCCAAGAGCAACTAAAGTAAGCATAACTGAGAGGCGTGTTGTGACAATAGCACAATGTTCCAAAGAGCAAATTTTGGAAATAACATGGAGAAACTGCAACTTTATCAAATTGGTTGTTGTACTTTTAAATCTCCAAATATATGCACGTCTTTACGGGTGTTTGTGCAATAGCTATAATGTAAATACAAGAAGAAAGTTAAAGTCCAATCAAATAATGTAGTAATTGAGGCAGAAATACATGATATATGGAAATAGCAATGCATTTCCACAGAAATAATTCAGTTACAGCCAATGAGGAGACTCAGTATCATTTACTCTTTTCCTCCTAAATTTAAGAGCCATAAAAAAGCAAAACCTACACCTAGATTCTTACATGTTTCGGTGAGTTACCAGAATCAAAATAGAATGCTTTAATTATATTTTCAAAACTGAGTAGGGTAAGGTGATGTGCTCTACAACAGATCAATTCTGACAATAACCATTTTTCTTTCTTATCCTAAGAAAGTCTATGGGACTGCCGATTGCATGTTTGGGGATTGATTAAAATAGCTGACAATGCTTAGTCAGATATTGGTTTGGCCAAAAACCAATTCGGCCAACCCAATGAACTTTTTGACCAACCCAATACATTTGAAGAGCTGGTATATTTTGTCTCCAAGTTTTCCTGGGAAATTTGTCCAGAATGAGTTCATCTTTCCTGAAAAATTTTTAAGGGATGGCTTTTCTTAAAAGAAAAGATGTCCTTTGACTTCTCTGCTATGACGGCAGCTACTAGACAGGGGAACTTGAAATGGATTTCTTTGACTTGTGTTTATGGCATCCTATCAAATGTACCCCCTCAGCTAAATGAGGAAGTCTAAGGGGGATTGTCCCAGACTTCTCAAGAAAGTCAGCATAAATGTTTAATGGTTTGTCTAAATATTCCTATAATTAAGCATCTGAGGATGTTTTAATACAAATGTAATAGATTTGTTTTCTCATGAGCTGCTATTTAAATAGTCATTTATAATAAATATTTATGTGTTTATAAATAAAATATTAATTGCCTGAAATGACATTTTAATGTGGTTCTAACCATCAGTGACATGTTGCACAGCATGAGGCTGCCTCACAAAAGGTTTTGGAAGTTCTGACTCAGGATCAGGACCACCGAGGTGGCTGATGGGATGGGCAAGGCTGCGGAACGGGGTGGGGTGCCGCAATCAGTTTTGCACAGAAGCAAAGTTCCTCCAGATGTTACTATTGGAAACACCAAGCCACGGTCAACTCAACTGTCTCCCTCCTTTCCTGCTACATAGATTCTACTGGAAATGGGAACATCTCGAGCACTACTAATGCTTTACATGATCGAAGATTCCATCGTTCCCTATAGGGAACTTGTTCCAAGGTCTCCGGCTCTCTTTTCTCTGATCCTGTGGGTGTGAGACCTTTCAGAAGGAAAAGGACAAGCCTTGACTGATAGCCAAGCTGATCACAGATTGTGTAACTAGTGGTCCTAGGCCAAGACCTAGTGGTTGGATTATGAAATAGTGATAAGGAGATAGGAAGAAAAGACTGTAAACAGTCTCTACTAAGCTTTATTCTGGATAAGAAAGGGAAAAAAAAAGGATAATGATAGCCTGTTGGAATTTTTTTTTAGACTGAGTGTCTGTCTATTATCCACCTGCCCAAGAGCAAATGGAACCTCGATAGGCCTCGAAACCTCCATCTGTGAACTAGGAAAATGAATGCGTGCAATTTACATATTTTTAGGGACACTAATGAGAGCAACAGTTTATTTTTATTTATTCATTAATTGATGCAATTCATAAACTTCCACCATCTGCTACAAAGATTCAATTAACTAATTGTCATATCTCAGTTTGCAAGTATAATATATTATTACAGAAGTGATACCATGGAAGGGATCGCTGGGTGTGAGAGCAAGGTTGAATTTTTTTCTTGGAAGATCCTGTCACACTTTTGTCTTGCACTTACCTTCAAGCAAATTGGAATTTTGTGAATCTTCTGTGTTATGTAAAGAGAAGTTTACCCAGTGGGCGAGGACAGACTTTGGTTATTGGCTTAGCTTTGGTGTGTACCATCTGGTGACTTGGAGGACTGTTCTAGTGTCTTTGAGCCTCAATTTCTGCATTTATAAAATGAAAAAGTTGAATTTGATGTTGTTTCTGGTAGGAATTTTAATAATGCCTTGCAATTATGTAGATTTTTATTATTTAAAAAGTGATATAGGTTACGGTATTTAACTTGATTATTTAAAAAGTCATCTGAAAAGTAGGGAATGCAGGTAGGTCTTGTAAACCCCAATTTGACAATTTTTGAGAGCCATAATGTTCAGAAGAATCAAGATACTTACGTGGATTCAATAGCACTACTGGGTGACAGACGAAGGATTGAAATGTGGGCTTTCCATTTTGGGGGGTGGGAGTGGTGGCATTTTATTTAATTTCAGGTTACGTTGTTTGTTCTAATTAGAGAGCATATTTCTTTCTTTTTTTATTTTATTTTTTTTATTAGTTGGAGGCTAATTGCTTCACAACATTTCAGTGGTTTTGTCATACATTGACATGAATTAGCCAGAAAGATAAAGAACATTACAGCATACTAACACATATATATGGAATTTAGAAAGATGGCAATGATAACCCTATATGCAAAACAGAAAAAGAGACACAGAATATAGAACAGACTTTAGAGAGCATATTTCAAATACATGTTTTCTACGTAGGTGGTTTCCAAAAACTCTTTCAGGGCAAACCTCCTCCATTTCTAATGGATTCCATTGTCTTTTGACCATTTCTGTGGCAGAGTGCTCTGCAAGGCGTTCTTGTTTCTATAGGTCCTTGAAATAAAGGCTCCTCTTCTTCACCCTAAACATGGCAGCGTTTGTTGTCAGAGATGCAATTCAGTTGACAAGAGGGGTCCGAGAAAAAGATGGATGTAGGAAAGTTAGAAGTATGCAGCATTACTTTGACATCCCTTCTGTTATAGTTGAGAAAGCTGGCATTATGAGGACTTGAAAATGTTTTTAGCTGTTACTAAACCTTATTTTTACAATTAATTTCTTATGAGTGGAGTCCCAGTATTCAATGCGTAATCTGCCTATTGGATTGTATCACGTTTCATGAAAGCAGGCAGAATACACACAGATACCTGTTGCACAGTCCCCTAGAAACCAGTCGTCTGAGTGGTGCTCTAGGAAATTTTGTTTTGATTAGGTTGTTACATCTGGGACAGAACTGCAAATAGTGTTTGGCAGAGGAAATATGTGGGTCTGTATAATGCTGAGATTAGAGTCTGTCCAATAATACAAGCATGTCAGCTGGGACAGGTCCTTGTATTTATAGAGGAAAGGCCACTGAGTGAGGATTCATCATACAGGTTCAAGGGAGGTGGTGTCAATTACTTTGGGACCTTTTGTGATAACACTGGATGGGCCACTGAGAAAGAGCCATGTTTAATCTATTTCCTACTTAAATGGACAAAGAACTGGTAAATACAATATGAAATCATCCTGTTTGGGCAGAAAGCAGAAGGGATGAAGATGGGCAAAAATGATCCCTGCAGAGCCTCTATGCTTCTAACTTTTGTGACCCCGTGATGTGAGAGTCTAGTTAATAGGGTGACTGCTCGATGCCTTATGCAACTCTTTCAGATAGCAAATTATATCTTGAGCTGCCACGCAGAAGGAGAAAGTAAGAAGTGAGGGAGGAAAATAGATTCTTGAATTACTGGTTTGAGCAAAGGCATGTTCTCAATGGTAGATCGAACTCTGACATCTTATGTATTGGTTATCCTATAGCAGAATGACTTCCCTAATTAATTAGCTTCTTCATCAAAGATGGTGTAGTTGTGAGGGTATGAGAGAACCAGACAGAAACACTGTGTGTAAAATAATCACACACTAAAAGGGGATTCACTAAATTTGGTGCTCATACATTGTGCATGAGGCTCTTTGTAACAGGTTGGATAATCCCTCAGATTTACAGGTCTAATAAGCATCATTGACAGATCCTGCATATGACCACAGGTGGGAACAGCTGGTGGGTACTTGCCAAGAGCAACACATTTCACCAGCTGCCAGTGGAGCTTGCCAAAGTGGGGTCACCATGGAGCAGCTGGTCTTGTGGATAGGAAGCTAAAAACCTGTCACTAGCACTTCCCGATTGTCACTTGCTAACTAATGTCCCGTAGGTCTTAACAAAACAGGGAGGAACATAGGGAAGTTCAGCCATTATTCTGAGCATCTCAATGTTCAGAAAAAGTCTTTGGCCACCAAGAGGGCTGTTGTTCTAACTGTGGAGATGCCCCTGCACAGTGATCACGATCAGAATCAATCTGATTTTATTAACTGTGGCCTCTTTTACAAGGATGAACCATCCAATTACTAAAGAAACTCCAAGTATGAGGAATCAAGAGATGTCCAAAGTGATGGTTTGCCTTTGTAGATGTAATTGTGGTTCTTTGAAAGAAGTTGGATTTTCTAGGTTTAAATAATTAGCTTAAACCTCACTGTAATCTGGCATAAGTGTAAGATCTATGTGTGCTGCAGGAAAGCAGAAAATTACTTTATATAGCACACTCATTACACATTTTACATCTCATCCTCCTTACCAGGGCCTCTTGTTTAAGGATTTCTCTCCTAAGACTTTGTCATATAGATAGTCCATCCAAATTGAATCAATTGATGATTGCAATAAAGCACAGAACTTGCATACCCATAATTAACAAGATGTCTTGCTCTCTATTAATGACCAATACACATTATGAAGCACACTAAAAATGCATCCCTTGTTTCTGTTTGACTGAGATGTTGCTTATTTTTATTTCATAGAAATTTATATAAAACATTTCAAGCTGATCTCTTTTATGATGAATTACTTTGGTAGAATAGAATACAAGAGCAGAGAGTTGGCAATCTCTCTTTGCCAATGAAGCCATCGTATCAGAAGTTTATACAATACTGACCCTAACAATAATACTAATAGCTTGTTCCCATTTTAAGTGTACATCTCTACTGGGATTTTTTTTTCTGCATTCTACTCCCTCTGCTTTGATTATTGACTGAGTTTTTTGTGAAACCAGACATTGCAAAAAATTTCATTGCCTACTAGTCCTCCATATCCAGGCAAGAGTCACATAAGTTTCCTCAAACATTCCTAGGATTTGACCCTCATTATCCACACTTCCCTCTCTCCTTTTCATAATAAAATCCTTTGAGTTTCAGCTGGCTGTCATGGCCCTCTTAGAAACTACATTTCCCAGGCTTCCTTGTAACTCTATGTTTTTAAGTTCAACTAATGGGATGGGAGTGAAAGTGATTTTTACAACTTCTAGGTCATGTTGTGCAAAGAGGAAATGGCTTATATAAGTTCCATTTCTCTTCCTCCTTTCCTGTGGGCTGCAACATGGCCCTCATGTTGGCATCTGGTGGAAAATGGCAAAAATAAGGAATATGAAACCCTACTGACCTCATGGAGTGAAGAAGTCTACTGGTTCCAGACTGCCCACTTATATCTGGACAGAGAAATAAACATACTGCTATCTTCTTTGAGTCACTATATTTTAGTCTCTTTATTACAACAACTTAGCTCGAAGCCTTAGCTAATATATTCCTTCCTCTTCCCTGTCTCCATATCTTTGTTCCTGTTATTCTCTCTCCCTGGAATGTCCTTAGCTATCTAGTGATCGTCTGGGGACAGATCATATAATCCTCCCTCTGACTCCCCTACATGAGTGCAGAATTCTTTATAGCTTCGTTTTATCCTTATTAAACTCCTATTACAGTGGATTTGGAAGAATTTGCTATGTCATGTCTTCCCAGTTAGGCTGTTAAGTTTCTCAGGATGAAGGGAAATGCCCTTCTACACTACACCTTGGGTCTTCAATGCATATAGGTTAAAAGAATAATTACTATAGCAATAATAAAAACAGCAATAATAATGATGAAGGTGGCAGGTTGCTATAGGCATTTTTAAGTTGTACTCTTCATAGATTTCATAGACTGCTTTTAAATAATTTTAAAGGTCAATGTGCTACCCACTTCTGGGTATATGTTCAAAGGAATAAAATCAGTATCTTAATTTCCATGTTTGTTGCAGCATTACTCACAATGGCAAAGTTTGAAAACAATCTAGGTATTCATCAACAGATAAATGGATAAAGAAGTCTCTCTCTCTCTCGCTCTCTCTCTCTCACACACACACACACACACCCACACATTGGAATATTCTGGAATGAATCTGGAAAACATTAAGCTAAGTGAAATAAGCCAGACATAAAAAGACAAATACTATATGATTTCTATTTATATGTAGAATCTAAAATTTTCAAACTTATAGAAGCAGAGAGTAGAATGTTGGTTACCAGGACCTTGGTGGTAGGACAAATGCTGGTCAAAGGGTAAGTTTCAGATGTGTTGGAGGTCTAATGTACAGCATGGTGACTATAGTTAAGACTGTAGGTTCACTTGAAATTTGCTAAAAGTGTAGATCTTGACTGTTTTCACTAAAAAGGATGATGCCTCTGTGAGGTGGTGGATGTTAGTTGATTTCATTGGGGTAAGCATTTCACATTTCTATCAAACATTATGTTATATACCTTGAAAAAAAAAGTGAAAGTGTTAGTTTCTCAGTTGTGTCTGACTCTTTGTGACCCCATGGTCTATAGCCCACCAGGCTCCTCTGTCCATGGAATTCTCCAGGCAAGAATATTGGAATGGGTAGCAATTCCCTTTTCCAGGGAATCTTTCCAACCCTTAAATATATACAATTTTTATTTGTCAATTATATCTCAAGAAAGCTGGAGAAAAAAATGTGTTACCATTTAGAATGCTTTAGGAAAGTTTCATAACTTTTTATACTAATTTGTAAAATGAAGCAGTTTGGTTAGATTATGGGCTACAGAGTGGCAGTTGCAGATGAATTTTGTGGGTTTTTTTGTTGTTGATGTTGTTTGTTTATTTTGGGATTCATATTTTAGTTCTAAGTAGAGGTTGGTGATGACTATAAATGTATGCCCTTGGACGTCATCTCAAAATATCCCAGGCTTAGTTGTCATATGTTTAGGTTTTTCTCTTGTGCATTAAATATGAATCAAGCAGGTCTTGAGAGGTTTATGGCTTTACTAATTATGGTCCACATGCTGAAATGGCAGTGGACTTGGGATTTCAGATATAGAGTGAAGATAGAGGGAGAGTTGTGAAGCAGTACTTTGAAGAGATGATACCAATCTTTTTTTTTTTTTTTTTACACCCCTCCAGTCTGATACCAATCTTTATAGGAAATCCACTGTGGCTGTATGGGCAGATGGGTTCTGGCTGTCAAGTATCCAGAAATGGAAATTCTTGTCTAAGGCTTATTGATGTGTTCATTCCTTACCATATTCCGGGGCATGACTGCCAATGCAGGGGTAGATACGGCTGTGCAGAATTTGAAGGTATTTTTTAAAGCTGGAATGTGACACAGAACTTCAGTTAGAGATCTAGTGCTGGGGAGCCTTAGAGATGCATTTGTTAATAAGCAGAATGATGTCAGTTACGAGATGAGACAGTAACACCAGGCATAAGAGGAACCACTAATAAGAAGTTGCTTCCCACATAAATGGTGCTGTGACTGTGGAAGGGAACACATCCATTTAATGGTGATGGTGTCACTGAAGTTAAAGGTAGTTATAAGCAGTGATTTTGGGGGCTTCTAGGCTAATTCATGTTCTGGAAGAAGTTGTTAAAGGTGACTGGTGAAATTCAGGGCACACGATGAGTCTGATGATCACTCGGAGAACTGAATGGGCTGCAGTGAGCAGCCAGGGAGATTACAATGGGGTTCTGGCCTCTCCTTCTGGAAAATAGGGTCACTTTGGTACTATGAATATCCCCTGGGATTTCTGGAATTTAATCAGACACCGCTGAGAACAGACATCTGTCTGCTACTTATCCAAGTTCAGCTTAGCCCCATCTGTTGTGTGTTGGTTTTAACAGTTTGGGCACAGATTTCTTTGTTGGGGTGGCCTCTTCCAGCTGTTTCAGAGCTTCTCCCCTCTAGTTCTGATGTCTAAAGTGTATATAAGGCAGAACTAGAGATCATGGAGATGATAACATTTCAAATGTATGAGCAAGCACGTGTGGGCTCAGCTTCTAATTTTGACAGAGCTACTCCTGGCTGAGCATTGATGTGTGCTCAGTCGCTCAGTCATGTCCAACTCCTTGCAACCCGATGGACTGTAGCCTGTCAGGCTCCTCTGTCTGTGGGATTCTCCAGGTAAGAACATTGGAGTGGGTTGCCATTTCCTCCTCCAGGGGATCTTCCCAACCCAGGGAATAACCCATGTCTCCTGTGTCTCCTGCATTGGTAGGCAGATTCTTTACCACTGAGCCACCTGGGAAGCCCACTTCTGACTGTAGACCGAAGCTTGTCTTCTCAACTGAATTGGCTTCTATGAAGTGTTGATTCTAAGCATTGACTTTAAATTGAATTGCCCATGTCAAAATCCAGTGATATAGTAGTTCACAATAGTGTTGGAGATATCAAGAATGTAAAATTGAATTGGAGAAAGTTTGGGGTAGACCTAACCCCGAGGATGAAAATATCCCCTCCGTAGCCTCAAATTGGACTTATCTCTGAAAAGACTGTAATTGGTGCAGAGAAACAGTAAGCCTGATGGACTGCAAGCATCCCTAGGTGGCTTCAATCATGCATTGGGATTCCCACTCCATGTCTCTGGGTTCCTTGCCAGATTGTAGAGATTCTACGGCTGTACCGCACAACCCCACACCCTCCCACCGGCCAAGGTTTCAAACTTATCTCTTTGTTTGACCTATTCCATCTAGGGCTTTCTGAATGATGGATGAGGACAAAACCCAAGCTGTTGAGTAGCTTAGGAAATCACAAAGTGGGATGCTTCAGATTAGAGATCGTCTTTGACTATGTTTATTAGCATAGGAAGCCAACAGGAATTTCCTGGCACAAAAAACAAATTCTCATGGCCCAAGACACATCTAGAATACAGGCTTCCATCTGTCTTCACTGTTAAAAAAAAATCAGAATAAGCCTGTATTTAGCCTGAGTCTTGAGCTTCGTGGAAAAAGAAGCTCTGTGAAGTCTGTCCAGGAGCCTGCGATTCATCGGGAGCTAGAAGTCATCCTGAATAGTGAGTACACTGGGGGCAAGGGACAGCCTCTTGTTCTAAAGGAAGGGCGCAGAGGCCCCCACAATAGAGCTGGAAGCCTAAAGAACTCTTGGAAAATGTTTCCTCAAGCCAAAAGGCCTTGGATTTGAACTCAGACAGCCACTTTCCTGCTTGGCAAAAAAAGGAGAACCCCCAGAAATTAGGCCTGTGGTTATCTGGAAAAGAATTGCTAACTTTTTCCATCCATCAGGCAATATGTGCTTGGTTGTGCATCAGTCTATGTGCTCTGTATGCATTATTTCATAAAAATTCTCACCCATCTTATGAAGTGGGTACTGTTATTACAATTGTTATTTAAACTCCATTTTATAGATAAGAAAACTGAAGTATAGGGGGGTTAAAAAAACTGTCTAGGAGCATACAGATAGTGAGAAACAGAGATAGAATTTAAACACAAGAAGTTTATGTGGAATCTAAAATATACAATGAACTAGTGAATAAAAGGAAAAAGAAACAGACTCATAGATGCAAGAGAAAACCAGTAGTTGGGAGGGAAGAAGGAGTGTTATAGGGGTAAGGGATTAAAAGGTAAAAACTATTAGGTGTAAATTAAACTATAAGGATATATGATGCAATACAGGAAATACAGCAAATATTTTATAACTATAAGTAAGAGTATAATCTTTAAAATCATGAATCACTATATTATATACCTATAACTTATATAATATTGTATAGCAACTGTACTTCAATTTTTAAAAAATGCAAGAAGTTTGATGCCAAAGCCCATGCGTGCTTAGTCACTCTGTGGTGTTCAACTCTTTGTAACCCCGTGGCCTGTAGCCTGCCAGGCTCCTCTGTCCATGGAATTTTCCAGGCAAGAATACTGGAATGGGTTGCCATTTCCCTTTCCAGGGGATCTTCCCAGCCCAGGAATCAAACAAGTGTCTCCTATGTTTCCTATACTGAAGGCAGATTCTTTATCTGCTGAGCCAATAAGGAACCCTCACTGTAGCTACCTGGCCCCGTTTTCCTTCTCTGGCATCTAGATGAAGTTTGTTGGGCACACTAGGAGATATGCTGGGAGGTAAGTCAGTTCCCAAGGTGTGCTTCAAGGATGATACCTGATTTTATAATTTCCTAGGACCTTGATGATCTGGTCTTGGTGGTGGTGAAGGAAGGGCATGAAGGCACAGTCTGTGGGGTTCTCTGTGAATCACTTTTTATAACTATTCTCTTGGTCTATTTTCTTACTTTCTCTTAAATTGCCTTCTATCTCATTCTTGAATATGATGAACTAGATCAAACCAATAGGAACGTCACCTTCCTAACGATTCACTCTCTCCTCCCCACCCATACCCATGTCTATGTGACCCCTGCCATCAGAATCAGACGAGATCATCCTATTCCTTAAGATGCATCATCCATGGACTGAGAGCCTTTATATTTCACTCTCCTTGACTTGGTGCACCACACCCTCCATGATAAGAATCCTCTGACCAGTCTATGTCCATGTACCATGGTTCCCCTCCTCCTCGCTCACTCCACACTCACTTTCATCCCTATATTCCAATCGGATTGAAGTACGTCAGCATAGCATGGTATCCACACCTCCGTGAAGCACCACGTGACTCTCCTTCATGCAATTTGAAGACACACACTTCCCCTACTCCCACCCCAGCATCTTTTATGAAGCTATTACTTATGTTTTAATATCAAATAGAAAATTATCTCATCTCTTTCTTTAAAGCCTTCAGGGCTGACCAGTGCATCTAGCCATCTCCCAGGCAGCAACTTATGAAGAAGACAAGCTTTGGGATTAGACCAAGAGGTTCCATACCTTCATTAGGAAATAGCATAAGCATTATGAACTTGACCAAAAAAAGATTATCTAAGTCTCAATGTCCTCATCCATAAGATGGGTCTAATAATACTTTTCAAATTGAGTTGTTAGGAAGAGCAAATGTTGTAGAATATAAAAGCACTTGGCTCAATGCCAAGCACAGTGCTTACTCTGTGAAAAGAAGTGATGCTTGTTACCAGGGTTCTAGTTATCATCCTACTCATCTCACTGTTGGGTAACTGCTGACCCACGTGGATGTCTTTTTCCTAGATGTACACTTCTTGAGGATACTGTCTGTGTAATTGATTTTATATCCTGGCACAGTGCCTGCCATGTAACAGGTGCTCAATAAACACTTATTGGATGAATTATAACTCAATTATCTGCCATCTGCTTTGTCCGGAGCCACATATTAGCAGGATCTAGTCTAGTGCTCCCGTATTCCATCCTTCCATCTGCCTTTATGTTTGGAGAAAGGGGGATTTGGCTTGCCTCTCCTCCTAGAATCAATTCACCCTGGTCCTGCCACTCTGTTCTCACTGCCTCCCAATGTTCCTAGCCAGGATACCTTGGGTTTCAGAGAATCTGACTGCTAGGGACCCTCCTGGAAATGTAAGGTTACTGATTTCCCTGAAGTGATGCTGCTGGACCCTGCTAACCCCAAAGCAGGTGTGATATGTGGAAGCTGCAATTCTCTTTCCTGCCCCATTCCCTTCATACACACTGACTCCCTGACAGTGTCACTAACACCAACTATTGTAAGAAACACGTAGTCAATGAAGGTGTGAGAGTAACAAAGGGAGCTTGTTTTGTGGCACATGGGCCAACAGTAGACATTATCATTCCTGAAGTTGATGGACTCCTTTCTCAAGGATGGGTGTTTCTCTTAGGAATCAGCTGACTCACACATTGCAAAGGGGAGGTTGCTCACCTTCCTGTATAACCATCCACTCTGCTTCAGGGCCAAAGGGCTCCACCCTCTTTCTCCTGTGCTCTTTAGAGAGAATTCTCCAATTCCTACTCATGAATAGTCCTTCCTAACTAAAAGGACTTTAGTTATCATATTGATAGCTAAAAAAGCATCAATATGCTTTTCTAACTTCAAGAGCAGTCTCTGCTCAAAATCCTACCTTTAGTAACTCAAACAATCAGACGAAGGTTTGGAATTACATGTTTTCTTTAAATACTTGGAATATCTTAGAACAAATGTTAAACAATCTCTGTAAATATAGAAGACATAAAAAAATGCATTTTATCTTTGTGCAGAGTCAACTCCAGGATCAAAGTATCCTTTTATCTTCCCTCCCTTCCTCTCCCTTCTCTTCCTTTTTTTTTCCTTTCCTTCCTCCTGTCTTCTAAACCACAGCATCTACAAGAAGCAGGGCATAGATGAAGACATGAAAATGGATCCACTTCAACTGGCCCCTCCTTCTCATCAGTGCGTGTGGGTGGGTTCTATGGCCTAGGTTTTCCAGGAAGCCCCAGGTAGCCAATACTGCTGACTTCAGCAGAATATAATTCCCTTTTCATTGGATCTTCCCGGCTCACCTGCCATTCTCTGGCTCTTTGACTCCTCTGAGAGTTCTTTACTTTTCTGCTTTACCATTTTTTTTCAGAGTCTGTTCTTCTCCCAGGTTTCGGCCATTCCATTTCATTTGGGTGGTGGAAAACAATTCAGATCCTGTAGCCGGAGCATCAGGTATCAGGACAATCAGATACCTCATCCTGAAAAATGATTTTCTGCTAGAAGACCATCTGAATAATCAAGATGGTCTTTCAACTGAGGGCTGGTCAAACTCCCCTCTTCTGCTACCCTAGTGTGGTATATGCCTTGCCCTGGAGGTGGGGCAGTACCAGTCAGGAATAAATCAATCTTTGCTACCCTCAACTAGAAAGCCAAAGCATGTCTTTTGCCTCTCTTGTCCTTATGGACTTCCCTTGAAAGACCTGGGTCAGGTCTAGTGTCTGGACTGTGCTCCAAGCAAAATACCCAATGAGATACTAAAGCTTTGAGAGAGGATGGATTAGGAAATGGCAGCACACTCCAGTATTCTTGCCTGGAAGCTTCCATGGACAGAAGAGCCCAGCAAGCTACAGTCTATGGGGTTGCAAAGAATCAGACTTGACTGAGCAGCTGAGCGCACAGGCATGAACACGTGGAAGGCAAACTTCATTATTCCTGCTGCTACCATTCTTAGGACTTTTGTTGAAAGAAGGTGACAATATGGTCCCAACCTAGAGATCAGCTGGAAGGGATTTATTTCTGGCTAATGTACAATTTAACATGTTACAAAAAGTAAGAATAATAACTCAAAGAATTTCTTCTCTGAAAAGTGATTTTTAAGAGTCCAAGACTTTCAAAAGGCTGATCATGAGCTGGAGAGGGGAGCGTGGCTGAGCTGACTGTTGAGAGAGGCACCTAGTGTGGAAGCAAATGCTCTGGAGGGCTGCTCTCTGTATGGTAGATTAAGTGCAGTGCAAACTCAGTAATCGGAACATCCTTTATTTGAACTGTCGCATTATTCAAATGACTCCCCGAAGCCAATTTCCTTTATCTTGTATGCTCTGGCGTGCTGAAATTGAGAATTTCTCTCATTCTTCCTTTTTAAAAAATATCTGCAAACTGTATTAGTCAAACTGAACACTTTTGAGCTCCGATTTGTTCAGATAATCGAGCTCCCCATATAGTCTTGGGTCTAACACCTGATGGTAGCCTTGCTTATAGTCTCCCCATCATCTGAAAGAGCCTTTCTGGTGGCTCAGCGGTAAAGTATATGCCTACCAATGCAGGAGATGCAGGTTCGATCCCTGGGTCAGGAAGATTCTCTGGAGAAGGAAATGGCAACCGACTCTAATATTCTTGCCTGGGAACCCACAGATAGAGGAGTCTGGTGGGCTATAGTCCATGGGGTAGTGAAGAGTCAGACATGATTTAATGACTAAAGAGCAATAATCAGATGGAAAATAGATAGGAAAAGGGACATGGCCAGCAAGCAGGATTGTATAAAGAGAATGAGTTTCCATCCCGACAGTCTTGTGCATGATTACAGTCAATCAATAAGTCCTCTACTTACTGAACTTACTCATACAATTGACAGGAATAGCATCTAGAGGTTAGTGTTCATGTGCATTTAAAGCCTAAGTGTCACCTACTCTGTCACCTTAAGCCAGTTATTTCATCTCCTTGAGCTTCAAGTTCCCCAATTGTAAATTTTTTTTAAAAAGTAATAACCTCATCTATGTCATTGAAGCTGACAATAAATGAAATATAGTGGATGCTTGAGTAGCACAGGTGAAATACAGGGGTCTATTTATTTGTGAAGCTTTTTCAATAGTAAATGCTATAGTGCTACATTATCTGCGATTGTTGATTCCATAGATGCAGAGGAAACTTAGGTGCCGAGGAACCACTCATATACAGAGGGCCCAGTGTAAGTTATATGTGAATTCTCAACTACACAAAGTGTTGGCACCCCTAACCCCTTCATTGTTCAAGGGTTAACTCTAATGTATTTAATAAGGACAGGAGACCTAGTAAGAGCTTAATAAATGAGCTATTATTACTGAATTCCAAGAAGAATTCAAATAAGTATAAGATCTTGGCACTTCAATCAGAGGGTTTGAAAGCTATTTGGAAAGTCACCGAATAACACAACCAAGCAACAAAATACGAACACATACACATGTGCACATTCACAAAACAGATCACAGAAACGTGATCCATGTATAATGAAGCCAAATAGCCCATGTTCAAACCCTGCTTTTGGTACTTTAGAGTTGCATGAACGTGGAAAAGTCACTTAACATCTCAATATGTCAGTGCTCTTATATGCTATAATAATATCTACGTCATAGAGTTTGGGGGATGATTAAGTAAGTTAACATGTATGCAATGTACTTGGAACTGTGCCTGGCATGTAAGGAGTATCAGCAATATAATATAGCATTAATGTTAGTAGTTCAGAAAGGATACATATATGGGAAACAGGGGCAAAAAAAGAGGTATTGGGTTCTCAGAAATAGAACATGATTTGGAGGGTGAATCACACACAGGTGGGAAGGAAAAAGAACATTCTATAATTGGAAAGGTATGAGCTGTCTTTGGCTGATGTTTAATATACACTCACCTGTATTACTGTCCCTGTGAAGGGACTTTTCCCCTCAATAAAAGCCGGTGCTACAGCAAATTGTTTCCCAGCTAAGCTCTCAAGTAAATGGTGTTTTCACCTCATTTGTAAGTAAACTGAGCAGTCCAGGGATGTCCTTATGTTTGTAATTTAGCATAATGGTAGTCTCTCAGTCATGTCCAGCTCTTTGTGATCCCACAGATTATAGACCTCCAGGCTCCTCTGTCCATGGAATTTTTCAGGCAAGAATACTGGAGTGGGTAGCCATTCCCTTCTCCAGGGGATTTTTCTGACCCAAGGATCGAGCCCAGGTCTCCAGCATTGCAGGCAGATTCTTTACTGTCGAGTCAGCAGGGAAGCCCCCAGTTATAATTTAGGAGATTGTAAACTACTCTCCTCTGAAAATGTTCTCCATGTTAAGCCCTGAGGACTTATCTTCTGCTACTTCAGCTCTGACAACTTCTGCTAGGTCTCCTTCCCGTGCTCCTTAGACTGAGTCTGCCACTTGGGTGCTGGTGGCCCCTATGGCTCTGCTTTTCTCTCTCCCTAAGCTTCATGTGTTTATTTTCTATGAATAAATGCATTCATCCTCATGACTCTACTGCCACCAAATGTAGAAATCTCTTACACTAATGTCTTCAAATTTAACATCACTCTGCACTGCCAAACTCATCTGGTTATCCTGAAGGCAGTAAAAGAATAGTCGAAGCTGCAATTATTATGGAAAACGTCCATCTCTTCTTCCTTCCACCTGTTCAATAATGATCTTCTTTTCCTTCTTAGGATCAGTAACAGCATCGCTTTCCACCTGTCTCTACTGGAATTCTGACACCTCTATTCCCACACCCATGTATTCAATCACTAAGTGCCTCAACCTCAGAAACTTTCCCCAAGCTCATTTTCTCTTTTTCCATGTTTCTGCCACTGCATTGCCAGCTCTCTCCTTGGCTTAGAAGCTATGTCTTCCATAAGTCTTCCCCACTGTCTGACCTTCTTCACACAGTTGCTGGTGTTGGCTTCTTGGAAAGCAAATCTGTAATTGTCACTCTTTTGTTCCAACACTTATCTTGGCTCCCTATTGCTTGGGGATTAAGTCCAGATACCTTTGGTCTGTCCTTTGTACAGACTGACGTCTCAGGCCAACTATAATAGAAACTGGTACTGGGATCTTTGCTTTAATAGAACCCTATACTTTTCAACTTCTTGTTCCAAACAATGTCATAAATCATAAATGATCATAGCACAGGACATAAAGAGACAAATGACCTTGTTTATTTTGTGAAAAGCATAGGCTGTAAGGTACCCAATGTATAATGTGGTTTATCTGACTTGACTCCTTATGTGTTGGTGTTTGGGCTTCCCTGGTGGTTCAGCAGTAAAGAATCTGCCTGCCTGTGCAGGAGCCACAGGAGACATGAGTTCGATACCTGGGTCAGGAAGATCCC
This sequence comes from Muntiacus reevesi, assembly GCF_963930625.1. NCBI lineage: Eukaryota > Metazoa > Chordata > Mammalia > Artiodactyla > Cervidae > Muntiacus > Muntiacus reevesi. The sequence continues at coordinate 39,491,251 of NC_089251.1, read as the reverse complement.
CTGGAGGAGGAAATGGCAACCCACTCCAGTATTCTTGCCTGGAGAATCCCATGGACAGAGGAGCATAGTGTTGCAAAGAGCTGGACACAGCTGAAGCAGTTGAGTATGCAAGCACGTGTTGGTGTTTATCTTTCCCTTTGTTTTGGCTTAAATTGAAAGAGGGTGGATATTATTGACTGACCTAAATGAACAGTCCAAGAGGTGAAAGAGGCTGTAGTCAGAGCAGCTGAGGTTGTAGAACTTCGTCTCCAACTCTGGGCTCTGTTCTCATCTGCTTCATTTCAGTCTCAGGTTTTCTCTGTGTGGCTCCAAGATGGCCCTGTAGTCCTGAGCTTGTATCATTCATGTAGCTCATGATCCTGTAGACACAAAGAGAATCTTCCTGATTGGCTAAGCCTGGGTCACAAATCTGCCAAACTGAGTTGAAGTTCTAGGTCTGCTCCTACTCAAACCAAGTGGATTGAGAGCATTTTCTTTTCTTTTTTGGAGTGGGTGCAGAAGCTGGGGAGGGGGAAAATATGATTTTCCAGTGAAACAAATATTATATGCCCAATATACCTTTCAACACACATATTTTTCTTCATCCATTATGCTGAAATGCCTACAGGAAATCTTTCAGATATTCAGGCACCAAGAATAGGGCTCATAGAAATGAGAAAGATTAAAGACAAATATTCCTGACCTAGTAAACAAAGGTGGCAGAAAGTTTTCCCAAAATGGCATTCTGGTAACAACCTCAACAAAAGGACCACTACGGCTTTGAACCTGTATTTGACTTTCTTCAGTGTGTCTGAATCTCTGGGATCATGACCCAGAATGTTCCCACAGATTTAGCAATGATGGGCCCAAATTTCTTAAAGCAGTTATAATTGAAAGTATTCTGTTCTGAGGCCACTCCTAAGTTCACTAGCATATGTCAGATCATAGGTAACAACTGGTGGTTCAGAAAGTAAGAACTCTACAGAAAAGGGTTTCCCTTTGGGGTTTTCATTTCGCTCACCCAGTCTTCAGAGATTCTAGAAACTCCAGAGAAACCACTGTCCCCCTCTGTGGGAGTTAGAGAGCAGAGGTAATGCAGAGATTGTCTGCTATGTAAATTGATGAGAGCAGGAGTGAATCTCTCATAGACAAATAGTCAGATCGAATGATGTTAAAGTGAGAGGTAACAGGGGAGGAGGAATGATCATTTGTAAAGAGAAAAGCATTGAAGGGCCCTTTTGCTTGGCAAACATAAATACCCTGAAGAATAGAAAACTGTGGGTGGATGTAAGGCCTGCTTATAGTGAATCCTACATCAGGCATTTGTAGGTGATATAAAACTCTGATGTGCTGTAAAATTTATATCACTCCCCCAAATGATCTACTGGTAGAACATATAAATTTTGCAGAAACTGTTAAAGCTGTCATAAAACCTCATTGCTACAGATATAGTAGGTGTTTCAGAAATACACACCAAAGCAGAGATTTGTAATCATTTCAGTGCAGTTCATAAAAAAAGCACATTCTGTTTCAACATCTGAGAAACCACAAAGATTCCCTTCTTCCCAAGCCTTGTTTTATCTTATTTTGCATAGTTAAAAAAGAGACTAGCAGAGACAAATAAACAGTCTAAATATTTAAATGCAGGCTTTTCCTTATATACCTGCGTTGTTAGAATGGTGAGAGCCAATGATAATTTCTTTCCCAAGTTCACATAGAGTTGTTGACTCCGTTTAATAATAGTAGATCTTGTTCAGGCTGAACAAACTGGTCCCTGTGGGGAGAATGGCAGCAATAAATCAATGCCCCAGATGTAATCTTGGTGTATAGAATGCAGAGAGAGATTTGGGTGCATAATGGTGCTGGTTTGTCTATTGTCATTCAGACACAGGCTACATCAGAAAGGGGCTTGTGGGAACCTGATAAGAGTTGGTCAAAAGTGGGTCATAAATCACAGAGAGGCAGGATTCTGTTGATTTCACACACACACACACTTTCTGGAGTGAAAAAAAGGGGTAGATCTGCAATTTACTGCTTATCACATCTGCTAGAAGTTTCATAATACAAAAGCCTGACCTTCAATGAATAAATGCCCTGGTTGACTACCTGCTTCTGTCAAGGAAATATGGTACCCCAGTCACTGAAAGCTGGAAGCCCTCTGATGACCTATTTAACAAGCCTGTCTTTAATGGTGAACCATGCAGGAGTGAGTTTCATTCACAAGCATCTCCTCCTTGAACAAGGAGGGGATGGTACTTATTGAAAGAAATCTGGTATTTAACTCTAGGGGAACAAACGGACCCAAGGGATCATATGAACCCCACACTTGTTCAGTGCTTGTTAACTTTCTGCAGATCACTGGACCATAACCTCTTCTCAAAGGATAGGGGAGGAAGGAGGAAGAGTCAAGGGGAACAGAAGGTTAAGGAACCAAGGAAGTTGTTGCAGCCCAGGGAAGGAATTACAACCTTCCCAGGCAAAGAAAGAATCACTTGGAGAAGAGGAGCAAAAATTAGTGCAAGCTTTCAGTCCACCATGCTTTACCCTAAGAGTTGCGATATTTCTGTCTCGTATTTCTGCCAGGGAAAGGGTTGAAAGCATTGACCATTTTTCTTTTTTTTTTTACCGAAGAATTTTGAAAATTAATTTATATGTGACCCTAGTCTCAATAGAGGATGATTCATCTCTAGTTAAAAGTGCATTGGAAAACAATATATCTTTGCAATTTTAAGATATGTAAAGTAAGTCAGTACTCCACATTCTCTCCTTGCTCCCTGAAAGAGTGAATCTCCATTTTCCTTAAAATACTCTTCCCTGAATTAAATATGTTCTGCATGGGTCCAAGTTTTACTAGAAGTCTAAAAAAAGTTTAAAAATTGTTTGTTAGCTAAAAGAAGTCACCAGAGAAAGTCATTTCAAGCTTGGATCTGTAATTTCAAACCTAGTTTATAAAATATTTCAATTGTTCTATACTTTTGCAAATGAAAAAAAAACCTTCATTCTTTCAACAAATATTGGTTATTAGCTATTGTGTAGCAGATACTCTTATAGATGTTAACTATTAGCAATGAACTAGATAACAGAAATCCCTGCCTTAGTGAAGCCTACAGTTTAAGTGGGAGGATATAAATAACAACTAAGTAACTACAATATACAGTCTGTCAAGGCAATAGATGCTATGAAGAAAAGAATCAGGGCAGGGTCTAGAGAGTTCTGGGATGAGTGTGGGTGATGGGAAGGGTACATATATTATTTAAATTTGAAATACCTCCCAGTGGTCAATAGTTTAAAATTTCTCCATCACACCTTTCAGCCATGGTAACAACTAGAAATGGAGGTGATCCATTTGAATTTCATCTCTTTGATGTGCTCTTTTCTACCTGTGAGTGGGCAGAGCTACAGAATGGCCAACAGGCCAGGAAAACCAAGACAATATTGGCTGATCAAGTCAGCTTGATTTACTACCTGTTACAGCACCTCTTATAGACAAAATTGCTAAGTGGGTTTAGATGAAAATATTAGTGCTGCCAGGTACACATCAGTTACTAAGTCTCAAAGGATATGGGACACTCCTACTCCCTTTTCTGTACAATAGTTCTTTTTTCTCTCTCTTAGCCTCTTGGCGAAAGTAACAAGATTTAGGTCCCATCCTTAATTCTATCAATCTGGGCTTTGTTACTGTCTTCCTCTATTTGAGGAAACATTAGATAATGTTTCTTGGTGTAGAGTATTTTGAAAGCTTATGAAAGACTACTTGGCTGGTTCTTGATGACCACATATATTTTTCACTCAGTTCTCTGGAAGGAATTGTAACAGGTGGTAACAATTGTGATGCTTTGGCTGAAGTAACAAAACCCAGCTCCCAGTGGCTTACACAAGGAGGGCTCTCTTGGACTCACAGAACTGGGCGTCCACAAATTGGTGGAGTGTCAAACGTCACGACTGCCACCTTCACTTCTCTCCACTCTTTCAGCTCTGCCCGGCTCCTTGCGCTGCTCATTTTGTCTTGTGGCCTCAAGATAACTGTGGTCATAAAGGGTTCAGATGGGGAAAAGGAGTGGAGTGGGGAGGAGAGAAAGAGAGACAGAGAAAGAGAGAGTGGAGGAAGGCATGGATTTCCCTCAAGGGCCCAGAATTTTCTCCCTCAAAACTTCTGGAAGACCAATCTATATGTTTTACTGGCCACCATTGCCTTAATTCAACCAATCTCTAAGTCAACTGCAAGCAAAGCCATTGCATAATTGACTCCGACTCAATAGAGCCTATCTCTTAATGGCAGGGACCTGCATTTTATGTAGATGTCTCAGACCAAAAAATTATGATTTGCCTGTAAAGGATACCCAGTTATATAATCTATTCATTCATTAATTTAATTAATTCACTTATTTAAAGTATATATCAAGCACCTACACTTTTCCAGCTCTCAGAACAAAGGATTTATCAGTTAAAAAATTATCAGTGGAAAATCAATATCTTCCCGTCCTCATGGAGCTTAAACCCCACTGGGGGAGATGATATACACTAAAAAATAAGCCAATCAAATGATAGTGTTTGGTGAAATCTACATGCTTCGTTTTAGTTGTGTCTGACTCTTTGTGACTCCGTGGACTCTAGTCCTCCAGGCTTTCTCTGTCTGTGTAATTTTCCAAGAAAGAATACTGGGGTGAGTTGCCATTTCCTACTACACTTGTGAAACCTAGTGATCTTAAAAGTGTAACTCAGTTCACAAGAACTGACAATCAGTGGAAGATTCACAAGTGTCTTTCTAAACCAGAGGTGAGCTGAATACCTCTCTTCTCCTACAGACCTAGCTGATATATAAGATGCTCCAATAGATACAGAACATAGTACAGAATCATGTTCAAACATCCACACTTCTGGTTTCTTAATTCTACTTATTCAGATCTCGTTGGCCCTCACCTACACTTGTAGGTTTGGAGTCATTATTTCTTGCCTCTTTTGAGTCTTTCTTTATAATTTGCTGCTTTTTAAGTCTTTCCTTGTCTGTGAATACTTCTCACCCACTGCTGGATGAATTGGATGATTTAGCCATATTCTTGTTCTTCCAGGACTGGTGTTAGGACCATAGGAGACACTCTGTCCCTTCACTGATGTGCAGTGTTTGTAGTTCATAGCATAATTATCTCACAGGCTGGAAAACTGAGATCCTATGAATCAAACAATTTGTTCAGTGTTACACAGATAGCAGGTACCAGGAACATGATTCAAGATCCATGTTCAAGGTCCTCTTGAGCAAATCTAATGTGAATTTCAACCTCTGTTTGCAAATGATTCTTATCATGTTAAGTGTATCCCTCTTAAGACTGTAGAAACCTTGTTACACATCTCTTCTTTCTTCCTCACACTTCTAGTACCTAACACTGTCCTGAGAGTATAGTAAAATCTGCTAATTGATAAATGACTGAGATCAGAGGGCCTCTTTTTTGTGTAAAAGCAACATAATGTCAACCTAGTAATACTATTTTTCAAACAGAAAAGTAAACAGTTATTTTTAACCAGGTGACAGTTAAGATATTAAATAATAAATGAATTTACTCTGATGGCTATGCAGATAGATATTAATGTGGCATCAAAGCATTTCCATCAGTTATGTGGGCACACATTGGTTCTAAATGTGACATCGTAGAAGCATTGAGGCCTTTAAAAATAGTGATTAGGGAACAACATGGATCATCATTTTAGAATTACCCTTCTTCATGTTTTAAAGTACAACTGTTACCAACAATCATAACAACTCAAGTTTATGGTCAGAAAGCGATTGTGCTGAGCAGTTGCTGCACTGTCTGATGCTCACGTGGGATCCAGAGACCATCAATCTGCCTCTGCCATTCCAATAATGCACACCCACTGCAAACACTGCTTGGAATTTATGCCATCCATGAATAGTCATTCATTTGGATGACCAACACCTCGCTCAACCAAAATTAAAAAACAAAATATTTCATATACTTCAATATGATTTAGTACATATAAACATGATGATCATAAATCAAGAGACTTTCCCCAACAGGAAAAGCATAAATTTCCCAGATCCATTTTAGAAATCTAAACAATTCATGCTCTCGCCCCCAACTGTCATGGGATCATGAAGTTGTGGTGCATGGGAACCTGGAAAAGTGTGTGCAACCATCCCTCTCCCCTTTGCAAGGCCTCCTCTCAATAAGTCCAGGCCCAGGAAAGAAATGTTAGAGACCTTCAGAATGGCTTTTAACAATTTGCTTGTTTTTAAATTATAAAATTGAATTATATGTTACACATATGTTATTTTTGGCTTAATGCTGGTATCGTTTTATTTTTTTTTAATTTTATCAGAATATGGTAGTTTTACAATATGTTAGTTTCTATTGTACAGCAAAATGAATCAACTGTACATGTACACATATTCCTCTTTTTTTGAATTTCCTTCCCAGTTAGGTTACCACAGAGCACTGAGTTGAGTTCCCTGTGCTATTGAACAGATTCTTGTTAGTTATCTATTTTACGTGTAGGATCAATAGTGTATATATGTATATTCCCCAACAAAATTGTGTTTAGGGACTAGCAGGGAAATACCTGCTGAAACAAACAGAACCTGAAATGTAAAACAACCGAAATACACTAGACGACTCTTTCTTATTCACATAACAGAAAAGTCAGATGTTCTTTTTTCATGGTGGTGATGTTCCTTCATACATGGAAACACTTGTTAGTTCAACAGCCAAGGCTGATTGAGGCGCTAACATTTGCAACACAAGTTCTCTGAAGCATCTGTGGTGTATTCCACCCTAGGCATCCTGAAAATCTTGGAGAAGCATGTGTAGAAACTGCCTGAAAGTGGTTACCATCACTTCCCCTCACATGGCATTGCCTAGGACTCTGTCCCATGGTGAACCTAGCTGCTAGGGAGGCTAAGAACACAGCTGTGGCTACGTGCTTAGAGAGAAAAAAAGAAGGTGTCTTTTGGCGAACAGTGGCTCTCCCTGTTTCAGTGGTAACTATTATTGCTCTACAGAAAGTTTTCCCAGAGTTATCCTACATCTTGCTTCCCAGTGCCTCACAGCTCCTTCCTACTGCTTCTCTAAATTCAGTATTTATTTTGTACAAGGTTAAAACTCAGAAGAAGGTAGTCAAAAGGCAAAAAATTCCAGTTATAATTAAGTACTAGGATATAATGTGGAATTTGATGACTGTAGTTAACATTTCTGTATAATACATACAGAGTATATGAGTATATTCTAAGAGTTCTCAACACAAGGGAATTTTTTTTCTTTTCCTATTTTTTTTTTGTATATGAGATGATGAATATTAGCTAAACTTACAGTGACAATCATGTCACAATATAAGTAAATCAAATAATTGTACTGTATAATTTGAACTTGTATCAATATCAGTTATATATATCAATTATATCTCTATATCTATATATATATCAAATATACATCTATATCAATTATATCTATATATAATTATATCAATATATCAGTTGCTCTATATCAATTATATCTATCTATAATTGTGCTCTATATCAATTATATCTCAATAAAACTGGAAAAAAAAAGATTAAGAAGAGAAGAAAGTGATTGGATTGACACGGTCTTTTTCTGCTGATGCCTAGAACTGTTCTCCAGACTTTATGGACGCAATACTGAAGGCTATTTTATTTGAACTGAAACAGAAAAACAGTGTCTTTGGCCTTCTGTCTTCTCATCTCCTCCCTAAATGTCAATGACCTTCTCTCAGAAGCCTTATGTGCAAATCAATAACTGTCTCTACAGTTTACCTCTCAGTGTTCCCCTCTCCCAGCCTAAAATGAGTTCATCAATTCACTCTTCAGCAATGCTCGTCATCATAATAGATATGCATGTGCAATATTTTGGGAAATTTCCTCTGTTACAGTTTGCTGCACATTTACTAAGTTTGCTTATAAAAGGTCTCACAAATCCTCTGCCTAGCTCACTTCATCTTTCCACAGTAAAACAGACATCAAATGAAATTAATTTCCACGTCTGAGAATAAGTGAGATGGTGAGATGGCTTTCCAAAATAAAGCAATTTACCTGGTTCTCTTTATATACATTCAGTTAAGTTCAGTTCAGTCGCTCAGTCATGTCCAACTGTTTGCAACCCCATGAACTGCAGCACACCAGGCCTCCCTGTCCATCACCAACTCCAGGTGTTTACCCAAACTCATGTCCATCGAGTTGGTAATGCCATCCAGCCATCTCATCCTCTGTCGTCCCCTTCTCCTCCTGCCCCCAATCCCTCCCAGCATCAGGGTCTTTTCCAATGAGTCAACTCTTCTCATGAGGTGGCCAAAGTATTGGAGTTTCAGCTTTAGCGTCAGTCCTTCCAATGAACACCCAGGACTGATCTCCTTTAGAATGGACTGGTTGGATTTCCTTGCAGTCCAAGGGACTCTCAAGAGTGTTCTCCAACACCACAGTTCAAAAGTATCAATTCTTCAGTGCTCAGCTTTCTTTATAGTCCAACTCTCTCATCAATACATGACCACTGGAAAAACCATAGCCTTGACTAGATGGACCTTTGTTGGCAAAGTAATGTCTCTGCTTTTTAATATGCTATCTAGGTTGGTCATAACTTTCCTTCCAAGGAGTAAGCGTCTTTTAATTTCATGGCTGCAATCACCATCTGCAGTGATTTTGGAGCCCAGAAAAATAAAGTCAGCCACTGTTTTCACTGTTTCCCATCTATTTGCCATGAAGTGATGGGACCAGATGCCATGATTTTAGTTTTCTGAATGCTGAGCTTTAAGCCAACTTTTTCACTCTCCTCTTTCACTTTCATCAAGAAGCTCTTTCGTTCCTCTTCACTTTCTGCCATAAGGGTGGTGTCATCTGCATATCTGAGGCTATTGATATTTCTCCTGGCAATCTTGATTCCAGCTTGTGCTTCTTCCAGCCCAGCATTTCTCATGATGTACTCTGCATAGACGTTAAATAAGCAGGGTGAAAGTATGCAGCCTTGATGTCCTCCTTTTCCTATTTGGAACCAGTCTGTTGTTCCATGTCCAGTTCTAACTGTTGCTTCCTGACCTGCATACAGGTTTCTCAAGAGGCAGGTCAGGTGGTCTCGTATACCCAACTCTTTCAGAATTTTCCACAGTTTATTGCGATCCACAGAGTCAAAGGCTTTGGCATAGTCAATAAAGCAGAAATTGATGTTTTTCTGGAACTCTCTTTCTTTTTCAATGATCCAGTGGACATTGGCAATTTGATCTCTGTTTCCTCTGCCTTTTCTAAAACCAGCTTGAACATCTGAAAGTTCACAGTTCACATATTTCTGAAGCCTGGCTTGGAGAATTTTGAGCATTAAGTAAGTAAGTAAAGTTACTAGCATGTGAGATGAGTGCAATTGTGCAGTAGTTTGAGCATTCTTTGGCATTGCCTTTCTTATGTACATTAGAGACCACAGATCCAATCAGAAACTTGAGGTACTCTAAGGGAATACCTGAAGATTCAACCAGAGTTTTCTAAGATAAAAGAGGTGATGTCAGACAGAGAAAAACAAGAACTAGATGATATCATGAATTTGTAGAATCTAAAAATTCCAAACTTGTGAAAACAGAGGGTAAACGATAGTTTCCAAGGGGATAGAGGATGGGGAATATTAAAGATGCTGTTTAAGTGTACAAACTTACAAGTATGGTAAATTATCCATAGAGATCTAATGCACAATATTGTGAATATAGACAAAAATATTGTATTATAATCACCAAACTTGCTAAGAGACTACTATTCTTTATACCAACCACTAGAAAGGAAGGATAATTACATAATGTTGTGGAGATGCTAGTTATCCTTACAATGATAATCATATTATAACATATAAATGCTATTTGTATTACATATAAAGTGTTGTGCACTGTAAATTTACTCAATGTTGTATGTCAAATACATTTCAGTACAAGTTTTCAAAAATATGTTTTTAAATTGTTGATGTCAGTATACCATTAAACTGTGTTTGAATGCCCTGTTGATTCCAATGATTGCAGAGGCCATTTCAAGTGTAGCACATCGACCCATTGAAGAGCCTCTATACTTTATGTACTTTTGCAACCTACATTACTCATATTAGGGAGGGAATGTCCCACACCTAGGACTTTGAAATTCATTGAATAAATGTAAAATTATAATCCTGACATTTTTGGAGGACTCTACTTCATTTTGGTATTTCTGAATTCATAGGAAAACTTTCCTATGAGTTTGCCTACCCTATTTTTCACTAGTATTTCTTCCTTCTCTTTCCCTCTTCCTGTTGAATTTCTCTTTTTTCTCTCCTTTAATGTATGAGGGCTAGAATTGGTCCTGATAAAGAACAAAGCAGAAGAGAATCCCTTGAAATGTTTCATTCCCACCACCCACTTCCCCTGCACTGAGACTGTCCCCAGGGAGATTTTAGCCTGGCCACCTCCCTTCCATCTTCCCCTTCCTCTTCAAATATGTGCAGCTGGCAGCAACATGATAGATCCCAGGATGGTAGATTTTATCCCATACAACTAATGTCAAGAAGATTTCCATCTCTCAATAAGTGTGTTATCAAGATATTTAATTAGTACAGGTATTCCTCTCCAGTTGTCTCCCAGACTCCAAAATTTAAGGAATTCTTGAATTCTTAAATTAAAACATGTCATCATGCTAGGAACAGCATATGGTTATGGTCTTCCCATAACAGCATATGAAGCAGTTATGGTTTAAAAACTTAAGGATCCCATTTCTTCATTATAATTTTTTTTTCTTCATTATAATTTGATGATCACATTCTTAAACTGGTAAACATTCTTAAACTATAGGGTATTGTAATGGAAGCTTTGGAGTTTTATATTAGAGAACCCCAAGTTGAAATATGGGCTCTGTCACTTACTACTAGCATAAGCCTGGGAAAATTACATGCCCACTCTGAACCTTATGCATGTCTAAAATGGGAATAATAATCCCTATATTTTTAGGAATGGTGATTAAATGACACTGTAATACTGTGCTCAACATTTTAGAGATGCTCAATCTTATCTGGGCTCTATGGGCATCTTTAGAGTAGTGACCTTGTATCGGACCTTGTATTAAAAAATAAGTGAATGAATGGATAAGTAAATGAATACATCTGTGGAATCAGTGTGCAAAATCTTTGTAAATTCAAAAGCACCACTTGAGGCCTTTCCTTGGTGGTCCAGTGGCTAAGACTCTGTGCTATTAACACAGGGGGCCTGGGTTCAATCCCTGATCAGGGAACTAGATCCCATGTGCCAAAACTAAGACCTGGCACCGTCAAATTAAAACAAACAACAAAACACCACTTGATATGCTAATGGCCCCAAATGAGAAAAATATTAGCAGCTAAATAAAGCAATTTGGTCCAAAACAATCACAAAATATACAAACAATTATGACTTTTTCAAAGCCACAAAGGCATTTGCTAAATAACACCTGCTTCTGCAAACACCAGCACAGAACTCCCCAGGGAAACAAGGAATGCACACTTTGGGTACTATATTTTACGCTGTCCTCTTTGTTGCCCTAGTATAAGGATCCAGATAGAGATAACTGGAGAGATAACACAAAAGTCTAGAAAAAGTGTACTCCTCCTCATCACCAGACCTCTGCAAAAAAACAAGAAAAAATTACCTAGAATATCAAGTCAAAAATCTTAAGGTAATTAAAGTCAATTAAAACAAAAAACCATCCTCAGCCAAATGTTCTGATCATTAGGAATTGCTTTCTTAACATCAACTGCAGTGTAGAAGTTCAGATTGAGGCAGAAGAGAAAGCTGCCAGGATTTCTCAACCCTGTATTTTTATTTCTATGTCATTATTTGAGTGCAGAATACTTTTAAACATATCTTGAATGATAATTTTTTCCAGATATGATTTGTTCCTTTAAATACGTGTTTTGAAGATATTTTCCACATTCTGACCTGTGATTTCATTCTACTCGGGGCCAGCTGCTTTCCCGTAGACTGAAGCTCTGACATTTATAATGGAATTGAACAGTGAAACAGGATTCACTTAACAAAAATGCTGCTGTGACATGAACTTTACAGGACCTTCCATTGAACAAGGGAGGCCTGTTTTAACGCTGCCTCGATGCTATTTCATGGCAGAAGTGGAAGCAACAAAAACACGATAGCTGGGTCTCTGCATCAATGAAGCCACACCATTTTTCTTTTTAAAAATAATTTATTTATTTTTATTGAAGTATAGTTGATTTAATATGTTGTGCTGGTTTCAAGTGTATAGGTGATTTATACATACATATATATATATTTGAGTGTATATATATATATATATATTCAGATTTAGATTCTTTTCCCATTTTAGGTGTTGTAAAATATTGAGTATGGTTCCCTGTGCTATAGTGTAGGTCCTTGGTTAGTATCTATTTTACATGTAATGGTGTGTATCTGTTAATCTCATGCTCCCGATTAATCCCTCCCACCTCCCTTCTGCTTTGGTAACCATAAGTTTGTTTTCTATGTCTGTGAGTCCATTTTTGTTTTGTAAGTAAGTTCGTTTGTATCTTTATTTTGTTTAGATTCCACCTATAATCCACACGTGATATTTGTATTTCTCTTACTTCACTTAGTATGATCATCTCTAGGTTCATCCAGCCTATCATTTTTCTATGGTGGAGACGCAGTCATAAAGTTATGGCAAATTTACAGCATTTCACCCTTTACTCTTTGGTAAGTAAGATTCTCTGTATCTCTATATACTTATGGAGGGGAATATTTTTATATTCTGCCAAAATATATAAGCGATCCAGTCGCCTCCTCATTAAACCCTCTCCAAGTCTTCCAGAGATCCTGAATCTCTGGAGCTCGGCTACTGCTTCCAAGTAGCTAATGTGATGTTATTTTACAACACTCTGCCAGAACTGCTTTCCCTCCAACAAGAATCTTACTAGCTTTACCGTTTGGCAGCCTGTAGCATGTTAAAAAAAAAAAAAAATCCATAAACCAGATGGCGGAAATATAGAGTAATGTTTGGGAAACCCAGGTTATAAATATGTGCATGTTGGGAAAAGGGCAAAAAGTTGAGGTAAAGCAGCTGATGCAGCTTTCGGGCTGGGCTCCAATTGGGACATTTTTAGACGGGTGCCCTGAGACATGTCTATATGTTTATTTTCTATTGTATTTTTCCCCTTCAGGCTCAGGAAGAAACCACAGAAGCTCACTCATTTTCCCACACTGGAAACCAAACTGAATCCTGACTTGGAAGCTTTCGTCAAGGTTTTATGTGCAAAACGTATATTCTCCTGTTGAAGTGAGAGAAGGTCGATCACTCGAACATCAACTTTCAAGTAACGTAAGGCTGAAATGAAAATCCAAGTTAACCAAGAAGGAACAAAGGTGATTTATAATCACAGTTTGTGGGTGTGTTGACTGGAGTAGGGGGTGAGTGGACAGGTGACACATACGGTTAAAAGAATTAGGGTATAAAATGATCGGGCTTCCCTGATGGCTCAGATGGTAAAGAATCCATCTGCAATGTGGTCAGTCCTTGGACTGGGAAGATCCCCTGGAGAAGAGAATGGCTACTCACTCCAGTATTCTTGCCTAGAGATTTTGATGGACAGAGGAGCCTGGTGAGCTACAGTCCATGGGGTTGCAGAGAGTCAGACACGACTGAGTGGATAACACACACACACACACACACACACACACACAGTGATTACTACAGTAAGTTTAGTTAAGGTGCATCACCACATACAGTTACAAATTTTTTGTGTCATGAGGTCTTTTTTTAAAAAATTGTATTGGAGTATAGTTGCTTTACAATGTTATATTAATTTTTACAATAGAGCAAAGTGAATCAACTATATGTATACATATACTCCCCTTTTTAAAAATTTCCTTCCCATTTCAAATCACTCTGTTGTACACCTAAACCTATTAATAAAACAACATTATATGTCAATTACATCTCAATTAAAAATTCTAAAAGAAAGAAAGCATGCAACTTTACACGTGTGATTGTGTGTTTATATGTGTGTAGGAGTAACACACATGTGTAAAGATTATTGCATTCACATGCATACAAGACCTTTTCATGCCTCAGCTGCTGAAACACACACTTCTCTCTTCCTATGGCCTTTAAGAGTCACATTATCACCACCACTGACGATCTTGAGCCATCAAAGGGTTGCTCGCTAATCTTCCTGCCGTGGCTACCATGGCTATGTGGTGTACCCTTCAGGCCCTGTGGATGGACAGTTAAACTGATGTAGCCTTCCTTCCTGAGATGTATACCCTTCCATAGCACCAGCCCTGCAGTCAGATACACAAAAGCCTCACAAACAACTCCATTCTTTGCATCCCTGCCCTCACCACCTTAAGGAAATGGAAAACTCTGTGACATGTTAGCAGTAGTGGCAGGCATACAGCCCACAGGGGACAGTAAGGAGCTTAGCTACATTGCTCCCCTTGTCTCCAAGCACTCCTGAGATCTCGCCCAAGTCTTCCTGGCGACTCTGAGGCTCCCTTCATTGCTGCCCGTCCTGGCCTCTGCCACTGTCTGACAGGGGTGGCTGTGGATGCATCTTATTTTTCTCATGACCTCAGCAACACTGGTATAATATCACTGGACCTCTTCCTACAGCTGCTGGATGGAAGCAAAGAGAAAAATCCTCTTCCCACTGGTGTTTCATCTTTATTGGTGAAGTTCAAACAGGCAAGCTGTGTGCTTTCAGCCTCTTTAGTACTCATAGAGGCAAGTATATTTCATTGTTTGCTTCTTTCAGTTTTTTATGTCCTTCCTCTCCTTCTTGGGGTTAATCACGAAAATGACAAAAGATGTGATAGGGACAAACTTCAAGTAGCAAGGTGAGGGCTATGGCCATGATCAATTTCATCTGTCCTATTGAACCTCCCACCACAGCCCAATCACCTCCACCTTCCCAAGGACAGGGTGTTCAGAAAGTTATTATTAAATGGTTCTCTGGGATCTTCTCTGGAGATGAGCCATAAACTCCAAGAGCCTGCCGAGATAATCCTCCACAAATTGGAGATAATCCTCCAATTTTCAAGTGATTTTATAGTTTAAGCTGTTATTCTTGCATCCTTTCCATGTAAATATTCCTTACAATGGTTCCATGTTATTATTTAGAGCTCACCATGATGAAGAGATAGTCACCTTTACATAAACTTAAACATTATTTATATTAATAAATCATAAGTGGTTATTTACATTAGCTGAAAAAATGGATATTGTAATTTTAGAATGTTTACAGAGATCGACTCTCTTGAATGTCAAGAAAAGAACCAGAAATCTTCAGTTCCCATGAGATTTTCTAGGACTCTTTCAATAGCTTAAACAGATATTCAAAACCCACTATTATTTGACCCTGCTTTTTTCTGCCTTTTGAATTATCTCAGTAAGATAAGCCCTGGTATGGATTGAATTGTGCCCCTCTCCCCAATTTATGTTTTGAAAGTTTAACCCCCAATGCAATATTTGGAGATACGACTTGTAGGAGGTAAGTAAATTAGATGAGATCGTAAGGGTGGAGCCCTGATCTAATGGATTAGTGTCCTTCTAAGAGGAGACACCAGAGAGTTCTCTCCTCCCCCTAACTGGCTCTTCTTCCTTTCACGTGCCACAGAGGAAAAGCCATGTGAGGTCACAGCTAGAAGTCAGGAGTCCTTTAGCCGGAAAGGGAGTGCTTATCAGAAACCAACTTTGTTGGACCTTGATTATGTACTTATAGCCCCCAGAATTGCGAGAAAATAAATTTCCAATATTAGGCCATCCAGTCTATGGCTTTGTTGTGGCAGCCCAAACAAAATAATATAAGCCCATCAAAATGGACCTGGTATCTAGTTCCACCAAACCAGTTTTCCTCCATTAAAGGAGCAAAGCAAAGAAAAACGAACAAACAAAAAAACCCATGCCAGTCTGTTTTTGTGAAGAGCAGAGGAGAGAGAGAGGACCTAAGGGCTCAAGAGAAGTGGGTAAAGTGGGCTGTAGAAGACATTTTATGTGATGCTCTATTCAGAGGCAAAATACAAAAGCAGCGAAAGCCAGATACCCTGGAGTAAGGAAAAAAAGTTAATTTATCAAACTTATGAATATTATTTTAGAGCCAAATGCAAGTTTCTTTCTTTTTTTTTTTTTTTTGTCTGAGAACAGTTTCTTCTTGTTTACAAAATGCAAGTCTGGCCCTATCTTGCAGTTCATTTATAGCTATGGACTTTGGATCTGTAGGAGGACTTTCCAGCCAGAATTTTTCCACTTTCCTTGCAAATATTTCCATCCTGGCTTGAAAGAAGGCAGAAGATTTTCAGGCTTTTATCTGTGTAAGAACAGAAACATCTCTTTCGTAAGGAATTGGATCCTTTATTTTCTGCATTATATCTTCTTCCCTGGTTCCTTTACCATCGTGCTTTCATGCCTCGACTTTTCAGTCTTTCTGTTGCAATCTCTTCTGTTTTAGCTCTGAGAACTTTCCTATATACTATTACTATATCACTTTCAGTTCAGTTCAGTCGCTCAGTAGCGTCCGACTCTTTGTGACCCCATGGACTGCAGCACACCAGGCTTCCCTGTGCATCACCAACTCCCAGAGTTTACCCAAACTCATGTCCATCGAGTTGGTGATGCCATCCAACCATCCAACTATATTACTTCTATTACATTCTATATTACAACTATATTATTTCATCCAACTATATTACTTTTGAATTTATCCTTCTGTGTGTAGATTAGTCACAAATCTATATTTTCATCTTGATCTTTCTTGTAAGTTCAAGATCCATAAATCCAAGTGGCTTCTAGGTATTTCTTATAGAATATTATACATAGTCATCTCTTACATCTCACATCCAAAATAGAAGTCCTTGTTTTTTCCCAAAAACCATCCTAACTCATGTATTCAAGACTCTACTGCCTCATCTATCCAGGTTTCTCAACCAAATGAAAGACACATTCAGCTTGTCTCTCTCTTTGGCTCCCTCCAGTCTCAAGCTCTGTAATCTAGTCACTTATAAGATCCCTTTGTTCCCACCGCAGATACGAGTCTTAGAACTTGACAGTCCATGTTCTTCGAGCATCACTGTCACTGCCTTAGTGAAGATTTTCTTAGTGTAGTGTCCGTATTCCCACGGTTTCCTGGTTCATCTCCCAGCCTCAATACTACTAGACAGGGGTTTTCCAGATTCAGACTCAGATTTTGAGTCTCTACATGCTTTTATCCTGAACTCACTCTCAAAATTATTTTACCAAAGTTGCCAATTATGCCTCAGATATAAAATCCAATGGGTTCTTTTCTGTCATCTTTATCTTGGCCTCTCATTAGCATATAATGCTGTTGACTACTTTTTCCATTAAAATCTCTACTAGCAGATCTTGGACTAGATTTCCCTGGTTGGTTTTCTTCTTATAATTTCTGCCCATCTCCATTGTTGACTCTTCACGGTGACTTTAACATTGACTAGATGTAGTAAACCTCTTCAGTTTGTTTTTTAATCTCTAGTAATTCTTTTCCTTTAGGAACTAGCTTGCTTGACATGAATATTATTCATAGTAGCATATAACATGTAAATTACTCTGCTTTGAAGAATTTTGTTTTCCTCAAATTTTTGCTTTTATAAAAAACCTTGGGATGAGCTTCTTTATTTACACATTTTGCAAGTCTTGATGGCCCAGACAGTAAAGAATCTGCCAGCAATGTGGGAGACTCAGATTCAATCCTTGGGTCAGGAAGAGCCCTTGGAGAAGGGAATAGTTACCCACTCCAGTATTTTTGCCTGGAGAATTCCATGGACAGAGGAGCCTGGCGGGCTACAGTCGATGGGGTCACAAAGTGTCAGACACGACTGAGCAACTAACAACACTGAAAAATTTCTTTCATTTCTTGTACAAATTCCTAGAAGAGAAATTTCAGCCTCAAAGATGTATTTTTAAGCATTTTGTAATGCGTGGTTTTTGCTGAATATTCTCACTAGAAAAAAAATGAACCAATGCTCTTATCAACAGTTTAGGAGAATGACTTTTTCCCAATTCCTTCATCATTAGCAGAACCTTTTATCTCTGATATTGTGACAAGTAAAAACAAACAAAAACAAGGGATCTTTTGTAATTTTATACTTCTCATGTTTTCAGGCTTTTTAATCATATAATTTACTCATTTAAAAAATATTTCTTTTTGTTATGTAAGAAACCTATGTAATTAATAATGGTATTAGCTAACCTCTTTTCCTATGTGCATGCTGTTGCTTCAGTTATGTCTGACTTTTGCAGCCCTATGACCTGTAGCCTGCCAGGCTCCTCCATCCATGGGATTCTCCAGGCAAGAATACTGAAGTGGGTTGCCATGTCTTCTTCCAGGGGATCTTCTTAGCCCAGAGATTGAACGCATGTCTCTTGTGTCTCTTGCATTGGCAGGCAGGTTCTTTACCACTAGTGCCATCTGGGAAGCTCCTTTTTCTTATACACTTGAGATATTTTTTGAATTTGTTATTTTTCTTTAAATTTTGTTAATAATGTTCTTATGTATAGATGTCCACTTTTATATTTCTCAGTAACAAAATATAATAATCTCTTTATTTTTAGATTATCTTTATTATATTTAGAATGATCTTCTCTCCCAAGATCATAAGATAAATGTAATTTTCCTAGATCTTTTATATATAATTTATTGATATTTTTTCAGTATCACATGATAAATGTTGTAACTCTGGAATTTCAGTTGATAAATTCTTTGAATACAATTTCTTTTTCAAATAAGTAATTAAGAATTGTGTAATAACAGTTCCTAGTTACTTTTTTGAAAATGTATTATATATTCTTTTCCCACTGATGTGTGGGGCTGCATTTATTGTAAATTGAATTATATAGATTCTCCACTTGTTTCTATTTTTTCTCATTCACCTATTCCTTTTTAGATTGTTTCATTGATTGTCTGTTTACTCTGTGATTAGGAACATTAGGAACATACTCTTTTAAATATCATTCCTTTATTATATGTTTTATTATCTAATAGTTCAAGTGCATATCACTTTTTATATTCCAATGTTTATGGGATATTTTTGCCCAGTTATTTTTTCAGACAAACAATTTGTGAGTGTGTGTGTGTATGTGTGTGTGTGAAATCTTTTTCCCAAAATATCCTTTTGGGAATTTGATTAGACATATCAATTTTACAAAGTAACTCAGGAACTAAGACTCTCCTATATGGCATAACTTTAATTCTAGTTAATGGAAAAGTATAAATGGTAACTAGTTAATACTCTACTTATGAGAAGTAGGCAAATAACATAAGCAATTCTGTAAGAGATGATTCCCTTGCTTTTGCTCTGCATCTCAAAGACATAAGACTTGGAAAGGGGGTTTTCTTTCAGGGTCTTTCATGCCTTTTTCCCCATGTAGAACATTTCACAGCTTGTCTCATTACAGCATTTATAAAAACACAGTCTGAAAGCAGTGGTGCATAAATGAATTATTTAAGTTTTTCAGCAAATCGCCCTCATCTTGCTTGCTGCCTCTTAATGCACTTTAAGTGAGCCCAGGGAGGCGAATCATAGAAGGCATGGCGTGGAATGTAAACCAAGTTTTATTAGCCACAAAAAGCCACACTATAACATTTATTAAGTATCAGAGACAGTGTGTTTAAATAAGTTTGATTTGCTGAATAATCACCAACGTTGCAGCCATCTTCCCCAGATAGGAACACTCCCTTGTCAAAAACATTTATTTTCTTGTCACTTCTGCTAATATAATGGGCTCTTGGGGTTTTGTGAGTTTCTTAGCAAATCGTGATTTTCAGCAAATTACTATGTGTCTCCCACTGAATACAGCTTTAATAGCTGGGGGTGGAGGAGAGGAAAACCACACACATCATTGACTGAAAATATATCATCCTATTATGGGTGCCACTGTTAGGGGTTGCAGCTGCCCTAAGAAAATGAGGAGACAAACACCCTCTCAAGTCCATTCCAGTCCTTCCACCAATGAACAATGTCAATAAACTTGATGTCCCCACTTCAGACTGGCCTGAGGCTGAATTCTGTTTTGTTTTCTTTAAGAGGTGAATCAGCTAAGACCAAATGATTTATACCACAGTTACCAACTCTTCCTTTCCCATCTTATTCATTTCCGTGATGCAAAATCAAACAGACAGATGCTCAGAACATTTTTGAGCCTCGGAGCACCTTCCTAAACTTGCATCAATGGGGTGAGCTGAGGATAGGTGATTCTATGATGCTCTGCTATATACATCTGTGTTCTAAGTCTTTTTTTATATTTGACTAATGCCACTGTTTTAATTGCAGATGGAAAATAACACTAACAAATTAAATATACCTGGGTACTCAATGAATAGATGCTGGCTAGTAAATATGTAATGCAACTGGGAGCCTACCTTAGATACTGTGAAACGCTGCTTGTGTGTGTTTTACTCCTCTATGACCAGAGGTTGCAAATGTGCATCTGGTAATCTGTAAACATGTGTGTGTGTGTGTGTGCACGTGTGCACACAGGCGTATGTGTGCTTAAACCCTAACTCTATGAGGAAAGGAAGGAAGAATAAAAGGCAAGGAAATGAGGAAGGAGAGAAATGCCCTTTCATCCTTTCCTGTCTTTACTGGAAACAAGCCTTTGGACGGGGAAACCCATCAATAGCTTTCTGTTCATTACCCAGAGACCTGTGGCATTGCGTCTCCAGGGATATTAAGTGAAGATCCTAGCATGAGGCTTGCAAGTCATTGAGGGTCACTGCCCACTAAGCCCTATGACATCAGTGAAGAAGTGTTTTCCTCAGTAAGTTGCCTCTAAAGATTGTGGTTATGGGTGAGAAGGAGATTATTGTTATTCTGGGTTTCTAACCGCCCAGGAAATTCAGGCTTCTCGTTTGGGACATGAGCTTGTCTTGGGATATTGATTCAAATTGAGAGCCTATGGCATTGAGATCCATTCATTCATCACTTAACCATTCACAGATACTTTTGAAATGCCTGTTATAAGCTAAAAATTCTGCTGAGTTTGTGGATATTTTTTATGTTCAAGTTGTTCATTATTTACTGAGTGATTCAGAGTAAGAAAGAGGAAATCTGTAATACAGGAAATACCTCAGATGATGCAAGTAAACATAGGTGATTACAGGAGCATATAGGTGGGACCTTGACCCACTGACCCAATCTTGGAAGAGATATGAGACTGTGGAGGGCTGGAAGAGCCGTGGAGAGCTACAAAATCCAAGCTGAGACTTGAGTATTTAGTAATAGTTGAACAGGAGTAACTGCATATGCAAAGGGTTAGAGCCAGGGGACTCAGAGGGATAAAATATGAGGCTAAGATGTAAGTTGTGGTCTGTTCAGGAACAGCCTTAGCGCTGCAAGAATTTTCACTCAACTCTTGAAGACAATGGATTGTATTAGAGATTTTAAGTAGGGGAGTTAATGTAATCAGATTTAAAACATAGAAAACTTTATTTTATTTTATTTAAAACTTTAAAAATAAAGCACTGCTTTATTTTTATTACAATGATGTATTCAGAAAGAAAGACAGCTGTTTCAATGAAGGGAATAATTTGGAGGGGGCAAGACTGGAGTCTGGGAAGGAAACTAAATGACTAATTAAGCTGAGAGCTGATGGGTTGACTATGACTGTCTCATTGGAAAGAGACAGAGGTATGTGTGTGTGGTGGGGTGGATGTATGTTGGGGGTGGATTTGTATGTCGTACCATTCTTCAAACAAGACTGAAGATTTTTTTAATTTATCAGGAGAGAGGAAAGAGTAGAAAAAGACCAGGAGAGTTACTAGACAGATGTGAACTGTGTGTTAGTCACTCAGTTGTGTCTGACTCTTTGTGACACCACGGACTATAGTCTGTCAGGCTCCTCTGTCCATGGAATTCTCCAGGCAAGAATCTTGGAGTGGGTTATCATTCCCTTCTCCAGGGGATCTTCCTGATCCAGGGATCGCACCCAGGCCTCTCACATTACGGGCAGATTCTTTACCATCTGGACCATCAAGGAAGACTACTAGATGGAGGCCAGTCTTTAAATGAAATCTGACAGGAAAAGGAGCTGGTTTCCAAGGAATTTCTATAGAGTCAGAACCCTTGGAGGGCAACAAGGTGAAAATACCTTGTAAACAGTGCAACCTCGAGTCTGGAGTCCAGTAGAGAGAGTCTAGTTCTCACTTTCCCCGATTTTAATCACTCCATAATGGAAATAGTTAATAAGATTATCTTTTTACCTTCAAGGCACCACTTGAAACATCTCCATGAAAAGATAGCATCCAACATTCAAATAAAAATTGGCAGGCAATTTTTCTTTTGTTTTTGAAATATGGTATCAAATATTGCAATATTAGGAAACTCCCAGGTTTTGGAAATTTTTTAAGTTCCCCCCCCCAAAAACGTATGATATTGTACACAGGAAATAAATGCTCATTAAGTAGAGATGTTACATAAAGTTGAAAAGGATTCTTAATTTATGGTAACATGACACACCTGTGTATTAAGCTATTTACCTAAATGAGGGTTTGCTATGCTAGGAAACTGAAGCAGAATTAAATAGGAAGTTCTACTTACAGGGAATTTGAGGTCCTGTGGGGTTGAAGGGTGCAGAAACAACCTTGTTGGAACATTTGGATTTATTCGATGTAGTAAAACAATGAAGAAATTCAGACAGTGATTGGATAAAGTAAATCTGATTCCAGTTCACATATTTTTCTTGGGTTGGGGGTTGTTAGAAAGTGAGAATGGGTATAAGTACCTCTGGAAGAGTTGACAAAAATGAATATCCAATAGTAGATTATTTTTGGTGATGAATAATTATCATCTAAGGAGGCATGATTGATAAGAAATCCTTCTCTGAGTATTCTTGTGTGTGTGTGTGTATTTCACAATTTTTTCTCCTCCCCACATCTATTTTTGCTCTTTGTTGGTCCAACCTTATTCTGACTGTATCTGTAACACAGTTATCACTGATACCTTTTCACTTTATTTGTAATGTTGAATGAGGTGCTCTGGTTTTCTGTAAACTTGAATTAATAAGGTTTAGAAGCCTATTCTCTACCTCTGAGGTGATATAGCAGCAGTAGGTATGGGTCAGAGCATGGATTGAATCAAGGGACTGATAAGGAAATGCAAGAAGGAAGAGAAGGATTCAAGCAATGTTAGAATAAGTGCACATGACAAATGTTTAAAGAGAGAATTAGAGACCATAGTTCTTTCCCAAAGGTACAGGAGACTTTCCTGGTGGTTCAGATGGTAAAGAATCCGCCTGCAATGCAGGAGACTGGGTTCAATACCTGGGTCAGGAAAATCTCCTGGAGGAGGAAATGGTAACCCTCTACAGCATTCTTACCTGGAGAATTCCATGGACAGAGGAGCTTGGCAGGCTACAGACTAATACACGCAAACACAGAATACCAGGGGGTATGAAGGAATCAGAGATCTATAACTATCTGGCCAAAAAGGCTCAGAAAATATGCACTTTTTCCCCAAATAAAGTTGCATAGTAATTCTTCAGTAGCATGGTTTAAGTTGGTGGATAAACCTTTCTCATAATCTTCAATATCACTTTCTATGACCAGTGTTTGTATGCATGGATGACAGTCTTCTCCTCATATCTCATTCTGGAAGTCTTGACCTCTTTAGCAGCTTAAGGCAGTATGATATCAAGGCATATTGAGAACTACTCTGGTTTATGCAAAAGTTAAATAACTCTTCTTGAATATCAGTGAGAAGCTTTTGTTAGATTGTTATTGAGTACTTCAGTTATTGTACTTTGTGAAATTTATGTCAGTCACACCAAACTGTCTTTTGGGAAATCCTATATGCTATTTCAAAGGATTCATCAACTTCTACTAGTTTTGTCTTAATTGTCTTGTGTCTATTTTTGTTTTGCTTTTACAACCATCTTTTGTTTCAAAATTGGGTTATAATGTAACACTTTGAGTATATTTGAAGTGAACATTAAATGTTCCCAGTACAAACTAACTCAACTTAAGTAAGAATGGAATGAACAGATTGCTTCCATGACAATCATGCCACAACTCACTCACTGTTCTGTTTTAAATTTTTTAAAGAAATTTATTTATGGATAGGCAAAACACATAATTGTATGGTAGTTTGAACATTAATTCCAAAAACTCAAAATAATGAAAAGTAAGTTTCCTGGTTCCCTTTCCTAATGGCTAGCACTCATACCAGTTTCTTATGTGTCATTCACATATTTTTTGCCAACTGTACTCATATACTTTTGTACATATTATGTGTTTGTTTACCCAAATGATAATTATACTTAATTTTTATGCTTTGTTTGTTTTAACCTAATACTTTATCTAGGAAATACTTTCATTTTAGTGCCTATAATTAACTCATATTTTTTACACTTGGAGAGTTTTATATCATTTAAACTTGCCATAATTTATTAAACTGGTAAGTCTTTAGTATTGGAGATTTTCATTGTTTTTAGTTTTAATTTTTGCAAATATTTTTGTTGATAGCAGTGTAGCACCAATCATTTATATATATGCATATGTAGACACATTAACATATATACATATATACCGGCTAAGTTCCTACAAGTTAAATCACAGGGTTGAAGAAAACAAACATTTTAAATTTTGTAGATTTTTGACAGATTGTATTCTACCGTATAGCGATTGTGCCAAAGCATATTTTCACCAGCCTTGTATGAGAATACTACTTTTACCAAACTCATACACTGTACAATTGATCATTCAAATCTTTGCTAAACTTTTAGGTGAAAAAAAATTCTATCTTATGTTTTGTGTTTCTCTTATTATGAGTGGGATTATCATTGCATATTTTAAAGAATAAGTGTTTCCACTTTTTAAATGATTATCTGATCATGCTCCTTGCCTAATTTTCTGTTGGTTTGCTTTTCCTTATTGGATAATAGGAGCTCTTTATATAGATAAGAATTTATCACATTGCCATGATATATATTTTATATATATTTTAGCCAGGATTTTTATTTTTATTTTTATTTTTTTTCTATTTTTTTTTCCTTAAATCTTCCATGTTTTCTTTTTATTACCTCTGTAATATGATAAAACATTTGACCCACTTGGCATTTGTTTCACATATGGTATAAATTAGAAGTCCAATGTTTTTAAATGGATTTTCAGTAGCCTTGACATAAATTATTGAATAAATCTATTTTTTTAAATATTAAAAGCTCTATTTTGCTTCTCAGTGTTACTTTAATGCTTGTCCTTTTATAGATTTTAATATTATATTTAATTTTTCTTGCTTTTTCCTTATATCTTTTATTGTTACTATTTTGTTATTGTAGTTGGGATAATTTGTGGCTATCTCTGTATACGAAGGTCCTGGATTTTGGACTTAGCTTTGCACTCATCCACATTTATACATTACCTTATTGCCTGCAATATATCATTCAGTTAAGTTTTGGGGATTTTCCATGTGTACAATCATAGCATGAAAAATAACAAATTTGCCTTCTATTTTCCAATTTAAATATTTTTACTTTTGTCTTCCTTCCTCACTGCAATGGTGAGGACCTCAAGAACAGTGAAAATAATGGTGATACTGAAGTCCTGGTGGTGTTCTGGATATTACTAGTAATGCATCTAGTGTTTTTCCACTAGACATGATATTGACTTTAGAGTTAAAATAATATATGTGTCAAATCCCATTTTCTTAGGAAACATTATTTTTTCCTATTTTATTTAACATATTTGTGTATTTCTTTTCTTATTCTAGGTTTATTTTTTCAATCAAAAGTTCAAATAAAAATTTTTAAATGCTTTGTCAACACTTGTAGAACAGCTTATCAATTTTCCCATTTAATATATTAATGCAGGACAGTATTGTTGCACCCCTATAATAAATCCCACTTGATCAGGAGTATGTATTCTTTTCACACACTGATATATTCCCTCTAATAATATATCATTTAGGTTTACTTGTATATTCATAAGGCATATTGATCTGCTCTGTTCTTTTTTATGCATCTTAAATCTTTAGTGTGATATATTTGCTTCATAAAATAATTTATATGCATACATTTTTACTATTTTTAAATGCTATCCTATAGTCACTTTTTTCATAGGTATTAGAGGAAACTAATGTGTTTTCTTTGTTTTTAGAGCATAAAGTTTAATATATATGGATCTAACCCACACCATAAAGGTCCCACAAGCTTTCATCTCTAACCCATTGTTATTAATTTCCTGCTTACTCTTACAGAGAACTATTTCATGTATACAAAAACAGAAAAAAATTGATATATATTTTTCAAATAATGACATACTATGTAAACTCTTTTGTGCCTTATTTCTCACTTAATATTATACCTTGGAAATCTTATCATTTCAGCATGCTTTTCCTTAATTTTTTCCTCAATTTTTTCTGATGCCCACACACAATTATTGTGTATACATGTACATTGCTCAATTATCCCTTTTTAAAAGGTTTTCATGTTTTCTCCATCTTTATGTATTAAAAAACAATGCTCTAATAAATAACCTTATACATAAATCATGCATGCATGTATATTTAAGGATATATTGAAGAATAAATTCCTAAGAGTAATTGCTAGTGTATTTACTAATATAACAGATAAATGGTATGGGCACTTGAAATCTTGATGCCTTCTCACTTTATAAATGCTAAATCTAAAATATATTGTTATAACTATAATCCCTTGCCATTAATTCTGAAAAATAAAAGCCCTTTGTTATGATGAGCACAGTGATAGGTGGTGACTCACATGGAAGGAATGAAGAACACTAAATTATAAAACGGGCAGAAGACTTGGAGAAGGAAGAGTAAGGGAAGAAAAAAGAGTTGATGTAGACACTAGGAAAGGGAAGAGAACCACAAGGGAAAATTAGACGGAAGAGAGCATGAGTAAGAACAAGTAGCAAGGAGGTTGTATTTGTCACAAGAATTTAAATGTTGGGGAAAGTGGAAGGTACTTAGGTAACCTGGGGGTAAATAGGGTATGTGATATGTACTGTAAGTCTCCCCCATCTGTCCCATCTGTCCTTGAAATCTTATAAATCTTTAAATGTTCATTATCAGTCATGATCTATATGATGAACTTTTTTTGGAGGGATGGTGTAACAATCTATAAAACTTACCAGTTGTTTTTAAGTGGCAGGAAGACCAGCCAAAGGAGGCCCCATTGCATTTGGAAAGGAGATGTGTATGTTGTAGGTGTCAAGGGTAATTTGTATGTGCACATGTGTATACATTCTTGCACAAACTGTATTTGTGTAAATACACACACATTTAATAACTATTTTAAAATCATATCAAAATGTTCTCTTATAGTGAAGAGTTTTATTGTGACTTGACTTTTTGCTGTTATGTCATTTGGTTATAAAAAATATTGGTGATGGTTGGATGGCAATATGAATCTACTTAACACCACTGAACTGTACACTTAAAAATGGTTAATATGCTTAATTTTGTGTTATATGTATTTTATCATGATTAAAAAATGAAAAAATATATGCCAACATGTATAATGCATAGTCTGAAAGATACAGAAGAGGGCAAAGAAATAAATTAATCTTTATAATAGCACATACATACTGAGTGCATGGCAGCCTGAGATGGAGCGAGCAGTTAGAAGTCAGAAAGATGAGGGTAGATTAGAAAGAGAGAACCAGAATGTAGCAGCAAGCCAGGGTCTGAGAGGAGAGAGTTTCCAAGATGTCCCAAGTGGAAGGTATGCTCAAGAGACTTTTAGGAAGTCTAATAAATTCAATGTTAAGATTTTTTTGTTACTGTTTTGAGATGTTAAACATCTCTTTCAACACATGCACACTTCTAGCCTCTACTGTTAGTAAAAATCTATTTTGATCTGGAGGCACTTCAGGGGAAGGTAAAGGACTAAACATGTTGTAGGGTCTCCAAAGTGCGATGTGGCAATACAAGGCACACAAGACCTACATCAAGAATCCTCAGAGACATTAGCAGGAAGATGTTAGATTTCCCATGAAATCTAGATGAAGGTACAAGAAAACTGTAGCAAAAAAGATTTAGACCACTGATTAATAAGGTCTGTTTTTTCCTTTATTTTTCTCTGCCTATATTGTCTTATACTTTATACTTACACAATAAAAACATTGAAGTGTAGTTGATTTACAATATTATATTAGTTTCAGGTATACCACATAGTGATTCGATATTTTTATAGATTATACTCCACTTTAAATTATTACAGAACAATGGCTATAATTCCCTGTGCTATACAATATATCCTTGTTGCTTATCTACATTATACAAAGCAGTTTTTATCTCTTTATTCCATACCCCTATTTTATTATATCTGAGATGGTTGGATGGCATCACCGATGCAATGGACATGAAATTGAGCAAACTCCAGGAGATGGTGAGGGACAGGGAGGCCTGGTGTGTTGCAGTCCATGGGGTTGCAAAGACTCAGACACAACTGGGTGACTCAATAACACCAAGAGATAATATTTGTATGTACAATACAATTATACTTTTCATTTACTATCACAGGCATCTTTGATTTTTACTGTCCTCAAAGGATAATTTTTTAATTGAATGAAAGATTCTTTAAGTTTTGTGGTACTCTAATTCTCAAAAGTTTCACACACATGATTTTACATAGTCATGTAATAACCTTATTATTCCTCTACCCCTACAGGGCCTCTCCCTCTTCCTTCTCCCCCACTGGTAACCATGAGTTTGCTTTCCATATCTGTGAGTCCACTTCTGTTTATTGTTATTATTATTTTTGGCCTTAAAAATCCATAGTTCTCTGATTTTCCAAGACAGTTTGTTGTCATCATCTTTCCATGTTATATACTTTGGTTTAACTTCGTGTTCATCATTCAATGAGTACTTGATATTAATTGATAATAATGATGAAGATGATGGTGGTGGGCCAAAACAGGTAATTAAGGGACGGTATTGCTGCTGTTACATGTAAGGAACACTTACACATAGAAAAGATTCCTACTGGACATAAGAAAGTGTTAAAGACAAGACAACAGGCTGAAAATGAAGTCCCTTATTCTAAGCCCCTAGTCACTAGAGAGATTTAACTTAATTACAGCTTTGGTCTCTCCCAGAAAACCCGTCAGTCAGGAATCACTTGGTCAGTATGAGTGAGATCAGTCTATCAGTCTCATAGATCCCTGCTGTCCCCTAAAGTAAAGTGAACTTGCCACAATTTAGTACATTTTTGTAAATTGGAGTGTAGTTAATTTACAATGTTTTATTATTTTCAGGAGTGTATTTCAAAGTGATTCACACATGTGTATATGTGTGTGTGTACATATATATGTGTATACATATAAATGTATATATATATATATATATTTCAGATTCTTTCCCCTTATTGATTATTATAAGATATTGAGTACTATTTTCTGTACTATACAGTAGGTCCTTGTTGATTATCTACTCCATATATAGTTATAAGTGTATTTTAATCTCAAACTCCTAATTTATGCCGCCCCCTGACCCCTTTCCCCTTTGGTAACCATAAATTTGTTTTCATTGTCTGTGAGTCTATTCCTGTTCTGGAAATAAGTTCATATGTATCATTTTTAGATTTCACATATAAGTGATATCATATGATATTTGTCTTTCTCTACCTTAATTCACTCAGTATGATATTATCTAGATCCACCATATTGCTGCAAATGACATGATTTCATTCTTTTTTATGGCCGAACTAAATGCCCATTGACGGGTGAATTAAGGTCAGGAGCTGCGACCTAGAGTGCCAGCCTGCAACGGCGCAGTGCGGCTGAGAGGAGCTACCCCAGGCCTGAGGTGAGGGGCGGCGGCTGAGAGGAGCTACCCCAGGCCTGAGGTGAGGGGCGGCGGCTGAGAGGAGCTACCCCAGGCCTGAGGTGAGGGGCGGCGGCTGAGAGGAGCTACCCCAGGCCTGAGGTGAGGGGCGGCGGCTGAGAGGAGCTACCCCAGGCCTGAGGTGAGGGGCGGCGGCTGAGAGGAGCTACCCCACGGCCAAGGAGCGGCGGCTGCGCGTGCGCAGGAGGGTCGAGAGGAGCTATTCCACGTTCAAGGTCAGGAAGGGCGGCTGTGAGGAGATACCCCTCGTCCAAGGTAAGAGAAACCCAAGTAAGACGGTAGGTGCTGGGAAAGGGCATCAGAGGGCAGACACACGGAAACAGTAATCACAGGAAACTAGCCAGTCTGATCACAGGACCACAGTCTTGTCTCACTCAATGACACTAAGCCATGCTGTGTGGGGCCACCCAAGACGGATGGGTCATGGTGGAGAGGTCTGACAGAATGTGGTCCACTGGAGAAGGGAATGCCAAACCACTTCAGTATTCTTGCCTTGAGAACCCCATGAACAGTATGAAAAGGCAAAATGATAGGATACTGAAAGAGGAACTCCCCAGGTTGGTAGGTGCCCAATATGCTACTGGAGATCAGTGGAGAAATAACTCCAGAAAGAATAAAGAGATGGAGCCAAAGCAAAAACAATACCCAGTTGTGGATGTGACTTGTGACAGAAGCAAAGTCTGATGTTATAAAGACCAATATTGCATAGGAACTTGGAATGTTAGGTCCATGAATCAAGGCAAATTGGAAGTGGTCAAACAGAAGATGGCAAGAGTGAATGTCAACATTCTAGGAATCAGCAAGCTAAAATGGACTGGAATGGGTATATTTAACTCAGATGACCATTATATCTACTACTGTGGGCAGGAATCCCTTAGAAGAAATGGAGTAGCCATAATGGTCAACAAAAGAGTCCAAAATGCAGTACTTGGATGCAATCTCAAAAATGACAGAATGATCTCTGTTCGTTTCCAAGGCAAACCATTCAATTTCACGGTAATCCAAGCCTATGCCCCAACCAGTAACGCTGAAGAAGGTGAAGTTGAATGGTTCTATGAAGACCTACAAGACCATTTAGAACTAACAGCCAAAAAACATGTCCTTTTCATTATAGGGGACTAGAACGAAAAAGTAGGAAGTCAAGAAACACCTGGAGTAATAGGCAAATTTGGCCTTGGATTACGGAATGAAGCAGGGCAAAGGCTAATAGAATTTTGCCAAGAGAATACACTGGTCATAGCAAACACCCTCTTCCAACAACACAAGGGAAGACTCTACACATGGACATCATCAGATGGTCAACACTGAAATCAGATTATATTCTTTGCAGGCAGAGATGGAGAAGCTCTATACAGTCAGCAAAAACAAGACCAGGAGCTGACTGTGGCTCAGATCATGAACTCCTTATTGCCAAATTCAGATTTAAATAGAAGAAAGTAGGGAAAACCACTAGACCATTCAGGTATGACCTAAATCAAATCCCTTATGACTATAGAGTGGAAGTGAGAAATAGATTTAAGGGATTAGATCTGATAGAGTGCCTGATGAACTATAGACAGAGGTTCGTGACATTGTACAGGAGACAGGGATCAAGACAATGCCCGTGGAAAGAAATGCAAAAAGGCAAAATGGTTGTCTGAGGAGGCCTTACAAATAGCTGTGAAAAGAAGAGAAGTGAAAAGCAAGGAGAAAAGGAAAGATATTCCCATTTGAATGCAGAGTTCCAAAGAATAGAGAGGAGAGTTAAGAAAGCCTTGCTCAGTGATCAATGCAAATAAATAGAGGAAAACAACAGAATGGGAAAGACTCGAGATCCTTCAAGAAAATTAGAGATAACAAGGGAACATTTCATGCAAAGATGGGTTCGATAAAGGACAGAAATGGTATGGACCTAACAGAAGCAGAAGATATTAAGAAGAGGTGGCAAGAATACACAGAAGAACTGTACAAAAAAGATCTCACAACCCAGATAATCATGATGGTGTAATCACTCACCTAGAGCCAGACATCCTGGAATGTGAAGTCAAGGGGGCTTAGAAAGCATCACTACGAACAAAGCTAGTGGAGGTGATGGAATTCCAGTTGAGCTATTTCAAATCCTGAAAGAAGATGCTGTGAAAGTGCTGCACTCAATATGCCAACAAATTTGGAAAACTCAACGGTGGGCACAGGACTGGAAAAGGTCAGTTTTCATTCCAATCCCAAAGAAAGGCAATCCCATAGAATGCTGAAACTACTGCACAATTGCACTCATCTCACATGCTAGTAAAGTAATGCTCAAACTTCTCCAAGCCAGGCTTCAGTAACACATGAACCGTGAACTTCCAGATGTTCAAGCTGGTCTTAGAAAAGGCAGAGGAACCAGAGATTAAAGTGCCAACATCTGCTGAACCATCAAAAAAGCAAGAGAGTTCCAGAAAAACATCTATTTCTGTTTTATTGACTATGCTAAAGCCTTTGACTATGTAGAACAATAAACTGTGGAAAATTGTGAAAGAGACGGGAATACCAGACCACCTGACCTCTTGAGAAACCTATATGCAGGTCAGGAAGCAACAGCTACAACTGGACGTGGAACAACAGACTGGTTTCAAATAGGAAAAGGAGGACGTCAAGGCTGTATATTGTCACCCTGCTTATTTAACTTGTATGCAGAGTACATCATGAGAAACGCGGGGCTGGAAGAAGCACAAGCTGGAATCAAGATTACCAGGAGAAATATCAATAACCTCAGTTATGCAGATGACACCACCCTTATGGCAGAAACTGAAGAAGGACTAAAGAGCCTCTTGATGAAAGTGAAAGAGGAGAGTGAAAAAGTTGGTTTAAAGCTCAATTTTCAGAAAACTAAGATCATGGCATCTGGTCCCATCCCTTCATGGGAAATAGATGGGGAAACAGTGGAAACAGTGTCAGACTTTATTTTTGGGGGCTCCAAAATCACTGCAGATGGTGATTGCAGCCATGAAATTAAAAGATGCTTACTCCTTGGAAGGAAAGTTACAACCAACCTAGATAGCATATTAAAAAGCAGAGACATTACTTTGCCAACAAAGGTCCATCTAGTCAAGGCTATGGTTTTTCCAGCGGTCATGTATGGATGTGAGAGTTGGACTGTGAAGAAAGCTGAGCACCGAAAAATTGATGCTTTTAAACTGTGGTGTTTGAGAAGACTCTTGAGAGTCCCTTGGACTGCAAGGAAATCCAACTAGTCCATTCTAAAGGAGATCAGTCCTGGGTGTTCATTGGAAGGACTGATGCTGAAGCTGAAACTCCAATACTTTGGCCACCTCCTGAGAAGAGTTGACTCATTGGAAAAGACCCTGATGCTGGAAGGGATTGGGGGCAGGAGAAGAAGGGGACGACAGAGGATGAGATGGCTCGATGTCATCACCTACTCATGGAAATGAGTTTGAGTAAACTCCGGGAGTTGGTGACGGACAGGGAGGCCTGGCATGCTGCAGTCCATGGGGTTGCAAAAGTTGGACACGACTGAGCGACTGAACTGAACTGAACTGATACATATAAACAGAATGGAATATTACTCAGTCAATCCACTGTGTGCTAGTTCAGTTTTCTTGCTTCTGCTCCCTTCTGCCTCTAAAAGTCTGTTGTTTCGTTTAGCTCCTTGGTACTCCTTTCTATTTGCTGGTTGGTGCTATCTGATTCAAAGACATTACAATGAAGCCAATAAGATCTTTAAAATGTACCCAGTTGATTTTTTTTTAAAACAAAAGCATCCTTCAAGGAGATAAACATACACAAAAGAGAGAGAAATCATCATCCGGGTCTCATCTGTAACCTGCCCATCAGGTGTACAGAAAAATATCACCTGAACTTATAAGTCACACATTGAAGATAGCTACTTTCAAGTATTCGGACTTCACTGAAAGGCAAATGTTTATATTAAGCCCATAAAGAAACTTTACATTCTAATGTATGCTTCACATGCGATCAAATTGGACCTTCTGTAGAAACATATTTGATTTGTTGTTTACACTTTACTTGAATTGTAGTTATTTTGGTTTTACACTATGAACCATAAATACTTTCTTCTTTTAAGAATGATCTATTATGCAATTGAAAAGAGGAACAGAGGAAGGGGAAATTGGCAAATTCCTTAGTGCCCAGCATCCCACAGTTTCTTAATCTAGTCCTGGTGGGTTTTGGCTAAGAACTCTAGTTTTGTAATGTTATAAAACTAGGCTATTTGAGAGTGTATCATTAGTGTTGTGCACCAAGACCCATACTTGTAATTATTAGCATTCACAGATTTACCTTTAACATATGAAGTCAAAGAGGAACAAAGTCCATGACTAATTGTCTCACATATTTGGCTTAGAATGCCAATATTTCAGAGCAGGAAACACAGGCAATTGCCAAATTGTGTCATAGAGAAGGGCAAGTGTCTGGTGTCAGCTGGTGGGGGTAAGGATCATGTGATTAAACTTAAAGAACTTTCCTTTTATCTCAGTGCTATTGTGCTGTGTGGGTGCCAAGTCTTAGCTAGCCAGCCAGTTAAATAGTATCAAAATTCCAGACTACATCTAATTTGCTCTATTTCAAGAGTGAACCTGTTTTGAACAAGTCTAATTTTATTTTTAATATTTCTATGCCTGCAAACCTTTTATTGTAATTAGAAAGGAAAGTTCTAGCGTGGGAGACATGAGGAGAGGTTGTCTTTGGCTAGCATCTGGTGTTTTATACAAAGCTCACTGAGGGTCTGTTACAAAATATTGTCTGTTTCTGAGTTGCTGGCTGGTTCTACTCTTTGGGAGTCATGGGGATGTAGGACATGAATTTGGTACCTGCTGAGTTCTCTCAAAAAAAAAAAAAGATTTTGTTGAGCTTTTAATAAAGAAATCACATTAACAGTAATTCAGACTCTTAAAAACAAAATCCAAACCTGGAAAATGTTACGGGTATAAATTGTTCAGTCACAGCATTTGAGACAGAAGTTGGGGACAGCAGTACAAAGAGTAGGACACAAAAGAGTGTTCCGAGAAAAGATGAAAGGTGGGCTTAGTTTATAATGATGGCTACTGACCCACAGCTTCATTACCTTACTGGGCTGGTTGCCAAACCTCCAGAGAAAGCCAACAATTGGGCGAGGAGATCTAAACTTGCTTTGAAAGTCCTAAGATTAGAAATAGAAAACTAAATGTACTGGTTAAGAGCTTGGACTCTTGAGTCAGACAGATTTAGGCCTAACTATAGCACTTACTAGTTATGTGACAATGAGAAATTTGATTAACCTTTCTAAGCTGCAGTTTGCTTCTGTTTCCTTATCTGTAAAATTGAAGTAATAGTATTGATCTCATTTATCAGTTAACATTTTATGGTAAGGTGAAGTTATTTATTCATTTATATCAGTATAAACATGCAGATTCCTATTTTATTTCAATTATTATGATCCACTATTATAAATATTTATTGGTATACTGAAATTGTCCCAGATTTAGCCAATGAGAACTCCTTCAAGAAAATATCTACACTCTTTTGACATGATTTTATCATAGTTTAAGCCTTTCCTTACTTTCCAGTCCCCAGAGTTATTTCAGTATATCTAGTTTTTCCCTCAAATCAGTCATTTTTTTTTCCCAAGCAGAAACCAATAGTTGGGTGATAAGTGTGCTATTGCTACTGGCTTGCCACTACCTTAGTCTCCCTTAGGGGACAGCACTAGGAAATTGTACATATCGTAGAGAGTTTATGCTAAGCTCTTCATTTCCAATACAAAACTACAGGGTTTATTTTACTTTCTTCTTTTCTGTATTCCTATCTCCTATTTCTGATGGTGAGAACACTGAATCCTAGTATCCTCAACATAATTATTTGCATGTGCAAGTCCCTGTGTGTAACAAACATCTGAATCTGCTGAGTGTTTTCTTACTTAAGTTCCTTTTTTATGTGTGCGCACTCATCAGTTCAGTTCAGTCGCTCAGTCATGTCCAACTCTTTGTGACCCCATGGACTGCAGCATGCCAGGGTTCCCTGTCCATCACCAACTCCCAGAACTTACTCAAATTCGTGTCCATTGAGTCAGTAATGCGATCCAACGATCTTAACCTCTGTCATTCCATTCTCCTCCCACTTTCAATCTTTCCCAGCATCAGGGTCTTTTCCAGTGAGTCAGTTCTTCGCATCGAGTGGCCAAAGGATTGGAGTTTCAGCTTCAGCATCAGTCTTTCCAATGAATATTCAGGACTGATTTCCTTTAGGATTGACTGGCTGGATCTCCTTGCAGTCCAAGAGACCCTCAATAGTGTTCTCCACTACCACAGTTCAAAATCATCAGTTCTTCAGTGCTCAGCTTTTTTTATGATCCAACTCTCACATGCGTACATGACTACTGGAAAAACCATAGCTATGACTAGACAGACCTTTGTTGGCAAAGTAATGCCTCTGCTTTTCAATATGCTGTCTAGGTTGGTCATAGTTTTTCTTCCAAGGAGCAACTGTCTTTCAATTTCAAGGCTGTTGTCACCATCTGCATTGATTGTGGAGCCCCAAAAATAAAGTCTGTCACTGTTTCCATTGTTTTCCCATCTATTTCCCATGAAATGGTGGAACCAGATACTTTGATCTTAGTTTTCTGAATGTTGAGCTTTAAGCCAACTTTTTCACTCTCCTCTTTCACTTTCATCAAGAGACTCTTTAGCTCTTCTTTGCTCTCTACCATGAGGGTGGTGCAATCTGCATATCTGAGGTTATTGATATTTCTCCCAGCAAACTTGATTCCAGTTTGTGCTTCCTCCAGCCTGGCATTTTGCATGATGTACTCTGAATATAAGTTAAATAAGCAGGGTAACAATATACAGCCTTGATGTACTCCTTTCCCGGTTTGGAAAGTCTGTTGCTCCATGTCCAGTTCTAACTGTTGCTTCTTGACCTGCATACGGATTTCTCAGGAGGCACATCAGGTGGTCTGGTTTTCCCATTGCTTTAAGTATTTTCCACAGTTTGTTGTGATCCACACAGTCAAATTCTTTGGCGTAGTCATTAAAGCAGAAGTAGATGTTTTTCTGGAATTCTCTTGCTTTTTCGATGATTCAGTGGATGTTGACAACTTGATCTCTGGTTCCTTTTCCTTTTCTAAATCCAGCTTGAACATCTGGAAGCTCACAGTTCACATACTGTTGAAGCCTGGCTTGGAGAATTTGGGGCATTACCTTGCTAGCGTGTGAGATGAGGGCAATTGTATGGCAGTTTGAACATTTTTTGGCACTACCTTTCTTTGGAATTGTAATGAAAACTGCCGTTTTCCAGTCCTGTGACCACTGCTGAGTTTTCCAAATGTGCTGGCATATTGAGTGCGGCACTTTCACAGCATCATCCTTTTTTTTTAATAATGAAAATACTTTTTAAAATTTTACTATCTACAACTGTTCTTACATAAACTTACATTTTACTCAGTTTTGTAGCTGATCCCTCCTTATTTCAAAGTCTGTGCAGCATCAGTTTATCAGTGAGCAAATTATCTTCTCATCTTTCTAGTGTCCAGAAAGATATTCCAGACAATAAAAGCCAGCATTAGACATGACTGTCTCTATTCACTGACCACAGACATCACACTCCCATGAACCCTGCCTTCACCCCAGTTGCCATGAAAAACCCAACACAGTGTCATTCTCCCCCCCACCAAGCCAGTGATAAGAGAATCATTATCCCTTAGTGCCTCAAACAGAGATGGCTGTGAATTGAAGCATCATCTTTTAGAATTTGAAATAGCTCAGCTGGAATTCCATCACCTTCGCTAGTTTTTTTCATAGTGATGTTTCTTAAGGACCACTTGACTTCACATTCCAGGATGTCTGGCTCTAGGTGAGTGATCACACCATTGTGCTTATCTGGGTCATGAAGATCTTTTTTGTACAGTTCTTCTGTGTATTCTTGCCACCTCTTCTTATATATTCTGCTTCTGTTAGGTCCATAACATTTCTGTCCTTTATTGTGCCCATCTTTGCATGAAATGTTCCCTTGGTATCGCTAATGTTCTTGAAGAGATCTCTAGTCTTTCCAATTCTATTATTTTCCTCTATTTCTTTGCATTGATCACTGAGAAAGGCTTTCTAATCTCTGCTTGCTGTTCTTTGGGACTCCGCATTCAAATGGGTATATCTTTGCTTTTTTCTTTTGCCTTTAGCTTCTCTTCTTTTCTCAGCTATTTGTAAGGCTGCCTCAGACAACCATTTTGCCTTTTTGTATTTCTTTTTCTTGGGGATGATCTTGATCACTGCCTCCTGTACAATATCACGAACTTCTGTCCATAGTTTTCAGGCACTCTGTCTATCAGATCTAATCCCTTGAATCTATTTGTCACTTTCAGGGGAAGTGTGCACTCATATGCCCACATAATGATTGCTGCTTTCTCATCTCCCTTGGGTCTATAGATTTTCAATTAAATAGGAAGGAAGAAAGGAAAGAAGGAAGGACAGACAAAGGGAGAGAGGAAGGGAATGAGGAAAGAAAGGAAGAAAAAGTAGGAAAAGAGAAGAAAGGAAATGCTTCTAAATAGGATTCAGTATGCCCTCACAAACATCTGAGCTGGGAGAAAGTGTAGATAGTAATGATTTAGTTCTTTTTAGTATAAAATGGGCAAGACTTTGGCTTTCAATGAAGTAAAGAAAAAAGTGAGAAATGCTATAAAAGAGAGAGATGAGAAACATAAAAAGACAGAGACACAGAAATGAAGAGAGATATAAAGCAAAATAGAACAAGCCAATACCCAGAGCCAATACTTTTTAGCCTTAACCTTAATAGAAGCATGAGTATCAAAGGTAGAAATTACTAAAGGAAAACTGGAACAAAGCCTTTGAATTGTGGAGCCTTAACAGAAAGGTCTGGGCTTCCCTGGTGGCTCAGACAGTGAAGAATCCTCCTGCAATCCATAAGACCTGGGTTCACTCCCTGGGTTGGGGAGATCCCCAGGAGAAGGGAATGGCTACCCACTTCAATATTGCTGCTGGAGAATTTCATGGACCGAGGAGCCTGGTAAGCTACAGTTGAGATCGCAAA
Source organism: Muntiacus reevesi (assembly GCF_963930625.1). Lineage (NCBI taxonomy): Eukaryota > Metazoa > Chordata > Mammalia > Artiodactyla > Cervidae > Muntiacus > Muntiacus reevesi. The sequence continues at coordinate 39,452,443 of NC_089251.1, read as the reverse complement.
GAGCCAGACACGATTGAGCAACTAACATTTTCACTTCATTTTTCAAGAAGAAAAAGGTTGTGTTGGTCTTCTAGAAAAGAACACATTTACATTGAAACTACTTCCCTGGTGGTCCAGTGGTTTAGAATCCACTTGCCAATGCAGAAGACATGGGTTGCATTCTTGGTATGGGATGTGGCAACTCAGCCCCTGCAATTACCTGAGCACCCTAGATCCCATGCTCTGCAATAAGAGAAGTCACTATAATGAGAGGCCCATGCGCCACAACTAGAATAGCCCCTGCTCACTGCAGCTAGAGAAAACCCGTGTGCAGCAACGAAGACTCAGCACAGCCAGAAACAGAAACTAAAGTAAATAAATATTTTAAGAGACTATTATACTCCTTCAAATCACTCTCTCTCAGTATTCAATCTATTTTCTTTCACTTTCTTGATTTTCTTTCACTTTTCTTTGGAAATATACGTAAGTTTTGGCTCTCTACCAAAACTTCAGAATTACTGTTTCTGAAGTATGGTTGATTTACAATATTATATTAGTTTCAAGTGCAGGACATAGTAATTTGATAATTTTACAGTGTATACTCCATTTAAAGTTGTTTCAAAACAAAGCCGATTTTCCCCTATGCTATATCCTGTTGCTTATCTATTTTATTCACAGTAATCCGTTCATCTTAATTCCATACCACCATCCTGTCCCTCCCTTGTTCCCTGTCCCTACTGGTAACCATGAGTTTTTTCTCTATGTCTGTGAGTTGGCACCTGTTTTGCTTTATACTTTTGTTTTGTTTTTTACATTCCACATATAAATGGTAACCTATAGTATTTGTCTTTCTCTGACTTATTTCACTAACGGCAATACTTTCTAAGTCCATCCACATTTCTGCAAGTGCCGGAATTTTATTCTATTTTATAGTTGAGTAGTGTTCCATTGTATTTACATAACCACATCCTCTTTATCCATTCATCTGTTGATGGAGACTTGGGTTGCGTCCATGTCTTAGCTATCAGAAAAAACTGTGCTATGAACATTGTTGTACGTGTATCTTTTCAAATTAATTTTTTTTCTTGATATATATACCTGGGAGTGAAATTGCTGGATCATAAGGTAATTCTATTTGCAGTTTTTTTGAGAAAATTCCGTACTGTTTTCCATAATACCTATACCAATTTCCATTTCCATGAACATTATTCTAGGGTTTCCTTTTCTCTACATCCTTGCCAACATTTGCTATTTGTAGCCTTTTTGATGTTACTCATTCTAACGTGTGTGAGGGTGTGAAGCGATACCTCATTGTGGTTTTGATTTGCATTTCTCTGATGATTAGTGATGTTGAGTATCTTTTCATGTAACTGTTGGCCATCTGTTTGTCCCTTTTGGAAAAACATTTGTTCAAGTCTTCTGCCCACTTTTTTAGTTGAGTTGTTTGGTTTTTGGTATTGAGATGTGTGAGCTATTTATCATTTGCAACCATTTACTCCCATTCAGTGGGTTGTCTTTTTATTTCAAATGGTTTCCTTTGCCGTGCAAAAGTTTTTAAGTTTAATTAGGTTCTGTTGCTTATTTTTGCTTTTATTTCTATTGCCTTAAGAGACAGGTCAGAAAAAAATGATCAATGTCAAGGAGATTTCTGTCTATCTTCTCATCTAGGAGTTCTATGGTTTCAGGTTTTACATTTAGGTCTTTAAACCATTTTGAGTTTATATTTGTATATGGTGTGAGGAAATGTTCTAATCCCATTTTTTAAAATGTAGCCATCCAGATTTCCCAGCACTGTTTGTCAAAGACACTATCTTTTCTCTAATGTAACTTCTTGCATCCTTTGTTGTAAATTAATTGACTATAGATGCATTTATTTCTAGGCTCTCTATTCTGTTCCATTGATATGTTTCACTGTTTTGAGCCAGTACCATGTTGTTTTGATTCAGTTCAGTTCAGTTCAGTCGCTCAGTCGTGTCAACTCTTTGCGACACCATGGACTGCAGCACCCCATGCCTCCCTGTCCATTACCAACTCCCAGAGTTTACTCTAACTCATGTCCATTGAGTCGATGATGCCATCCAACCATCTCATCCTCTGTCATCTCTTTCTCCTCCTGCCTTCAATATATTTCTAAATAAAGTATTTTGTTTGTGAATTTGAGAGTAATACTTTTATTCATTTACTGAAAGATATTTTGTTTGTGTTTTTTTTCTTCTCAAAAAAAAATTTATATTTAACCTTCAGAGAGTTATTTTGACTGGTTTATACTTTAGATGGGCTTTCCTGGTAGCTCTACCTGCAATGCAGAAGACCTGGGTTCAATCCCTGGGTAGGAAAGATCCCCTGGGGAAAGGAATGGCTACCCACTCCAGTGTTCTTGCCTGGAGAAGTCATGGATAGAGGAGCCTGGCAGGCTACAGTTCATGGGGTTGCTAAGAGTCTGACATGACTCAGTGACTGTCATTCACTCACATACTTTAGATATACAGTAGAACCATTACCAAAAGTTATATAAAACAGATAGATTAACAGACAGATTTTAAAGCAAATTAGAGAAATCTTGGCTAATTTACTAGCCAAAGATCATTTGGTACTAAATATGTCACCAGTGCCTGGCGAGCTACAGCTATAAGGTCACAAAGAGTTGGACACGACTGAGTGACTAAACACAGGTCACCATTATCCTCATTTTGTTGACTATATATTAATTTCTTTGGCCATACCTCATGGCTTGTGGGATCTCTGTTTCCTGACTACAGATTGAACCTATGCCCTTACCAGTAAAACATGAATTCCTAACTACCGGATGACTGGGCAAGTTCCTGTCTATGGATTTCCATTGAGATATTTGTAGATAATGAAAGGCTGAGACTAGCCTAAGGTGAGCCTGTTTAAACTTTAGAGGCAGCTGAAAGAGATCTTGGTCCTAACACTTGCCTGCAATATATACTCAGAAAAATAAAATTTTCCAACCCAAAGATAACCATAAGGCATTGTGTAGCTTTAAGAGTATGCTTCTTCTAACTCCAAACTGTGATTAAGCATTGGTTATTGTAGTTCTTGGAAAATATCTTACTGCTTTACAGGTAACCTTCAAAGAGATCTTCTACCTGTTTTTCTTAAAAAAAAAAAGAAAAGAAAAGAAAAGAAATTGATCCCTTGAAACATTTTAGTATAAACTTTGTCTTTATATTTTTTAAGTTATAAATAATCTTTTTAAAGTCAATCTCCATTTTTCAGAAGAATTAATTATTCCTTTTGGCAGTCAAAAGAGTGCCCTACACATATTAGAATCTATATCTACCAGAGCTTCTCTCTGTGACTAGAAAATTATATTTCCATTATTTGATCATAGTCTTTCTCAGCATTATTTGATTTCCCTTCCATCCTTTGGTCTGAATTGGGAGGACTGAGATTATTAAATTATTTGAGTAACTTGTGTGTTTGTGTTAGTCGCTCAGTCATGTCCAACTCTTTGCAACCCCATGGATGGTCGCTCACCAGGTTCCTCTGTCCATGGGATTCTCAGGCAAGAATACTAGAGTGGGTTGCCATTCCCTTCTCCAGGGGATCCTCCCAACCCAGGGATCAAACTCAGGTCTCCTACATTGCACGCAGATTCTTAACCATCTGAGCCCATTTGAGTAGCTTAATAATTTTTTTCTATTAAAAGCTAAAGATATAGCTTATAAATATTGCCTTGAGGGAAAAAATAGGAGCCATTATTAGAAAATGCATAATATGCAAATGTTTTTAGTCAGGATAAAGCATACTTCTCTGATCTTTTGCATAATAATTCAATTCAAACTTGAACAAAATTGAGATCCCAGCTACTTCACATATATTGATAAACTAAGTAAGTAAATACTACTTCAAAGTGGAATGATCAACATTTGAATAAAATGTCTTCAATAATATGCTTTCTATATTGTAGAATTTTTTTGTGTCTTCCAGTTTGTCTCTTAACATAACAAGTGCTGAGTGCTGACAATATTGATTTCTCCATCTCCTATTCTCTTAGTTAAAGGCTTTCTCTATCTTTGGTGTGATTATAAACTTTTATGTGTAGTTCCCCCTCAACCCCTGCATGTCCTTTCATCTTGAAATGACTTCCAATAATTCTTTGGAAGAGGGTGGTAATCAAGATAAATATTTAGTTCTTTTCTAGAACTTTAATATCATGACAAGTAGTTGGTACAGTGTATTAATGGGGGAAAAATAAGCTTTATCAATAGTCACTCAAAGATACATATCTATTACACTTGCATGCATGCTCAGACAATTCAGTCTTGTCTGACTCTTTGTGACCCTACAGACTGTAGCCTACCAGACTCCTTTTTCCATGGGATTCTCCAGGCAAGAATACTGGAAGGATTCCATGCCCTCCTCCAGGGGATCATCCCAGCGCAAGGATCGAATCCATGTCTCCTGTAGCTCCTTTGCAGGTGGATTCTCTACTGCTGGGCCACCGTGTACATATAACTGTCACTAAAAACAAAAACATTTCCTACGTCATTAGTTATCTAAGAAAATACAAATCAAAACCACAATGAGATATCACTTCACATTCATTAGGAACAGTGTTGATCAAGATGTGGAGAAATCTCTAACTTCATAGTCTGCTGGTGGAAATGTAAAATGATACAGATATTGGAAGACAGTGTGATAGTTCCATTGGTTTGATAAATGCATAAAGTTATACCCACTATCATAATGGTATAGAATAGTTTTATTATCCCCTAAATTTTTTCAAACTACTCCTTTGGAATCAGGTTGTTATGCAACTCTTACTCCTAGCAACTATTGTTCTGTCATTTCACTATCAATTTAGTACAGTTCAGTTGCTCAGTCATGTCCAACTCTTTGTGACCACATGGACTGCAGCATACCAGGCTTCCCTGTACATCAACAACTCCTAGAGCTTACTCAAACTCATGTCCATCGTGTCAGTGATGCCATCCAACCATCTTATCCTCTGTCATCCCCTTCTCCTCCTGCCCTCAATCTTTCCCAGCATCAGGGTCTTTTCCAATGAGTCAGTTCTTCACATCAGTTTCAGCATCAGTCCTTCCAATGAATATTCAGGACTGATTTCCTTTAGGATGGACTAGTTGGATCTCCCTGCAGTCCAAGAGACTCTCAAGAGTCTTCTCCAACACCACAGTTCAAAGGCACCAACTCTTTGGCGCTCGGTATTTTTTATAGTCCAACTCTCGCATCCATCCATGACTACTGGAAAAACAATAGCTTTGACTAGACAGACCTTTGTTAGTAATGTCTTTGCTTTTTAATATGCTGTTTAGGATGGTCATAGCTTTTCTTCCAAGGGGCAAGTGTCTTTCAGTTTCAAGGTTGCAGTCAACATCTGCAGTGACTGTGGAGCCCAAAAAATAAAGTCTGTCACTGTTTCCATTGTTTTCCCATCTATTTGCCATGAAGTGATGGGACCAGATACCATGAACTTAGTTTTCTGAATGTTGAATTTTAAGCCAACTTTTTCACTCTCCTCTTTCACTTTCATCAAGAGGCTCTTTAGTTCTTCTTTGCTTTCAGCCATGAGGGTGGTGCAATCTGCATATCTGAGGTTATGGATATTCCTCCCAGCAATCTTGATCCCAGCTTGTGCTTCATTCAGCCTGGCATTTTGCAAGATGTACTCTGCATATAAGTTAAATAAGCAGGGTGACAATATACAGCTTTGATGTACTCCTTTCCTGATTTGGAACCAGTATGTTTTTCCATGTCCAGTTCTAACTGTTGTTTCCTTTTTTTTAATTAATTTATTTTTTATTGAAGGATAATTGCTTTACAGAATTTTGCTGTTTTCTGTCAAACCTCAACATGAATCAGACATATATATATATATATATATATATCCCCTCCTTTGTGAAGGATGAAGGTGAAGAATGGATGAAGGTGAAGCTCCCTCTCATCTTGCTTCCCATCCCACCCCACCAGGTTGTTACAGAGCCACTGTTTTAGTTTCCTGAGCCATACAGCAAATTCCCATTGGCTATCTATTTTGCATCTGGTAATATAAGTTTCCATGTTACTCTTCCCATGCATCTCACCCTCTCCTCCCCTCTCCCCATGTCCATAAGTTCATTCTCTATGTCTCTTTATCCACTGTTGCCCTATAAATAAATTCTTCAATACTAGTTTTCTAGATTCCATATATATGCATTAGAATATGGTATTTATCTTTCTCTTTCTGACTCACTTCACTCTGTATAATAGCCTCTAGGTTCATCCACTTCATTAGAACTTACTCAAATGTATTTCTTTTTATGGCTGAGTAATATTCCATTGTGTATATGTACCACAACTTCTTTATCCATTCATCTGTCGATGGACATCTAGGTTGCTTCCATGTTCTAGCTATTGCAAATAGTGCTAAAATGAACAAGAGGATAAGTGTGTCTCTTTCAATTTTGGTTTCCTCAAGGTATATGCCTAGGAGTGGGATTGCTGGGTCATATGGTGGTTTTATTCCTAGTTTTTTAAGGAATCTCTGTACCATCTTCCATAGTGGATGTATCAATTTACATTCCCACCAACAGTGCAAGAGTGTTCCTTTTTATCCACACCCTCTCCAGCATTTATTGTTTGTAGACTTTTTGATGATGGTCATTCTGACCAGTGTGAGATTAAATCTCATGGTAGTTTTGATTTACATTTCTTTAATAATGAGCGATGTTGAGAATCTTTTCATGTGTTCATTAGTCATCTGTATGTCGTCTTTGGAGAAATATCTGTTTAGGTATTTTTCCCACTTTTTGATTGGGTTGTTTGTTTTTCTGGCATTGAGTTGTATGAGCTACTTGTGTATTTTGGAAATTAATTCTTTGTCAGTTGTTTCATTTGCTATTATTTTCTCCCATTTCAAGGGTTGTCTTTTCACCTTGTTTATAGTCTCCTTTGTTGTGCAAAAGCTTTTAAGTTTAATCAGGTCCCACTTGTTTACTTTTGTTTTTATCTCCTTTACTCTAGGAGGTGGGTCATAGAAGATCTTGCTTTGATTTATGTCGAGTGTTCTGCCTATGTTTTCCTCTAAGAGTTTTATAGTTTCTGATCCTACATTTAGGTCTTAAATCCATTTTGAGTTTATCTTTTTGTATGGTGTTAGGAAGTGTTCTAATTTCATTCTTTTCATTCAATTTCATTCTTTTACATGTAGTCCAATTTCCCCAGCACCATTTATTGAAGAGGTTGTATTTGCCCCATTGCGTATTCTTGCCTCCTTTGTCAAAAAACAAGGTACCCATAGGTGCATGGGTTTATTTCTGGGCTTTTTATCTTGTTCCACTGGTCTATATTTCTGTTTTTGTGCCAGCACCATACTCTCTTGAAGACTGTAGCTTTGTAGTATAATCTGAGGTCAGGAAGGTTGATTCCTCCAGCTCCATTCTTCTTTCTCAAGACTGCTTTGACTATTCAGGGTCTTTTGTGCTTCCATATGAATTGTGAAATTTTTTGTTCTAGTTCTGTGAAAAATGCCATTGGTAAATTGATAGGGATCATATTAAATCTGAAGATTGCATTTGGTAGTATAGTCATTTTCACAATAATGATTCTTCCTACCCAGGAACGTGTAATATCTCTCCATCTATTTATGTCATCTTTGATTTCTTTCATTAGTTTCTTATAATTTTCTGTGTACAGTTCTTTTGTCTTATTAGGTAAGTTTATTCCTAGATATTTAATTCCTTTTGTTGTAATGTTGAATGGGATTGATTCCTTAATTTCTCTTTCTGATTTTTCATTGTTAGCATATAGAAATGCAAGTGGTTTCTGTGTATTGATTTTGTATCCTGCATTGCTAAATTCACTGATTAGCTCTAGTAATTTTCTGAGCAAGGTGCCAATTGGGGAATAAAGCAATGAAAGTAAAACTAACAAATGTGTTGAGAGGAAAAGAAGGAAAAAATAAATATGGAAAGTTAAATAGAGGTAGATGAAGAAGATTTAAATACATTAAAGGTTAACTGGAAGGGGAAAGGAATAGTAGGAAAGGCAAACAAAGGAATACATGTAGAAACAATAATAATAGGTTTAAAAAAGTAAAATTTTAAAAAGTGAAAAGAAAAAAAAAGAGGAAAACTCTGCAGAACTGCAAAAGCATAACATAGAGGCAGAGGTTTATAACAGCAATACAAAATGTGACTGAGGAAAAATAAATAACTCAATAGCTTAATTGGATTTCTTAGTGCCAATAAAATCAACAACTACAACAGAGGGGCAAAAAAAAGGAAAAAAAGAAAAAGAAAAAAATCCAAAAGAATCTACAGAACAAGTCAAAAAATAAGAATAATAAATGTTTTTCTCGAGTCACTGCTGTCAGAGTCCTTTCCCTTGCTGGAGTCACAGTCCACCTTACCTCCCTAGGAAGCCCTCCAACACTGCGCTGATCTCTGGATCTGCTGTAGGGGCAGCTCAGATTCTAATCTGGTCCTACTCCTGCGTGTTCTTGCCTACAAGGTCCGCAGCTATCACAAGTGTGCTTTCTTTTGTGGGAGCTCTCAGTGGCCTTTCATATAGTCTATAGATACAGAGTCTGCCTAGTTAATCGTGTGGACTTAATCTACAGCTTGTACAGATGGTGGGAAGGTTTTGGGTCTTCTTCCTTAGCTACACTGCCCCTGGGTTTCAATTGTGGTTTCATTTCCACCTCTACATGTGGGTCATCCTCTGGAGTTTAGCTCCTGAGTTTGCCCCTGGAGGGCTTGAGTTTGCCCCTGTGAGGACCAGGTGTGAAGGTGATGCAGCTGCTTAGGTCGCAGGGGTTCTCATGGGGGTTGGTGGCTAGAGCAGCAGGATATACAGTGTTCTATAAGGGTATGGCAACCAGTATTGGCCAATGTATCCTTGCCTTGAGGACTCCCTCTCTGATAGAGAAACCTGACATGCCACAGTCTACAGGGTTGCAAAGAGTTGGACATGACCGAATGACCCTGCACGCATAGATGCAAGACTTTTTTTTGCCTGTGGCAGTTCTGCATTACTTTGGTAGTGTGTGAGAAGAGGGCAATTGTGCAGTAGTTTGAACATTTTTTGGCAGTGCCTTTCTTTGGAATTGGAATGAAAACTGACCTTTTCCAGTCCTGTGTCCACTGCTGAATTTTCCAAATTTGCTGGTGTATTGAGTGAAGCACTTTTAGCACTTTTAGCATCATCTTTTAGAATTTGAAACAGCTCAACTGGAATTCCATCACCTCCACTAACTTTGTTCATAGTGATGCTTCCTAAGATCCACTTGACTTTGCATTCCAGGATGAGTGGCTTTAGGTGAGTGATCACATCACTGTGGTTATCTGGGTCATGAAGATATTTTTTGTATAGTTCTTCTGTGTATTCTTGCCACCACTTCTCAATATCTTCTGCTTCTGTTAGGTCCATACCATTTCTGTCCTTTATTGTGCCCATCTTTGCTTGAAATATTCCCTTGGTATCTCTAATTTTTTTAAGAGATCTCTAGTCTTTGCCATTCTATTGTTTTCCTCTATTCCTTTGCATTGATCACTGAGGAAGTCTTTCTTATCTCTCCTAGCTATTCTTTGGAACTCTGCATTCAAATGGGTTATCTTTCCTTTTTTCCTTTGCCTTTAGCTTCTCTTCTTTTCTCAGCTATTTATAAGGCCTCCTCAGACAACAATTTTGCCTTTTTGCATTTCTTTTTCTTGGGGATGGTCTTGATCACTGCCTCTTGTACAATGTCACAAGCCTCCATCCATAGTTCTTCAGGTACTCTGTCTATCAGATCTAATCCCTCGAATCTATTTGTCACTTCCACTGTATAATTGTAAAGAATTTGATTAATGTCATACCTGTATGGTCTAGTGGTTTTCCCTCCTTTCTTCAATTTAAGTCTGAATTTGTCAAGAAGGGGTTCACGATCTGAGTCACAGTCAGCTCCCAGTCTTGTTTTTGCTGACTGTATAGAGCTTCTCTATCTTTGGCTGCAAAGAATATAATCAATCTGATTTCAGTATTGACCATCTGGTGATGTCCATGTACAGAGTCTTCTCGTGTGTTGTTGGAAGAGGCTGTTTGCTATGACCAGTGTGTTCACTCTAGTTTTGCCTTTTCCAGAATATCAAATAAATCAAATTATATAATATGTAATCTTTTGGTTCTCAATTTTTTCACTAAGCAAAGTGAATCTGAGATTCATCCACTGTTGGGTGATTCAACATTCTGTTCCATTTTATTGCTAAATAGTTAAGCATTCAACTGTTTGGATGCAGCACAGTGCTTTCATCCATTCACTAGTTGAAAGACATCTGAGTAGTTTCCAATTTTTTGGCAACTACAGCTAGGTATTCACATTAAGGTATTTTTGTGAACTTAAGTTATTTTTCCTTTTAAGTAATCAGTTATGAGTGAAAATTCTGGGTAAAATGAAAAATGTATGTTTAAACATCATTTAAAAAGTTGCCATTTTTTTATATAGTACCAATTTATACTGTATATTTGTGCATAGTGAACATTTTTTTCTATACATATTATATTTTCACCAGTTATGTATGAAATTTCCCCTGGTTTCACAACTTCATCAGCATTTGATTTTGCATGTTTTTTCTCTTCTTTTTTGCAGTTCTACTAGGTGTGTAGTGTTATCTCATTGCAGTTTTTTTTATTGCAATTCAGTTCAGTCACTCAGTCGTGTCAGACTCTTTGTGACCCCATGGACTGCAGCACGCCAGGCCTTCCTGTCCATCACCAACCCCTGGAGTTTACCCAAACTTATGTCCATTGAGTCAGTGATGCCATTCAACCATCTCATCCTCTGTCATCCCCTTCTTCTCCTGCCCCCAATCTTTCCCAGCATCAGGGTCTTTTCAAATGACTCAGTTCTTTGTATCAGGTGACCAAATTATTGCAGTTTCAGCTTCAACATCAGTCCTTCCACTGAACTCTCAGGACTAATGACCTTCAGGATGGACTGGTTGGATCTCCTTGTAGTCCAGGGGACTCTCAGGAATCTTCTCCAACACTACAGTTCAAAAGCATCAATTCTTTGGTGCTCAGCTTTCCTTATAGTTCAACTCTCACATCTATGTGAGGACCTAATTCTGGGCTTGGTATTCTATTCCATGGATCTGTATGTCTATCTTTATGTCAGTACCACATTGTTTTGATAGTTGTCAGTCTACAGTAAGTTTTGAAATCAGAGTGTTAGAGTTCCAGAGATGTGTTCTTCTTCAAGGTAGTTTTGACTATTCTTTGAGGTTCCATATGAATTTTAGGATGGATTTAAACATCATTGGGATGTTGATATGGATTGTGCTGAATCTGTGTATCATTTTGAGTACTATTGACATCTTAGCATTATTAAATCTTCCAACTTATGAACATGGGATACTTTTTTATCTATGTGTTTCTCTTTATGCAGATTTCTTCTCTCCAGTATACTCTGAAATCTAGATGCCTTGGTCTCCCTACACTCGCAGCTCTATCTCCCCAACTCAAGGAGTCCTCCAGAATTTGCTTATTTCTCCTTTCTCTCCCACAACCTAGAAAGTCTCTTAAGATAGAAAGTTGGGCATTTCTAGAGTTTACCTTGGGTGTTTCTCATCACTCAGGGGTTACTGATGTGTTCACCTGTATTCAGTGTCACTGTATGTAAATCACTGTATAATATATGTTCATAGTTTTTGATTGTTTTAGGTAGATTGATGAATCTTGTCTCTGTTATTATATTACAGTCAGAAATTTCAATCTTAAATCAGGGTTACTTCCCAGCCATAAAAACTCAGAGATTGACTCTTTTTTGGCTGTTAGAAAGTCTATCCTGCCTTGGTACCACTCTGATGCCGTCATTTAGAATTTCTTAGTATTTTTTTTCCCAGCATTTTTTTTCTCTTTTCTTCTCAGTATTTTTTTCTTTTTGCCATAATTTTGGTCTAAGATCAACTAGTTCACCACCACTGAAAGCCAAACTCCTATTGTCCAATGAATTTCTGATCTTCACCATGAATTTTACCATTAACAAATTCTTGCTGTTTTCTAAATCATTGCACTGACGGATCTTTCTATCCATAGTTGCAGAAGTTCAACACACACTCCTTTAATATTAATAAAACTTTGTGTAAGGCATTGTATAAAGCAGTGTGAGAGTTACAAAATGATAGAAGACTTTGTCCCTACTCATGTAGATTTTTAAAGGTTAGTTCCAAAAAGTCATAATTAACATAGAGATATGTATATAGCAACACTGTGTACCTTAATAATATTAAAAACACTTAAGTGCCCAAAAGATATATAATGTTAAAATATTTGTAACAGGGCTTGCACTTCAGTTGTCAAGGCAAACTTTTGTTATCTATAGGTATAAATAGAGCCATTAGTAAATCAAATCAAATCAAATTGTTTCCCTAGCTTGAATATCCTCAAGCAAAATTAAAGACTTGTAAGATGCAACAAATCTTACACGGTATAGCTTTCTTTTTTTCCAACTACTTAATATATTCATATAATATGAATGGTGAACATCTGCAGTGTTGTTCTAGACCCTAAGGTAGCAAAGAACACTGAGACAAATAAAACACAGAAAACTAGAATAAATTAATGCACAAATATATGCAGTGCCTCTGTGCTGTGCTGAGGCAACTTCTTTGTGACCCTATGGACTGTTGTGACCCTGGACCCACCAGGCTGTTATGCAGTAGTTAGTACCAAAAATAAAACTTTAAATGGGAAAACAAAAGAGGGTTTTTCTAATTTAATTTCAGTTCAATTAAAAGAACACTCATCAAAGTATATTTGCAAACTCATACAAATGCATGCACATGTATATACACAAACAGATACTCATAAATATGGTAAACAGAAGAACAAGGATACACAAAAAGAAGTCACAAAAGGAATTGGTTATTGGATCTCTCAATGTCATATGAGATCCTGAAGTAAGTTTCTATGAAGGCTTAGGGATAGAGAGGTTAGTATTTTTTTTTTAATTAATCCAAGTTTTAAGATACAGCTTAAAACAATTTCAAATATTTCTATAAATGAGATGAAAGGAAAAACAAATTCAATATGACTCTCAGGAAATAATCTGTTGACACTGATGAATGGCTTTGAGAGCTGAGGAATTGTTCTTCTGTAGACTATGCTTTCACCTAGATACTTCGCTGGCCCAAAGTTGGTCAATGACTCATCAATAAATGAACCTCCCCACCACCCAAAATTTACCTGTAGGGAGACTGCACCAAAGACCACTGGGGACAAAATGCACTGGAGCTTGAGGCCTCGCAGAGGATCTCATCACGTCCATATTTCAGATAGGACACAGTCAGAATTGCAGATTTTTTCCCTGAACAAGTCATGATTAACTCAGAGACCAGGACTACAGTTTACAAGTAATTTTTAATTTTTTGATAATTAAAAACCATCTTCCTCTTTTCCCTCCTGACCTTGAGAAAAGTCAAGAAAATAATTTGGTCAGAGCTGTCTGATCCCAATCTTCAAGTAGCATAACTGTTCTCTATGTTTTCATCCACATGTGTCTCAAACTGTACTGCACAGGGTTTCCCTTGCAATTATGATTTTAAAGTTGAAAAAAAACAGTGAATTGTCTTTCAAAAGCATTTTGGGTAACAGAATTATGAGTACTTTTCTCATATGAAGATTGTTCAGTTATAGGACTTTAATTTCAAGTTGTACATTCCACTCAAAGAATGAAAGGTTTTAATAGCCATGATTTTATAAAAATGCTACTTTCATGTTATACTCATATCCCATTCTTCCAGTCTATTCTTAGGTTTGATAAAAATGAATACAATGGTCTTAATGTGTTCAGAGATTGCCCAAAGTACCTACATAGGAAAAACAATCTCTCATTTGATATATACATGCATACATGCTATATGGCTCTATGGATATATGCCTATGTATATGTGTGTGTCTATTAGTGTATATATAGAGAGGTTCTGGTTCACTACATCCATTGTGAAGCCAGATAAAGTGTGACAAGGAATTCATAATGTTCAGACATTCATTTAAACAAATTCTTCATTCCATAAACATTGCCTCAGCTTTCAAACATAAATAAGGAAAGATGAACTATTCATATCATCTCTCCAGATGTTTTGTGTTTTGAGACTGCATATCACAGCTGGACCAGTGATCTCTGAATCCTGGGAAACAGAGAACTCTGCAGTTCAACTTTAATAGGGAAAAGGTTCTCTGGCTGAGAGGTAGAAGCAGGTGGACTCCATGTTCTGCATTTTTTCACTCACGGAGCCAAATTCTTCATTAAGCAGTAGGTGACAGGGGAATTGCCACAGCTATTATTTCTTAAATGCATTAGAAAAATCTTAAGCAGAGAGTTTAGATTTCTGATATTACTTGTTTATGTCTTAGGCTAAATACTGACAAAAAACATATACAAAATTCATGAAATTAATGCTTGGTTTCTAAGGCCTATATATAGTCATGCTATTAATGAACCTTGCTAAAATTAGCCTTTGAGGTTATAAAGTCCAAATATACCCATTACTCAGTGAGTTAGAATATCTGTCAATTATCTGATTAAGGGAGCTTTAACTTTGTGTAAGACTTCCCTGTAGCTCAAATGGTAAAAAAATCTGCCTGTGATGCAGGAGACCAGGGTTTGATCCCTGGGTTAGGAAGTTCCTGGGAATGACAATCCACTCCAGTATTCTAGCCTGGAGAATTCCATGGAGAGAGAAGCCTGGCGGGCTACAATCCATGGGATTGCAAAGAGTTGGACACGACTGAGTGACTAACACACACACACAACTTCATGTAAGGAGCTGAAACACTCTCTTGCGAAAGGATTTGCCCCTTAAAGTTCTTGGGATAGTGGCTAAGAAAACTCTCATATTACCAAGGTAATTGTGAACTTGCCTTCATAATAGAATGGAGAAGAGTATTAACTCTTCATTAGGGGTGTGGAGGAATATCTAGTCTTTTAAAAGGTCGAGAAAGATCAGTCATTTTGAGGAAGGGTGAAAGATGGCAGAAAAATCTCATTGGGCCATTCGGTAGAGGAAGAACTGTAAGCTTTCTTTTTCCAGTTCGACAAAGCATCAAAATCTCTAAAGTGCCTGATCAAAATGCAGATTATTTAACTTACAGCAGACCTACTGGATCAACATCTCAAGAGATGAAGCTTTGAATTTTCATTTTCAACAAACTTCACAGGTGATTACTATACTTAAACAAACAAACAAAAAAAAAAACTTAGTAACTACTGAAATCAGAAAAGCAGAGATGTCAAGTGAGAATTTGGGAAAAGAAATAGGTACACTAGAATAATGTGAATATATCTTCAATAAAGTAGACTCAAATTATGAAATGCTGGATGAGATACGGTTTCTTGTAGAAAGCAGTGAAATACCTGAGTTCTGTTAACTAATTTTTACAGTACTCAATCAGTCCATGTGATTGAAAGGAAATTGCCATCAAACTTACAATAAAAAATATTTTGGTTCACATTTGTGAAAAAAAAAAAGTGTTCCATAATATGAATCTACTATTTTCATAGGAAGAACAGTTAAGTGACGATAACCTAATTTTTCCTTGATAATGGAGATCTTGCACTTTCTCAAGGTCATAATTATGATCATCATTTTACATTTGTCAGTGATCATAGGGGTAGGTGTTAAATACATTAGGAATTGGACTAAATGTATGTTGATGTCTTCACCAGGTGGTTCTAATGGTAAAGAACACACCTGAAAAAGTAGGAGATATAAGGGATGCAGGTTCAATCCTTGGATTTGGAAGATCCCTGGAGGAGGGAATGGCAACCCACTCCAGAAGTCTTGCCTGGAGAATCCCATGGACAGAGGAGCCTGGCGGGCTACAATCATAGGGTCACAAAGAGTCAGACACAACTGAAGCAACTTAGCACCCACAATATTCTCAGAGAGCAAATGGCTTCAGTGAGGTAATAGCAGATATCAAAAATTCTGACTGAAGTCTGGATTTCCACAGCCAAAGAGGATGTGGATGGGACTAGATTGAGCTTCCGTCAAATTGTACAAACCCCAAAGTAGTCAAGTCATAGAACTGGGTTGATGGAAAGGTTGCAACAAGGATGCCATGGCACTTGAGCACTGAACACAGTTTCCCACTAATTTGGAATATAAATAAAATATTTTTTGTCCTTATTTTGCTGTTCATAGCACTTCTAAGCACTACACCAACTAGTGATTATCTAAAAATAGCTCAAAACATGCCCTCCATTAATGTATGTGTGCCTCTGAGTATTTGTGTGTGTGTTTGTGTGAACTAAATTCTCGATAATGTTTGGAAAGAGAATAGATTGGTTCATTGAAGAGACCAATAAGTTCATGAGCCTTAGACCATGCATTATTTTTTCTTTGCTCACATTTTGCTGGTTATTTTTCAGAATACCTTTATTAGGCTGAGGGGCTTCCCTGATAGCTCAGTTGGTAAAGAATACACCTGTGATGCAGGAGACCCCAGTTCAATTCCCGGGTCAGGAAGATCTGCCAGAGAAGGGACAGGCTACACACTCCAGTATTCTTGGGCTTCTCTTGTGGCTCAGGTGGTAACGAATCTGACTGCAATGTGGGAGACCTGGCTTCAATCCCTGGGTTGGGGAGATCCCCTGGAGAAGGGAAAGGCTACCCACTCCAGTATTCTGGCCTGGAGAATTCCATGGATTGTATAGTCCATGGGGTCGCAAAGAGTTGGACACGACTAGCGGCTTTCACTTCACTTCATTCACTTATTAGGATGAAGGATGTGTCCTTTTACTATCATAAAAAAGAGGACTCAAGGCTGAATAAAAGATAATAGCACAAGGAATTATCACTGAATAAAAAGAATGCAAATTTGTGGCATCAAATTCTTCCTTTTTAAATTTTTTTTAAAATGGAGTATATTTCACTGTTTGTTTTAGTTATAAAAGAATGTTCCTTTAAAGAAAGTTTTTTAAAAAATGGAAGAGTAAAGATTATAATAAGTATAATAAAAGTTAATAATTATAATAAACCTCTTAAGGCTATTATCTTGAAGATTAATATTGAAAGTCCTGGTAAATATATTTTCAGAATTGTTCTATGCATGCAAACACATATATTCAATATGCACAAGTTTATATTTATAGTGCTCTATTTTTCTACAAATTTCTGTGATGTTTACTTTCCAAGGCTGCATCTACACACAGAAATGGATTTTGTTGTTCAATACTCATACTAATGAGGGACAGGGAGGCCTATATAATGCAATCCATGGGTTTCAAAGAGTTGGACACAACTTGGTGACTGAACCACAACAACTTATACTAGCTACTATTGTGGTGAATGCAATAAAATGTGTAGAAAACAGCTTTAAAAATGACTTTTTAAATGCTGCTTTTGTTGTCATGGCGGATTGGCAAAATTACAGGCCCTAAATGTATCTGTATCACTATATTTTTAAAATTTTCTTGGTTCACAATTATTAACACTGTGATATTTAGAGACTATATTAACCAGATGAAACTGTCTCTCATTCTTCAAGTGAACCCCTCAGGTGAAAACTGGTATTGAGTGAGAAGGATTTAAATAATTTTCTGGCTTCTTTTCAACGTTGGGCCTGTAGAAACCTTGTCCATAATTGGCTTTTCATTTTCCAGCATTCATGTCTCAGCCCCCTCGCATCATAAACATCAACTAAATCTTTAGAAGTCTTTCCTCACCTGTCCTTGATGGCTTAGTCAGAAAGCAAAGATAATAAAACTTGAGACATCAATTTGTGTCATAACCCGGAGGCAGGCTTCATGTTGAAGGACTACAGAATTATAAAGTATTGTTATCAGTTGTGTTGAAAATAATAATTGAGTAACTGCAGCCATAGATCATTCAGTGGTTCAAAAGAGCTAGGGAAGCAATTATGTGACTGATAAGGAATTAAGGTAAATATCCAAGAATGAGGTCTCTTCCCATAGGTTTGCAAAGGTTAGGGTGGATCTGATCATGACCTCCTGGTACTGAGCCAGAACTGGAAGCGTCTGAGGGGCTGGAAGCTTGTCACCTACTCTAGCTGCTCTCTAATTCTCTTCTCTAACTTGCCTTGCCATTTCCCCAGGGTTAATGACTTGACTTTAAGCTGCGCTAAGATTTCCCACGTGCCTCTCCACACCACCATGGAGTCACGTTCTGTGGTGTCTGTCCCCTGTATGTCATGGGAAACCATTAGGGTCAGGACTACAATATGTTCCTCTCTTTCTCTGCAGCCCAGTGACTGAGACTCTGGCAGCCCCAATGAATGGATGAATAAAGCAGTGTTAATTAAAATTGACACAGTCCTGTGTCAATTTTAGCCAAGGATTGGATCAACAGTAGTTCAAGGTGTACTAAGTCGCTTAAGTCGTACCCAACTCTTTGTGACCCTTGGGATTGTAGCCTCCAGGCCCCTCTGTCCATGGGATTTACCAGGCAATACTGGAGTGGGTTGCCATGCCCCCCTCTAGGGGATTTTCCCAACTCAGGGATGGAACCCAAGTCTGGTCTCTGATGTACTGATGAGTGGGTTCTTTACCACTAGCACCACCTGGGACACCCCAGGAATAGTCCATGTGTTCTCAAATTAGGGACCCAAGCTAGGAGTGTTAGAGACCTCAGCTGAAAACAACTATTGTTTTATTAATTCAGTCATTTTATATCACTAGACACTATATTTAAAAAGCGTAAAGAGCAGCATTGAAGGGAAGAAGTGTCAAATTACGACAAAAAGACAGTTTCTTAGAAGGCAGGGAGTTAGGGTAAGGGTTGGGATGGAAACGACTGGGGGGAAACTGCTTCCAGGAAACCAGCTTCTTTCCTCCCACCATGTGTTTGTCTTTTGCTATATAGGAGACAAACAAGCCATTGACTTCAGATCCATAGATTGTATTTTGGAGAAACTCAGTTTTGATTTTAGCTTTCTTGATGATCAGGTACTGGGAGAGATACAGAGGAAACAACCAGAGAAAGCTATTAGCTAAGTACATGGCTAGCGGAACCCAGGCCACTCTGAGAATCAGAGTTAGATGTCAAAGGCCTAGGTGTTGCCATCCAAACACAGAGGTGCCCACACGTTCCCCATCAATGATCTGCACTCGTGGAGGAGCCAAAGCTGTCATCCAGTAAATTTTGTGTTTATACTGCAAAAGCCACTCTAGCTTTTATAGCGTTTTCTTTAATATCTCGGTTTCCTGATGCCAGGCCTTTGTACTTACAGCTCTCTCTGGTAACAGTGCCCCCACCCCGTCACACACCTAGGTGTTTCTTATCACTCAATTCAAATGTCACATCCTCAGAGTGGTCTTCCCCAATCATTCTATCTCATTAAACTGCTGCTCCCCAAACCCTTTTCCTCAGTGTCCACACTCCGTTTTATTCTCTCCATAGTACTCACCAATATCAGAAACTATGTCATGTGGAGCTGTGTCTGTTGCCTGTCATTCCCCAATTGGAATATAATTCCCAGGAGAATAAGCACTCTCAGTCACTATTGCATCGATGCTGGTGGATGGAAAAGACCCAATATGTACTGAATGAACGAATGTGCATAAAACCTCAATTCTTTACAATAGGCTTATTTACTCTCAATATCTTATCACTTAAAGAGAATTTTGTTCAAACAAGGTGAGATAGGCCATGTGGTACAAGCAAGTTCTTCTCCTTAGGAATTCAAGAAACAAGAACTAGTCAGAGGGACACATGGGCTGGTTTTGGACACAGTTCCTGAATGAGGGTAATGAGAGGCAAACCGCTGTAGAAGCAAAACCTGGGCTGCAAGTTCCATTAATCATATCCCGGGGACAAGAAGGAGATGCAGTTGAAATGTCAAACCAGTGTGTAAGTGGACCCTCCAAGAGTCACAGAAGACATTGGAGCCCTGAAGTCGTTGTATCCAAAGTCATAATTCCAACTCACTTTTACAGGCTTGTAAAGGAAATGTCTAGATAAAAGCAGCTTTCACACAAAAACACAAAGAATCTGTGTCTCTGGAGTCTGAGTAATGTTTTGTTAAGTTTTGAGTGGTTTAGTGTCAAGACAGAGAAGCACAATGAGATTAATGGCTGAAAATGGCGGGTTCAGGGGGGCCCATCAAGCTCAGGGTGAAGCTGAATCATGTTTAGCCAGGGGTAACAGGGGCAAGAGGATTTACAAGCATTCCCAAGATCCCGAGATCGACATTTCTTTCAGAAGTTTCTTAGGTTTCCCTCATTTCTCAGTATTGCGTTTATTAAAAAGAAAAAGCCGCATGAGGGTTATTTTGACTGTCACTTAAACAATTCAATATCCTAATTCCAGACGAATTTATGTTCTGAAACTTGTTCACAGAATACTCCTTCTAACATCAACTGCTGTTAGTCATCAAAGGCCTGATTAATGAAAGGAGAGCTGTGGCATTGGCTGAGAAAGAATGCTGATCTGTAATTAGGGCATAAATGATCTTTCACTCTTCTGGCTGTAGATTATTTACTTTGGCTTATATTGAGAATAACCTGATATATGACAAGATTTATGAAACTTGAACAAAACTTCCAAAACATACACACGAGGGTTGCTGACCAGATGGAATCTCTCAGTACAGTTTGCATGGAAACAAAGCCACATATTTCCACGGTACAATCAAAGAGTTGTGTTGTTAAATTTTTGCTGTAAAAGCAAGTTTTTCTCACGTTAGCCCCCTTCTTAAATCACTTTCTGTTGATGTTTGGTATTAGCTGGGATTACTGTTTACCCTGGATGATATGGATGTATAGAGTAAAACAGTGGCTCTGTTTTACACACTCCCATATGTATATATATATAGTCGGATATACATATATATGCACATACATGTACATATATTCTTATGAATATATACATATGTACCTAACAGATACAAAATAAGGTTGACAAGTACCAGTTTGGGCACACCAGCCCTTGGCAGGATATGAGTAATCAAACTTTGGCTTTTTAAAGAAAATTGATATGCATACTGAATGCAGAGAGTTGATTCTGTCTTTGAAAATGGAACCATTGTGTACAATATGTCCTTTAGTGTTTAAATTTTGAGTTTTTCCATTCCATTTTTTTTTCTTTTTTTTTTTTTTTTTTTTTAAATATTATTTTATTAGTTGGAGGCCAATCACTTTACAACATTTCAGTGGGTTTTGTCATACATTGACATGAATCAGCCATAGAGTTACACGTATTCCCCATCCCGATCCCCCCTCCCACCTCCCTCCCCACCCGACTCCTCAGGGTCCTCCCAGTGCACCAGGTCCGAGCACCTGACTCATGTATCCCACCTGGGCTGGTGGTCCGTTTCACCATAGATAGTATACATGCTGTTCTTTCAAAACATCCCACCCTCAAGCATCACCCTCAATGGTGAAAAATTGAAAGCATTTCCTCTGAAATCAGGAACAAGACAAGGATGCCCACTCTCACCACTACTATTCAACATAGTGTTGGAAGTTTTGGCCACAGCAATCAGAGCAGAAAAAGACATAAAAGGAATCCAGATAGGAAAAGAAGAAGTGAAACTCTCGCTGTTTGCAGATGACATGATCCTCTACATAGAAAACCCTAAAGACTCTTCCAGAAAATTACTACAGCTAATCAATGAATATAGTAAAGTTGCAGGATATAAAATTAACACACAGAAATCCCTTGCATTCCTATACACTAACAATGAAAAAACAGAAAGAGAAATTAAGGAAACAATACCATTCACCATTGCAACAAAAAGAATAAAATACTTAGGAGTATATCTACCTAAAGAAACAAAAGACCTATACATAGAAAACTATAAAACACTGATGAAAGAAATCAAAGAGGACACAAACAGATGGAGAAACATACCGTGTTCATGGATTGGAAGAATCAATATTGTCAAAATGGCTATTCTACCCAAAGCAATCTATAGATTCAATGCAATCCCTATCAAGCTACCAACGGTATTTTTCACAGAACTAGAACAAATAATTTCACAATTTGTATGGAAATACAAAAAACCTCGAATAGCCAAAGTAATCTTGAGAAAGAAGAATGGAACTGGAGGAATCAACCTGCCTGACTTCAGACTCTACTACAAAGCCACAGTCATCAAGACAGTATGGTACTGGCACAAAGACAGAAATATAGATCAATGGAACAGAATAGAAAGCCCAGAGATAAATCCACGAACCTATGGACACCTCATCTTTGACAAAGGAGGCAAGGATATACAATGGAAAAAAGACAATCTCTTTAACAAGTGGTGCTGGGAAAACTGGTCAACCACTTGTAAAAGAATGAAACTAGAACACTTTCTAACACCATACACAAAAATAAACTCAAAATGGATTAAAGATCTAAATGTAAGACCAGAAACTATAAAACTCCTAGAGGAGAACATAGGCAAAACACTCTCCAATCCATTTTTATATACACCTAAGTTCTTGCATTTTTTGGTTGCTGACTGAAATTAAGACTGATCTAATTTCCAATTCATAGAGATATTCAGTCTCTATATGAAAACAGAAACCATATTGTTTTCAAATGTTTAGTGTATCTTTTAGGAACACAGAGAATATTAGTTTAGAAATGCCACTTTTTGTTTTCTATTGAAATGAAATATATTTTCATATTTTATTATGCTTCTATATTTTATTAAAAAATAAAGTAATTGATTACCACTGTTTTTTACCGTTATGCATTATAAAAAGTGTGAAGATGCTGTTCCCATTTTACATGTAAAGTTATCATTTGCTGGGACATCTTGTTCTCATTGATTCTCAATTAATACTCATTAAAATAAATGTTAAGTTTAATCATACCATGCCTCATTGGAAGTAAAAATAATTACCTTAATGGGTGAAGTTATATCAGCTTTTTAAAGCTCAAATTTTAAAAACCAGAATTGAGACTCTTAATGGAATTTTCTAGCCTGAATAAATTTGCCAACAAGTCATTTAAACAACTCCCTAATTCCTACATATTCCACAATATTTTCCAAGACTGAATGGGGAAATCCTTTTTAACCCATAAGGCAAATCAATTGTTAGATGGAATGCTTAGTTCAAATTTTAAACATTACTCTTGTCAGCAATGTTAATGTTCACCCTGTATGTGAAAATGATACACAATATATGTGTGTGTGTGTGTGTGTGTATATGTATAACTGAATCACTTTACTCTATACCTGAAACTAACACAACATCATAAATCAGCTATGTCAGTAAAAAAAATACACAGTCACCAAGAATTTAAGTCTAGATTGATTTAATATTAGTTTAATTGGGCATTTTTAAATATTTTTCTTCTCCTGTTTGTGTTCTACCTAAACATCTGCACTCAACAGGATTATCGGAGGGCAGAGAATCTTTGCCTAATATCAGAACAGATTTGGGCTTCCCTGGTGGCTCAGGCGGTAAAGAATCCACCTGCAATGCAAGAGACCTGGATTCAATCCCTGTGTTGGGAAGATTCCCCTGGAGAAGGGAATGGCAACCCACTCCAGTATTCTTGCCTGGGGAATTCCATGGACAGAGGAGCCTGGTGGGCTACAGTCCATAGGGGAGCAAAGAATTGGACATGACTGAGCGACTAACACTTTCAAAACAGATTTAGCAGCTCCATGCAATTCTTATTACCCACTTTTCACAAATAATGATACAATTGAGGCTTAGAAAAGTTAAAATAACTTCTCTGAAGTTATGTATCTATACAGTGGCATAAGCAGAATTCAAATCCCTCAGTGAGAAAAAATCAATCAGCCTTAAAACCTTGTAAACATCCTACATATAAAATGGCTTCCACATATCTCTTTGCATTATCAAGAGTAATCATAAAATAAATAATTTCTTATAGGAATAATGCTTTTGATATGATTATTTCTTTAGTCATTTACTGAATTTAGTGCTTTTACATTTGCTAGGTTTTTAAGCCTATGGGGAGTGAGATGATGCAGGGGTGAAATTGATCAATAAAGTGTTGGATGGGGGTACTCCAGGGCAGAGAAGCTGCAATAGTGACATGTTCCAACTGGATGAGAGCCACAGGGCCACAGGGCCCGAGACTGATGGAAAAAGCAGAAGGAGCAAGGGAAGGAAATAAGATGGAGCTTTTGGAGCCAGTCCTCTTATGAGAGACCAGCCCATTGTCCTGGCTTAAGATCTTGGCCTGCAAACTGGCCATCTCAAGGTGAGGGCTCCATTCAACAGGGTCCCTAGTGGTGGGAAAGCAGTTTCATAGTGTTTAGGGATGAGGTCTCTGGAGCTAGGCTGCTTGGATTTGGGTTCCAATCTATCACTTAATATCTGTATGACCTTTGCAAGTAATTTTAACAAGTGCCTCAGTTTCCTAGTCTGTGAAATGGGTATGAAGCTATGAAATGAAGTGATGGGCATGGAATATGAAGAATGAAGGATAGCACAGAAGAAACATCCATAACTGATACCTATTTTTGTTACTTAAAAGTCTTGCCACTAACTGGAAGACTAGCACCTTTGCTACCTTTTTGGCGTTATTAATAAGTTTTTCTTTGAAGAAAAAAAAAAGTAAACATGCAAAGGACTCTCCCTTATACTCCATGTACCTGTAATTCAAGACAGTTATTCTTATTTAGCCAAATCTATCACATCTTTAATAAAGGACAAGGAAACTTGGTGTACTGCAGTCCATGGGATTGCAAAGAATTGGACACTACTACTGAGTGACTGAAAACATTTCATCTTTAAGAAGAAAGGATTGACCAGTTAGATTTGTATCAGGACTTAGTAAGTGTATCAGCATATTTAGCTCTTAATTCTACTGTCAGTGATGAGGTAAAAAATGGCTATTTTATTTCTAACCTCAGTGGTGAGGTCAAAAGTGGCTATTCATATACACAATCTAAACAAAAGAGAATTTAGTTCCTCTCTCCAAAAGGTGAAGCAAGTTTCTGACAACCGAAGAAAGCTGTATTACAATAGAATCATTTAATGGAACCTGGAAAGGAAAAGAAAACAACTCAAAAAACTCAAAAATAATAAAACTATGCATTCATATATAATACACACACAGACAGACACACAGAAATTAAAAGACTCTATGATACATTTAACCTGACTCCTTAGGACAAGGTTAAAATATTGCTCTTGTTGGTATTGGGGTATTGTTACATGTAGTAAGAAAAGATTCAGGAATTTGGTTTGAAAAATACCCAGGTGCTAATGTGCTGGTTCAGTCAACCGTGCCCCAGAGACCTGCCCTCTCCCCCAAGGGATGCAATACTGTTCTGGTCTAGTGGGTACCATCATCAATGTGACCTTTACAGAGGTGGCCTGAATAAGTTATCACTATAAAGCTCTTGGAATGAAAAGCACCCCATCAGTACTTATTGTGCTTTGCATTTTTTATGACTCAAATCTTTTACCAGAGATGAGCAGCTTCCAAAGATATTAGAAGAGTGTTTTATAAATAGGAAGTAGCTACACTTGCAATTCATTGGTTTCGGAAAAGTTGTAATTGCTACATGAATATTTGCATAGCAGAAATGTTAATTGAAACATTCAGTAAATAACAGAAAAATGGCAGGCCTATAAATAACAGTGCTACTTAAGGACTGCAGAGGTTTATTTTTAGAAGATGTGAAAGTATGATTTTTGGTTCCTCCCTACAGGAAGATTAATAAAAATAAAACCCTCTCTCAGGATAGACACCCATCATGCATGGTGTACCTATTAATATGTTGCCAAACCAGCAAACATTCCTGAAGCTTCCATCTTGTTGGGCTTCATCCCAACATGGCTGCCATTTTGTGTTTCTTACTATTTAAGAAAAGGCCAGCTGCCTACATACAGCTGTTTTTATCAGCTATAAAAGATAATTTTGCTGTATTAACTCCATAAATTTGTTAGAGCCAGCAAGGCTACGATGGCGTAATGGCTTAATTTTTCATTCTAATAATAACCGGCTGCCAGTGGCAATGAATAGGATCAAAAACAAACATTTCTGTTCTATAACATGATCCATGACAGATGTACTGCTTAGGAGGCCCTGGGCAGGAAAGTCCTGGCCCCTTTTCCAATTCACCCCGTGGCAGGAAGAGCGTGAACACCAGGGAAAGTATCTGACGGTAAAGGAGCTCAAGGGAAAATGACCTGGTTGTCCCCTACACTTAAATCCACAATTGGCTGGAGGCCTGATGTAAGATGAGGCATGTTTTTAGATCTTGACATCATGCTGTGTTGTTTCCCAGTCACCTTCTTCTTCAGTTTTGAGCAGCTCACTTTAAAATTTTCATCTCTTTCTTTCTTTGCCCCTCTCCCTTTTATCATTATATGTATAAGAAAGTGAATGTCAATTTTTCACTTGTTTGTATAGAATTTTTTGTTGTCATTGATAACTTAAAAGTGCTACTTTTCAACTGCCAGAACAAATCTTGATACATTTAAGTGAAAATAAGGTCACACAAGTTTGTGCCAACAAGCTACTCAGGCTTTCGGTAGTTATTGATTTATCTGCTTAATGAAACTGAATATTGGCAAATGTTTTTCATTTTTTATAAAGGATATTACTTTATGGAAGAAAAACTTAATGAATTCAAATGCAAATTTTCTATTTTTGGAATGCAGTGGGTTTATTTTCATTAAGAAACCAATATTTATCATCTACTTTGATGTTTCTTATGTCTTTTTTGCAAAGGACCTTGACGCTTCATTTAAAAATGAGGCAAAATATTTTAAACTCTCTTCATGAAATCATTAGTCGATGATTTTTTTTTCCTTTCTATTGTGTATACTTTTCTATGTTTTTCAAGATTTTTAGCCCATTACTTTAGCCACTGAGCCATTACTCCTTGTTTCCAAGTTTTCTATGAAAAGATATTTTACTTCTAAAATTGGGATATGTACATATATAATTTTGAAAAATACCTTTCAAATTGTTTCATGATTTAATTATTTGCCAGTGGAAGTTTACAAAAGAAATCTTCAACATTAGTAATGAGTGAACTGTGTACATTAACGTGCTGCTGCTGCTAAGTCGCTTCAGTCGTATCTGACTCTGTGCGACCCCATAGACGGCAGCCCACCAGGCTCCCCCGTCCCTGGGATTCTCCAGACAAGAACACTGGAGTGGGTTGCCATTTCCTTCTCCAATGCATGAAAGTGAAAAGTGAAAGTGAAGTCACTCAGTTGTGTCCGACTCTTCGCGACCCCAGGGACTGCAGCCTACCAGGTTCCTCCATCCATGGGGTTCTCCAGGCAAGAGTCCTGGAGTGGGGTGCCATTGCCCTCTCTGGTGCATTAATGTGGTAGGATGACAAAGGATCATGTGTAGGGCAACTGTTTTGGGCCACCCAGATCACAATAGAAGCAATATTTTTTGGATGATTTTGAAAACTTTATACCTCTCTCCATCCAAGTATTAGTCTTCACTTTACCGTCAATAATAATACTACAGAAAATATTGCTTGAGTGAAAGATACATGCTATTTTCTATAGTTTTTCTGAAAACTTTTTCTTCAAATTTATTTCAGACTCACAGAAAAATTATAACAATTGTGCAAGGAACTTCTGAATATTCTTTTTTCTCGTTTTAACACTTTCCCACAGTGCTTTGCCATTTTCTCTGTAATATTTCTTGTTTTCTGACCTATATGGGACTAGCTATATACATTATGCCTTGTAGCCCTTCATTGGGCTTCCCTGATAGCTCAGTTCATAAAGAATCTGCCTGCAATGCAGGAGAACCCAGTTTGATCCCTGGATCAGGGAAATCCACTGGAGAAGGGAATGGCTATCCACTCCAGTATTCTTGGGCTTCCCTTGTGGCTCAGCTGATAAAGAATTCACCTGCAATGCGGGAGGCCTGGGTCCAATCTCTGGATTGGGAAGATCTCCTGGAAAAGGGAAAGGCTACCTACTCTAGTATTCTGGCCTGGAGAATTTCATGGACTGTATAATCCATGGGGTCACAAAGAGTCGGATAGGACTGAGCAACTTACACTTTCACTTTCAGCCCCTAATTATCATCTCAAAACAAGTTTCAAATTCAAAAGTTTCAAATCCTGATATAATGTTATCTAATTTGTTGCTCAGTCACTCAGTCGTGTTGGTGTCAGATTCTTTGCGACCCCATGGACTGCAGCACTCTAGGCTTCCATGTCCTTCACTGTCTCCCTGATTTTGCTCAAACTCATGTCCATTGAGTCAGTGATGCCATACAACCATCTTATCCTCTGTAGCCCCCTTCTCCTGCACTCAATCTTTCCCAGCATTAGGGTGTTTTCCAATATATAATATACAGTCTAAAATACAGTCCATATCTATTATACAATCCATATTTCAGTTTCTTTAGTTGTTCCAATAATATCTTTTATACCTATCTTTCCCAGTACAGGGAGCAATTCAGGATATCTTTAGTATTTTTTAATCTAAAATAATCCATAACAATTTTTTTTTTGCTTTTATGCCTTTGACATTAAAAAAATTGAAAACTACAGTCTGATTGTTTCACAGAAGATTTCATTATTTGGGTTTTCCTGATTTTCTTTTTTTAGGTTCAGGTTATGAGTTTTGGCAGAAATACTGAATAAGCAATATTTCCATACAGATTTTTATATCAGGAGGAATATTATGGCTGTGTGCCCTTTGTTAATGATGTTTTTTTTTTGAATCCTTGGTTATAGTACCTCTGCAGCAAAATTTCCTATTATAAGAGTTCAAAATTTGTCTACAGGGATTTTTTTAAAAATTTATATTCATTTAAGACTAAGGGTGTAGAGTGAAACACTGCATTTAAAAGTTGCTGCCATTAATTCCTTTTCCCTTAAGTGTAGCTGTTTTCAAAAGCGTAAGTTGAATTCTTTGATTTTCCTTGCATTAAGTTTTAGGGATTTACCTCCTACTCTCCTAAGTTTCATTTTACTTTTTTAAAATATGCAGAATATTTACTTGATTCCAAAAGTCAAAATTATATAAAAATCTACTCAGAGAAAATTACTTTCTCCCATAAGAAATCAGTCCCATAAGTTTCTGATTTATACTTTCATATGTTTCTTTTAATAAAAATAAATGTTTTCTTATTTCTCCTTTTTTTTTTACATGAAGAGTAACATGCTATAGAAACTCTTTTGCACTTTGCTTTTTTCCCCTTTATAATATATATATTTGAAACGTCTTTATTAGTTCACAGAAATCTTCTTCATCCTTTTTTAAAGTTGCATTGTATTCCACTGTGTGGATATACCATGGTTTACTCAATTAGTCTCCTTTCTTTCAGCAATTTAGAATTGCCAATAATTTGTAACTACGATAGATGCTTGTTAGACATATACCCTCAGGCTAAATTCCTAAACGTGGAATTACCAGGTCAAAGGCATTGGTACATTTGTTAGATACTGTCCAATCCACCTTCAAAAGGGTTGTTCCATTTTGCATGGCCACTGATGAGGCTTTCCAACAATAATATTGTCAAATTTTTTCATTTTTGCCCATCTAACCATGTAAAAATAGCATTCAGTGTAGTTTTAAATTTGTATTTTCCTTTTATGAAAGAAGTTAAACATCTTTTAATACATTTGAGGAAAAAAAATACATTTGAGGGCCATTTTGATGTCTTTTGGAGGAGGAAATGGCAACCTACTTGTTTAGGTGCTTTGCTCATATTGAATTTTTCCCTCATTCTTTCTTTTTATTGAAATATAGTTGATTTACAATGCTGTATGTGTTTCAGGTATACAACAACATGATTCAGTTATATTTATATACAACTGAATGTCTCTCTTTCTATGTATGTATGTATAGATAGACAGACAGATAAATAAATATAGATTCTTTTTCGGACTGTTTTCCCTATAGGTTATTACAAAATGTTGAGTATAGTCCCCTGTGCTGTACAGTAGGTCCTTATTGTTAACCTACTTTATATAGAGTAGTGTGTATCTATTAATCCCAAACTTGTAATTTATCCTCTCCCTCTTTCTCCTTTAGTAACCATAAATTTGTTTTCTAGATCTATGAGTCTATTTCTGTTTTGCCAATAAGTTCATTTGTGCCATATTTCAGATTCCACATATAAATGATATATATGATATCTGTCTTTTTCTTTCTGACTTACTTCACTTAGTATGATAATCTCTAGGTCCATTCATGTTGCTGTAAATAGCATTATTTCAATTAGCTTTAATGTAATTTCTCACTTTCTATATTTGTGCTTTCTACCTTTGTTCCTTGATTAAATAGTACCTTGTGTATTGATTTTTTTTCCAGAAAATCAAAACAGGACTTTGGTTTACTAAATTGACCTATTGTTTACTATATTCTACCTCATTCATTGCTGTTTTTATTTTTATTGATTCTTTCTTTCTGCTTCTTTTTTATTTTTTGTTCTCTTTAAAGTTGATTTTACTTATGTTTATTTTTTAAATTTATATTGATGTGTTTAAAACAATGAATAATTTTCTGAATGCTATTTTAAATGAATAATAAATTCAAATATATAATATTTCATTGTCATTTGTTTTCAGAAATATATTGATTCAGTTTGCATTTCCCCTTTCAGCTAAGAGTAAAGTTATTTTTTAAAATTTCCAAGTGGACTAGGATTTAAATTATTAATTTTTATTTTTAGTTTTATTCTATTGTAATCAGAGAATGTTATCTTTAACATTTAAATGTTCTATAACCCATGAATTTCCTGAGTAAGCTATTAGATGATTATTTTTACTGTGCAGTTGACAAGAGTGTACATTTTCCATTATCAGAGAGTAGTGTTTGATACAAATCCATAAGATCTCATTATTGATTGCATTGCTCACTTATGTTATATTCTTACTTATTTTTAAATCCATTTGACCTGTTTTACACTAAGGATGGTATGTCAGAATATCCTATTTTCAGTGTTACTATTTTTGTTTGATTCAGAGGGACTCATAAATGTTAAATCTACATTATGAATTATAGTATTTTGGATTACAAAGTTGTCTTGCTTAATGCTTTTTGACCTGATTATCTTTATCTGATGTCAGATATACAACCCCTGCTTTATTCTTGTTTCTCTTTGCCTGTTACATTTTTTGCCTTTTTCCCATCTCCTTTTTGAATTGGGGTCCATGGGGTTGCAAAGAGTCAAACATGACAGAGAGACTGAACAACAAGAAGGCAATGGCACCCCACTCCAGTACTCTTGCTGGAAAATCCCATGGACAGAGGAGCCTGGTGGGCTGCAGTCCATGGGGTCGTGAAGAGTAGGACACGACTGGGCAACTTCGCTTTCACTTTTCACTTTCATGCATTGGAGAAGGAAATGGCAACCCACTCCAGTGTTCTTTCCTGGAGAATCTCAGGGATGGGGGAGCCTGGTGGGCTGCCGTCTATGGGTTCGCACAGAGTCAGACATGACTGAAGCGACTTAGCTGCAGCAACAACACAGAATTAAGTTTTCCCTATGAATCAGTTTGAATGTCTTTTCCTTTTGGTGGGCAAATTCAGTCCATTCTCTCTCTTTATATGACTTTTATGTTTTATTTAAACTCTGTCATACTATCTTGTGTCATAATTACTGTGCATATTTGTTGTTGTTTAGTCCCTAAGTCATGTCCGACTTTTTTGTGACACCAGAGTCTGTAGCCTGCCCATTCCTTCTGTCCATGGAACTTATCAGATGTGAACACTGGAGTGGGTTGTTGTTTCTTTCTCCAGGGGATCTGCCTGACCCAGGGATTGAACCCATGTCTCTCACATTGCAGGCAGATTCTTAGTCACTGAGTCTTATAGGAAGCCCAGTGTGTATATTATATTTATTGTGGACTATTTTTTAATCTATGTGACATGACTTTTTTCTCTTCTTTTTTTCCTTTTTCCTCCTTTGTCATTAAGGAAGTTTTCATTTTTGTTCAAGTAGTTACTCTGTACCTTTTACAGTGTCTTAAATCCCCTTCTTAAACCTTTTCATAAATAATTTCTCAATTTAAAATTTTCTTTTACTCCACTAGTTTTCCATATAGAATCGATGATCTTATTTTACTTTCCTCTTTCTCTTTCCCTTTTCTTCATATTTTAAATTTGCATTCTTTCTGTTTTTTTGAGAGCAAAGAACATTCACATGCTGTTATTCTATAAGTGTTCCCATTCTTACAGTTACATCTATACTTGCATATATTATTAAATAATCACCCTTAGTCCTTTTACCTAAATTTGCCCAGTCTTTTCTTCATCAGATAAGGATCTAACTCTAACAGATTCCTTGTTGTTCTTCAGTCCTGTCTAACTCTTTGCGACCCTATGAACCACAGCATGCCAGGGCTCCCTGTCCATCACCAACTCCCGGAGCCCAACCAAACCCATGCCCATTGAGTCAGTGATGCCATCCAACCATCTGATCCTCTGTCATCCCCTTCTCCTTCTGCCCTCAATCTTTCCCAGCATCAGGGTCTTTTCCAATGAGTCAGCTCTCTGCATCAGGTGGCCAAAGTATTGGAACTTCAGCTTCAGCATCAGTCCTTCCAATGAATATTCAGGGTTAATTTCCTTTAGAACTGACTGGTTTGATCTCCTTGCTGCCCAAAGGACTCTTAAAAGTCTTCTCCAAACCACAGTTCAAAAGCATCAGTTCTTTAGCACTCAGCCTTCTTTGTAGTCTAACTCTCACGTCTATATATAACTACTGGAAAAACCATAGCTTTGACTAGATGGACCTTTGTTGGCAAAGTGATGTCTATGCTTTTTTAAAAGAAGTCTAGATTTGTCATAGCTTTTCCTCCAAGGAGCAAATGTCTTTTAATTTCATGGCTGCAGTCACTGCCCACAGTGATTTTGGAGCCCAAGAAAATAAAGTCTTTCACTGTTTCCATTGCTTCCCCATCTATTTGCCATGAAGTGATGGGATTGGCTGCCATGATCTTTGTTTTTTGAATGTTGAGTTTTAAGCCAGTTTTTTCACTCTCCTCTTTCACCTTCATCAAGAGGCTCTTTAGTTCTTCTTCGCGTTCTGCTAGTAGGATGTTGTCATCTACATATCTGAAGTTATTGATATTTCCCCTGGCAATCTTGATTCCAGCTTAGGCATCATCCAGCCTGCCATTTTGCATGATGTACTCTGTATATAAGTAGATTCTTTAGGAAAAGTTTATGGATAAATTATTACTTGATTCTACATGTTTAAAATTTCTTCTTTTTATTTTTTTTCTATAATACTTGGTGCTAAAGACAACTTGAAAGTTGCTCAATTGTGTCTGACTCTTTGTGACCCCATGGACTATACAGATCATGGAATTCTCTAGGCCAGGATACTGGAGTGGGTAACCTTTCCCTTCTTCAGGGGATCTCCCCAACCCAGGGATCGAACCCAGGTCTCCATGTCTCCCGCATTGCAGGCAGATTCTTTACCATCTGAATCACAAGGGAAGTCCAACCACAGTTTGGCAGTATATAAAATTCTTGACATGAATTTTCTTTATTTGAATGTCTTACATGCTGCTTCATTGCTCTGATGCTTCTCTTGGGAAATATGAAACCAGCCTAACAGTTTAAGCTTTTAAGCAATCTGTTTTTTGTCTTAAAGACCCTGAGAATACTTTTATCTGTCTTTAAATTCTAGCAGTTTTACCAGGATATGTCTTGCAGTTGATCACATAGATAGGTTTTTCCTAAATGCACCATGGGTTCTTTTAGCATGCATATCTGCTCTATTTGTAGGATTTTTTGGGGGGTTATAGTTTAATTAGCTGTGTGTCATCATTTTTCTTTCTTCCACCAGGATTCAATTATACAGGTGCTATTTTTTCTTTTTATGTCTTCCATTTCAAGCACTTTTTCTATGATCTTTCTTTACTTCTCCTTTTACATCATTTTCATTCTCTAGTTTTTCTGCTATTCTTCAATGTCTCTTATATGATTTTTATTTGAGTCAATTCTCTGTTGACCACCTTGTAATTCATTCTTCATTTTTATGACTCTAAGATAATTTTGTTTATTTAATTTCTTTCCCAACTGCTATCGATTCTCATTGCATATATTTCCTTTCTATTACTTATCCAGTTCTCTTCTTAGCATTTGAATTGGTATGTATTTATTACAATAAGAAATGGATCTATACGTATACATACATATCTCCAACTGTATGTTTAAGAATATTTAATTCAGTTGGAAGCACTGTGTTTCAGTTGCTCTCTTTTGCTTCATAATTTCAGAGGGTGAAATCATTGTCATCTGAATATTCCAATTCTTATTTTTTATTTTTCTTCTTAACATAGTTTTGTATAAAATAAGTTCCTATTTCTAGGTAGTTGGACAAGGGTCCATATTTAAAAGCTCCTTCTTCTCAGTATGAAAAAAATGCAATTTCTAAATGGATGATTTTGTTGGTTAGAGAGAAGGGTAAAGATTGTCATATCTTAGGGTCCTCTGTCATTTTATGAGACTCCTTAATTTTTCTCCTACTTTATTCTCTATATTTACTGTCACATTTATAAGGGTTACACTCTCCATTCGATGCAAAGGTTAAAATATTCTCAATTTCCTAGTAATAATGTTGGAAGGATGGGTCCTGTGTGGTTCTATTTGCACTACTGTTGACCTTACTTGTTTTAGGAGGAGGATGTGTAGAGAACTATAGATTCAGGTTACCACTGTTTTTTGACTTTTTTTTTTTCTAAGCAAACTGTTTTGATTTGAATTGGATGCTTTGCCTAGAATGTGCTTTCAAATTTTGTATTAAAATTAAATTTTATATTAAATTTCCAAAATTTAATATAAAATTTCATTTTCATACTCCTTTTTGTTCAATTGAAACTTCTGATACTGTTCTCCTCTGACACACAATCAAAACATTTTGAAAGAAGTTTTGTGTTAATTTTACATAATCATCCTTCTTTCCAAATGTCAGTGTTCCTTTTTGAAATGGGACATATATTTCCTGACCCATTTTATGAAGGAAGATTATCTATGGGCTTGAGTAATGTCCGATTATTTCTTCTAAGAAAGTCTTAGGAAGACTTATATTTTATATATCAAAATTTTTCTATCACTCTCTCCTTTTCTGAATAAAATTAAAATCAATATTAGAACCACAAGAAATATGAAAAGCTTGGGTTTACAAATATGACAACTTGGATGTAATGTTTTGAGTAAACTGCTACAAATGATTACTTAGAAATAAATAAATCATTTTCTCATTTTTCATGCTGCTAAAAACTTAAGCATAAATCTATGCTACATGGTGGACTTTCCTGGTGGTTCAGTGGTAAAGAATCCACCTGCCAATGCATGAGGCATAGGAAACTCAGATTTGATCCCTGGGTTGGGAAGATTCCCCTGGAGAAGGAAATGGCAACCTAGTGCAGTATTCTTATCTGCTGGCGGGCTACAGTCCATAGAGTTGCAAAGGGTCAGACATTACTTAGTGACTAAAAGCAGCAGCATGCTACTTGATAAAAACAATCAGCAACCATAGGAAGAGCAAGAGCTATTGAGACATGAACACAAAAATAACAGTGCAATAAGCTAATATAAGTTAAAGTTCTCTTTCTTATTTGATCAGAGCTGTTATCTGCTACTATTTTAAAAATATACTCATAGTGAATCAAGAAAGAAAATTCCAAACTCAAGAGGGTAAAACTAATACATATGAAATTCAGAAAATAAAATTGAAATAGCATCACAAAGTGAATGTATGCTGACAGATATCAGAAAACTTAGAAGTCATTCAAGTTTTATGTTATCTTCTGTGTGCTAAACATGTCTGAAACTTTAAGACCCTTGAATAATAGATGATTTTGTAGACAACAATTTAGGAGCACACTTGCTCTATTTTGAAGAAACTAGTCAACTTGGTCAGACGTTGCCAGTTATTTATTGTATAGAGAGTGGTGGAGATGAGTATACATTGTGTACAAGCCCTTTGTGATTGAATGGCTAATTCAGCTGAACATATACTGAAAATAAATTGCTGAGTTTTTAAATAATAACCTAAATAATGGGCTTCCCAAGTGGCTCACTGGTAAAGAATCTGCCTGCCAATACAGAGATGCAGGAGATGCAGGTCTGATCCCTGGGTATAGAAGATTACCTAGAGGAAGGGGTGGAAGCTGCTCCAGTATTCTTGCATGAAAAAGATCCCATGGATAGAGGAGCCTGGTGGGCTCAATGGGGTCACAAAGAGTCAGACACAACTGAGCAACTGAGCAAGCAAGCAACCTAAATAATATATGACATAATATCCATAAATGTCTAAAAGGCAATTTGTTCATTTATGTTATGAAGCTTAAAACCTCACTTAAGCTCTAAGAAGACTTATTGAGTAAATGGAGTAGTAGGAATTTTGCTTATGAAGATATCCTAACATTGAAAAACTTGATTAGGTAGAATATTCTTGAACTGATTCATGTATCTCTGGGAGAAAAAAGGTAAGGTTTGAGTGACTTACTCTAGGTCTACCAACTTCACTGTCATCTCTTTATTTTACTTGGCTATTAGAAGGCTTACAATTAACCCAATATATGTTTAGATCCTCTTGTGCCAGATAAAGTAAAATGACAACCAGAGATGGAACACTTTGATCATCAGGTATTTTGGTTAATTGTGTTGCAGTTTTTAATTCAGAGGAATCTCTTTGTTTAAGTATTATCACTGAAATTCTTTCTGAATATAAATCAGCTAAATATCCTCACTTAGTGAGAAAGAAGAACATAAATGTGTACCAAATACAATGAAATATACTGAAATCATTTCTTTATTGAAAATGTCCTAATCTTAGAATCTAGAACAATTGTTGCTGTTGTTCAGTCGCTAAGTCACTTCTGACTCTTTGCAATACCATGAATCGCAGCAGGCCAGGCCTCACTTCCCTAAGTGAGGAAGTCCCTTGCACTATCTCCCAGAGTCTGCTCAAACTCATGTCCGTTGTGTCAGTGATGCCATTCAACCATCTCCTCTTCTGTTGTCCCCTTCTCCTCTTGCCCTCAACCTTTCCCAGCATCAGGGTCTTTTCCCATGAGTCAGCTCTTTGCATCAGGTGGCCAAAATACTGGAGCTTCAGCATCAGTCCTTCCAATGAATATTCAAGACTGATTTCCTTTAGGATTGATTGGTTTGATCTCCTTGCTATCCAAAGGACTCTCAAGAGTCTTCTCCAACACCACAGCTCAAAAACATCAGTTTCTTGGTGCTCAGCCTTCTTTAGGGTCCAACTCTCACATTCATACATAAATACTGGAAAAACCATAGCTTTGACTGTATGGACCTTTGTTGGCAAAATGACGTCTCTGTTTTTTTTAATACACTGTCTAGGTTTCTCTAGAACAATAGTCATTTTTAAGAAAAAACTTTTTGAAAAGTATGTTGAGAGAATAGTGAAAGTGAAAGTCATTCAGTCATGTCCAACTCTGTAACCCCATAGACTGTACAGTCTGTGGAATTCTCCAGGCCAGAATACTGCAGTGAGTAGCCTTTTCTTTCTCCAGGGGATCTTCCCAACCCAAGGATCAAACCCAGTTCTCCCACATTAAGGGCGAATTCTTTACCAGCTGAGCCACAAGAGGAGCCCAAGAATACTGGAGTAGGTAGCCTATCCCTTCTCCAGAGGATCGTCCTGACCCAGGAATTGAACCAAGGTCTCCTGCATTGCAGGCAGATTCTTTACCAAATGAGCTACTAGGGAAGCCCAGTGAGAGAATAGATGAAAACTATTAAATATTGCTTCTTCATATATGTTGAATGCAAACATAGCTAATTATGATTCTGGTTAGTTAAGTTCTAGTTCAAGGTATTTTAAGGTTATTGGTTCTAAAATCCTCCCTACTAAGGAATGTTTTTTTAACATCAAACCTAGGATCACAATGTTTGCCAATTTATTAGGTTATCTGTGGAGTAAGGGATTTAGATAAAAATTTTAGGATTCATTAACAATCTCTAATTCTAAGAATAATTAATCTTCTTACTGTGAATAATAACCAAGTTCATATGAGATATATTTGAATACAGTGTGTAGTAGGTAAACCCAAGTGTTAATTGATGGAATCATGATGGGAAACAGATTTGTTCCTATTGAAATGATATAATCCTTAGGATATAAGTTGGATGAAAGTGGAATTCCCCTTGTTAACAGTTTGTAGCAATCTAAAGCTGCTAATAGGTCAGTCTTTTATATGGCATTTGAATGACTACCATTGGGAAATCACAAATGATTTCAATTAAAGTGGCCATTATGGAAGTCAATAATTACGGTAGTATTTGAGAAGTAATTCTTTTGTAATATGATATAAATGAAAAAAAAAGGTATCATCAAAGCCCTAGGAACTTTGAGAGGGCCAAGAAATATACAATAGTATTCATAAATATAAATGATAAAGCATATTTGAAACGTGGCTATATTCACTGTGACTTCATCGAAAATCCCTTGATTTGGTTGTTCCTATGTGAGTGCAAGCTGATATAACAGATGTAATACTAGAATCCTGTAATGACAAGATCCCACTGTCTTCCAGAAGTACTAGAATAGAGTTTTCTTTATTTCTGAGTGGAGAAAATATTCCTGTATAACATCTTGGCCTATTTCATTACCCAGCCTCAAACTACTAGTTCATTC
Organism: Muntiacus reevesi; assembly: GCF_963930625.1. Taxonomy (NCBI): domain Eukaryota; kingdom Metazoa; phylum Chordata; class Mammalia; order Artiodactyla; family Cervidae; genus Muntiacus; species Muntiacus reevesi. The sequence continues at coordinate 39,413,957 of NC_089251.1, read as the reverse complement.
AGGGAAGCAGTACCAACACTTTTCATATGTAGTTGGAAGAATTGAGTTGTCTTAAATCAAGATCATGGAGCACATCACTGTGCTATAGAAATCCAGATATCTTCTACCTAGTTCAGTGTTGTAAAATGGTTAGAGCTGCCTGGAATATGAAAGTCCAACACCACTCAACATGCTTGGGGTACCTGTACCTCCCTCAGCAACTGTAATCCTCAGTGATTACTGCCTCCTTCAACAACCTGCACTGGTGCTTCATTTTAACCTTGACTGTGTCACAGCTGCTCACAAAGGAAATATCAGGGTCCAAAAACGATTGTGTTGCACAGGGAGAGTTCTGCTTGAAACCACAGGAGATGCTGACCTTTCTTTCTGTCTGTCTTTCTTTCTTATTGGAGTAGAGTTGCTTGACAATGATGTATTCATTTCTGCTGCACAACAAAGTGAATCAGCTATATGGACACATATATCCTTCCCTCTTGAACCTCCCTCCCCCCTTCCCATCCCACCGCTCCAGGTCATTACAGTGCCTCAAGTTGAGTTCCCTGTGCTATGTAGCAGGTTCCCATTAAGCTTTTTTTTTTATATACATGGGTAGTGTTTATACATAGGTCAGTGTTACTCTCTCAGTTCGTCCCACCCTCCCTTTCCCCTGCTGCGTTCACATGTCTGTTCTCTACATCTGTGACTCTATTCCTGCCCAGCAAATAGGTTCATCTGCACCATTTTTCCAGATTCTGTATATATGTGTTTATATAAGATATTTGTTTTTCTCTTTCCTACTTAACTTCACTCAGTATGACAGACTCTAGGTCAATCCACGCTCAGCAAAACACCCAGTTTTGTTCCTTTTTCTGTCTGAGTAATATTCCACTGTAATGTGCCACATCTTTGGGTTTCCAGGGTGGTGCTAGTGGTAAAGAACTCACTTGCCAATGCAAGAGATATAGAAGACTTAGGTTCAATCCCTGGGTCAGGAAAATTCCCTGGAGAAGAGCATGGGAACCCACTTCAGTATTCTTGCCTAGAGAATCCTGTGGACAGAGGAGCCTGGTAGGTTATGGTCCATAGGGTCACAAAGAGTTGGACACAACTGAAGTGAATTAGCACACACACATACCACATCTTCTTTATTCATTCATTTGTCAGTGGATATTTAAGTTACTTCTATGTCCTGGATATCATAAATATACTGCAATGAACATTAGAGTGCATGTGATCTTTCTTATTTTCCAGCATACAGTTCTCCTGCAACAGACCTGTGAAACTTCAAAGCAGTAATCAGCAATGATGGCTTTTATTATTGGTGAAGGATGCGGCAATGCTTCCATGTCCACAACAATGGCTATCTAGAGCAGAAATCCTTAGAATACTTTTAATGGTAAAGTCTTTTACTCAAGTGCGATATTATGTGGAGTTCCTCTAGTAGAAGAAGGGATGCAGGATGCAGAGCACTTCCTCTGGGTTCTTCTGCCTCCTGCTCCATCCCACCCCTTGCTATAGAGTCCCGGAGGCATCTCTGAGAAACTCCAGGTCTGGTCTAGAATCACTCAAAGTTCCAGTTGACTTTCCTGACTCCATTTCCACAGATGAATTCTGGTGAAATATTTACCATGTATAAGCAATACCATGTCAGATGGAATACCAAGTCTAATGGAATTATCTTAGTTCATCTGTCTACCCAAGAAGAGCAATGATTAACCCCTAGAAGCCACTTGCTCCACTGTTTTTACCATCCATAGTTTTCCATCTTGGATTTTGCTCTTCTAGTGTTCTAGCTCCACCTCACACACAACACACCCTTTTAACAGACAGGGTGATCTTACTCTCCATTAGAAAATGGCTTCCTGACCCAATCCCACCCTGAGCTGAATTAAAGTAGATTTTTCATGGTACCAGTCCAGGCTTTAAATTCATAGTATATTTGGAGAGATGTTACAACTGAAATCCAGTTGTAACATGAGTGGTACATTTAAATCAAAGTAGTGAAATGTGAATAGAAACAGTGCAATAACAAAAGAAGTCTTCAAGAAAAATTTTCACAGGGTATCTGAAGCCAATTCTCTGGTATTCAACCAAGATTTTGTCTTTCAATTTTAATTTGTCATTGAACTACAATTTTTGAATATTTTCTTGGTGCCATTCCATGAATTTTTCATACCAGTCATCACTCTTTTTTTTTTTTTTTTTCTGAATGTTGCTACTTAGGCACAGATTGTATCTGCTGTCTCCTCACCTTTTATCTAGGACTGATCCTTTACACTTTCCATCTCTGTACTGATACCTCATTAAGCTACCCTGAGCATTCAAATTACATCATTATGGAGTATCCCTATGATGAATGACTAGAAAAATCCTTCATATTTCTACAAAAGCTGGTGTTTCTTATTGCCAATATATTGACAGTCCATAACAAATGGCATGAGTTAAAAATGTACTCTTTGTTTAAGTATACTTTGAAGACAGTATCAATATATTTCTGAAAACAAAAGGTATAGGATGCAGTGGGAATATCAAAGAGGTAGGGGGAACTTCTACAGGAAGATAATTTAGAAAACTTTCATAAGTATACTTTTAAGTTCATGCAAGATATCGAGTTACATGCATAAATACATATTACATATATATGTATAAACAAATAGAGGGAATATACATATATACATGTAATATGCTTTAATAATATAAACATACAAAGTCCCTAACCCTAACTATTCCCCTACTTCAATAAATGTTTCTTTACTTGGTGTAGCAAGGCTACAGGTACTAAATATAAATAAAAGGTACTAAGTATAAATAATACACTTGATCTTAGCCAAAAGGCCAAGAAGCGATAAGTATAAATAATAATACAAACTTTATTATCCATGAAACAGACATGGAATCAAAGACAATGTGTATATAACCTCTGGAAGTGGCCCTTTTAAAAATGTTAAACAAGTAACAAGAGTGAAATAAACACATTGTTAAAGATGTATCATTCCATCCAAAACTGCATTATCTATTCAAGTAGGTACTTGTTTCTCAGTAATTATGCTCAAAATCAGTTTTTTAATGTAAGAATTCTCCATGAGGAAGACATTTTCTCATCCTTAGGTCTTAACCTGAGCATTTGCAGTTTCACACAACTTCTTTTATTTACAAAGAACACATCTATCCTTGTTAAAAAATCCACACAGAAGTCATAAACACAGAAGTCATAAACGCACACAAGAGTCATTAAATGATTTCCTTGCTATTTAGTTTTTAAACCTATTTTATTCCAACTGCCTGAGGAGTCATCATTTTTGTTAATTTGATATATTGCAATGCTGGACCTACAGCCTCCCTTGAACTACTGAATAAATCTGTGAGTACCATGCATCTCAGTTTCTGAAGACTGTGCAAATCCCCCTTTTTAGTTTTTGTTTGTGTGGGTTCACACCCTCTAAGCTGCACTTTGAAAGAAAATTAAACTAAAAACAATTGAAACCATGAAGCTTCACATGACTTCTAGCTAAGTTATTATACACTAATTTAGACTTGTTAAAAAGTAGGCCTTTAGTTTACAACTGTTAGGAAATCTTAGAAAGAGTGTTGGATAAATTTTTGCTCTGTGTTACAAGCCAAATATGACCCAGAGTATTCCAAATGTCATTTTAGAAGCCAAATTTCTCACACCACTGAACAATTCATTTCTTCTTTGAGGGAGATAATTTTAAATTGCATGCATAAGAACAAGACCATATACTCCGGAAAAGTTTTAAAAGAATAGAAAACAAATTTATGGCTAGCAAAATGAATAGTGTGAAGTGGAGGAGGGATAAATTAGAAGTTTGGGATTAAAAGATACTCACTACTATATAAAGCAAAATATATGAAGTATATATAAAGTGAAAGTTCACATGCATTCACTTTTACCAGTGGCTCAGTGGGTAAAGAATCCACCTTCAATGCATTAGATGCAGGTTCGATATCTGCTTGAAAGATCTCCTGGAGGAGGACATGGCAACCCACTCCAGTATTTTTGCCTGGAGAATCCCATGGACAGAGGAGCCTGGGGGGCTACAGACCATAGAGTCACAAAGAGTTGGACAAGACTAGACTGACTGGGCATGCACACACAAACTATATATATAATAGGTAAAAAACAAGGACATGTTATATTCCACAGGAAACTTTACTCAATATCTTATAAGGCCATATAATGGAACATAATCTGAAAAGAAACATATATATATATATATATATATGTATGTATGTATATATATATATGTCATATGAGTGAAAGTCACTCAATTGTGTCCAACTCTTGGAGACCCCATGGACTATACAGTCTATGGAATTCTCCAGGCAAGAAAACTAGAATGGGTAGCCTTTCCCTTCTCCAGGGGCTCTTCCCAATCGTACCCAGGTCTCTCACATTGTAGGCGATTCTTTATCAGCTGAGCCACAAGGGAAGCCCAAGAATACTGGAGTGGGTAGCCTCTCCCTTCTCCAGCAGATCTTCCCAATCCAGGAATCCATCTGGGGTCTCTTGCATTGCAGGCAGATTCTTCAACAACTGAGCTATCAGGGATATATACTTGTATAACCTAACTGCTTTGTCATACACTTGAAACTGACACAGAACTGTAAATTGACTGTCTTTCAATTTAAAAAACATTAAAAAAATAATAGCATCACAAAGTATCATCTTATGTGTCTCTTCCAAGAATTTAGACTTGAACCATGTAGCCAATAAATGTTCCCTGAGCACCTATGACGTCCTGACACTGTGTTAGACAGTGGACATGCAACAGTGAACAGGACACCAATTTGCCCTCAAAGAGTTTACAGTCAGTTAGTAAACTCTTCAGGTATGAAGAGCTGCACGTGCAAAGAAAACAGAAGGTGTAGGACCAACTGGGAAATGCCTGCATAAATTTGAGGCTGGCTAGAGAACGGGCAGCACTTCTCAAAATATACTGTTTGGGTTCCAGGTTTGAATTTGGCCTCTGCTATTTAATAGCATTACAATTTGAGTAAGTGACTTAATCTCTTAAGGACCCTGAACGGTAAAAAGGGACTGATACTGGTGCCTGTCTAATAGAATTATTTTGAGTATTAAATGACAAAACCTCAAACTGTAAAATATTTGGAACATGGTAAATTCTCAATAAATGTAGGTTAACAAATTTTAAAGGACAATTAGTTCACTAGGCAACAAAGAAATCTTTACCCAAAATCTTTTCCTACTAATCTATCTGCTGAAATTAAAGCATAATAATTTTAACAGAGGCAAACATTTCCAAAGTTTCTCCTCTCCATACTATCTGTTCACAAATAGCTTGAGTAGATGCAAAAGACACTTTGCTTCTGGGATGAGGATATTTCACCATTATTGACAAAAACTTATGGAATATTACCAACAAAGATACAAAAGAAGAAATAAGACAATGATTTTGGAACAAAATTGGAAAGAAAGTTATCAGGTGATCTGATTTTATATCCTGTGCCAAACATGGTAGGAAATAGCTCTCAGAAGGAAAATGCAGCCTGTTTTGAAGAGACCATATTAATATTTCAAATCATAGTAATATTTCATAGTAAAAATTCAAAATCCTTACAAAAGTTTATACTTTTTGACCCAATAATTTCTCTTCACTATTTATTTTAAACAAACAACTTGAAATGCAGAATGATCATCATAGTATCATTTAGAATGGAAAAAGTGTTATCAGAGCAATAAAATCAATTGTAGTCTAAGAAATTTTTAGTTATATAAAAAAATGTTCATGTTAAAATGTGAAATGAAGAACGCACAATGATATCTCAATTAGATAAAATCTATAAAAAGAAAGACTAGAAGGAAATAAGTCAAAATGTTAACGATTTCAAAATAAGTCGAAATGTTAGCAAAGACGTCCTCTGATGGATGGAAAGAAAGGTCATCTTTTATTGTTCTTTCTTTTTCATACTTCCAACATTGTTATAAAGAACATACATTGCTTTTAGAATCAGGCATATAAATAATTAAAAGACTGGAAAAGGAGAAAAACTACAGTATAGTTCTATGAAATTCGTCAGTGGAGCAATGTTCAAAGAAAGAATTTTAAGTGAGGTTTCTCTTTGGCCATCCATCTCAATCCATCAAGCTGTCATTTGTGGCCTTTTACATCCTTTCTTTGCTCTGAGTCATGTAAAATCATTTGCTTTCCCGACAATGCATCCACTGTGTGGTGCCATCTTTTTTACATTTACTCATATCCCCATGTGCTGGCCTGGGAGGCTCTGAGAAATCTGTCCCTTGAGCATAGAATGCCTTTTCCAGCAAAGACTTGAGATAGGAAACAATCACTGACCAGACCCTTTACTAGGAAAAAGATGCTCCTTCTTTGGTAGCTGTTAATAAACTCTTGCTCAATTTCACCACTGAAAATTATTCTTGTGTTTTCTTTTTCTTTTTCCTGTCATGGTTAATATAGAGTCTTTTCCTTGGCCATATTTGAATTTTATGCATAAATGCATAGATGCTGAAATTTAGCCCTAGGCCTTCAGCAAACTCCATATGTCAGCTTTCTGTTTCAGTGCTATATGCAGCTCAGGTAGAATATGTGTTTTCAAATTGCTTGTGGCCTGAAGAAGAATCGCTGGATTGTTTGATCTTGCTTTGTTTGGCTTTCTTTTTAAGTTAATAAACCTTCACTGTTGACTATGATAGCCACAAAGTAATGAAAAATGCAAACTGGAAGCATAACTGAGGTTGCAGAGTAGAAAATACAGTTCAAAGCTTCAAGTCTATAGCTGCACTGTCCAATATGGTAGTCACTAGCAACATGAAGCTATTGAACATTTAAAGGGTGGCCCCTAAAAGTTGAGATGTACGGTAAGTGTAAAACACACACCAGATTTCAAAGACCAAAAAAAGAAAAAACTTAAATATCTGAATAATTTTACTTATTAATTACATATTGAAATGACAGTATTTTGGATATATTGGCTTAAATTAAATATATTATTAAAATTAGTTTTGCATTTTTCTTTTCTTAAATGTGAGTGTAGAAAGTTTAAATTGCATTTGTAAAAGTATAGTCCTCACATTATATTTCTACATAGACGGTCACATGAAAATGAAATGACCAGACAAAAATAAATAATACTAAAAAATCTGACAAACATTAAAAAGCATGCATAGTATATTTATAAATTAGCAACAAAGATTGTAAATATTGTCATGAAGAAAAAGAGATAGCCGTGGACCAGGTGAAGACAGGTCTTGGAAAATGTGTCCAGACATTCACCAGGGTCCTTCAACTTAATGACCCATTTGACTCTTCTGATTGTTTGATCTTGGTTCCCTCAGTTATGTTTTAGTCTAATTCCTAACTTTTTAAACATTAATTCGATGTCTTGGACTTCTACACTATGATGCTGTCTGTCTGACTCACTTCTAAATTGAAGTGCATATATAAAAAAAATTGAACCACTTCAATGATTTTAAATCACTCTTCAATGTGCAAAGCAATTTAAAACTACTGGAGTGCTTCCAATTTTTATTAGTCCTTGAATTTGGAAGCGATCTAGGCTTTTCTGGGTATGTGCAATGCACTGTGACTTAAAATTATTGAGCTCCCCCCACACCCATTTTTTTTTTTTAAGAAACTGATTCCACTTTGCAATGGAAACCATCAGGAGGGCAAGGCATGGAAATGGTATGGATAACGAAAAACTCAGGGGAAAATAGCTTCCATTTAATAATGAGAACTATATTTTGTAATTAGATAGTGTCTTGCCCAAGGAGCTCTAAAGTGCTTCATAAACATTAGCTCATTCATCATGAAGACATCTTACAGAGGGGCATATTTTCAGTGTGGGAGTCAGTGGTAGGGATGGATAAAGCCATTTAGACTGGCTTCAAACACTGCGTTGGGTGATTTGAATTATGTGAGAGTTACGCCTAGGACATTTATTTTCGGTGCTGCTTTTTTTCTCTTTTTGCAAGGAGAAGAAGATAATGTTACCTTGTTTGATCCATTTGTAAATATCATAAAAAATTAACTTGGCAATGGAGAATCTACTAAATAAATTGCTTATCCCAAATAAATTCCAGAAGCAAGCATAAAGTTATTGGTTTCTTAAGCTAATTACTTTAGTTAAACTTTTGGAAGAAAATACAAAAACATTTTCACCACTTTCTTTCAAGTGAATTTCTGCCTGTTTGGCATCTACTAAATCCACTAAACCTAAAACATTTACCTATAAGATGAGATCTGAGAATTTTCAAATCATAGACTTCTCCTCTGCTCTTGTAATATAAGCAGTTTTAATTAACATTGCTGTTCCTTAGTTGCTAAGTTTTGTCTGACTCTTGTGTGACCTCAGGGACTATATATAGCATGCCAGACTCCTCTGTCCATGGGATTTCCCAAGGCAAGAATACTGGAGTGAGTTGCCATTTCCTTCGGCAGGGGATCTTCCCAGCCCAGGGATCAAACCCAAGTTTCCTGAGTTTCCTACATTGGCAGGCAACTCTTTACCACTAAATCACCAGGGAAGGCTTTAATTAAATAGGCATCTAGAAAAACCTTTATTGTAGGAGAGACTTAATTCAAGACCAAGAATAAGAATTTCTTTTTTTTAATGTAGACTAAGAAAAAGTTGGTGCAGTAGTAAAAAATCTGCCTGCCAGTTCAGGAGATTCAGGAGACGTGGGTTCTATCCCTGAGGTGGGAAGAACCCCTGGAGAAGGAAATGGCAACCCATTTCAGTATTCTTGTCTGGATAATTCCAGGGACAGATGAGCCTGGCAGGCTATAGGCCATGGGTTCGCAAAGAGTTAGGCACGACTGAACACAGCACAGCAAGAAACAGTTGTTTGCTTCTTCCACATTGTTATGAATATATTATTTAGACTTGCTTCCTATGACGTGAGCTCCATTCCAGGCATTGAAAACAGTCCTAGTGAATCTGATAAAATGGAGGCTGCAGTCAGTCTCTGTCAGGCTCATTTGGAAGGGAAGATTTCAAGTGGGCCCACAATATGATAACAACCTGAAAGGGCTTTATATAATGTGTATCTGCAAGATTAAAGTAAAAGTCCCTATAAAACATCGTGCGCTGCAATGAAAACTCACTCACCTAACAGGATCTAGTGCACTAGTAATATGTCTGACACAGTAATACTAGGACTTATGCAGTAGCATTGACTGAGTCCTTAACAAAGGCTGTATGTTCTTTATCTGTTATAAACTAACAAACAACACACGACAATTAGTAAGGGGAAGAAAAGGTGTACTTAAGGACCCACTTCTAAGAAAGGCTGGGAGAAATAAACAGGTCAAATGAAGTGACCTCTATAGAAATGACAGAATAATTGGCCACAACTGCTTGTCTTGGACCACTGGGAAAACATACAAAAATCACATTTATGAATATAAAGTGTTAGGTTCAAGTCAGGCAAAGAGTTAGAGTTTGTTCCTCTAAACTTACAATGGTATGCTCTGGTAGAAATCCAGGGCCATACCTCTCCCACCCAACTCAATAAAACCTTAGCAAAGGTGATCTTAAAGCAAAACCTAACATGAAATATGTGTGTGTTGGTGTTATAGGGTTGCTTTTTTGTTTATTTTTTTAATCTCATTTTCAACAGTATGACCTATAGGCAGAAATAAAATTTACAGTAATACTGGGGATTAAAAGGAATGAGCCTCTTGTTTAGAAAATTAGGTAATCAATATGCCAAGCTTATTTTTTTTAATGTTTTAATTTTTTAAAATACAGTATGTCCACTCTTCCTTCCTGTATTTGACTCTGATAATAAAACTTCAGTATGACTAATGCAGTTTAGCTAAACAAATTAGAGAACTGCACAGTTGATGCTGAGGAGAAAGTTTCCATTAGCCATAGTGATGCTCACTGCCCAGGCAGTGGCTAATGACTGTAAATCAGGCTGAGGCTTAACTTTTGTGATGGAAAGCAGGAAGTAGTGGGCAAAGACTGCCTTGGTTTTTCCAAATAGAGACTAGCAACTGCTTTGGGGTGAGAGAATAAGACAGAAACAGAGATGAGTCCATTTTCCTGGTTGAAAAGTTCCTCCAGTGTTTGTTAATAGAACACAAATTGAAAGTCAAATGGAACTATGGGAAGCAAGTGAGAAACCCTCAGAAGAATTTGCTTTTCTGGACTCTCTGATTGCCCTTCTGGATTTCTGTAGATCTCAGCCTACATGTTATGAGGTATGTTATGAGTTGGGTACCCAACTTTCCCCCCAAAGATGGTGGATCCCTAACTCCCAGTATGTCTAGATGTGAACTTATTTGGAAATAAGGTCATTGCAGATGTAATTAATTAAGATAGGAGACCCTGGAGTAGGGTGGGCTTTTGATCTAATATAATTGTTGTCCTTTTGAAAATAGGAAAGGTGATGTGAAGACAGATACTCAGGGAAGAGAGTCACACAACAGCAGAGGCAGAGACTGGAGTGATGCAGCTACAAGACAAGGAACAATGAGAAAGATCAAATGCCACCTAAAACTTGGAAGAAACAAGGAGGGATTCTTCCTGTAGACCTCCTAGGGAGCATAACTTGTTAACACCTTGATTTTGGATTTCTAGTTTCCAGAACTGTGAGATGAGAGAAGACATTTCTGTTGTTTTAACCACACAGTCTTTGTACTTTGTTATAGCAGATCTACAAAGCTGAGCCAGGGTATAAGTAGTTATACAATTTTCTGGAATTTGTCTGATGTCAGAGAGGCAGAGTAGGAGTAGCAATGACAGAACTAGAAATCAGATCTGAGTTCTAGTTCTCATTTTGCCAATAAACTAGCTTTGAGACCTCGCCGAATTAGTTTTCTTCTGCAGCTTCTGGAAAATGCCTTTTCCGTTGACCTATTGTTTTTGTCTGTACAAGTCACCAAGTGCAATAGATCACATATGAGGAGGGTCAAGGGAGGCTGGGTGTGGGGGAAACCAGGTCAAGTTCTTTTTATCTTCATATCAAAGGAGTAGAATGGAAGTATATGGTGGAGGATGTAAAGAAACTCAGCAACTAAATGATGAAGATAAACAAAGCATAATAACAGGGGAAAACTATATGAACCTGGGCACATAATCACAGAGAAGAAATTTTAACTATTTTTTATTCATAGCCCCAAGTTTAATTATTTAGAGAAAATCTTGTCTGTTTGGGGTTCCAAAAGACTTTATGATTGTGTCTGTTGGACCCCATGTTCTGGTACTAAAGAGTATCAATAACATTTCATAGTAACTCATATTTTCATTTGAAGCATCTAGAGTCCTTCCACAAGTCTGATGTTTCTCAAATTTAATCTAAGCCTTAAAGTGATTGTGAAGTTGCTCAGTCATGTTTGACTACCCCATGGACTGTCGTCTGCCAGGCTCCTCCATCCATAGGATTTCCCAGGCAAAAATACTGGAGTGGGTTGCCATTTCCTTTTCCAGGGGATCTTCCCTACCCAGGCACGGAACCCAGGTCTCCCACACTGCAGGCAGATTCTTTACTGTCTGGCCCACCAGGGAAGCCCCTAATCTAAGCCTTAACAAGGTTATTTATAGCATAGTCACAAGCCATCTATTTTGCAACTTTTTCCAGCTTCCCCAAATCAGTGTTATGTTTGTCCCCATGGTCATTTAGTCATGATTCTCTGTCCGGAAAAGAAGTGTCTGCTTCCCTCCCACCCTCACACAGGTAGACAGAGACTTCCAGTGTTTCCCAGTCACTGTCTGAATGGAGAACAAAACTAGCTTGAGATCTTGAATACCTTAGCTATGTCAGAATGAGTCAAAATCACCAGTTTGACAAACCCCCCTTCAGAAGATTAAGATTTCGCTCAAGGTGTAGTTATTATTAAGATTTCTGGAAGTTGTTTTAAGGTTTAAGATTATGGTTATCCTTACAGCGTCACAGAGTAGTAGGCGTGTTGATATATAATTTGGCCAGCAAAATGGAGAATTCACAGCTGTCAGAAAGGGGGTCAGCCTATCAGCAAGTCCAGTTCTCATAGTTGACAGATGCAGCTTAATTGGATAGTAAATTTCATCTACTTCTACTTAATTTTCACAGAGGAAGAAACTTAGATCCAGAGAGGTTTATTACTTGTTCAAGAACATATATTTAATACATTGATTAACTTTGAACTGCTTCTCCATATTTTTTACTGCTAAAATCTTTATTTCTTCTTTTCTACCTAAATAAATGTTTTAGAAACAGTTGAGGTTTTGTGAATTATAAGCATGCAATTCTTTTTCAAAATACAAAACAGAAGCATAGTAGAATTTCTGTATTTCTAATAAATATATGAATAGAAAAATAAATTGTTGAGGAAGAGAAAAATTTTTACTACAGACTATAAATTCATTACTAGCTACAAGTTTTTAATGTTTCTAAATCACTTCCTATTCCCTCATTCTTACATTTGACCCTTTTTTACATTCACTAAAATTTCGTTCTCCTGAAATCACTACGTTTCACTGAAATACTCTGCCCACATGATTTAAATTGCCCTATGTTTTAGGAAATGGAAATAAGATCTTATTTTTGCTACTGTTCATATAGTCCACTGAGGCCCTAAATTAATTTGGATTTTCATATTCTTTGGAGACACTTGAAATTGTTTTTGTTCTTAACACATTACCATAGTACTCATTTTAAAAACGATAATGATAATCACATCTGCTTAAGTTTTTCCTTCTCACAGAATTTTTTTTCCCTTTTGAAATTCTGAGGCTAAAAGATACTGCAGTACTTCCCATATCAATAAGAAACAAGACAAACAAGAAGGCAGATATTAATAGAACAAAAGCAAGTATTAACACAGACTGATTTTCAAAAATTTTGGCTGCTTGTGTTTAACAACCATATTGTTTATTTTATTTGAATTTCAAAACAATAAATGTACTACTGATTTTTTCTTACCTATGTAGTGTAAGTTATTTACACTATCAAGATTTCTCTAGGATATGGACTAATGGTGCAGTCTTAAGAGCTATAAAAAAATTCTTCCTTTATTAGTTATAATTCATTTATTTGTGTGTTTTTTAAGTGAGAATATTTACACTAAGAGAAAAGTTTTCATTATTTTCAATTCCCAAACCCTGTAGCCACTGCTGGCTTCTGAGAACCTTATACAATTAAGAGTCAGTGCAGGTCTCCCATGGCTCCAGTGTCATTTGCAAAAGTTCCGAGAGAGTCAGAGGCATCAAGTAATCTCTTGAAGGAGCAACTCTCAAAGAGAGGCTCATAGGACAATATTTGAATCTTAGTGCACATGGAAACAATTACCAAAGGGAACCATTTTTTTTTATGTTAATGTTAGGTGAAAACCATTGTTTTGTAGTAGGCATTTTCTGTATATAAAACAACTAAAAGGTTTATTTTAAATTATTAAGGTAGATGGCTTAGGTGATGTAAACAAACTTTATTTAACACTTCATGGAGTGGACAGGCACCAGAGAACTGAAAATGGGGGCAGAAGGCAAGAAGCTTTTCTAGGATAAAGGACAAAGAATAAGGTAGAGAAACCGGAAATGGTTGTCTGGGATCACCTTGTCAACCAACCTTGTTTGGGGTGAGAAGGAATAAATAAATAAGTATAGATTTCGTCTAATAGAGATGGATGCCATGGGGCCTTTCTGGGAACAGGCTTTCCACATATCCTCTGCTTTAGCTCCTCTCTGAAGTACCTAGTAACAGTTTTTTGATGAACATTTCCTGAGCTATTTTACAGATGTGAAACCACCACCCTGCAACCAAATGGACGATCATGAGGACCACTGAGGACCATGAGCAGATGGACCCAGGCCTCCTGGAGCCTAAGGACTGATGACGTTAACCCCTGTGACACCATTCTGTTACCTCACCATCATGCAATCAGAGAAATGTGCACAAGCTGATTACATACTCTACAACCCACCTCTTTTACCTGGCTTTTAAAAATTCTTTGCCAAAACCCTTCAGGGAGCTCAGGGCTTTTTAGGGCATGAGACATCTGTCTCTTTACATGGCCCTGCAATAAACCTTTCTCTGCTCCAAGCTCTGATGTTTTGGTGTATTTAGCCTCCCTGTGTGGTGGGCACGTGAACTTGCACTAACACCCAAAGCTGTCTCGGCATTTGGAGATTACCTGATTGGATATATTGCGTTTCGGGTACAGAGAGGCATTTATAAGCACATGGAAGTTACATAAGGTTCAGTTTGTCAACATGGCACCCATAAGGAAGAGTACTTCCAAATTGGCCTAGAAATTCATTTCAACAGAATTAATAATGTATTTTTGCATTATCTCATATTCTCATAACATAAGCTGTAAAAGAAAAAGTTTGCTGATGTATGTGGCATGTTAAGTTTGAAAATAACTCATAAACTGAACAAGCATTTGAAAATATGCTTGCACTCAGTCTTGCTGGGACTTCTCTGCCCTTGGACGTGGGGTATCTCCTCACTGTCGATCCCCGTGCCGCAGCTGCAGATATGCAGATGACACCACCCTTATGGCAGAAAGTGAAGAAGAACAAAAGAGCTTCTTGATGAAAGTGAAACAGGAGAGTGAAAAAGTTGGCTTAAAACTCAACACTCAGAAAACTAAGATCATGGCATCCAGTCCTATCACTTCATGGCAAATAAATGGGGAAACAGTGGAAACAGTGACAGATTACCTTTTGGGCTCCAAAATCACTGAAGATGGTGACTGCAGCCATGAAATTAAAAGACACTTGCTCCTTGGAAGAAAATTTATGATCAACCTAGGTAGCATATTAAAAAGCAGAGACATTACTTTGCAAACAAAGGTCCATCTAGTCAAAGCTATGGTTTTTCCAGTAGTCACGTATGAATGTGAAAGTTGGACTATAAAGAAAGCTGAGCACTGAAGAATTGATGCCTTTGAATTGTGGTGTTGGAGAAGACTCTTGAGAGTCTCTTGAACTGCAAGGAGATCCAACCAGTCCATCCTAAAGAAAATCAGTCCTGAATATTCATTGGAAGGATTGATGTTGAAGCTGAAACTCCAATCCTTTGGCCACCTGATGTGAAGAACTGACTCATTTGAAAGACCCAGATGCCAGGAAATACTGAAGGCAGGAGGAGAAGGGGATGACAGAGGATGAGATAGTTGGATGGCATCACTGACTCAATGGACATGATTTTGAGTAAACTCCAGGAGTTGGTGATGGACAGGGAGGCCTGTTGTACTGCAGTCCATGGGGTCACAAAGAGTCGGACATGATTGACTGAACTAAAGTGAACTGAGCTGACACTCAATATAGTATAATGTCATCACTATAAGATATTAGAGATATAAAGAAACCATAGTAAACATTCATAAAACAGAGTAAGTCTAGTTTATCTAAATCAAACCATGGGAAAAATTTTACCCCTCTATCTTTCTAAACCAGAGTCAAGTATATGAAGACTTGGCAGTGGCCCATAGAGTATTTAAGGCATAGATCTCCACTCTAGAACACACAGGAACTCAAATTGGTCAACTAGCAGTCAAGGTTCTCTTTTGTTTGATTCTCAGTGTGCCTAGTATTTACATGAACCACAAGTTCTCTCATAGACCACATTTCACATCTCCAAGTAAGGAAGTCAGAAAAGCTTTGGAGTGGCATTACATATCACAGGTCTCACTTCAAAAGCAATTCTTCAAGTAACCATGAATTAACTCCAGCAGTTAAATGAAGAATGTCAAAGATTCCTTTCTGGAGCCCTGCAATGGTAAAGAAATGCAAAAATGTGTTTAAAACTTACATCAATCCAGTGTTTTTCAGATGTTAAGTTAAGATTACAATGATTCTTCCTTGTATAATTACTACAACAATTGATCTAATACTTTCGTACACTATAAATAAAAATATATTATACTTCATTATACCTAATAATTGAGCTGTGCATGTGTTAAGTCGCTTCAGTCTGACTCTTTGTAACCCCATGGGCTGTAGGCTTCTCTGTTTGTGGGATTCTCCAGGTAAGAATACTGGGGAGGGTTGCCATGCCCTCCTCCAAAGGATCTTCCTGACCCAGGGATTGAACCCATGTCTCTTATGTCTCCTGCATTGGAAGGCAGGTTCCTTACCAGGAGCACCACCTGGGAAGCCCAATGATTAAGCCACAAGACTATAAATGCCAATTCATATTTAAAATCAAATAATATATTTTTCAAAATATTTTGAAAAATATTTTCAAAGCTCCAATACTTTGGCCACCTGATGAGAAGAAATGACTCATTGGAAAAGACTCTGATGCTGGGAAAGACTGAAGGCAGGAAGAGAAGGGGACGACAGCATATGAGATTGTTGGATGATATCACCAATTCAATGAGTTTGAGCAAGCTCTGGGAGTTGGTGTTGGACAGAGAAGCCTGGCATGCTGCAGTCCATCGGGTTGCAAAGAGTCAGACATGACTGAGTGACTGAACTAGCACTAACAAATGTATATTTGTATAGATCATATGGCATGGTTTTGACTGTGCCAAAAGATTTAAATGGAACAAGACCATCTCTCTCTCTCTTAGGAATTTGTGTACTGTTTTATTAACTAACTAATCTAATAAAACAGAATATTGTGAGATTTTCTCTTGGATTCATTCAAAAAGTTACTTAAAGTAACTCATTTTGGACTCCATGCCAAGAGCCCAGCTCAGTTCTCTCACAAGGGGCTTATAAACACCAACAGAAACAGAAAACTGCTGACACTGGCAGCACCTCAAGGAATCATCTTAATTAAGACATACAGTACTAAGAAGGGTTAATATTGTTTGAAAGTAAAAGCTTTCATGCCAATAGCAAGACCACTCTGTGTATACCGCTGGGTCAGCACTGTAATTAAGAAAATTGCCTCTAGCATGCTTGTTGGGTAATGCTATTATCATCCTTTTTTTCCCTTTTAACAAGAGTAAACTACTTGGAGATGTCCCCATTTATTCTTCTTGCTTCCACTAACCCCTGATCCCACCAAGGCCAGGCTAGTCTAGCATTTAAAAGACTAAATGAATTACTTTATCATCTGTTCACCCTGAAGTCATCTACATATTTTTCTTGACCTCTAACCCACAGATTATTATTTTGACAGCTATCATTAATGCAGTGTCCCGAGTAACCACACATGGACTAAGATGGATGGTGAAAGAGCTGAGGAGTTGAAAGAAATGGACACCCACTCTCATCTTCCTCTTGATTAAATCAAAACCACCCAAAGCTATTGCACACAGGGTGTCTTATGGCAGTGTCAGGTCATATTAACTGAGATTTTAGTTAGAAACTCCATTCAGAAACAGGAAAATAATCCAACTACCAAAAAGTAAACAACACAAACTAAATATCTAAAACTCTTTAAATTTTATAAATTATGATTATTCAAGTATGAAGTTAGATAAATCAGTATGTGGTTAGAATGAAAATACTCCATAGTGCTCCATTGAAGAAGAACTTCATTGGCAAATTTAACAAAGAGAATTCCAATGTCAAGAGACATAAGTTAAAATGATACAGTTAGCTACAAAGTTTTGCCAAGCATCTTTTGAGAATGGGTTCTCACATGAAAGACCATGTTGATCAACTGTGATCATTTATATGGAAACCACGGTCTGTGGTTGTTTTATAACTGTGAAGTCTTTACCAGCTCTGGACCCAAGCAGTTGAATTGCTTCTCTCTGCCAGGAAATGACTATAACTGAATTAGTAACTTAATTTACACTAAAGGAAAGGCATCTAATGAACATGGCAGTAAGAGCACCCCAGAACACAGTAAGCTTCAAATATGATAAAGAAGTGGGCCAATATGTTAAATTTTGATAAGATAGAAGTATATACCCAAATGCAGAGCCTACAGTGTTAAGAGTAAAATTGATGAGGAAGAATGTATGCTATTGACAAGGAACAGTTAAAATTGGAATATTAATTTTTACTCAGAAATGTTGTCATACAATAAAACTTATTAAGAATAATTATCTTGGGATTAGAAAACAGGAGGAAGAATACCGTATACCATACTCAGGGAATAAGATCTCCTGAACAGAAAAACTATGGTGAAGGGAGATGAATAGAAAGTTGGGATTAACATATACACACTACCATATGTAAAAATAGATAATCAACAAAGAACCACTGTTACAGCACAAGGAAATCTATTCAATAATCTGTAACAACCTGTATGGGAAAAGAATCTGTGTATACTTTGATGTATACCTGAAACTAACACAACACTGTAAATCAACTATAGTTCAAAATAAAATATTTTTAAAATGTTATATTCACACATGTAGGAGGGAAAAAGAAAAACTATGGGGCAGACAACTCCTCTAAGGATTTCTTTTTTCTGACATTTCAAGATTCTAGCAACATGTTTCCCAGTTCCTCCCTTAATTCAAGGACAGACATGAGATGAAAATTTATTTATAGATGGTTATAGAATCACTATGATGTTCTTTTAAAACTTATAGATAAAAATTCATCCGAAAAAAAGAATTCACCCAAGACTGCTTATATATCCTAAAACTTTGGAAAATAGGCTAAATTTGTTCTTGAGAAAGCATCTAGTTGTCTAATTAGTCTAATTCTAAAACATCTTTCTTGGAAAGCACTGTAAAAAATAAAATATTTTAGTAAACTTGAAGCTTCCTTCTATTTACAGATTCTAAGGAGAAAACTGCAAGGCATGAAAGACCCAAGAATACCCATCCTGCTATTTTCAGAGACTTCATTAACAATTATTCAGATGAATAGAACCGTCTTATTCATGTATCTATCTTTGGTTGCGCCACACAACTTGTAGGGTATTAGTTACCCAGCCAGGGATTGAACCCGGGGCCCTCAGCAGTGAAAGCACCAACACCTAACTCCTGGACCATCAGAAAATTACCAAGACATTAACTTATAGTGGCAGCACTTTCTTCAGCTCATGACAATAGCCTCTCACATTTAGCAAATCTCTCAACCTGCAAAAAAAGGAAAAAAAAAAAAAAAAAAAAACCACCACTAATTGACATCCTCCATGTTCTAAATTCTGGATAGTTACTGGGGTATACTATCACTCTTTTTAATCTCAAAAAGCTCTCTTTTAATGAGAAAAGAGAGATAGTATTTCCTTGACTTCTTTTCACTGTTAGGTGAAGAGATGAGTAAATAAGTAAATTAAACTAGTTTATCTTTCAGAGGCTGCTAATTGAGGTAAGTTCAAGCGAAATACAAAAATTCAGTTTTGCAGATTGTAGAACTCTGAACAATCAGCTATAATTCTTGTTTGGCTCTTTTGGCCTAACAAAGCTACAGCTTTAAACTATTCATTGATTCTCTTCTATGTGTTCACTTAAGTAAATTTTATTGAGCACTCGATACACTGTATCTCTAAATGTAACAGAAAATGAGCTCCTAGAAGATATTATAAGGGGGAAAAAATCCAGTGATACATATTTTTTAGACACTTTAAGAGATCCTTCTGTAGTCTAACAAAGAAATTTAGATTGACAAAAGCGCCATAAGCTCTTCAGCATGTGAGTATAATACTAAGATATTCAGTAAGACAACAAAAAAATACTATTTTTTAAGAATATAAATATTCAGATTGAAGCAACTGTTTTTTGCATTTGTAGCTTTTGTCAAAATACTTTAAAAATAAAATTAATGAGAAAAATATAAACTGAAGCTATATTGCTGAAAAGCAATATGATGATGATAATGATAAGTTCTAAAAAAAAGCCAGGTTAGGCCACAAATTTTAAAACTCTACAGAAGGCAAAAATTAAATTTAAACTTCATTAGTTTGCTAGTGCTGCCATAACAAAGCACCACAGACTGGGTGGCTGAACCAATAGAAATTTACTTATTTTTTCTATCTGGAGGCTGAAAGGCCAAGATCAAGGCATTAATAGGGTTGGATCCTACTATAAGCCCTCTCTCCTTAGCTTATAAATGGCTGTCTTCTCATGTCTTTACCTGGGCTTTCTCTGTGTATGCCTGTCTTAATCTCTTTTTGTAAGAATACTAGTCAGGTTGGGTTAGGGCCCACCCGAACAACCTCATTTAGCCTTAATTATACCTCTATAAATATCCTATCTCCAAATACAGCACATTTTGTGTTATGAGGAGTTAGAATTTCATGAGAATTGGGATTGGGGGACACAATTCAGTTCATAACATGGACTAAGCTGCAGCATAAATTTGGAGATTGTAAATGCTGGAAACATACTTGTATCTAAGAAATAAAAAGGAAAACTTTTAAGATACAGAGTGATTCAACATTAAAACAATTTAAAGATCTGCTTTCAATAGCTTATTATTTGATTTTGTAATACAACAGGTGTTTGTTCTAGTTTGAAATGATGTGCATTCTATAAAAGAATCAGATTACTTTTTACTCATTCCTCATTAACTGGTTCTGGGCATGATGTCAGCCTGAAGTATTCACTGCAACCCTCATCATCTTCACCATCTTCATCATTATCATCCTACCCCTCCTCATCACCAAGGTAACATTTACTTCTTGATGTTGCACATTGTACTGCACACACTACAAGTTCTATTTTGTTTAATCCCTGTATTAATTTTATGAGATAAGTACAAGGCCTAGTCATTATTATAAATGAGAAAACTAAGATTTAGAGTTAAGTTATCGCATGAACACAGAATATAAATAAACGACAGATGCTGGATTCATATTCATCTATGTCCAAGTCTGGAATCCCTATACAAGACTACTTCTCATGACTGACATAATAGACACACAAAGGAAAACTTATATAAAATGTTGGAAACAGAAATATTATATACAAATAGCAGAAAATTCTAAGAATTCTACAAGATATCAGTTCAGCTCAGTCACTCAGTTATGTCCAACTCTTTGTGACCCCATGGACTGCAGTACAACAGGCTTCCCTGTCCATCACCAACTCCCAGAGTTTACCCAAACTCACGTCCATCAAGTTGGTGATGCCATCCCACCATCTCATCCTCTGCCATCCCCTTCTCCTTCTGCCTTCAATCTTTCCCAGCATCTGGGTATTTTCAAATGAGCCAGTTCTTTGCATCAGGTGGCCAAAGGATTGGAGTTTCAGCTTCAACATCAATTCTTCCAATGAACATTCAGGACTGATTTCCTTTAGGATGGACTGGTTGGATCTCCTTGCAGTCCAAGGGACTCTCAAGAGTCTTCTCTAACACCACAGTTCAAAGCATCAATTTTTTGGTGCTCAGCTTTCTTTATAGTCCGACTCTCACATCTGTACATGACTACTGAAAAACCGTAGCTTTGACTAGATGGGCCTTTGTTTGCAAAGTAATATCTTTGCTTTTTAATATGCTGTCTAGGTTGGTCATAACTTTTCTTCCAAGGAGCAAGTGTATTTTAATTTTATGGCTGCAATCACCATCTTCAGTGATTTTGGAGTCCAAGAAAATAAAGTCTGTCACTATTTCTATTTTTTCCCCATCTATTTGCCATGAAGTGATGGAACCAGATGCCATGATTTTAGTTTTCTGAGTGTTGAGTTTTAAGCCAACTTTTTCACTCTCCTGTTTCACTTTCATCAAGAGGCTCTTTAGTTCTTCTTTGCTTTCTGCCATAAGGGAGGTGTCATCTACATATCTGAGGTTATTGATATTTCTCCTGGCAATCTTGATTCCAGCTTGTGTTTCATCCAGTCCAGCATTTCTCACGATGTACTCTGCATATAAGTTAAATAAGCAGGGTGACAATATTCAGCACTGACACACTCCTTTCCTGATTTGGAACCAGTCCATTGTTCCATGTCCAATTCTAACTGTTGCTTCTTGACCTGCATACAGATTTCTCAGGATATGTAGATCACACTGAAGTAAATCCAGTTCTGACTTGTATGAGAAAGAGGATCTGGCCTAGGAAGAGGGAGAAAGAAATTCAGGCCAGAAGAATATTCTCAATATTTCCTGGAATAAAGTGAGCTGGAGGCAAAGGATAATCCAGCAATGAGCAAGGAGCTTGCCATGGTGTTTGTTCCCAGGTCAGTTCGCCTCATCACTGATGGCCAAATGATGAGAAGAAAAAGGAAAGTGGGGAAGAAAGCTTCTTTTTAAAAGCGATTGTTTAGCCCCTCAGTTGTATCTGATTCTTTTGTGATCCAGGGACTGTTGCCCGCCAGGCTCCTCTGTCCCTGGCATGTCTCAGGCAGGAATACTGGAGTGGGTTGCCATTTCCTTCTCCAGGGGATCTTCCCAACCCAGGGATAGAACACATGTCTCTTGAATCTCCAGCATTGCAGGGGCATTCTTTACCACTGAGCCACCAGGGAAGCCCTTGAAAAAGGGAAACAAGATGATTTTAAAGCAGACTAAAATTGCAAAGTACTAAAATCAGCATGAATGGATTCAAAACTCCAAAATTCTAATCTAACATCAAAAACTAAAATCCAGTTATAAACATTTTCAAGTAAAAAGCAAAAAATGGCACCAATTCAGTGCCCCAAATAGGAGACTTTTAAAAAATATATATCATATAGTCAATGGGATGCCAAGCAACTATTAAAAATCCCAATCTCCCAGATAATTTAAAAATATTGAAGTACTTCAAGGTAAGATTTCCAGGTGAAGTGTTGATTACAAAACATATTTTGATATTATGGAGTTCTAAATATATAAATAAAATGTTAGTATGTCTATTACAGGAAAAAAGATAGAAAATAAGTGCCACTGTAGTGTTGCCTATTCTTGTAGTTTGGGGGAATATCTTTGTTCTCAATTTTATGCCTTATGTTTTATAAATTTTTTTGTAAAAACACATAGCTTATAATAAAAATTATTTTCACACAACAAAAGAGAAAATTGAAGGCAGTTCACAACGAAGAGTTGTCCTAAAACTAGATGTGGCAACTTCTGGAGCATAAGGCAAATACTTTGGTAACTGGGAGAATTATGACAGACTGTTTAAGGAAGAGTAGAACAGTGAGAATGCCAACTCTTCTGAGGCTCCAGAAACAGCAGAGGTGCTTGATTCAGGCTGACGTGTATCTCAAGTATCTTAGTTGATAAGCAGTGTGTCCCACTAATGTAGTACTGGAAAGTGTGAGAATTTACTCAAATCAAGTTGAGAAAGTGTTGTGAAAGGCTATTACTCTAAACCAAAGACCCTCAACTCTTGACAGGACAAGATCAAAGGCAGGCCTATGTAAAAATGATTCCCTCAGTCCATCTCAAACCAATTAAATCAGACTTTCTGGGATAAGAAACTCTGTGTGTGTGTGTGTGTGTGTGTGTGTGTGTGTGTGTGTTTTAAGTTTTGCAGATGAGTCTAGTATGCAACCATGACTGAGGAAACTTTCCAACTATTCTAACTTGGGGAACTTCCCAGGTGGCGCTAGTGGTAAGAGACCAGGGTTTGATCCCTGGATCAGGAAGATCCCCTAGAGGAGGACATGGTAACACATTTCAGCATTCTTGTCTGGAGAATCCCATGGACAGAGGAACCTGGCCAACTATGGTCCATAAGGTTGCAAAGAGCTGGACATTACTAAAGGGATTCAGCATGCATGCGGTCTAACTTGAAATAATTATCTAGTTAACTAGAGAGAGTACATATACTTTATCCTTAACACATTTCCGGTCAAGAATTTCCTACTAAAAGTCATCAAATACATTTGTTTGAATGTGAATATCACAAGAGGAGAAATTGTTGTCTTTCTCTACCATGCGTAGCAGGTTCCTAAGCAATGTCTTCATCAATGACTTATAATCATATAAAATCTGCGTAGATCCCATGTGCTATTTAGATGTGATCAAGAGAAGGAAATAAATAAACCTTAGAGGAAGAAATTATTTCCAGCCCTCAAACAGAACTGTACTCTCCCTTGTGCCCCCCAACTCCTGTCTATTTCCCTATTTTATTGTGTCTTTGTGTATATATCTCTCCTCTTCAGCCCTGTCCCCTTAGCATATCTCTTTATCATCAACATCTAGCATGTAGTAGATACTTAATAAGTGTTTGTGGATTGAACAAAGAGATGAAGGGCTAGGCATTATTATTATTTCTATTATATTATTTTAGTTCTATGACTCTAGAATTCTATGGTAACTATTCTCTGCCTTTCAAAACTTCCCCATTTTCCATCTACACTTTTGTAATGTTGGTTAATAACCAAATTCCCTGGTCATTTGTAAAAGCTGTAAAAAGCTGGAAACAATTCTAGAATATGTTACAGTTTTCTTCTAAGATGGCATAAGAATTTTAAAGTTTTCAGTAGTGTTTATCAGTGCACATATTATGTTTTTAAATTTTCTTTAAAATTCATTTGACTTAATGAGTACCAAGTTATTTGTGCATGTTGAGGGAGGGGTAGATTGAGATTTGGGATTAGCAGTTGCAAACTTTTATATAGAAAATGAGTAAACAACAAAGTCCTACTGTATAGCCTAGGGAACTATATTCAATATTCTGTGATAAACCATAATGGAAAAGAATATTTTTTAAAAACAAAGTATACATAAAAAAGCTATTTGTGCATGTTGAACTATACTGTTTAGGAATAAAAATAGCTGTGGTAAACAAATACAACACATTCAGGTAGGTAATCTATAGGTTGCATGGTTTGAACTTTCTCAATTAAAAAAAAAAATCTGGAGACAATAGGCTTAGGTACAAACAAATTCAGTATGCTCTGGGTTGACCATGACCATTCTTCCTTGAAACCATCCATCCTCAAGGATGTCAGTTGAAGTTCAAACATTCAAGTTCCCATGTGGGTTAAACTAATTTCATGAAACTTTAACATTTAAGATGTGGTACAATCCATGTGCCAGGTGGACAATGGATCATTTTACTCCAGGGGTCAAGGATCAGAAATTTCAGGGGTGTGGAAGGATGTGCTGTCCCAGAGAACATCTGCAATCTTTACTTATATATACTTACATTGACGGTTTAAGGTACTGGATATTAGAAAGTGCAGGCATTGTTGTTGTTGTTGTTGTTGTTGTTTAACCCATAGCAATTGTAAGTAATCATTATAATGAAGAAACTATGAAAAAAATTTTAAAGGATGCTGCATGATCTGCCCATCTAAATAGGAATGTTTAGTACTAGGCTTAAAATACTTGTTATAGAATGTTCTGTGCTTGTCCTATTGCAAACAATTAACTGACATCTCAGTTTTTGAAAAGCTGCTGTGAGCATAAAAATACATGTGAATACATTTCATGTATTCTGCTTCTTTTCCTTTGTTCAGTTGCTTTTCTCACTCTAGGAATTTAATGTGACTGAGTTGAATGAAGTTAATATCTTAAAGGTTGAAGTCAAACAACAATATTCAATTATCTTTGTTTTGGCTTCTTCTCTACCAAGCAACTCAAATTATATTGTTAATACCATTGCTGATATTGAATAACAGTAAAAGCTTTATTGCAGCTTGCATATCAATCTAGAAGAGTAAAGACCTAGTGTAGTCATTTTTCAGGGCATGTTACCATGTGCATCAATCCATGCATCTGTCTTTCTTTAATAACAATGAATTCCAATGATTCTTCATTAAAATCATTAATTTTTTTGATGAGTCACTATTATTTGTTGAATGATAATGAGGACTCATCACACTGCAGAACTGTTAAATGTATTATTCTGTATTCAGGAACCTGCTTGCTACACATATTAGAATATTCCATACACACTGAAAATGTCTCAAAAATCACTACAAAGATTTTTAAATGTTCCACATACACAGTTGTATATGAGAGTTTGGGTGAAACTTTACCACTAGAAATTAAGGTAAAAATTTATCAAGTAATAAACTGATGAATATATTTCCTTGAAAGGATATATCAAGTAAATTGAAACAGGAGGAGCAGAAAGGGATGAGCTGTTAATGCTTATACTCTTCAAGTTTATATTCTCTTATATCTTAATATTATCTTTTATATCTTTCCAATAATAAGATTCAGTAAACTTTTGTTACAACAAGAATTTAGACCAAAGAATTAAAAAAGAAAAAAAAAATCATTGCAAGGCGGCTGAGCAGGAGACAGGAGTCTAGTTCAAAACTGACTCTAGACAGCAAGGAACCAATTAAGATGACAGAGTAGTAGGATGCAGAACTCAGCTCCCCTCAATGAGCACATCAAAAATACATGTACATGTGCAACAATCTCACTGAAAACTAACTGGAGACTGGTGGAAAGACACCTGTACAACCAAAACTGCAAGAAAGATATATATGTAATCAGGTAGGAAGAGAAGAGAAGCAATTGGGTCTGGACTTTTGTCCCTGGGAGAGGATTTAGAAGAAAAGGGAGAATACACAGGTGGTGAGTGAGCAGTTCAAGACTGGGTGTCAGCCATCTGTATGTCTTCTTTGGAGAAATGTCTGTTTAGTTCTTTGGCCCATTTTTTGATTGGGTCATTTATTTTTCTGAAATTGAGCTTCAGGAGTTGCTTGTATGTTTTTGAGATTAATCCTTTGTCTGTTTCTTCATTTGCTATTATTTTCTCCCAATCTGAGGGCTGTCTTTTCACCTTACTTACAGTTTCCTTTGTAGTGCAAAAGTTTTAAGTTTCATTAGGTCCCATTTGTTTAGTTTTGCTTTTATTTCCAATATTCTGGGAATCGGGTGGAGAGGGAGGTGGGAGGGGGGATTCGGATGGGGAATACGTGTAACTCTATGGCTGATTCATATCAATGTATGACAAAACCTACTGAAATGTTGTGAAGTAATTAGCCTCCAACTAATTAAAAAAAAAAAAAAAGACTGGGTGTCCCAGTCCAGAGAAGATGAGCCCCATTGCAGCTGGTAGACCAGTTGGACAAACAGGAGGGCTGAGGGAAGTCTGGACTCTGATCATGAGGAATACATGCTGGCTTTACCCTAGGCTGTGCAGAGACGGGAGAGGGAGGTCTGCTCTAGTGGCTACTAGGTTTCCTATGACTACCTTGGCACGAGGCTCAGCCTGAGCCAAGCAAACATGTTAGCCCTACTCACTCCTCGGCACAGTGTGGGACTGGGTTTAGAGCTGCCACAACTGGGAAGAAAGTCCAGTCATGGTTTACAGAGGTGACTAGGTCCCAGGGCAGCCTCTGAGGAGGGAAACCATCGACAAAATGAAAAAGACATTACTGAATTGGGGAAAATACTTGCAAATAAAAAGGAGTAAATATCGAAAAATATATAAACTCATACAACACAATATCAAAAAATGCAAAAATAAAAAACAACTTTATTAAAAAATGGACAGAAGATCTGAGTAGATATTTTTCTAAAAGGACATACAGATGGCCTTCAGGCACATGAAAGAATACTCACATGGCTAATCATCAGAGAAATATAGATCAAACCATAATAAGATATCAACTCATACCTATCAGAATGGTTATTGTCAAAAAGACCACAAATAATAAATGGATAAAACGGGAACCTTAGTATACTGTTTGTGGAAATGTATTTTGGTATAACCACTACAGAAAAACAGTATGGCTGTTCCTCAAAAAAACTAAAAAAGTACAACTACCATATGATCCAACAATACACCTCTTGGGCATGTATCTGAACAGAATTTTAAAAATTAATTTGAAAAAATATATATACCTCAAAATTCATAGCAGCACTCTACTATAGCCAAAATATATAGGCAGCCCAAGTATCCATCAACAGACATTGGATAAAGAAGATGTGAAGTATAGCTCAGTCATAAAAAATGAAATTCAGCCATTTGTAACAATGTGTATGAAACTAGAGAATATTATGTTTGGTGAAACAAGTTAGAGAAAGAAATACTATATGATATAACATATTTGTAGAATCTCAACAATAAAACAAATATATGCAGTAAAAACAGAAATAGACATGAAATATATAGAAAACAAACTAGTGGTTACCAGTGGGAGAAGGAATTGAAGAGGAGCAAGACAGGAGTATGTGATTAAGAAATATAATCTATTACATATTAAGTAAACAACCAAGAAGAAAATATCGTATGGCACAGGGAATTATAGCCACTATTTTGTAATAACGCTTAATAGGTTATAAAAACACTGAATTACTACACCATACACCTGAAACCAACCCGATATCATAAATCAACTATAATTCAATGAAAGAAAATGGTGATGTTAGCAACTGTAAAATACAGAAATAGTAATTTTAAAATAAAAAGGAAAATAAATTTTTCAACAGTTTTTGTTCATTGTGACAGGCACTATAATAAATATCCTGTACAAATGTTAAAGAAAAAAAAAAAGCAAGAGAGCTTAATATTTGAAGTTCCTTCCTTTCAACTGGGCTTTCAACTGGGTGGCTCAGTGATAAAGAATCTGCCTGTAATGCAAGAGACGCAGGAGGTAAGGGTTTGATCCCTGGTCAGGAAGATTCCCTAGAGGAGGGCATGGCAACCCACTCTGGTGCTCTTGCCAGGAAAATCCCAAGGACAGAGGAGTCTGGCAGGTTACAAAGAGTCAGACACAACTGAAGTGACTGAGCCCAGCCCTTTCAGCAATTGGTAGAGGAAATGAACCAAATATATTCACTTATGGGTAATTGTCAGTACCTCGAGGAATTTATAACCATCCATAAGGTTTTGTCATCTTCCTTAAACCAAAACTTTAAAGACCCACAACCTATATGAAGAAAATTTGGTTATATACTGATTTAGCTACAGTATGTTTCACTTGCTTTTAGCTACTATCTTTAGAAAAAAATTCAAAGGTGCATGTTTTTGGTTCTCATGGAGTATAAGCTGGATATTTTACCCCAATATTTTATTATTAAAGTTTTCAAAAGTACAGAAAAATTGAAATAATCTTACAGTGAACACCCTTTTACCCACAGACACGGGGATACTTAAAAAAAAAACAAAACTGTGAAATGTGCTATCTATTCTTCTTATGTAAGTAATATAATTGAAATAGAAAAATACATGCTCACAGACATTTAATTGTATCTGGAAATCATGCATATAGTTGAGCAAAATGATAAAAAAAAGACCAGTTAAATTAAAAGAGGATAAAGAGCAATTTATTTGCAGCATGTAGTTTAGCTATCGATGGATTCATACTACTGGTGGTAGAATGATTCAGATAAAATTTAAAATAGTATTCAGTTGAAATCAACCATCACTGAGATATGGAGAGAAATAAACAAAATATTTTTTAGGTTTCATCAAGTTCTGGTAAAATGGAGATAGAATATTGCCAAGTAATTTAACTGCAAATTACTGTTTTAATAAAGTGTCTTCCAAAGTGTAGGAGGTATATCACTGGTAGTATCGGTTTCTATAATAAATAATTATAAAGTGGGTGTGTTTGGGAAAAAAACAGCCAAATAATAGTATAAATGTAACATAGACTATGGCAGAAATTATAAAGATAGCTGTCAAATGCCTAAAGTAAGAGAAATACTATTTTAATAGCTGTTAGCAAACATTATTTTGAAAAATCCAATGAGAAGAAATCACACATGATAAAATCCTTCGAAGTGTTGTAGGTACCACTCTACATAAAAAAAAAAAAATGATTTCAATGCTTCTCTTATCTAAAACTTAAATACATTCCCACATTTTATTCATAAATGAAAACTCTAAAAATGACCAAAAGTCCCATTTCCTTGAGAACTCGCCATCTACCTGATGTACTATTTTTATTTATCAAGAGGAGTGGGCAAATTATTTTAATTCCTTCTCTAACTCAATGAAAGTCTGTAATTTGAAAATCTTCTATAATATAATAAATTACCATCACAAACAAATAGTGTGATCTCTAAGCCATAAAAACAGCAGGTGGATAAATATAGGCTGTGATTGTTTAGAATATAAAGTTAGTGCTGTATCATTGAAAGTCTTAAATTATTGTCACTTGTCTCCAGTGCAGACTATAGGAGTAAATTTCCTCATCTATCATCAAGCTGCAAAAGTCTTTAGAGCAAATGTAGAGTCTAGGATAGGTGACTGGTGTCATCATATTCTTCAAGATGAACCATTTGAGACAGATTTCCTTGGTGAAGGATGAAATTCAACCAAAGGAGCTTTGAATGTTCACTTTATTCTAGAGCATTTTTATACAGCTTCAATAATTCATATTTCCTTCCCATCTACCTCCTCCCTCTTGCTTCATAATCTTCTCAGGGGAGGAGGGATGGGGGAAGGGGGTAGTTAGCATGAACAAACAACACCATACTAAATCCATAGTCAAACTTTCAAGCTCACTCTCTCTATATACATCTCTCTCTCATACACAGACACACATAATTCATTCATTTCTGTAATTCAGCTATTACAATATTCTATTTGATCTTACTAAACTGTTTATGAAATAATAAAGAAATAGATTTCTATGTGAAATTTCAAGCCACTTCAAATACTTTGCTTTCATACATTTGATCATAGACCTAAAATCTTTATGAATATTGCAGTGCTTATACTAGAATAACTAAGGCCTGCCCTTTTATTAACCCACATCAGTATTCTTGCCAGGAGAATCTATGAAGAGAGAAGCCTGGCAGGCTATAGTCCATAGGGTCGAAAAGAGTCGGACACAACTAAAATGACTTAGCATGCATGTATGCATCATTCTGTTTTGGAGAAACAATCTGGAGTTAATTGTAAGTATCTTCAGTTCAGTTCAGTTCAGTCACTCAGTCGTGTCCGACTCTTTGCGACCCCATGAATTGCAGCACGCCAGGCCTCCCTGTCCATCACCAACTCCTGGAGTTTACTCAAACTCATGTCCATCAAGTCGGTGATGCCATCCAGCCATCTCATCCTCTGTCGCCCCCTTCTCCTCCTGCCCCCAATCCCTCCCAGCATCAGATCTTTTCCAATGAGTCAACTCTTCACATGAGGTGGCCAAAGTACTGGAGTTTCAGCTTCAGCATCAGTTCGTCCAGTGAACACCCAGGACTGATCTGCTTTAGGATGGACTGGTTGGATCTCCTTGCAGTCCAAGGGACTCTCAAGAGTCTTCTCCAACACCACAGATCAAAAGCATCAATTTTTCAGTGCTCAGCTTTCTTCACAGTCCAACTCCCACATCTATACATGACCACTGGAAAAATCATAGCCTTGACTAGATGGACCTTTGTTGGCAAAGTAATGTCTCTGCTTTTTAATATGCTATCTAGATTGGTCATAACTTTCCTTCCAAGGAGTAAGCGTCTTTTAATATCATGGCTGCAATTACCATCTGCAGTGATTTTGGAGCCCACAAAAATAAAGTCTGACACTTTTCCCACTGTTTCTCCATTTATTTGCCATGAAGTGATGGGACCAGATACCATGATCTTAGTTTTCTGAATGTTGAGCTTTAAGTCAACTTTTTCACTCTCCTCTTTCACTTTCATCAAGAGGCTTTTTAGCTCCTCTTCACTTTCTGCCATAAGGGTGGTGTCATCTGCATATCTGAGGTTATTGACATTTCTCCCGGCAATTTTGATTCCAGCTTGTGCTTCTTCCAGCCCAGCATTTCTCATGATGTACTCTGCATGTAAGTTAAATAAGCAGGGTGACAAGATACAGCCTTGATATACTCCTTTTCCTATTTGGAACCAGTCTGTTGTTCCATGTCCAGTTCTAACTGTTGCTTCTGCACCTGCATATGGGTTTCTCAAGAGGCAGATCAGGTGGTCTGGTATTCCCATCTCTTTCAGAATTTTTCACAGTTTATTGTGATCCACACAGTCAAAGGCTTTGGCATATTAAATAAAGCAGAAATATATGTTTTTCTGGAACTCTCTTGCTTTTTCAATGATCCAGCAGATGTTGGCAATTTGATCTCTGGTTCCTCTGCCTTTTCTAAAACCAGCTTGAACATCTGGAAGTTCACAGTTCACGTGAGAAGAGGTGGCAAGAATACACAGAAGAACTGTACAAAAAAGATCTTCATGACCCACATAATCACGATGGTGTGATCACTCACCTAGAGCCAGACACCATAGAATGTGAAGTCAAGTGGTCCTTAGAAAGCATCACTATGAACAAAGCTAGTGGAGGTGATTTCAAATCCTGAAAGATGATGCTGTGAAGGTGCTGCACTCAGTATGCCAGCAAATTTGGAAAACTCAGCAGTGGTCACAGGACTGGAAAATGTCAGTTTTCATTCCAATCCCAAAGAAAGGCAATTCCAAAGAATGCTCAAACTACTCCACAATTGCACTCATCTCACACACTAGTAAAGTAATAAGTATCTTAGAGACAGAGAAGAAAATCACACTTTCTTTTTCTTACATACATTTTGCTACTGCCTAGCAGGTACAAGGATCAAAGTAAAAGTCATATTCTTCTAACCCATAGATAGGAACTTATATTTTTAGTGCTTCTAATAATTTTTAGTGTTTTAAATTACATTCAAAACATAATTTTTATCTGATCCCTTAACCAGGATCATACTAACCATATTAACCCCCAGCATCATGATGTGGATGCAAATGTACCATGACTAATAGACCAGAGTTTGAGTAGCCCTACAGTTATCCAGTTCAACATAGACTGAGTCTGTGTAACAGAAAGGAATATGAGACTAATAGAAAAATTTGGAAAATTAAAAAAAAAAACTAAGAGGGAAATAATCCTTGTATTCACTTGCTCACCCAGTCATGTCTGATTTTTGTGACTCTTTGGACTGTAGCCCACCAGGCTCCTCTGTCCATGGGATTCCCCAGGCAAAATTACTGGAGTGGGTTGCCATTTTCTTCTCCAGGGGATCTTCCCAACTCAGGGATCAAACCTGTGTCTCCTGCATCTCCTGTATTGCAGGCAGATTCTTTACCAGTGAGTTATCAGGGAAACCCAATCATTGTATATTCACTGTTATTTTAGTTTCAGTAGTGACCAGAGATCAAGTGTTCTATTATGATTGAAAGAACTTCCATTACAGCCATATAGACCAGATGCCATTTTTATCTGGATTGAGAAGAAAGAAAAAGAATTATAGTCAAAATACTTCAAGGTTCAGGTAAGTTTTAAAAATTAACATAATTCAGTAAGAACCATGTGAAAATGTTCTATACCTACACAGGACATGAAATCTTTTATAATGGCTAAGTAATTTCCCTGTTTGTGAATCTTTGATTAGGGATCCTTATTCCAATTCAGCTTGATGAATAGAGAATGGAAAGTCAGTTTATTATCTTGTTCCCAAATACCCCCTAAGTCCATTACAAACCGTACATATAAACAAGTTCTGTTCTGAGAGTATGGTCGTTAATTCTAATTTGTTCCTAAATCCAACGAAGTTAGTTTAAGTACCCAACTAACACAATCAGTTATATAGTACTATACTGTAATAGGTTTATAATACATTTCACACAATAATACACAAGCAAACGAACACAAAGAACAAATGAAACATTTCTAATCTTATAGTACAGTACCTTGAAAAGTAGAGTAGGGCAGTACGGCAGCTGGCACACAGGGGCTGGCATCGAGGGATCAGGAAAGAAGAGTTCCTGATGAGGAGGGAGAAGAGGTGGGAGATGGCAGAGCTGAAGGATCATCAACAATAGGAGACAGAAGGCAAGTCACAATTTCACTCATGCCTGACATTGATGACACAGGTTCTGGTTCCTTGCTGCATTTAAACATATCTACCCTCTTGAAAAAAATGATTCAGTGATGTCTCAATAGTAGCTCCTTTTTTATTATCTTAGATGACACAGTAGCACAGAATTGCATTCTGAACATCTGCTATCACTTTTGTGTACCGTCTTTGTCATCTTTCGCATCTTTGAAAGTTCACAACTTGAAGATACATGTGTAGGAGACTTACCGTATTATATAATTGATTCAGCTAGGCTTAAAAGAGTGTATTACCTTATCTCAAGGAAAGAGGAGATAACACGTTGAATTTCAATGATAGATGATATGATGATGGTAGTGGTTAAAGTAATACGTGCCAACAAGGCTTATCAGACAGATCTAACATCTTTTGAAACTCTAAAGGGAACTTACTGCTCTCCTTTCAACAGGCTGCCTATTTGCTCTGCTTGGTTGAGAACATATCCTGGCTTTTGGTCCATCCCCTTGTCTCCTGTTTCCTAGGCAGCAAACCTTTGTTTTAACACAATCCCATAGCTTTTTCTCTTCTGAATGATCTTTCCAGAGCACGTTGTTTCCTTCCATTCATCTACTAAGTCCCTTGAGCGGTGGCAGCTGAGTGACCATGTATTCCCTCCTTGTGTAGTCAGTGCTATGAAAGCAGTATAACTATTAATAATGGGTGTGGATGAGGGGGGCTAGGGAATATGTAGGAGATAATATTATGATACTGTGACTATAAGCAGAAAGCAAAAAGTAAGGGGAAGCTTGAAAGATCATGCCATAGACTAACAAAGGGATACTATTGTTCTACTTCCCCTCCAAAAGATCACGGTGACCCACTAAGCCAGGAGGCAGAGTAGTTCTTTGCTTATGAGATTTGGCTCTACTGTTAAACTGCTTATGTGAGAACCCTAGTCCTAGCAATTTGCTGGATTAATTTTCCTCTCTAAAAATAGAAATAATAACGGTACCTACTTCATAATGTTGTTATATAGATTAAATGAAGAATGAAAAAGCAGCAGAAAGGTCCTACTGTATAGGAATCTATATTCAATATCCTGTGATAAGCCATAATGGAAAAGAATATAAAAAAGAATGTATATATATGTAACTTTGCTGTGTAGCAGAAATTAATACAACTTTGTAAATCAACTATATTTCAATTAAAAATAGATTAAATTATATGTTCCTTATAAAGCATCAAACACCTAGCATACAGTGAACACTCAATAAATGTAGGCTGTTGTCAGTTAACAGATCTAGCCAGCATCTGCCAGCCGTGATTTTTCTCCCAAGCACATGTCCTGCAAATGACTGATACTGGAACACCTGCTCTGACATCTTTTCTCCAGGAAAAACTGCCTAAAGAGAGGGGCCCTGTTAGACATCCAAATATGTCTGTCAGCCTCCTCCAACTCCCTGTTTAAATCTCACCAGTGCCCAATTCCAAAAGGTATGGGAAACCCATCTCCCATCTCCCCCATAGGATCCAATATACCTGACAGTTAGCTTTGTAGAACTCTCCTTTCAAAGAGGAATGTAGAATGGACTTTTGAGATTTTACTTTTTTTGCTTTAATTAATGGTATCATGTGTGTCTGATGTATTTGGTCCACTGGTATCCCCTCTCTTATCTACACAATCTCTCTTTGGTCCTAACATCACCATCATATTAAAAGAGTCCTAAGATTAGGGATCATCAGGTTCAGGTGAAGCCCAAAGGTAACATGAGCTCTAGGCCCCATATCATGCTTATTTGCTGCTGCATATCTAGACAAGTGATATGCATTCCTGAGTCCCTGGGTCCCCTTCACATCTACTCACTATTTGGTTGTAGCAGAGAACACATGCATTCCCTGCAGAGTTGAACCTCTGATAGGAGCTATAATATATGATGAATCTCAAATAGAAAGAGAACTTTCAATTTTTAAATAATAGAATGAATTTTCTCTCATTGATGTATGTAAGCTAGCAATTTTCTTACTGAGTGAGTGCTAGATTCTTTAAGTGTATACTTAAGGCTCTGAGCTCTTACTTCTAAAATTAATTATCGACTATAAAAGCAGAAATCTGCTACTAGCAATTTGGACAGTCTTGTTTAAGTAATAATATTCAGCTTTGTTTTCAATGAGCTACATAAAGGTCCTTTTACTAAAGATTAAGCATAATGTTTACAAGTACACACACACAAAAATATATACATATATATGCACACACATGTGTATGTGTGGGTTTCCCAGGTGGCTCAAGTGGTAAAGAATCCATCTTCCAATGCAGGTAAACTTGAGAGATGGGGGTTCAATACCTGGGACAGGAAGATCCCCTGGAGGAGGGCAGGGCAACCCACTCCATTATTCTTGCCTAGAGAATCCCATGGACAGAGGAACCTGAAAGTCTTCAGTCCATAGGTTCGCATGGAGTCAGACACGACTGAAGCAACTTAGCACACACACATATTTATGTGCACTGCTTAACCATAGGAGGACATTCATCAGGCTATACATCACCTCTGACACCTCAGACCCTTCGGGGTGCAAATGCAGGAGTTGGGCGCTGCAGGTACTCCCCTCTGTGAGTTATGGTTTATATAATAATTTGCTCAGCTGAGTAGCAGTCTAATGATTTGCATTCAGCAATGCTTTTTCCTGATTCAGCTGATGTCTCAGCTTCTTCACAGTATTCATTAAATAGTTTTTTGATATTTATGTTCCACTCCTGTACTTTATTTTCTGGCACTGTAGTTCACATGTAGGAAATCCCTGACAACTAAGTTTAATCACTACAAAGAAGAGATTCAGTTGATTACCTATTTGTTTATGTTTTGTTCTTCAAAAAATGCCTGGAACTGAAACATGCATTGTAGCCAGTTTGTTGTGTTATTGTTGGTAAAGTGACCAAGGTGAAAAGGCTCCAGGATCAAAACAATAGCAGCAAGGGGCAAGGAGGTGGGTCCAAGATCAGATGAGAATTGCCTTCACAGCGGCCATACAGCAGGAGTGAAGAACTGAAAGAAAGTAATCTGTCTCAGTGGGTTTTGAAACTCTGTCATAATGGACAAAGGGCATCAGCAGTGACTCGGGGACAACTTGTGAGAAGGAATGCTATAGAAATTAGAGATAGGCCCCAGTTCAGTTCAGTTCAGTTCAGTCACTCAGTCCTGTCCAACTCTGTGTGACCCCATGGACTGCAGCAGGCCAGGCCTCCCTGTCCATCACCAACTCCCAGAGTGTACCCAAACTGATTTTCATTGAGTCGGTGATGACATCCAACCATCTCATCCTCTGCCGTCACCTTCTCCTCCCGCCTTCAATCTTTCCCAACATCAGGGTCTTTTCCAATGAGTCAGTTTCTTCACATCAGGTGGCCAAAGGATTGGAGTTTCAGCTTCAGCGTCAGTCCTTCCAATGAATATTCAAGACTGATTTCCTTTAGGATGGACTAGTTGGATCTCCTTGTAGCTCAAGGGACTCTCAAGAGTCTTCTCCAACACCACAGTTCAAAAGCATTAATTTTTCGGCACTCAACTTTTTTTATAGTCCAACTCTCACATCCATACATGACTACTGGAAAAACCATAGCTTTGACTAAACAGACCTTTGTTGGCAAAGCAATGTCTCTTTTAAATATGCTGTCTAGATTGGTCATAATTTTCTTCCAAGGAGCTAACGTCTTTTAATTTCATAGCTGCGGTCACCATCTGCAGTGATTTTGGAGCCCAAGAAAATAAAGTCTGTCACTGTTTCCGCTGTCTCCCCATCTATTTGCCATGAAGTGATGGGACCGGATGCCATGATCTTAGTTTTCTGAATGTTGAGTTTTAAGCCAAATTTTTCACCCTCCTCTTTCACTTTCATCAAGAGGCTCTTTAGTTCTTCTTTGTTTTCTGCCATAAGGGTGGTGTCATAGGCCCCAGCCTGACCCCTTTTAAAAACTTTATTTTACTGAAGTATAACTGATTTATAAGGTGTGTTAATTTCTGCAGTACAGCAAAGTGTTTCAGTTATACATATACATATGTAGTCTTTTTTAGCATTTTATTTTTTAACACCAAAAACATTTTGTTTTGGGGTATATAGCCCATTAACAGTGTTGTGGTAGTTACAGGTGAGCAGTGATACAATGGATACATGTATCCATTCTCTTTCAAACCCCTCTCCCATTTAGGCTGTCACATGCTATTCAGCAGAGTTCCATGTGCTGTACAGTATACAGTGGGTCTTTGTTGGTTATCCATTTTAAATATAGCAATGTGTACATGGGCCTTTCCAAAGTCCCTAACCATATTCTTTTTATTATGGTTTATCACAGGGTGTTGAATATAATTTCCTATGCTATACAGTAGGACCTTATTTTTCATCCATCTTATTTTACATTTTAAGTGCTTTTTTTTTGGCTGCACCATGTGATATGCAGAATCTCAGTTCCCTGACCAGGGATCAAACCTATGGCCCCTGCAGTGAAAGCATGGAGTCCTTACCCACTAGACTGCCAGAAAAGTCCCCCCATCTTATTTATACATAATAGTTTGCATCTGTTAATCCAAGACTCTCAATCCATCCCTCTCTTACCACCCCTTGGTAACCGCAAATCTATTCTCTATTTCTGTGAGTTTGTTCTGTTCATAGATAAGTTCATTGGTATCATATTTTAGATTTCATGTATAAGTCACATCATGTGTTATTTGTCTTTCTCTTTCTGACTGACTTCACTTATCATAATGATATCTAGGTCCTTCCATGTTGCTGCAAATGTCATTCTTTTATTCTTTTTTGTGGCTGAGTAATATCCCATTGTATATATGTACCACATTTTACTTATCCTTTCATCTGTAGATTTACATTTAGGTTGCTTCCATGGCTTGACTATTTGTGAATAGTGCTATTATGAGCATAGGGGTGCAGGTATCTTTTAACTTATAGTTTTGTCTGGATATATGCCCTGGAGGAGGATTACAGGACTGTATGGCAACTCTGTGTTTAGTTTTCCGAGGACCATCTCTCCTGCTTTCCACGGTGCCCTGTCTGACTCTTATACGGAAGTAAGAGCCAAAGAAATAGCATTTATGAGGAAATTATATTTCCAAGTTATTTGAAAGTAAATCAGACTCATTTCTCTAATGAATATTCTTGATTTTCTTATAATTAGTAGATTTGGTATATTCTGTTGCCTTGTGAATGCCTTCACCTTCACCCTGTTGTATATCTGGGGACATAAGAATACTACTATACTTGGCACATGGTAAATCATTTTTATTGCTATATCTGTCTAATATCTGTCTATATGCTAAACACTTTTTGTTTTGTTTTTGCCAGAATTCAGAAAAAGCTTACACCAATCCAATGTGAGCTGTAAAAATGTTTACCTGTGTTATTTAAGAGGTTTCTCCATTATTAGGTTTATCTTTTTTTTTTTTGCAGAAGGTAGAGTTTGACTTGATTTTAGAGGGGAGGTAACTGAAAAATCAAGTATTTTGCAAATATTTTTACCATGTTATTTCAAGCCAAACATTATTGGTAACAAATAGTCAATAAATTAACATTGATATATATGGATATAAGAGTTGGACTATAAAGAAAGCTGAATGCCGAAGAATTGATGGTTTTGAACTGTGGTGTTGGAGAAGATTCTTGAGAGTCCCTTGGACTGTAAGGAGATCCAACCAGTCCATCCTAAAGGAGATCAGTCCTGGATGTTCATTTGAAGGACTGATGTTGAAGCTGAAACTCCAATACTTTGGCCACCTGATGCAAAGAGCTGACTCATTTGCAAAGACCCTGCCCTGATGCTGGGAAAGATTGAGGGCAGGAGGAGAAGGAGATGACAGAGGATGAGATGGTTGGATGGCATCACCGACTCAATGGACATGGGTTTGGGTGGACTCTGGGAGTTGGTGATGGACAGGGAGGCCTGGCGTGCTGCAGTTCATGGTGTCCCAAAGAGTCAGACATGACTGAGCGACTGAACTGAACTGAACAACTTACATTTTATTTATATTAGCTAATTTTGTATACATGACCCCCACCCTCTCTGTCTCAGTCTCTTGCTCTCTTCCTTCTTCCTTTTGTTTCTAATGCTAGCAATGCCTTAGGTGTACCTGATGGCTCAGTGGTAAAGAATCCTCCTGCAAAGCAGGAAACATGGGTTTGATCCCTGGGTCGGGAATATTCCCTGGAGAAGGAAATGGCAACCCACTGCAGTATTCTTGCTTGGAAAATCCCATGGACAGAGGATCCAGGCAGGCTACAGTCCATGGGATCTCAAAGAGTCGTACATGACTTAGGGACTAAACAACAGCTACATCACTTTATTCCTCCTGGAGTAATTCTATTACCTTAACTCTTCTGAATCACAAGGTAACAGTGAAACCAATAAGAGTTGTCAAATAGTGAACCCATTCCATTAGAAATCCTCAGAAAGTACTGACCCACTTGCCTTTAAAAATACTGCCTGAGGTTCTTTTGTCATTAACAAAGGGTTCTTGAGCAGCTCAATTTTCCATCTTGATCTTGCAAAAATGTTCAAATATCCAAAACCTCTGTTCACCTCTCACCCATTTCAAACTTATGTTTTTGCTCTAGGTCTAGCATCAGAATTGTTTTTCCCAAGCATCTCTCTAAGTTGCTTAGTCTCACAGCAGGTGCTGCTGTTACTGATCCCATTTTTTTTTTTTTTACCTTATTGGGTTTATTTATTGTTGTTTTGACTTGAATTTGGAATCTATTGTTTATTCCACTGTACATTAACGAGATTTTCTGCCTCAAAGGTATGTGGCAACCCCCCATTTTTGCAATGTTAGTTGTATAAGGTTGGTTTATATTAGCTAATTTTGCACACAGTGATCCCCATCCTCTCTGTCTCTGCTTCTCTCACCTCTTCCTTCTGTTTTAATAAAAACAGAATAACATTCTACTTCTACAACAAAGGAAACTTAAAAAAAAATGAATTTGAAAACACTGTCTAAGAATTTTAACCTTAACATAATATGTTCTGCAAAGTACTACGTTCATTTTCAAACATTTTTATTTTGCATGTACAGTGTTCTAGCCACTGGGTTGAGTGAAAAACAAAAAGATATAGCTTACGCTGCCAAAGAGCTAACATTTCAGCAGAGATGTAGTCAAGAAAATGGATACTTATTCTGTAATGAAATAATCATATAAGGTTGAGTTGAGGTGCAATTTTCAAAAAGAGGAAGCCACACTCCTTGGATAAGCCAGGGAAGATTTCAGAAGAGAGGTGATATGGGCCCAATTTTACAAAGAGGAACTTGAGTTGGCCAAATGTACCTGAGACTGTAGGTGAAGACACTGCTAAGGATGCAGCAGGGCAAAAGGCAAAGAGGTATGAGAAAATGGGGTGTATTTGGGGAATTAACAAGTAGTTGTATGGGTAGTATATGAGGTAAGCAATATTAAATTATTTAAATTAAGGTAGGAAGTGTGAGGACAGATCATGAAGGATATTGTTCTTAATCCAACAAAGATTGGAATTTTATCTGTAAATTGAATACTAGAAGACTCACTTAGGGGGAAAATTAAGGCATATTTTCAAAACCAACTTCTTTCCAAATTCTATACCCTGAAATAGACATTGGGATTTTGCACTTTAAGAAAATCCCTCTATGTGATTTTTGGACCACAGCACAAGTGAAGTCTTAGAAGAAATCTGAGGAAGCAAGGTAGTTACATAATCAGAATTGCATGTTGAATACTTTGGCAATATTATAGAGAATGCCAAAACAACTATTTGGTCAAGTCATTAGAAATACTTATCAGGGCAGTGAAAATATTTGCCAAACTCATTGGCCAGTTCAGATTTAAAGGTGACTCAACGGTCTGACTTGGAACTATTTTAAAGCGCTTCTCTGAACTTATCATGCTAAGAATAGTGTTATTGTGTGCTTTTGGACTTCCTTCAATAACACAACTCAGTCTTCAGGTTTTGGTGGTTTATGTTCCAGAGATTATACTTGGATGACCTTCAGGTTTTGTAGCCTTCATATTGGAGTTAACTAAGATGAAACATTCAGCATTGGAAATGCTTGCACTTCTATTGGAATGATGCAAGTGACTCTGTAAAATATATTCAATTTCAAACAAGCTCTTGGGTAAATCCAAGAGCTTTTTCTAGGTGTAGCTGATTTTTTATAATTCTCTCTGGTCTGACCTCACGCAATGGTGGCTTTGTTAAACTGTATATGTTACATCTCCTAGTGTTAGCACTTTGCTGCATATCCCAAACACACAGCTTTCCATGCTATCAAAGTTTTATTCCATGCTATTTGGAGATTAAAAATGTGGCTTATTTATTAATTAAGGGAATTTATCTTAGCATATATAGACCCTGAATGATATAACTAATTTTTGACCTAGAGTAGGACTCTCAATGTTTGAAATGAGGACCTCAGTCCTGGGTTCCCTAAGACTCTTTCAGATGCTCTACATTATCCTTTCTCTTCCAACTACATATCTGTGAAGGGCTGGATTTTATTCACATATTTCAACAAGGATAACATATCCAGCAGACTGGATATAGAAGCCTATATGAGAATTCAGTGTAGTCTTCTATTAAGCCAAATATTAAAGATTTGTAAAATTTGAAACAATACCATTAATTATTTTACCAGGGAAGTGTAATTATTCTTCATTAAGTATGTGATATACTGTTTACTGCTATTTTAAGTAAAATAGCACATAGTTTAAAATTTTCTTGTTTTAATTTCTAATATGGTAAATATTGATAATTATAGCCCACATAAATCAAAGATCCTAGGCATTTTCTGTAATTTTAAGAGTGTAAGGGGTCTTCAGGTGAAAAATTTTGAGTAAGACTGACCTTTATAAAAAAGGAAAGATTCAAGTAAATGGAGCATGTTTGGTAGCATTCAGTTCATTTGGGAAATTTAATTTTAACTTGCTCTCTCTTGAATCAAATTCCCTAGACTTTAATTCTAAAGATTATAG
Source organism: Muntiacus reevesi (assembly GCF_963930625.1). Classification (NCBI taxonomy): domain Eukaryota; kingdom Metazoa; phylum Chordata; class Mammalia; order Artiodactyla; family Cervidae; genus Muntiacus; species Muntiacus reevesi. The sequence goes on along the minus strand of NC_089251.1, from coordinate 39,371,556 downwards.
TTGTGCAAGCATTAAAAAATTTATTTTTCTTTTCCAACAGTAGTAGTAACTGATAAAAATACAAATTGATCAAAAAATGCCCAGCCCTTAAAATTGTTTTTTCCTAAATTTCCTACCAAAGGGATGCTTTGTTTTTCTATGTGGTCATCTTAGACTATGGGCCTGCTAAGGGCAATTCCTGCCCCAAGCTCGTGTAAAATTTTTTCCACTTTTGCTTCATATACTGCCCTCTAGATTTTCTTCTAATAGAATATCTTTGCTTGCAGTGGTTTTAGAAGATGAACTACAAGACCATGACTATGCATGCGTGCTCAGGCGTGTCCCACTCTTTGCGACCCCACAGACTGTAGACTTCCAGGCTCCTCTGCCCATGGGATTTTCCAGACAAGAATATTAGAGTGGTTTGCCATTCCTTTTCCAGGGGATCTTCCTGACCCACATCTCTTGCAGCTCCTCCATTGGCAGGCTAGCTCTTTACCACTGCACCACCTGGGGAGCCTATACATAAACAGTGTGTATATTCTAATTTTTACTTTATTTCTATCTAACTTTTATTGATCCAATTTCTAACTTCTTAATATTTCTCTGCACCATTTTTCTGCTTTCAGTGGAGTTTTCTTTTCAATTTAAATATGCAGTTTTCAGTAAATAGTGCATTATTGTTTACTCCCCCCTGAAGATCATTAATGAAGATATTAAATAAGACCAGACAAAACACCAGGCTTTCTAGCTCTGCACTGAAAGTCACCCTTCCCCGTGATTCAATGTCATTTATTTTTACCCTCTTCCATTTATCGTTACATTTCAATACTTGCAATGATGCTCATACCCAAACCAGTTTGAATTAATTTTACAAGTAGGATTTTGTGAGGTCTTGCATATACTGATTCATGAAAATCAAGATAGGTTACTTGCACCTTTCTAGGGAAATCTGTTTCTTTGCTAATTTTGTAACTCTTTTCTTTCCCACAACCCTAAGCTCCTTTCTCCTTCTGATCCCCAAACAATGCCTTTTCTTCCTGGAGACCTAGAGTTTATTCTGTCACTTATTTTCCTTTCATATATGTGTCCAGAACTTTGGGGTCATTTTTACTCATTTTAGAACTATTCTATGGCACTTATATGACATCCTTGGTTAGAATCTCACTCCCTCCGTACCCTATCCACCATTATTTTCAGAATTATTCTCTGGGTTGTGGGACTTTCTGACAGTACAGTGTTCTATGGCAGACATTGCCAATAGCTGGAGATACCTGATGTTAGGAACAACTTCAGATTCAGTTTATAAGCCTCCTTACTTGAGAGGTGAAATCTCCATACTAGGTCCTTGTAAGGTTTTCTTGTTAAGAAATGAGGGAGTAAGATAGGTAATAATTACAGAAAAGTATATTTCACTCTCAGTTGGTAGGGCAGGAAAACAATGTCTCTGTGTCCAATATCTGCCGGTGGACGAGGAAGGAGATGAAGAGACACCACAATTAGGGCACAATCAGGAGTCTAGTTCTAAAGTAGGTGTGTTTGAGAACTTGGCAGTAACTAAATCTAAATCTGAATCTAAAGTATTTGAGAACTTGGCAGTAGCATCTTTTAAATAAAGCCTAGCATCATCTTTATAGATGAAAACATTCCTAAAGTTGTTATAATAATAGTTTACTAAAGTTCATCATAAATGAATGCCCTGCCTCCCTGAAAGGACCTGTGTACCAACATGGCAGGGAAAGCAAATGAACAAATGAGCGGGTGAGATGTGTAAAGGAGAAGGGTGGAAATTAGGGTTCAAGACACAGTTCTGCCAACCCCAGTTTCCTGAGCAGTAATACTTTAGAAGATTTTTGAAAAAAAGAAGGCTTCTGAGGAAAGTTCTCTGAGGAAAGCTGAATTACTTGAAAAAATGAACAAAGATCAAGATGGTGATGTAGACTGATGCTTAATGCTAATTATCAGAATATTATAGGGGACAAGGATTAGTCATTCACTTAGTTCTTCACTTATTCATCATTTATCCATCCAACCGCCCATCAATATTCTCATATACCTTTTATGTCCCAGGTGCAACTCCAGAAGCAAGAAAGAACATACAGTGATACTAAGGAGTCAGAATTTGCAACTCAAGTAGTTCACAATATAATGACATTGCTTCCAACAAATTGGGCAGAGAGATTAGAGTCCATTTCTGTTTCAGAAATGGAAGAAGACTCCAAAGAGAATAAAACAATAACCCAAGGGTCTAGAGAACTGAACATTCTGGTGTCAGATCTTCTATACAGGTGATGGAAAGAAGAAAGAGGGAGGAGGAATCAATGAAGGTGTTGTCTCAAGGAAACTTTGCTTGTCAGCCTGGGTGTGTTCAGTCAAACCACTCTGCTCTATGGAAGTCATTCATTTCTGCTTCAGGTCTTAGTTGAGCTGAAACAAAAGAGGTAATGCCTTTGTTAACTAGCCTTTGTTATTATAGAGCCCTAGTCAGAGGGGGGAAAGGGAAGCGGTTCCAAAGGCACAACAAAATCAACTTCTGTTGATGCTAAATTGACTTTAGTTTGATCGCATTGTAATCAGAAGCTGTAGTGGACGATGTGATCATCTGTCCAGGGAAATTTTCTGCACAGTAACATTGCTTGACCTACTTGCAAGACAAAGGAAGAGTTTATGTCCCTAAAAACAGCCCTTTAATCAATGGCAGAGTTGGTGAAAAATGTCCCAGCTTCTTGGCACTTTAGTTGGGATGATTCTGACAAATGTCCTACATTGTCTACCAGTTTTCTAGGGATCCTGACCTCCAACTGCTTTTGCGTAACTGACAATATATCACCTTCACCAACTTACTTCCCTTCCCCGACTTACATCCCAACTTCCCTACCAGGATTCCTGGGACCAACTTCCAAAGAAACCACTCATATTTGAATGCTTATCTTAGATGAACCCAAACCAACACAGGAAGGATTTGTTGAACCTCTGCACCCATACTTGCCAATAATGTTTAAAAGACCAGTCTAAATGTAAACTCTTTGGATCTTTCCTCTACACCCCTACAGTTAATTGCTCAAGCATTTGTTTCTGCAGTGTTGTACTTTGTTGCAGTGATTACTGTTATCTTAGTTGGGTGACCCAGTGGGCCATAGTCATTCCCCTATTTGTTAACCTCTTGACAGGACTGATTCCAATCTTCTCCTTCTTGCAGTAGAAAGGCCATTGATTTCCCAAAGATTACCTTGACTTCCAGGGGTTAGGTCACAGTTTTACAGCTCCTGACTCCAAGTGCCAATGAAGGCTGAATTCCTGTCCCTTGCTCTGCAGTTTGCAGTTCTTTTATCTCCGCCCTGGTCTTAACCCATATCTGGAACGTAGTCTATTTACATGATTTCCACTGGAAAGGGAGAAATGCAGCACTGATATTCATTTATTCAGAATAATATTTATTAAGCATAAATGCTGTCCCAGACATTATTTGAGGCTCTGGGGGAAATGAATAAGACTGACAGGTTCCCAATTTGCTGTGGTCAGACTTACTTTAAATGCTATGTCCTATCTCTGCTGGAGGGTTTCCCAGGTGGTGCTAGCAGTAAAGAACCTACCTGCCAAAGCAAGAGACTTAAGAGATATAGGTTTCATCCCTGGATTGGGAAGATCCCCTGGAGGTGGGCATGGCAACCCACTCCAGTATTCCTGCCTGGAGAATCCCATGGACAGAGGAGCCTGGTGGGCTACAGTCCATGGGGTTGCAGTCAGATATGACTGAAGCAACAGCATGCATGTACCTCTGTTGGAACAGTGTTATTTATGACTGACTTCATTTTTTCCCATTTATTTACTGACTTATTCATCATGCATTTTAAATATATGCTATGTGGCAGGCACATATTCTGGAGCTACAGTGATGAACAGTGTCTGCCCTCAAACAATTATTGTGTCCAACAAATATAAAGTCCTCTGTCATCATTAGAAAAGCCTTGAGTGGGGAGGGGATTTTCCAATCTCTGAAGTTTAGGGATAGGCCCAGCCCAAGCTGGTGGGTAGCAAAGAGGAGGCTAAGAATCCAGGCTACTAAGATACAGCTCAGAAAGTCTGGTGGTGTCAGGGCCAGGGAAAGGGCTGCAGGGGTCATCCAAGTAGCAACCGTGCCCTTGCAAGAGAGGCTGGAAGATTAGGAATGTCTATGTGTGTGTTAGGAATGCGTGGGTGTATAGCCTCAGGGTGAGTGAGTGGGCAGCAGTACACACTAAACAAAGCTCACACACTCTTCTCTGAGCAGTTGGCAGGACAGAATTCTGAGTGACACAACCGCCATGACCTGGTGGCACTGATTTCTCAATCCTTGTTATGAGTATATTCAGCCCATCATTTTTGTTTTCAAAGGCTTGATTAAGACAACTGATTATGGTATCATTAGTGCCAGTATAACTGCTACAAGTAACTTATTGGCAATCCAGCTAATTGGGTAATTTGGAATATACTTGAATAGGTCAAACCTGAGATACCCTGATTAGTGGTTTGTGGCTTTCCTATTCTAGTTGGAATCACTCTCCTCACTCAGTAGAATGAATGTCCTTGTGTATAATAATGAGCCAGTTGATTTTCTCTTAATTGAGCTGATAGCATAACTGGACCAGTTTATATACTCAGAGTTGGCTCTGGGCTCCCCTATCCTTTGGTTAAGAGACACCAGGACTTAGGCAGGTATTGTTCTTTGATGCTTCATGAACCTTGCTATGACACTGTATAAATTCAGAGAAGAGATTTGAGATGACTATAGTGGGTGTTCTTCCTTCTTTTTGGACGTGCTGGGTCTTCGGTGCAGCACACAGGCTCTTCACTGAGGTGCTCAGGCTTCCCTAATTGTGGCACTCTAGCTTAGTTGCCCTGTAGCATGTGAGATATTAGTTCCCCAGGCAGGGATTGAACTCATGTCCCTCTGCATTGGAAGGCAGATTCTCAAGCCCTGGACCACCAAGGGAGTCCCTACAGTGGGTATTAATTTTAAATTATACTGTGGTCAAGCCTTAGCACATTTATCCTATTTTTCTTGCTGACTCTTCTATTTCTCTCTGTCTCCCCTCCACTTTGGGTACTACACACACCCCAGTGATTAACTTTCCCCTTCTCACACACAGTGTTCATACCTACCACTTCCCCCTCACTTTTTCCCCTTTTCTTTCCTCTTTTATACTGGTAATTTTAACCTCAGTATGAAAGTAAATATCCAATTTATTCAACTAAAATACCAAATTTTAGAAACATCTGATGTTCAGTCACTATCTATATTATTTAAGTGCGTGGTTTCTTATTATACAATTAATCCATAGATACTCTAGAGAATGACACTATGTAAAAAATGTAAAAAAAATTCAGAGATTTCTGTTTACAATATAGTAGTTTAAAAGTTAATTTCTAGTAAATTGTCAAACAAAAAACATTCATGTGAGAATATTTGAGAACATAAAGGAAATAATATGCTAATTTATTTTAAATGTTAGTGAATATAAGAATCACAGGGTAGACTTGTTAAAAATGTAATCTTCTATGCTTTTGCCACAGAAATAATAATTTAGTAGATCTGGGGTGATCCCAAGCCTGAGTTTTTTTTTTTTTTTTTAACAAGTTGCCCAGGTAACTCTCATATGATAAAGTATGAAAATCATTTCTGTAAGTGATATAAATAACTATACTGTTTTGTTGCCTTGCCAAAATATCTATAAGTATCAAAGATCATTTAAAGAAGTACCTTATATAGATTATTGATTAGCATGCATGTATGCTCAAATGCTCAGTCATGCCTGACTCTTTGTGACCCTATGGACTACAGCCCATCAGGTTCCTCTGTCTGTGGGATTTTCCAGGCAATAATATTGGAGTGGGTTGACATTCCTTTCTCCGAGTATTGCTTAGCACTTGCTGCATAAAAAGTCCAAAAGTTAATGCCTTAGAACAATAAACAAAGTTTGTGAGTCACCTGGGTGATTTTTCTGGGCTGGATTGGCTGCACTTGGGTTGGATGACCTAAAACGGTCTAACTCTTATGTCCCGTGGGTGTTTGGAAGTCATCGGGGGCACCAGGGATGATTTGGTCACATGTCTGTTACACAGAAGGCAAGCCAAGTCTTCTCCATGTGGCAGGTTTAGGGTTTCAAAGAGAATCAAGAGAGGGAAAGCCGCACTGCACAAATACTAATCAAGTCTTCAGTTTGGTAATGTTTGCATTGTCCCATTGGCCAAAGTGAAAGAAAAGTAAAAGTGAAAATCACTCAGTCGTGTCCTATTCTTTGCAACCCCATGGACTGTATACCATGGAATTCTCCAGGCCAGAATACTGGAGTGGATAGCCTTTCCCTTTCCCAGGAGATCTTCCCAATATAGGGAACAAACTCAGGTATCCTGCATTGCAGACAGATTCTTTACCAGCTGAGCCACAAGAGAAGCCTATTCGCCAAAGGAAGCCAAATAGCTAAGTCCAGAGTTAAGGTGGGAGAGATCTACCTTAGTGTGTTGACTCAGGAAGATGAATTATTGCAGCTATTTATGCAAAAATATAATTTTCATGCTTAGCTGAAAATACTATTGACTACCGAGCATTTTTATTGTAAGAAAAAAAACACCAGTCTTAGAGATTAACTACCTCAGTTAAACCTGGTATTCCAGTTCGTAGCTGGAAGACGGATAAAACTTTTTTCATCTTCTCAAGGTTTTACTTTCTTCATCTATAAAATGTGAATAATACCATGAATAATATCTACCTCACAGAGCTATTTAGAACTGTGGTCCCCAACCATTTTGGCACCAGGGACCAGTTTCATGGAAGACAATTTTTCCACAAACCGATGTGGAGGGGATGGCTTTGAGATGATTAAAGTGCCTTAAACCTATTGTGCATTTTATTTCTAGTATTATTATATAAAAGCCACCTCAGATCATCAGGCATTAGACCCTGAAGGTTGGATATCCCTGCATTTGAGAATGAATGGAATATTGGACATAAGAACATTCTGTAAACTGGACATTCTATAACATTCAAGGTATTTAGAGATGCACATGCTTAATGACTATTCTCCATCTATTGAAATTATTAAAGTATTTGCTAAATCAGTGAGCTTCCTGATATTTTTGTGACTTGACTATTCTCACTCTAGTCCATCCTCAACCTGCTATTAGAACTGTTTCCCCTAAAAACCAAAATCATCAAAAAAAAAAAAAAAAAATTGTCATGTTATTCAACCATTTAGTAAATCTCTGATAGCTTTCTATTTCCTTATACAATAAAAGTACAATCAGCATAAGAAAACTCCTCAGTCTGTGCCCATTTTCCTCCCTATTCAATCTCCTTGACACCATTGAATTTTGTATTATTTTCTTTATATATTAGACCCTCAAGATTACATGATACAACCTATTTCCCTCATACTAGAATGTTCTTATCCTGCATCTTCACCTTGACAAACTGCTGTTTATCTTTTAACAGCCAGATTGAATGTTCCTCCCTAATTCTGCAAACATTTAGTGAATCAAGATTTCTCCACTCCTCCAATGTTAGTTGTTCTAACTTCTTTTTGTTGTTGTTGTTCTAACTTCTTTATTTCCAAAGGACTATGCTAATGTCACTTGCACTTATTCTAGTGTATTGCAATTGTTCTGTGTATGTTGTCTGCCTCCCGAATTAGACAATGCATTACTCAGGTACCAGAAACAGTGCAAGCACTCAGTATATAGTTTTGAGCAAAGAAATGAATGAAAACTTGACTCCTTTATTCCTTTCCTTGAATCACATTATGTTCTGATACTTCATTTACCATTCTCAACCCCCTGGATTTTCCTTTGCCAAGCCTGACTATAGACTGAACTACCTGTGTTCTTGATCGGTGGTCCAATGGCATATCTGAAAGCAAGTTACCTATATCTTTCCCCTCAGGTTAGCTACCAGAATTTTGACCTACCGTCTTTCCTGCTCTCTGATTAATTCCTATACCACCTGCATCTTCCCTATTTACCTTGAAATTATAGTGACACTACCCAAATGTAGTGATGATCCAGGGAATAGTGGAGGAACTGATTTTTTTTGTAGATGTACCTACCATAAACTTTATGAAAGAAGTATTTTTCTCTCCAGTGCAGTTAGAAACTGTAGCCCACATAGATTAAATAAGTTAGCATCACATAGATGAATATGTAAAGCTCTTCTGCTGTTTTAATTTTATCACAATAGCTTGGCAGCATATAAGCTCAAGCTTCCTTTCAAAGGCTCACATGCAGGAGAACTAAAACGATAGCTATGATTTGGGACCCAGTAAAGGTTTACACTTGCCTAGTTTGACTATAAATCTATGACCTTACTATCCAGAATAGATGTTTAAAAGTTGTAAATCAATTTAAAACAAAGCATCTAGGTACAAAATCATGTGTTGATGGTATTATGTTAATAGTTATTTTGCCTCCCAAGTTTCTAGTTTATCCAATGTTTTAGAGTAAATATGATATAAGAATATAAGGGTCACTTCAAACAAAAATCCAGACAAGTTCCTCTGCTTGAACTTGTAAGTTCAAGATTTTATCTCCCTCTGGGCAAGAATAAAACTTTTGTTTTCATTTTTACTAAAAATAATAATTATGGGTAAAATGATATAGTTTAAAAGAATTGGCTCTCATTCCATCTTTGGAATTTCCCACCCCAGAAATCCTTTTTGTCTTGGCGAAATATGACATAATGATTTGAAAGAAAGAAAGGAAAAAAAAAACCACTTAAGTATTTGAGGCCAGAAGTTAATTGAATAAGACCTTGGATTCTGATGAGTTTGTGTTTTATGGTTGATTAACTTGTTTTAATACTCAAAAATGCTTAGGAAACCCAATTATCGTGCCACTTAATCTGAGTTATTGGCTGATTTCTGCTAGTTTCTGGATATCTTATTGACCAGAGTTATATTCCCTACTATGACGTACAAGAGAGACCGAGTTTGTTTTGAAAGAAAAATCTAGGGTCAACATATGAATAATTGCCCCAAATCAGAAAGATGACACTCTTAGATTCTTAGATCATAATATCAGAGTTTGTGAATTCCAGTTACTAATTTCCTCCTGGCCCCAAGAACAGGATAGATAGTATGAGAAAATTAAGGCTTTAATATTTTTTGATAACTGATTTGTTTTCTACTAGCATGGCTAATACCACCTTATTTCTATCTTTTCGTTTGCTTAGATGCTACCTGCCTGGTTACAAATGAAGAAGATAGACGATAAAATAACTGAAATCATGATGTCTTATTCTGCAATCTGCTAGTCAGTAAAAGACAACTCATCATTGGCCAGCATTGATATTACTGGTTTTCTCTCTATGAAAAAATACCAACATGTATGTTAGATGACTCTCTTCAGTTTCTGGAGGAAATCAAGAGAAGTGATTAGATGCCGTTTTCCTAAAAAAACTTTTGAAAATTCCTATGTGATTCTTTAAGATAGGATTTGTAACAATGTGAATTCCATAGATAAACTTTAAGAAGTCAGTGAACTCTTCGTACTATAGTTGCTTACAAAGTTGTTTTTGCATTTTTCTGGTGAGAGGTTCTGTAAGATCTATCAGAGTCTCACGGAACTCTGTGACCCATAAAAACTAGAATAAGAACAAATACTTTTGCATTCTTCAAACTTCTAGGCATAGATATTTTTCTAGGGCACTAGGGAACTATAAGGACGAAGAAGGTAACAGATAAAGCTGAAGAAGCATGAACCTTGACTTTCTGCCTAGCGCAAGTATAGTCAACATGGACCATACTTTTCAAGCACAGAATTGTAGGAAATTGAGTAGGCAGTTTGGCTGGAGTGGAAGTAATTCTTATAATTCTCAGATTTCACCATTCCCCCAATAAGTAATGCAAAACTCTATGTAGGGTGGATTTTTGCAGTACTAAATATTTAGGAGCAGAGTGCTGAAACTACTAAGTTACTGAGATCTGTGGATTTAACCTGATTTGTGTCTTCTACAGATACTTAATTGAACAATTGCTCTATGCAGTGTAAAACACCTGACACAAAAGATATGTGGTAAAGTAAACAGAAATGAGAAGAGAAGAAGCAAGACTTAATTCAGCCAAATTTGTAGGGGCATCAGGACATGATGAAAACCCTTGGAGTTGAGTTGTTAGTCACAAATTCTCCCAAAGCCATGGAGTTTTAGAGCTAAAAGAATATTCTGTAATTACCTATCCCAGCCCTTTTATTTTGCAATAAAGAAACTAAGTGCTTTGTTCAGGGTCATTTAGTTGAGATGACAATGCTTGGACTGAATCTTAGGTTTTCCTTCTTCTGGCCCATTCATCTTTCCAGTGTTTTAGATTATGATCCCACAATCTGCCTATATTCCCTTTGATTTGCAGAATCAATTAATTTCAGAAATCCTTGCAGTCCCCCAAATACCTAGATGCCAGTGTACAACTCCTAGAACTCTTTCCTCTGAACATCAAGACTCCCATTCCACAGACCAGGAAAGAAGATAATTCAGACTTGATTATCACATATAAAAGATGACAAAAGATAGAACTTGATGAATTAAAAAACTAGAGTGATTTCAACATTTAAACCTAATTTTTGCTCAGAAGTATCTCTAGCTCTTTAAAATCCCCGTCTTAACTGGTCCTCTCCCTCATGATGTCATATACAGTTTGACATTGTCTGGGCAACTTGGTAAACATACTGCTTCCTCCATTGTTTAATTCCCTTCCCTGAGTGAGATCCTGAGGCAACCAGGCTTCATTAGTTCAGGTGCTAGCCTCAGGGAGCTACTTGTTTTAATTAGAGGGATGAAATGGCATTTTAATTGTGTGCAATGATTAATAAACACGCTGAGCTGCTGCATAATAATCTGCTGCTTGAGGAGCTTTCTCCCTTAGTCCTGATACCTACATCCGTTAACTGATTGTTACCCAGGTTGAGCATTATGGAGCTCTTCCTCCAACCAAATTGTACGTTGTCTGTGCTCCAGTTTTTCCACTAATAATAATTATTAGAGCAAAGTCCCATGTTTGTAGTAACAGAGAGACAAGACTAGAATGGAGAGAGCTTACAGAGTGGTATACAGTCTATGTAATTTATTTCACTAAACTTCCTTGTAAAAGCGTGATAATAATAGGACCAACTCGACAGGGCTTTGCAAAGATTAAATGAGACAATGCATGCAAAGCACTTAGATGAGTGCTGGTCCAAAGTAAGCTCTCTGAAAGTGCTAGCTGCCATTATCATTAGTAGGATTATCATTACCATCATCAACATTAATTTCATCCCTATCAGCACCTTCGTCATCCCTCCCACTACAACCATCATCTTGGCCGAAATTAGACACTTAGATTAGATTCAGTAGATTAGTCTCTTAGAGGTCATGATGTCCACTATATCACATCTAATTCAGGAATAATTTTCTGAAATGTGAAGTTTGGCCAGAGATTTTCCCCATTTGTTCTTTATGCTGTATGAGAGTAGTTTGGAATGACTTGGACTTCCCTTGTGGCTCAGCTGGTAAAGAATCTGCCTGCAATGCGGGGGACCTGGGTTCGATCCCTGGGTTGGGAAGATCCCCTGGAGAAGAGAACGGTTACCCACTCCGGTATTCTGGCCTGGAGAATTCCATGGACTATACAGTCCATGGGGTGCAAAGAGTCAGACATGACTAAGTGACTTTCACCTTCACTTTCTATGTTCCGGAAATGAGCACAAAGAAATTCATATATCTTAAGAGCTTAACCTCAACTCCTCAGTAGCTAAATAAAATCCTAGGTTTGTATCTGAACTTCAGTAGAAACAGAAACCAGAAAACTGGATTGTAAAGTGACTTCCCCTATAAAGCTACACGTGCTTGGGATTTGTAGCAGTTTTATTGGCCTCTATTATTATTGGCTGAGTCTTTACAACACTATAGCTACTTTCCCTAATGTTGACACTAGTAAATTGATTTCCTTTGTGTCTCTTAGGAATTGTTCTTCAAGGTCATATAGCTATATCCATATTACTTATCCATATATCTATATCTATATTATTTGATTTGGGGGGAATAAACCATGATGAAACCTGGGGCAGCTGCCGCTACTCACTATTTGTAAATGGCTCTTGTGACAGTGGATATTACACAAATGATCCTTTCCTTAGCTTGAATTATTAATCATATTAAAAAAAACAGATTAGGTGATTTTTCTGATCTCCTTATCCTTATATTTTTATATACTACCATAATTTTACACCAAGACAATGCACTATATGCCCAAGAAGAGAAGATATGATTGAGCTGGTAGGAGCTAAATGTAGAAACTGCTTTTCTATTCCTCCAGATATTAAGGACTTCATGAAAACAAGCCTGTGACTCTGAAGATGTTTTCTGTACACAAGGTCATTACAGTTCAGTGAAGCAGATATGATTGATTACATGGGCCAAAATTTACCTTGCCTCCAGGGCACTTCTAATTCTTGTTGTAGCTCCTTTAAGGGCACACAATTGTCTCCAAAAGTCAAAGGGGAAAGGTGAATGAACTTTTTGACCATGGTAGTGAAGAGAGAAAGATTCTAAAATAGATGCTCAACTTGAAATATCTAGGACAGGGCAGAAAGCAAAAGAAAACTAAATGTATGTGGTTATCTTCCCATTCCCCTAGCAAGGAAGTTTTTAAGATTATTTATCTGAAGTTCTACTAAAATATAACTATATACTCATTAGAATGGCTAACATGAGAAATACTTACCATATGAAGCATTGTTGAGGATGTGAAGGAGCTGAAACTCTCACATGATGTACAGTAATATACATTACATTTTAACAATGTAAACTGGTACCTCTTTGGAAAACAGCCTATATGTTCTTCAGAAGTTAAACATGCAACCACTCCACACCCAGCATTCTACTCGGAGGCATTAACCTGACAAATGGAAGCATATATCCATACAAAAACATATAAAAAATATACTCATAGGTTTTTTGCAATAGTCAAGAATTGGAAACCAAAATGTCGCTCAACAAGGAAACAAACTGTTGTGGATGACTTCTACAATGGAATACTTCTCAGCAAGAGGAAAGAATGAAATATTGATAAGTGAGGTAACAAAGACAAATCTTAAAATAATGATACTCAATGAAAGAAACCAGCAAAACTATAACATATAGTGTTTGACAGAGTAAAAGAAAGTAAAGTGAAAGTATTCGTCACTCAGCTGTGTCCGACTCTGTGTTACCGCATGGACTGGCCTGTCAGGCTCTTCTGTCCCTGGGATGCTCCAGGCAACAATACTGGACTGGGTTGCCACTCCTTTCTCCAGGATATCTTCCCAACCCAGGGATAAAACCCGGGTCTCAGGCATTGTACACTGATTCTTTATCAATCAAGCCATCAAGAGAGGCCTGATACAGAGAAGTGGGAAAGGAAGCAAATTACAAAGGGGCATGAGGAAACTTTCAGGGGTGTTGTATATATTCATTATCTTGAATGAGGTGATGGCTTCAGGGGTGTATACATATGGAAACATAAAATTGCAGACTTTAAATATATACAGCTTGCCGAATGTCAATTGTAGCTTAATAAAGCATTAATAAATTAAATAAACAAATCACTTAGCTGAATTTTTGAGCATAATTTCTGACAATGGGACTATTCATTGGAATGAATTTTTCTCTGAAATAGTCACAACATAATTAATGTGAGATTAAACTTTTTTCTATTAAAGGCTTATTCTTATGTAAAAAGATGGACTCAAAAAAGGTAAAATCAATGACCTTATGTACATACAGACACAATTAAATATACTGAGAAGTTGTTTATCTTTAATAAACAATGATAGTAATAGAAATACAACTATAAAATCTGCTTTAGTAAACTTTTAACCGTTTAGGTTCTTTTGAATAACTAGCCAGTAATATTAAGAACTTACATTACTTTTCTAATTTTTTCTCCAATTTGAGAAGAGATTATAAAGAGAGAGTTTTTCTGGAGAATCCAACTTTAATACCTTGCCTATCATCTCCTGCTCAATGCCTTAGGGTGACAGATCAGTTTAATCAAATGGACTGATTTCAATGAGTCAACCCATTAAAGAATATTTTATTACCAAGGCATGCCTTCTTCATGTAGTTTACTTTCACTGATGTATATTCCTATAACTGTCAACTCAGATGAATATATGTTTATAATATTTTGTTGTTTCTTGACACTGTTGTCTATTTGTTAAGTAGTGTCTGACTCTTTGCGACCCCATAGACTGTAGCCCCACTAGGCTCCTCTATCCATGGAATTTCCCACGGAAGAATACTGGAGTGGGTTGCCATTTCCTTCTCCAGGGTATCTTCCTGACCTAGGGATCAAACCTGTGTCTCCTGCTTGGCAAGACGATTCTTTACCATTGAGCTACCTGGGAAACACCATATTTATAATCAAGTCAAGTCAAGTCACTCAGTCGTGTCCAACTCTTTGTGACCCCATGGACTGTAGCCCACCAGGCTCCTCTGTCCATGGGATATTTATAATACATTTGTACTAAATTTATACTATTCATGAATGCTTTTTAATAATCAGAAACTATGTAGATTATAATAATTTAGATGCAATTGTCTGTACTGATTGATTAGCTTGATGCTACCCTCTCTTTGTTAAGAACCCAAGGTAGGTATTGAGTGTTTACATAATAAAAACTGTTAGAACAGTAGTTTAAAATTATCACAGTGATGAAAGAAAGAGGGAGAGAGATAAGGAGAAAGAAAATAAGAAAGATAAAGAAGGATGGAGGCAGAGAATGTTAAGAAAGAAGAGACAGAAAGTGAAAGAAATTTACCTGTATATGCTTTTTCACTCAATATGCATTATTTGGATTCATTTAGGTTCTCTATTTTAGTTCATAATCTTGGTTGCATATTTCTTGTTCACATGGGAACCTGAAAAATGTTTTAATGTCTGGGTCTCCCTCCAGACCAACTTAATAAAAATTTCTGAGAGTAGTGCCAGAGATTAGTGATTTTAATGCAGTGTGGGATTTGAAAACCCTGTCTTAAAAGGAGAGGACTACAAAACTAAATGTGAAAAACTGATAACAGAAGTGTTGGGGAAGCCTTAATCTTCTCATCAGATATTGTTATAACCTTGAAGTGAACTGACCTCCCATTTTTTTGTCATTTTGACTACCACCTCCACCATGACTCACTTTTTGGCATACTTTCTGGTTCTCCTCCCATCCCACTCCCTACCCCTGAATAAAACCCAGGAAGAAAAAGAAATCAGAATAAGCAGTGGAGACTGCTGATTATGTTGCAGGGAATCGGACAAAGTACTTTATATCATACCCACACCCCATCCCCGATCATGTGCTTTCCTTCAAAGCTCTGTCTCCCTACTGCAACTGAGGGGTTTCTTTCTACTTTTCTTTCAAACAATGCTGGTTTCTGTCTCCTGTGTTTTACAGAGCAACTCACCTCAACCCCAAACCTGTATGCTCACAGGTAAAAACTAAAAGCCATGCAGTTAATACACCTATCCATCCTTAGAAAACATTTTAATCCCCACATTGTTATTTGAGCTTGTCTTTGCAAACTTCTGTATTCAAGTGACTTATCAAAAGCTTCTCCTGGACATGCCCAATGATCTCCACAAGAGAAATCTTCTCACCATATGCTAAGATTATAAAACAGTTATTATACTATTCTATTGACATATGTATTATTGAATAACTTTGTTGTACACCGGAATCTAACACAACCTTGTAAATCAACTACACTTGAAATAAATAAATACTGTTTTTTTAAGAAACCTGAACAAAAAGAAAAAAAAAGACTTTGTCTTACAATACTGGGTAGGAGAAACATTTCTGGCCAGATGAAACATCCATTTCCATAAAACACTCAGTCAACATTGATATAACCTCTTCATGTAACATCCACTCAGACTTTCCAAATATTGTAATCCCATTAACTCTTGTACTTGTATGTTTTCTCAACCTAATTGTAGCCCACATCAGGGTTCCACCAATGGGCTTTGGTATCACAGCTCATGGGGTTCTCATACCAAAGAGTCCCAGAAACCTCTCTCCACCCCCTAGTCATTTTACCCATTTCTGTATAAGAGGTCTTTGGTCTCCAGTGAGAGGCTGAATCAAGGGGCCTAGGTTTTTTTGTCAAATGTGCAGAAAATCTGCCTTTCTAACAGGGTTCCAGAGCATCCTGATGCTGGTTTGGAGATTACAGTGGAGTAGCAAGGATTGAAGAACTTTACCAAATATTTAGACTGGCTCTCAGGTCCCTTGAAGTCCAGTCCTATTTTCCACTGACCTGTATAGATTGGAGTCAATCTGGTTTATCCCTTACTTGTTCACTTAATGAATACATTTTGAGTGTTATAATTTCAATCTCTTTATTTATTCCCTCTCTCTCTCATTGGTTCTTTGCAATTAAATGTCTACTTTTTTTTTATTTTAATAACAAACTTGAATTTTAACTTCTCCAAGCAGACTTTCTTGTGGTCGAATACAAAATTATATTTCTTCCTTCTGATCATCTCTGTAACTCTTTGGGAGCTTATCAAATCTTTGTAAAAACTGTTTATTGGACAGAAGAACAAAACAAAACAAACGTATGAGTTAAGATAGTCACAGAAAACAGGGTACATTAAGTTACAGAAGGAAAGAGAAACTGCAATTTCTGTGGAAAATATCAGAATTAATAAAAGAGTTTCATCCTTTCTTTACTACATCTAATTATGACAATACTTCTAGGTTAACTCCAGAAAATAAGGACTGGAAGTTTGTGGACTGTCACAGCTAAGGGTCATCAAATTTTTTTCTTAAAATTCAAAATAGTAAGTACTTTAGACTTTGCGGTCTCTATGACAACTACTCACTTCTGCCATTGTACTAGGAAAGCAGGTGTTGGCAACATATAAACAAATGGACGTGGTAGTGTCCAATGATCCTTTATGACAAAAAAAGGCACCAGCCGAATCCGGCTTACCTATAGTAGCTTTCCGATCCTTTTCATAGTGAAGTTGCTCAGTCAGATCCGACTCTGTGATATGTCTGGAGGAGCCTGGTAGGCTACAGTTCATGGTGTCGCAAGGAGTTGGACATGACTGAGCTACTTCACTATGATAAGGATTTTGAACTTTATTTTGAACACTATTTTGAATTTTAAGAAAAAAATTTGGTGACCCTTAGCCGTGACAGTCCACAAACTTCCTTATCATAGATGGTGCCCAAATATTATATTCTAAACCAAGAAAAAGAAGGGACTTCTTGCATCCACAATTCTTAATTATAACTTAAATAATTCTATAATGAGAAGAAAATCTGAGGAATTGGGTCAGGCCCATGAGGAGATGCACTGGACAAAGGAATATACTTGATTTTTCCATAAAATCAGCTTTCATAGATAACCATCTAAATCATGTATCACTTATCTCCCAACTCAATTTTCAAGCTTCTACCATCTTACTATAAAGGTGTGACACAGGGATCACATCATTGGCCATACTCTGGAGCTTATTAGAACAGTGTAGGAGGGCTCCCTTGTCGCCCCACGCCCTCCAGCATTTATTATTTGTAGACTTTTTTAGTGATGACCATCCTGACTGGTATGAGGTGAGGTCTGATTATAGTTTTAATTTGCATTTCTCTAATAATTAGCAATGTTGAGCATCTTTTCCTGTGCCTTTTGGTCAGCTGTGTGTCTTCTTTGGAGAAATGGTAAGACCAACTCTTGTTGATGGGATCCTACTGGAAACTATTATTAGAGGTTTAAGAATTGATAGAATTGAAAAAAAAAAAAAAAGAATTGATAGAATTGAGATGAAAGTTTGTAGAAAAATTGGTGAACAGGTTTTATGTAAAGTGATTATATACTTTTTGCTGGGTGCATTGTGGGATGTAAGCTGTATCTCAATGGGGATCTTTTCCCTTACCTGGTATTGTAAAAGAGGGCATGCAAATCCACCCAGCAGGCAATGGTAATCGAACATGCCAGAGGGAGCAGATATGGTTGCCTGAGCCCACACACTGTGAGGTAAAAGCTAGAAGCCAATATTCAAAGTCTGACAGAAACAAATGTCTTAGGGTTATAAATCTCTACAAAATCAGAAATGTAAACATGGCCTGCAATCACCTGAAACTGAGGCCAGCTAATTCAATTGATAGAACCTGAAACCAAAAGGAAACAAATTTTTAAAAAGGCAAGTGGCCTTTTAAAAAATATAAACTGCTGGAAAGGTTTCTTAACCAAAATCTAATTCACGGCCTCCCTAAAGATTACTTGTCTAAGGCAAATACAAATCTTAGAATTCTTCTACATGAATAGAAAGACTTTAACCACCTAAGCAAACTTATTCCAACTGTTATTTATAAATCAGTGATCTTTGTATTATTATACATTATTCCTGACTAAAATTTTAAAAAGAAAGCTATGAGATCTCTGACTGTGCCTATCTGTATGTGTGTACTATAGATATGATATTTTTCTACCTGCATATAGTATTGCAAAAATTAATTTATATAAAGAAATATATTTAACTGGC
This sequence comes from Muntiacus reevesi, assembly GCF_963930625.1. Taxonomy (NCBI): domain Eukaryota; kingdom Metazoa; phylum Chordata; class Mammalia; order Artiodactyla; family Cervidae; genus Muntiacus; species Muntiacus reevesi. The sequence goes on along the minus strand of NC_089251.1, from coordinate 39,353,056 downwards.
TAAAACAAATGCTTATATAAAAATTCTCAAAAACATAGTGGAAACTAATCATAATATTTTTCAGGTTCATGTGAACTAGGATTAATCTTTAGTAAATTTATAGTTGCTAGTTTTATTAAAATAGGAGCACCTTTAGTGTTTTCAGCATGAAATATAAAGTTTTTGTTCTATTTAGGTTTACCAGAAGTTATATGAGTTCATGTTATCTCCATTATAAAATTTGTTTGTGAGAAAACTAGTTTGGGATAATGGCTGACTTTGTCTAGTATCTTATGAAATTTTCATGGATAATCAAAACAATTGCTGGGAGCACATAATTTAGACAGATACAAGTGGGATAACACTTAAAAATATCTTCCAACATCTTTTGGTAACTTGAAATTTTAGAGTTTTGCTAACTTAAATGATAGAAATTCATTGAACGTCTATATCATTTTCAAATAAGACAAAACAGGGAAATATTATTTGCTAAACAAGTCTAAGTTTACCTGCTTTTTTCTTAATATTATAGAAACAATAAAGATGTCTGGTTCTATTATTACACATATCCTGTATCACATTTAAAAATTATACAATAAGGAAACTTATGTTTGAAGCAATTAGAAAGTTTGTCAATCAGAAAGAGTGGTGTAACAAGTCGTTTACAATTGCTTACTTCTTAGTTTGCACTAGAAATTAAGATTTATAAAGGTTAAAAATTGTAATTAATATATTAAAACTACCAACTTAATAAGGAAAACATCCTTGTATGCCAGAAATATTTTTAAAAAGGGATAAGGAATGGAAAGGCATATTGTTAGGGAAAGAAAGCAATTTTGTCCTAGTGAAAGTGAAAGTTGCTCAGTCATGTCCAACTCTTTGCAACCAATTCTCCAGGCCACAACACTGGAGTGGGTAGCCTTTCCCTTCTCCAGGGGATCTTCCCAACTCAGAGATAGAACTCAGGTCTCCCACATTACAAGTGGATTCTTTACCAGCTGAGCGACCAGGGACCCCAAGAATAATGTAGTGGGTAGCCTATCCCTTCTCCAGGAAATCTTCCCAACCCAGGAATCAAACTGGGGTCTCCTGCATTGCAGATGGATTCTTTACCAACTGAGCTATCAGGGAAGGCAATTTTGTCCTAAAGAGAAGTTAAACTTAGGACAAAATCTAAATATTATAAAAGGAAGCTATGGAAAACTTGTGGAAAAGGAGCCATGAAAAGAAGAGTTTTGTGGATAGTCACTACTCGCTAAGATAGCTGCTGCTGCTGCTGCTAAGTCGCTTCAGTCATGGCCGACTCTGTGTGATCCCATAGACGGCAGTCCACTAGGCTCCTCTGTCCCTGGGATTCTCCAGACAAGAACACTGGAGTGGGTTGCCATTTCCTTCTCCAATGCATGAAAGTGAAAAGTGAAAGTGAAGTCTTAGCGACCCCATGGACTGCAGCCTACCAGGCTCCTCCCTCCACAGGATTTTTCAGGCAAGAGTACTGGAGTGGGTTGCCATTGCCTTCTCCAACTCGCTAAGATTAGATTGAGACTGAGATTAGATTGAATTTAATTGAGTAAATGAATTTAGTATCAAAAGTAAGCTAGTGCAAAGCTAGAATTTGGTTTTCTCTCTATTAAGAGAACAAAATTTTCCTGGACTATTGATTTGCTTTTTATAACAAAATTGTAAGTAATCTGCTGTTAACTTTTGTTATTTGCCTTGGGAATCTTTTCTTGCATGGGTTAAGTGGATAACTAAGTATTGTTTCAGTTATCTATGGTCCTATTTGACCAAGTATTTTTTAAACCTTTTGATATCTTTAACAAACTTCCCCAAATTGAATTTTAAATTAAGTCCTTCTAGCTAACATTGGTAATCTTCAAGGGTGCATAAAATATCTCAAAGAAATATGTCAAACTAATTAGACTTATTTGATATGGTAATTTATATGGGAGGCATTGTCAATTAAGTGATGACAAACCTCAGGTTATATTGCATGGATAAATGCTATTAATATGTGTTCCAAAATTATATAAATTTCTAAAAATCTGATGTCTCCCAGTAAAATGTTATCGGTCATAATTTAAGTTCTCTTAAAATTTTATATCACAGAAGCAACCAAATTTCTTTGTCAACTGCATTATAATGAATCAGATCTTTTACAAAAATTCTTCAACTTCAAAAATGTTCACAGAAAGGACTTTTTTTTGACAAATATAGGTTTCTGATAACTTTCAGATCATACCACTGAACTGAATAAAAAATTACAGAATACTAATGGAAAACTTGATGACTTCATAAAATGTTAACAAAAAATCAACAAGAATTAATTACATAGAACTGAATGAACTGATGAATATAATTATAATTCTTATGTCTTTTTGTCTGAAATATTACTGACTTTTTAATCTTTGCTTTCCAAGTATAAGGGGATCTTTTATCTTAAGCTAATTATGATTTACAGCAATTTGATAAATTATACCTTTGTATCAGAATTGAAACATTAACCATTTTCTCCCTACCTAATACTCCAGAATTTGGAAACCCTTAGAGAGTATTCTTATTTTCAAGGCAATGTAGTTTTACACTGGTTCACTAAGAATCTGTTCTCATTGTAACAGGACATGATTGGAAATATCAGTTATATTACCGAGGTTTTGACTAAAATATCATATTTGAGTATGTGCATCAAATCAAATATGACCAAAGGACATTAAGGAAATAAAATTGATTTTATGGAGTCATGGAGCCCCTGGGGAAAACAGCCTGTTCCCTTGCTTACAGGGTTCCCAGCAGCCTTACCAGGTAAGTAAGTAAAGTCACTTCCTGGCAGGTTCTGGAACTTCTTGAGGGCCTCAAGAAGAGAGGTGTTCACCAAATCTATAGATATTATAGGCAAGTTTGATGACAATTTCTTGACTTGGCTTCTTGGTCTTAAGAGGCATTTAAAAATTAAGTCTAATGATTCCTTATGAAAAGTTACAGTGAAGCAGACTTAAAGGAGCCTATACGGTCCATCTCTACTCCTGCTGAACTTAAAAAAATGATCAAGCTAAAAAAAATAAATAATCAAGCTAATTTTATTAAAACAACTTATTTTGTGAACAAATTAGCCTTATTTTGGCTATTTTTGATAAAAATGAGAATATTTAAGGGAGAAAAATTATATTTCAGTAGAAACCATTATGCACAGTTGTAGATAGTTGTAGATACTAGATTCTAGTTCCATTCATTGTCTTTGAGGTTTTGTGTTTCTACCTGTGAACTGGACTGAATCCAAAATTCTTAGGGGTTTCTTCAAATACTTGCCTATAACTCCCCAAACTAACATTTCTAGTTTTTCTCCCACTTTTGACTTGGGATCATATAGAACTAAAACTGCTCTTTTCCTGAAGCCCTGCAAATAGAAGCTGAATAACTTGCTATAAACTTGAGACGTCACTAGAATTGCCCACATTTAGAGAATCCTTATGTTGCTGTGTAAGCCACTCAGAAACTTTATCTGATCACCTGATGACATCATCAGTGACATTCAAACTACAAACCAGGATACAGACCAGGAAAGTCTGTATAAAATCGTCAGTACCAGCTCTCAGTCATTTGAAGATATTTTGAACCACATATTCGGAAATATTCTTGACTGACAGCTCTCAGGACTCAAACATTGGATTTCTAGTTTACTTCAACCATTAACCTTTTTTTTTTTCTCTTTTGTCTCCATAAAAATATTTCTTATCAAACACTGCATTGCTTGTAACTAAGCCTAACTTTAAGCCACCAAGGGAACCGATGCAGATTCTATCCTTGGGTCAGGAAGATCCTCTGGAGAAGGGCATGGCAACCCACTCCAGTATTCTTGTCTGGAAAATCCCACAGACAGAGGAGCCTGGCAGGCTTCAGTCCATAGAGTCGCAAAGAGTCGGACACGATCAAAGCAACTAGCACACAGCACAAGCCTAAGTTTCTGAGCCCACCTGCATCACTGCCTCCTGATATGAGTTAACTGAACTGACCTGTTATCAGAACTAGAGACTAACTCAATGAGACAAAAAGCAATCTGCCAACTCAGCTTCTGGATTGCAGAAGGCAGGATTGCAGGTTGGTAAAATTTGCCATTCCAAAGTGTAATTCTTTGGCATATGGATTTATTTACACTCTTTATTTTCAAGAAGTGGAAGACCCAGAAAGATTTTTTTTTAACCTTTCCCTTAGCTGCTTATAGAATTTGATAAACAGCTTGTTCCCAGAATTGAGCTATCACCAGCGATATCCTCACAGAATATGGGCTAAGGAGACTCAGCAGTCTAGAGATCAGAGTCCCCCGTCTGTCCCTCTGCTTCTGCATAGCCCATTTATTTATCAAACATTTGTTTTTCTTTCTCCATGCACATTGCCTTCCTATCCTTTAAAATCCCAAACCACTACTCTCAACGTCCTCTTTTGTCTTTTGCTAAACATGTCATTTAAGATGAGGGCTTCAGACATTTTGTCAAAGTACTGTTTTCCTGTGTATCTTCTATATATACATGCTATTAAACTTGTGTTTGATTTTCTTCTGTTAATCTGTCCCATGTCAATTTAATTCTTGGATCATCCAGAAGAACCTAGAAAGGTAAAGGAAGATGTTGTCCCCCAAACAGTGGTATTTCAACACAAAGTTATAAGAATACGAAAAAGCTACTTTATGTGTAAAATTATTTACCAGTAATACCTTCTAAGTATTAGCATTTATTGCATTTTTATTAATACATTAAACTATAAGGCAAGGCTATACCAAAAGAGAATGACAACGAGAGAGAAAACTTGAAAAACAATCTAAAAATACCCCAGTGGTAGCCCCAAGCAATTCCAATGGAATTGCTTAAAAGTTATTAAATGGATTGTTTTTTAATTGACACTTTTGAGATGGCTGCTTTCTTGCTGATTGGAATATTGTAGCAAAAGTCATATAGCCCTAGAAAGGAAAGTCCTCATGCCTTACTCAGAACTAACTATAACATCAGCTTTGCTTAAGGCATGAAATTATTTTTAAAGGCATGGACACTAACATTTTAACTCCCAAAGAAAACTTTAGTATATTAGATTATCTAGTAATCAACTTGGGGGGGGGGGAATACTTGTAATTTGTCCTTCTTTAGTTTTTAAAACAATTTTTTATTATAAAAGTTTCCTCCAGTCCACAGAAGGTGTCTATCGTCATCTTTTTCCACATAAAGAGTGCCTATTTGAATTGACTGAATTCAACAGACCCACTTCATGATCTTTTATTTCTGTCTTCCCATAAGGTTAGTACTGATAGAACAAGGCTATAAGGGTCTTAGAAGGATCTATTTTTTCATCACACCTCTTGTGTTCCATCTTGCTTAGCAAATCAGGTGCTAGATATATTTTGATTAGTTTGTACTTTAATGGATCATGTATGGAGGGTCCACCTTTCACATTGGGGCCATTAATTTTTCTTGAGTCTGATGGAAAAAACAGGTAGAGCTTTTTGTGTGTGTGCTGATTGAAAAGTGATGGATTATTTTCATGTGGTAAGAAACACAATGTTTTCTTTAGCACAGCAGGATATAATGTTTGCAAGGTCTAACAGTGAAATATTATGCATATCTGCTGCTGGCCAGCTGCCAGAAATGGAACAGCAAAATCAGAAGAGATTTTGAATCTGAATCTTAAAGCCAGTGCAGCCTACACAAAAACTAATGAGCCATTCTAGCAGAAAAAGTATTTGTCCTAATAGATGATTCCTGCCATACATGCCAGCATTTAACAAAATGGTAAATAATTATTCATTTAAATGTTACCTTGAACTTTAGTTCAAGGAAAAAAAGAAATGATGCTTATTCTGAGTGCAATTTCCAATAGGTACCACTACAAGGATGTTTTGCCCAAATTTGGAGGCCCATGACATTTCCTTCCCTATGAAATCAGAGTCATTTTCTATGTAGTATTTTCTTTTCTCACGTGGCTGAAAAATTGACTCACAGAAAATTTTATTTCGCCACTATTTAGTATTCACAACTGGTGTTTTCAAATCAGTACACAGCATCCTGAAAAAACTTTGAAATGTTATGGAAATAAAGACATTAGCATGTTTATAAAAGGCAAGAAAGGTGGGATTTTGAATTTGCTTAATATCTTGAGTTCCTTTGCTTCCAAAGTCAAGGATCTGGTGATGGAACCCTTTCTACACATGGCATTTTATGTATTTTTAGTAAACTATTGACACCATCAGAGAAATACAATCTGCATGTCATTTACATCCAACTTTTCGAGATAGTGTTTTCTAAGAAATACTTGGTATCTTGGAAAATTGGAGCCTTCTTGTATGGGCTTTTACATTTTATTGTATTTAATCTTATTTTAAGGCCAGGAAATTTCATTTAGTAGGCATTAAAAGAAATTTGGGTCCAGCAGAGAACACTTGCTCAGTTTTACATGGAGAAGCTACACAATCTCATTGAAAATACACTCCATATTATTGCCTGCCTTGTAAATAGAGAAATCTAATGCGAGGAAACATTTTGCTACATCTTGATGCCGTATGTATTTTATATTACTGTATTTCAATCTCCATTTTAAAGGTGGAATTATGACTTTAAATTAAAGGCTTTCACTTTTAAGACCATAATAATCTCCCAGTGCTGCAACACTGCAAGGAAGGGCCCCAACTCTTAGTCCCCTAGGAACAGAGGATGGCAAGGAAAAGGGGGAAAGTTCGGCAGCACTGTTGAATCTTGCTCTTTAAAAATCAAGATTGAGACATGCTTGTGACAGATTCAATCAGGCAGTGCGCCTGCCTGAGTTACAGGCCAGGTGTTCCGTTTTGCTGGAAGCTGCATTAACCCTTCTGGGCCCCTGGGGTCCTGCCGAGTAATTTACTGCTACATCACCCCAAATGGTGCTCCTGTGGCCCAAGGCCTGGTCTATCTCCAAATCGACACAAAACCTCAAAGACCTGCTAGAGGTGACTTATAAATTAGGAGAATACGGTCTATCTTCCGGATACTATTTTTTAAATGTCACGAATCACAGTCACTTTTGATTTGTTTGGCAAATGTAAATGATACATTATTTTAAAGAACTTAGAGAAGGTATAGTCCATGTATTAACTTGTCAAGTCCCCAAAATCTTAATTTAAAATAAAAAAATAAAGACCCACAAAGTATGTAAAATAATGACATTATAAATGTAACTGTTTCTTCTTAAGTTTGTTACACACTAGTCACACGTGCTAGGAAATACACTCTTGATATTTAAAAAGTCAATTTTACAAGGGTTACTCAGATATTTGAATTGAATCTGCTTTGTCCAGATGGTTTAAAATTCATTAAAAATAAGGAATGAAAGACAAGATAAAAGTGCCTTAAAGAACACATTATTAGAATGCTTTACTACAAAACATTTCTAAGCAAAAAATAGATGTCAATTCTTAAAATACATAAAGTGCACAAAAATTGTGAGTTGTGTTAGATTCTGTCCAACAAAATGAGTAGATCATGTGTAGGCTGCACTGAAACTAGAAGATAATGTTCAGAATTTAGGTGTATAAGGGGAAAATAAGCTTGCCTATGTTTTATCTTTACTGGAAAAATTTAAAAGGTAGAAAAACTGGAAGGAAGGAAGGAAGGGAGGGGATAAAGAAGGGAAATTCATTCTTACTGTTGAAATGGTAAATGACAGCATGATGTTTTCATCGAGATTAAATTAAGATTATGGCATCTATTTTTTCAAGACAATTAAAAAACCTACAATATATAATAAATATCTCTATATGTATAATTATTGTGTATGTAATTACTATGACCTGAAAAACTATGTTTGTGTTTCTTTCCTGATCTCCATTTTCCCTGAGTTTTGCCCATAATAGCAATCAGGTCCCTGTATTTCATATTTGATGATGTTATCTAGTCATTAGTATGTCCTTCTGGTTTATCTCACTTATTCTATAAATTCCAAGTGGTGCCCAATCAGTTGCACCCCCTTGGATTCTCCTTTGGCTTTCACCTTGGCCTCTGAAAACACCTAACTAAAGTTGTTATTATTAAATTTATTAATAACATTAAATAATATTAATAAATTTATTAAAGAAGAATAACTAGCCTTTCATGTATTTAATATTTTAGGGATAAATAGCTAACTTCAGGGCACAACACATATACCAAATATCTAACTAGAGTTGCTATTCAAATGTTCGATTGAAATTTAACATTAGAACTTTTCTACTCTTCCCAAGATTGAATAATTTATTTATCCTAAGCAGCTAAAGCCTGAGCATAAGAAAGGAATCACAAATATAGACTTTACATCGAAAACCTCCACTGAATGTTGCCCAAGCTTGAGGAGCAAAAAGCATAGTGGTTCACTAGCCATATGTGTAGTTTTAATAATTGCACATCAAGTATATTTTGTTGTTACATAGTCAGATGCCTTAGGTATAAAAATATACTTTCTTCTTAAAAGTAAAAGTAAGAATTTGTGAGTAAGAAAGAAAACAACTGCAGTTCAATTACATGTTTATAATAAAACACTAAAGTCAGGTTTCTTCTTCTAATATCAGATTTGAATTCACCATATTTTCCATAAGAACAATTTTCTATTACAAATCACAATTACCCCTCTGTCAGAAAAAGTAATTGAGGGTACTCTTGGTAAACTTTTCCTGAAAATGTTATTGGGGTGTTCACTCTTACTGAAATATTCTATAATAAACAGAAGTTCAATCTGTCTTTAAGATAGTCACTTCCCTCCTACAGATTTGAGAAACTCACAATGTGTTGGATTGAAAAAATCACTTGTGCTTTTGAAACCTTAGTAGGACTAGGGGTTTGCAATCCATAAAATGTTAACAGACAAAATCCATTCTAGCCTCTTAAAACCTTGAAAGTGGTGGACTTGTATTTCACCGCCAGAAAGCAGAGCAATAGTGCAATTTTAACTGATAAAAACGCTTTCTCTTTTAAGGATTGCAGAATTTCTAACACTTCAACACTAAAAACCAACTGACAGATCTTTTATGAATATTTGGAAAATTATCCCTAGCTCTTTTGCAGCCCAGGAAAGATGCAAAAAGAATCATAATATGCGTTTTGGAAAGCTGTGCGGTGATATAAAAGACTCCCATGCTAAGAGCAGACGGAAAATGGTAGTTATTATTAATTTAGAAAAACAAAAGAGCAGCCCAGCATTTCAGTACTGTGGCAAGTGTGTGCTCTTGAAGGAGAGGGGGTTCATAATTGGATTTTAGAGTAATTTAGAAGACGAGATAAGATGTAATGGTTGTGTATTAGAGGTTAGAACTACAACAGAAACCCATAATGTAAGGGTTCACTGCGCTGGAAGAAAACAGAACAAAGAAAAGCAGCGTCGACCGAAAATGGCCTGAGTGGGAAGCAACAAGGTGAAGCAGGCTGGGGAGACCCGGGGCCGGAATGTTCTCGCTTGGCGCCAGCAGTACTGCCGGCTCCAGCTCCTTCTATGGCAGACAGTGAGGAACGCGGGCTTCCTTCAAAATATTTTTTCTGTGGTGACCTTGTCACCCTCCTGCCTCCCTCCTCCTCCCTGCGGGCAAGTTCAGTCTGGCTGGTCTTTCTCCCCCGCTACCCGGCAGTTCATCACTGACTCTCGTTCACCCAGGTCAAACCCCTTCACCAACCATTCCAGGCCCCACCTGCTGGACCTCAGGCTTTCTCAGGGGAGGTTGTGGAGATTCTGTCCGTAGCTACCTCCAGACCACAGACAGACACACACACACACACACGTACACACACACACACTTACATACCCCACACACCCCATCCTCAGCCATGTATTCACACACTCACATACACACGCATTCATATACCACACACACCCCACCCCAACACATATATTCACACACAATCACACACACTCACACACACACACACACACACACACTTACATATCCCACACACCCCACCCTCAGCCATGTATTCACACACTCACATACACACACATTCATATATCACACACACCCCACCCCAACACATATATTCACACACAATCACACACACTCACACACACTCACACACACACATATACTCACATGCACACACTCATATGACACACATACCCCAACACCAGCACATATATTCACACACAGTCACACACATACACAAACACACACACTCATATATGCACACTAACTCACACACACATACACATATCACACATATACTCCACTCCCAACACATGTATTCACACACAGTCACATACACACACACACTCACATACTCCACACATACCTCACCCCCAGCCCATGAATCACACACTCATGTACCCTAACCTGACTTTTTGGTCTCTCTCCTCGCTTCCTCAGGGAACTCTGGGCTTCTGCTCACAAGGAGAGAAGGAAAAGAGTCAGAAGGAAAAGTCAAACTTGCCCCTCCTCCCACCAATTTTCATCCCAGGCCTCAGGGAGCTTGATGAACCCTCTCACCCCTCCGATGGGATCATGTTTACCAGAATCTGTCATAGAGGTCTGAGCTCTGGGGCCAAGGCATTAGGTGAGTGGCTCCTTTTGAAGTAAATAACCGAAGCACTAGCAAGGATTGCCAGCTTCTAGAATCCCAGAGCTGTGCTGCGGGCTGAGGGAAGTATCCTGTGAGTGAATCCTTCCCAGTTACCGGCGCTTGGCTACCCCCTGCTGGGCGGGAAGCTCAGGCCTTCAGACTCACACCACTCTGCTCGGGTCAAGCCTCCTCCCAGGCCTGGGACAGGAACCACTTCTTTCCTGTCAAATTGTTATCACATGGTCCTGCCATGAAGCTGGTGTATGAAGTTCCCTTCCAATCCCCAGGAGGTGTTAAAGACACTTTTTCCCTAAAACCATCTAGATGCCAGTTTAAGCAGAACAAATCTATTTATTTTTTGTGAGGGTTGGTTTATTAAAAGCACACACATAACTTATAATGTATAGAGAAATGACGTTAGGCTTTGTTGAGCGTGAAAAGTGAGCTTGCTCAAGCCCCATTGCCAACCCCCTTGGCATCATTTTCTCCCAAAGCAGAATGTGGGTTATGTTAAAAGGATATCAGCCCAAAGACCTAAAATCTAGACTAACTTCCCAGTTCTCTCCAGCCCTCTCCTCTCCACAAACTCCTTTATCCACCTCTCAAGAAATCCCCAGCTCCATGACATAGTAAATTTTAGCAAAATATAAGTGGATGGGAAACCCATTTTTAACTGGATCAAGTTTTCACATACAGATTAACACATTTTAATTGTCCTACAAACTGTTCTTAAAGTCATTCTTAACAAAATCCAAATTGAAAGAAATTTTCTGCTGTCACTATAATGTGTGTACACTATTAAGACAGTTATGAAACTTCAGACACATTTGGAAGACATGGCTTAAAAGTGCCTTTAATGCAAAATAAAATAGAGCAAAATACAAATAATAAGAGATTAGTTGTTCTGAGCTGTAACACAGCTGCAGTGACAGAAATGGCAGAAACATGTAAACAGAGGGTGCTTTTAGTGACTCAGTGACCTAAATGTCTTTTTTAGACTCACACAGTTCTCATTCTGACACACTTTTTCATTGAATTTAGTTTGCAGAGCAAGCATAAAAGAAACGGACATTTAGCTTAAGTAAACAGGGAATTTATATACAGCCTCTCGCCTGCCAGAGAGACAACTTCTGTTTACAAGGAATGAATGGGTAAAAACACAATATCAAAATGGCACTCCTTCTTGCATTTATTGATGTGAAGTGAAAACCCAAATATATTCATCAACAAATGAATAAGGGATGAATAAGCTTCTAAACTTGAATGATGTGTTAAAGTGTCAGAACTCTTGAAGTTTGCATCATACTACAGCCTTAAAAATAAACATAAACATTTCTCTTTGTCAGAGGGAGTAAAAAAAAATAGGATTTTTGCTAAATCCTTCAGTTGTTCAGATCCTATGTTGTGGTCTAGAATCAGCTCAATTCCATTTCCAGCTGAAGTCAGCTCTGCATGATGCCTTAAGCAAATGAGAGGAGAGATGAAGTTGACCATGAAGGGAAGGACTGACTTGAGATTTTACTTTCCTTTTGGTCAACAGGGTAGCCAGAGGGTCAGAATGCAGTGCACAAAAACACAAAAAACTGCCTTCACAAAATTCCACACGCAGATCCTGTTTTTTCTTGATGACCCACATTTTAATTACTGCTCTCAGGATGCAGGCTTAGAATAGGCCTGTTCAGAGTTTACCAAGGGTGTAAAGAGTAAAGGTGGGAGGCAGATATGACACAAAGAGATAAGCCTATCTCAGATGTAGGAAACTCTTACTGATAATTCTAGTAACCCTGGCCCCTCATACAGCTGGAGAAGCATGTCAGTCTTCCCACCAAATTCTGCCAGAAGACCTGTTGTGGTCAGCAAACAGTGATTTCCCTTCTCCAACCTTTGCTTTCTGGTGATTCCAATCCCCTTCTTATTTGTGCTACTTCTTCTTCACATTTCTCTTGAACTTCAAGTCACATTTGTTTTGAATATTTCTTTACAATTGATTAATCAAACACTCAAGAGAGATTTGTGGGTCTTTCTTGTATTTAGCATTGTACATTGAGCTGTGAAGAATACAAAATAAGTGAAAGAGACTGCCTTTGACCTGAAGTATGCTATATGATTGGAAAAACCACATCAAACTAATAATACACAATGGAATATAAGCAAAAGTTAAATAGTAAGATAATGGCTGTCAAAAGTGAAGGACTTCAAAGAAGAAAAAAATAATGGGACAAAAAAAAGTTTATACAGCCTCAACAAAGAGAAAAAACCTTGATTGTGGTGGTGGTATATGGGTGTATGCATATGCCAAAATTCATCAAAATGTATATTTTAAATATATGTAATTTTTTCTATATCAATTATACTTCAATAAAGTTTAAGAAATAAATGATTTAAATAATAGAAAACATTATTTGATTGACTATTCTGTATCAGGCAGGTAAAGATAATAATTTTAATTATTTTTTATTTGTTTTATCTCATTTGATCATTCTAATATCCCTAATTGGTAAACATTATTTATTATTTCCATCTTAGAGGTGAAAAAAAAATTGAGGCCTGGAAAAGTTAGACACGCACACCTTGTAAGTGGTGAACCCAGGCCAAGAATTGACCTCTAACCCAGAACTTATAAAACTATGCTACTGTAATAGAATGAGAGAATGAGTTTAAAAAAAAAAAAAGTGAAACAGCCAAGGAGCATTGCAAACCAGCCTTCTAGTTTGAACTGGGTGGGTTTCATTGTCCTACAACTCTGGAGTCACATTTGCAAACACTGTTAACCAAAAAAAACTGTTGACTGCTCCATACCCCAGAGAGTTCAGTATCTTATAGGCCAATGCACATATTAAAGGTCTTAAAAAAAAAAAAAAAAACCCACTCTGCATATGAGAGACACTTGTGGCTTGCAAGTGAGATTCAAATAACATTGGAAAGAAATGTAGGCAGCTGCAAAAGAACTGTCCAAATAAAAAGTAATAACCACTCTTGATCCTTTTTTCATTGGAAGTTTATGTTCAGAGTTGTCTATATGTAAAAGGGGGATACAAATGTCGGTGTCCACTGACAGGCACACTTCTAAAAATTTGGGGACCTTCAGCAAGAATACAAATGGTGGCCCACATATTGTATGTCTTTATATTTTAATATATATATAATGAATGTAGCGAACTGTTAAAATGAATTTTCATTTTTTACATTAATTAACCTGTAAGGCCAATGTTGAATTTAGATTTCTTGCACTACTGGAATTCTGTTAGAATATGTCAGTGTAGGTAGAAAGGCTCATGACCTGTGATCCCAATCCCAGAATCAATCCTATGACTCCTTCTTTTTGAAACTTGGACCCTGTTCTGGATTTCACGGGCCTTACATCTAAGTTGTGTTTACAGAACCACACCCTAAGTCTCTTGGATAGCAAGGACTGGAAGGGCTGATGCTGAAACTGAAGCTCCAATACCTTGGCTACCTGATGTGAAGAGCCAACTCATTGGAAAACACCCTGATGCTGGGAAAGACTGAAGGAAGAAAAAGAGTGGGGCAGAGGATGAGCTGGTTGGATTGCATCACAACTCAATGGGTGGACATGAGTTTGAACAAACTCTGGGAGATAGTGAAGGATAGGGAAGCCTGGTGTGCTCCAATTCATGGCATCGCAAGGAGTTGGACACAACTTAGCTACTGAACAACAGTAGTTCTCATGGCTATGGAGAGGTCAGAAGGTTGGATATCAGAATCTCTTGGAAAGGAAATAGAAAATATTCATGTCTCCATCTCCACCTTGAGAAAGTATCTAAAATTCTGGTTGAACAAAGGAGACATATGCATTTGTATATTAAAAACAACAACAAAAACCAAAATACAAAAGAAAAATGTTTTTTTAATAGATTGAATCCTCCCTACCTTCTGCCTCCACCCCCATCATGTTATAAATTGTTTCAGAAAACAAATTACAGTTAGTTATTTACACTGTCACACTTAGGGCCTGGGGTTATGCTTGGAAGAGGTTGATGACCTGCTCTGTCCTTTCCCAGTCATTCTCTTGTCACAAGAATAGACATAAAGAAAGGTCCACTCTCTGCCCCTGCTTGCCAAGTGAAAGCAAACTGGACATGTGGTGTGCAATTACAAGAGGAAAGAGTTCCTGCACCCTTTGCTCCCTGAATGAATCTCTTCAGGAAATGCGTCTTGCCCTATGCATCTGGGTTTTATCAAAAAGAAGCATTCTGTCTTTGAATAGCTATATTCTTCAAAGTAGGTGAAAGACCAAAAAAACTTTAGATAAATCAAAGGAAAGGTAATATAATTATTAAAGAATCCCAAGACAATCACTTCTGTTCCTTTATCCATATTTCTACATGTGTATCATTGCACAAACAATATCGAAGGTATAATTCAAAAATAATTTATCTTTGACATTGGAATGCAATGCTCCTTTTTTCTTTAACAAATGTTTATTGAGAACACACTCCATACTAGGCACTCTCACATACATTATTTCATTTAATCCTTACAATAACTCTTTGAGGTAAGCATATAAGCAATTTGAGACACAGAGAGGATAAATGACCTGCCCAGATCATTTATCAGCAAGTGAAGGGGGAATGTTTTCAACTCACCCAGTGTTCTTTCCATAATGACGTGTCTTTTACTTACTTAGCTGACACTGCTAAGAACGTGGTATCCAACAAATAGCTCTCTCATTATAAAAGTTTAGCCTGGGGCTTCCCCGGTGACTCAAATGGTACAGAATCCACC
Source organism: Muntiacus reevesi (assembly GCF_963930625.1). Lineage (NCBI taxonomy): Eukaryota > Metazoa > Chordata > Mammalia > Artiodactyla > Cervidae > Muntiacus > Muntiacus reevesi. Next base: position 39,337,802 of record NC_089251.1, on the reverse strand, counting down.
TGCAATGCAGGAGACCCAGGTTTGATCCCTGGGTCAGGAAGATCCACTGGAGGAGGGCATGGCTACCCTCTTCAGTGTTCTTGCCTGGAGAATTCCATGGACCGAGGAGCCTGGAAAGCCTACAAGCTCCATAAGATTGCAAAAATTTGGACACAGCTGAGTAGCTAAGCACACGTATCCTGCAGAGCAGTTTAAAAATGTGAACATTTTTGTGAGAAGACCTTTTAACATCAATCCCTCTGCTTTCCAAATGAAAGGTAATGAACATCAATGAAGCTTTTGTTAACAATTCAGAATCATCATCACGAATTTTTGATTATGCCATTTAGTAGGAGAAATAGGTTTGCATTTTCCAAATTTTCTGTCCTTTTCCTTCTCATCTCTTATAAGTCAAAAATAAACATTAGGAAGAAGAGTCCAAGGGGTAAAGTGCTTAGGATTCGCTTAAGGGCTTTGTGACTATTTTATGGCCTGCAAGGATCTTCACTTGCAAATTTTGGAATAAGTTTGCTGGTTAGTTGATTTCTAACTAAGTTAGGAAGGAACATTTGAATTTCTGGGAATAATTGACACACTTACCTGAATCAGTCTCTCCTAAGAAACTTCTGAGCCACACAAATAATTAGACATAGCTCCTACCATGTTGGATAATAGAAAAACAGAGGGCAGACCGTGAGCTGAGTGTGGACTCTGCAGCCAGACTGAAATATTCTGTCTTTGTCATTTACTAGCAGCGTGACCTTGAGCAAGTTATATGGCTTCTCTGTACATCATTTTTCTAACCTGTTCGAAGGAGCTCTTATGAGTTTAGAATAGGTAATTTATACCCATAAAGCCCTTTGAATAGTGCCTAGTATCTAAGAATTGCTTTCAGTTTGTAAAACAATATAGACAGAAGCCAAATTCTGATGGGAAAAAAAAAGTCACAGATAATCCTGAAAGTGTATAATCAAGGATCAACGACATAACTAGAATGACTCTAGATTTGAGGCTCCCTCTCCCTGCCATTCTGTATGTGATGCCTATTAAAAGGGCCCCTCAGAAGTAAGTTGGTTCTTTCTAGTGAACTCCATGGCTTGCGGTAACATGATCCATCATGAGATGCTGCAACAGGCTGACATTTTCCACATGTAAATCCTTCACTTTGTAATGTAAGAGCAATTACTTTTATGAACAAAATCTTTCCAATCCACCATTTCAAATCCTTGTCTTGCCATGTCATAGTCAAAACATCTGTCCATTAAAGCCAATGTAAAAGTATATTAAACCAAGTGTGTTTGGTTTGGGACATCTGCTTCTTTCGACTGGAATGAGAACTATTCTAAATTCAATGGGTTCTGTCTGTAGGGCTTTCATGAAAACGTCTCAGTCATATTCATGGGGATTATCAAATAGCCCACAGTTTTGATTACCGTTTCAGGTTCAAATAGAATTCAGAGTTCAACAAGGGACTCAATCAAAGTAACGGCAATAATAACAACTATAATGCAAAGAATAAAAATCTTTGCATGCAGCTTTTACACAAAGAGTTTCATATATTGATGTTAAGTATTACATAAACATGACATAATTCCTTGTGCTATAATGAACACTCTAAAAATATCAATATTTTTCCTTTGTTTTTCATTCTGCATTCTTGCTGAAAGTAGTCATAGTTGCAACGCCAAACTTAAAGGAGAAAAAGAATGAACAGAAATTGAATTCAGGAGATCTTTATAGGCATGGATATCAATCATGCCTTACTCAACTCATATCTTTACCTCTTTTCTCTGTCTACTAAGTTTGCTTCTTAGTTGAAGCTGAAACAATGTGAAAGATTGGATATATTTCCAAGAAATCATTTGCTGATAAATATATGTATAGAGCTCAGTTATAAAGTTGCTCCAGATATAGTTAAATTTTGGAGAAAGATATCTAAAAACTGCAGTTAGGAAAATATTCTTCTTTCATTATTTTCAATCAACTATTGGCTCGCAAATGAAGAAGTGTCATTTTCTAAAATAGCGAAGCCATGTAAGATTCCCTGGCGTGGCATTTTCACTGATCACTTTCCCTGTGTCATTTTCCTTCCAATCTATCAGTAGTTATTTAGAGTAGAAAGAAAAGAGAACTTGGAGTCAGAAAAATTCTGTTCCAGTCCTAAATCATCACTTATTGATTATAGGAATTTGGGGAACTAACACACCATTTCTTGATGTTTCCTCAAATCACAGAGTTAATATGTTAATATGCAACCTATTTAATAGGGTTGAATATTGATGAAAGTTGCCACATATAAGATGCGATACTTTTATCTAGTGACCTCTGTGTGTCAGGCTTTATTTAAGACATGATTGATGGTTTAAAATGGTCTTCAATGAATCAAACGTCTCTGTATCCATGCCAATTGCAGAGTCATTTTGTTGTTCCTCTCATCAAGAGGTGGGGTTTATTTTCCCATTCCTTGAAGCTGGGTTGCACTGGTGACTTGCTTTGACCAATGAAAAGTGGCAGAAATGGCTCTCTGGGACTTCCATGCTTTTGCTTTTGAAATCCCACTGTCATGCTAGGAAGTCCAGCCGTTCCCACTGAGTAGAGAGACCACATGGGAAGAAGACGAGAGGCCATATGGAGGATGAGAAAACACTTGGAACAATAGGTCACTTGGATAAGCACTGAGCCACTGGCCACAACCATGTAGAGATGAGCAGACCCCTGTGAGTCCTGCCCAAATTCCCAACCCACGAGATTATGAGAAATAACATGGTGGGTTTGTTCAATTACTAAGGCTTGGCAAGATTTGTTGCATATTTGTATATAATTGACATACAAGATAATTTTCATTCTGTGGTCAATCTTCAGAAAAACCTTCTGAAGTAGGCATTGTCCATTTCACATTTGAAGAAACTGTGGATCAGAATACACAGGTAGTGAATGTAAAGTCTACTCCACAAAGTCCTGAACTGACAATGCAACCATAATTGACCACATTACCATCCAACTCTTTCTTTTCATCAAGGAGTACCCTAAAAAGAAGATTTCTATAAAAGGATTGCTCTGCTCCATGCAGTGATTCAGAATCCTCCAAATGTTCCCAATAAATCTCTCTCATTTCTCAATTAACCTACAAGTTTATTGCGAGGTCTTAAAGACTGCAAACTCTAGCCTAACAAAAGTTCTGGGAAGACCAAAACAGTTTTGTACTCCAACAAAATTTTCAGTTTCTCCCTAATGGAAACTAGACTCAAATTCTAGTTGAAGCACTATACAGTAGACCCCTGATGGAATTGGGATAGCTCATAGAATCTTTGAACTGAAAGGAAGCTCAGAGATCATCTGTTCCACCCCTCAGATATTTTTGGCTAGAAAGGTAAGAGCTAAGAATTTTGCTCATATCCACCAGTTAGTGCAAACAGCAGGACCAAGCCAGGTACCTAATTCTCAGTCCACTAAGCACTGCCTGTCAGATGCAACCCCAAGATCTCTGAGCTCTTGTCATGAGCATCTAATGTACGATTACCCACTTTAAGAATCTTGGGAAGGATAACTAACTGCATTTTTCCTTACATCATAGCCTCTTCTATTTTCCTTAAATTTCATTATGCTGTCATTTCAGGCTAGCTCTAAAGTCTTTCACAAAAGAGAGCATCTACTTTACTTATTTTTAAAAAAACAACAAGATGATTTTTAAAGTAGCATAAAGAAAAGTGCACAAAAAGGCTTGAATGATATTTGATCTGATGATAAAACTATTTAATTGGCAATATGAGCTTGAATCTGAATTCATTCTTTATGATGCTTGTTGACTTTTGAAGTGAGTCACCACTGTTACCTTTTTAGCGGAAAATAAGTGGTTTGGAGGAAATACCATGCAAGCCGCAGAACATCTTCAGGATGATCACATAGTAGCAGAAAAAATATGTATATAAATATATATACATATATATGTATATGACATCCTATCATAAGCTAGTTTTGTTTTCATGATGTTCATTCAGTTTCATTCATGCATGTCAAAGCAGCAAAAGTTAAAAAGAGGTTGTGTTCTTAAAGCTAATTTTGTTAAAATATATTATCTTGTTCTTGGAGGGAAGGACTGCTAAGAAATTAAAAACAAACAACAACAAAAACAGCTTTGTTGGCTCAAGGATTGGGATTGGCCCATGGGAAAAGAAAAAAACTGGAGTTATTTATCTGAGTGCTGTGATGCATGTGTACATACCACCTTGGGCTATACCTTCGACAATTGAAATGGTGCCGCCTGCCTCAAGTGTTTCCGTCTCATCTCCTGAACCAGATCATGTTCCATGAGAGGAGATACTATAATTTAAATATTTTCCTCCACTAGGTCTACCAGATCCCACACTGACAAAAGGAGAAAATTTGTGCAGAGAATACAAGCAAAGTTAAAACCTTGTCATTTTCTTTCCCAAGGAAATCCTTTTATGCTGTGTTGATGGAAGCCCTGCTCTCAAGAAGGAACTAAGAAAAGACACAACTCAGGTCAAAGAATCTGAAATTAGAACGAAACCAGCTCCAGTGGTCTCTGCATTTTAACAAGGAACTGTGTTAGATAACGGAGTCATTATATTCCATAAAGGGCTCAATGACAAATTGTAATTTAGAAACTTAAGTATTTAATTTGGGAAGGAGGGGTATTACTTTTGTGTAGCTGTACTTTGTGAAGTGAGCACAGGAGACATTTTTAGGTTGGGAGTGGCGGGGGAGCACAACATTGAATAGTCTCAAATTACAAGGTGGCTGCAAATTTCACATCATGGATACTACCAAATCTGCCATAAATCCTTGACTACCCTACATGACCCAGGAAGGAGGAAGAGAGGAAAAGAAAGGAGAGGCATCTATGTGAATTAGTTAAATCACACACACACAAAGTTCACAAGTAAACCTTTCTTTCTTCCCTCTAGGGTGTGCCAGGAATGTCTCTGCTGTCTACCTCTTTTTTTTTTTTCCTCAAGTTAGATATTTGCTATTCTACAGAAAGCCTCTCTATTGACAAAGTATCAGAAGAGTAAATTTTAACTTGAAGTTTCTCCATGAGCAGGTGTCTTTTCTTGTGAGAATTGACAGATTTTTACCTTCAGAATGATTTCTGCATTCATATGCCTAATTAAATTTTAGAGGTCCCCTGCTTAAATAAAGATTTATTAGCTGTTAAAGTTGTAGCATAATTCTTCTGCCACCTCCATGCTATCCTCAAACATATTTACAAGCAGACATTGCTTATCCACTCTAAAAATATGGCTGATTTAAAGCTGTTACATTATTGATGTCAATTATCAAAATTCAGCTTCACAATAGAGCTTTTTGAAGATTCTGTGACTTGACTTTCAGACTGTCCATGTGCTTGAAGTTAAAGGGTCTGTGAATTTCAGCAATGAGGGGTTTGTAGTAGTTAAGTTTATGGAGGTAATGAGCAGGTCTGGAAGGCCAAGGGCAGGACCCATGCAAGGCTACAGGCTGTTTCTTATACAAGCATTGTTACATCAATAAAAAGTCTTCTCCACGTGAGTGAACACATGGGCACTGACATTCGCTTGTGTGTGTTCAGTGGACACAGAAAACACATAGGAAGATTGATGGTCATGTTTTGAAAAACACTTCTACAAACCAACAGTCTCAACATCTTCCATTTTCTTTCTGGGATTTTTAGCTGTAAGGTTGCCAACCCTAAGTTTTGGTAACTTTCCTAAAATACTCAAAATTAAATTAAATTTGGCAAGGCTTGCAGGCTTCTGAAGTCTTGTTCAATGAGGACATTTCTCAGCCTGGATTGCTTTGTATCTATTTCTCAGTGGAGTTACTCAGTCTAATTGGACCTTCTCACTCAATGAAAGTTCCCACTGACTTCAGAGCTGAAGCATCCCTTACAGACAAAAATCATTCTGGTCTGAGGAGGGATCCTGGGTTAAAACAAAGAGTGTGCTTAGTTATTTATTAAACTGGAATCCCTTGAAAGACATAATTTCTATTTTCTAATTTACAGGAAAGAAGAAACTTTTTCAAGCTTCGTTTCTTAAATCCTCAAGTTTCTGCTCAGATTCCTCCTGCATGTGTGCATGCTAAGTTGCTTCAGTCTTTACGACCCTCTGCTGTAGCCCCCCAGGCTCCTTTATCCATGGGATTCTCCAGGCAAGAACACTGGAGTGAGTTGCCATGCCCTCCTCTAGGGGATCTGCCTGACCCAGGGATCGAACTCACCTCTCTTACATCTCCTGTATTAGGCAAGCGGGTTCTTTACACCAGCACCACATGCAAAGCCCAGATGCCGCCTAGGCATGACCAAAATATATAGATTTTACTCAGTGGAAGTTGAAGGTCAGTGGACTGGCAGTCTAACAAAAATATTAAAAAAAGGATGACAGAATTTGAGAGTTATAATTAAAATGGCCTTTTTGGATCCTGTGGTACTATTCAAGGTCTTTGAAGAAAAGTCCTGTCAAATAATTTTCATATAAATATCTCTCCTGTATTTATTTCCATCATAAAAGCATTCCCGTTTTTAAATAGCAATTTTATGTTACCTTTTTTCTTCACTACAAATTTATTAAATACAAATACTTGCAATTTGGGTTCTGAGACAGAACAATTTTAAGTTCTGTCTCACTGTGTTCATTTAATTACAATCACACATAAATGAAACACTTTTTGGGGTGTCTGTGCTAACCAATGGGGCCCAGGTGGCCCAATGGTAAAGAGTCCACTTGCCAATGCTAGAGACACAACAGATGCTGCTTTAGTCTCTGGGTCTGGAAGAGCCCCTGGAGTAGGAAATAGCAATCCACTCTAGTGTTCGTGCCTGGAAAATTCCACGGACAGAGGACCCTGGTGGGCTACAATCCATGGGGTTGCAAAGAGTCGGATATGACTGAGTGACTGAACAAATACACGTATTAGTCAGTGGGGACCACAAATGCTTTTTTTTCCCCCAGAGTGACAGTAATACACACACTATTTGCATCTTCACCAACGCATTTGGAGGCCTGAGTATTTCACAAAATAACACATATGCTAGCACAAATTAACCCTAAAAAATTAAAATCATTAAGGATGAGTAAACATGACTTTTTCTCTCCTTTTTTTTCTTATCTTTCATGGAAAAACGCAGTGACCTGACACTCCATGTAACACACAGGTGTTGGAGTTTTCAAGAAAAGAAACAAAGAAGAGGTTAACTCAGATCTCATGAAATCGCTGGACAATTGTGGGCTGTCCCTTTTGAGATTTTAGCATGCTTCTTCTTTTAAATATCATTTTGTGACTTTAAATTAAAAAGCTACATCTATGAAATAAGCATATTTACTTGTTTACATTTCTTTGATTTCTATTGTCGACTGGTTTTTCTATTGCTGTAAATGCCACAGAGAACAGGAGAGGGCATCCCAGTATGAAACACAAGATACGTCTTACAATCCATCAAGAGGTGTATTGTTAATATTGCACCTCATGGACAGGGAAACAATGCATACTGTGTGAAGACGTGTGAATGTACGTAATTTTTTAAGTTGTTTAATCATTTTATTGCAATATATTTTGAATTATAACAAACAGAGCTATTTAAAAACTCCTACGAAACAGTAAACTCTTCATTTAGATAGCTAGTCTTTTAGACTTATAAACATCTACATGTTTGATTTGGGGAAACAGTTACCACAGAAAGTTTAATTTTATAATTTTTAACACTGGTATATATAATAAATTACCACATTCTATTGGAACCAATTCACTAACTTAATTTGCTTGATTAATAATAGGAACAGACAATAGGAAAATAATATATTTCTATACTCATGATTAAATCATCTATATTTAATAGCCTAATAATTTATTATGTTCTGTATGATTATTTTAAAATATAGGGCAATGATTACATGGAATTATTTAATGTGAGCTATTAAAATGGAAGCTCATTTAGAACATGCAATATGTCTTTCCTATACTCTTACAAGTATATCCTGGATTTCTTTTACTAGATCGAGCTGTTAATATTAAGTTAAAAACAGCAACAAAATTTTTTTGCAGGCTCATTCAACAGTGAAAGAATCCAAGTGTATGTTAAAGTCACATTTCTCATCCACCCTCTTTCTTCCAGACACTAATTTTGGGAAGGTTCCTGATGGTGTCTCTTGGAGCTCTTGGTTACCATCTGGCAACAAGAATTTTCCTCCTCTTCTCTTTTGGATCTCTCCGACAAAACCTTCTTTGGTTGCTTTCAAGTGGCAGGCCATTGCTGCTAAGACCCTACCGCCACTGAAAGTCTTGTGATGCTGTTGTCCAGCACAAGTTCATGCACCTGACACACGGTGAGACTAAACAAACCAAAACATTGGAGTTTGGAGCAGAGAAAGGGTTATTGCAGGGTCATGCAAGGAAAATGGATGGTTCTTGTCCCCCAAAGTCCAAACTCCCTAAAGGGTTCAGCAAAGCATCTTTAAAGGCAAGGTGAGGGAGGGATGTGATTGGTTCTTGCAAACTTCTTGGAGCTGCCCACCTACATCAGGTCATGATGTTCCTATAAACCTCCAACACGACAAATGTTATTATCTGTTCTGCAACTTTTTATCTCTATATAAATGGAAAGTGTTATATACCCTAAAAGGTCAGAGCTTTGAGAATGAGCTATCCTGTATATTTCAAATTATACACAACATTCTTAACTGAAAGCAAAAGCAATAGACTATAAAGGTTAAAGTAAAAGGAACAAAACTTATGTGGAGTCAAATTTGTTCTTCCCTATTACAAAACCAGTGTAAAGCCACTGATGTCTTCTACATAAGGCAAACTGGAGTAAGGAACCCTTTACTGGAGTGCCTGCAATTGGACAAATGCCTCTTCCAGCAAAAGAATGCAAATAAACTACCAGGATCTAAAAATGACTATACACATGCAGTCATGGCAATTGAGCAATCAGATACAAAAAGGCCAAAGCTCAACTGCCTCCTCTGAGGCACCAAGAACAAAAGCAAGGTACTGTGAATGATCCCTGCACAGAGCAGCACAAAGCGGGGCAAGAAGACCACCTAGGCCCTGGCTCCCATTCGCCTCCCCACCACCTGGGTCAGGGAGGGAGCAAGGGAACATGTTACTTATCTTTCTCCACCCATGCTGAAGCCCTAGTACCAGTAAAGCCTTGCCTGAGTTCCTCATCTGGCCACTTGTCAATTTCTATTGATTAAAGGGTCAAAAAAAAAAAAAAATAAATAAGACTTCTCATACACAAAAACGTGAGATGACAGGCACATTAATTAACTTGATGGGGAAAATTCTTTTACAGTATATATATGTATCAAATTATCACATTGTACATTTTAAATATCTTACAACTTTATTTGTGAAATACACCTCAATAAAGCTAAAAAGATGATTTTAAATTTTTAAAAAATAATAAACTTAGCTAATTAAAAAAGGAAAAGAGTCCAAGAATGCTTGTCAGTATCACAAGTTTGTCTCTGTCATTTTTGCTGCCTGTGACACAAATGACACGTGAGAGCTTCCCCATATTTTCTTCATTTGAGCTACATTTTATTCTGCTCTTGCTTAAACCCTGGTATTTGCAATTGAATGTGCTTTAACCTTGGCAGAACTTCTAGCCCACTTGTGCTATACTCTCTTACATAAGCTGTAACTCGACAGATTTGCCAAAAAGCAGACCCTTCTGAATTTGTTTGTTTTGCTCACAGTCCCCTCTGCCTGGAACTTAAGTAAAAAGCCATGTGGGATGGTCTGGAGGCTACTTTTTCTCTCCCAAGCCTAATGCCATTGGATAAAACTTCTATAGCTCACCATTAAGTTTCCTAAGAGCTGCCTTTACCCCTGATGCACAGCCTCTCAAAACATCCCACCCTCGCCTTCTCCCACAGAGTCCAAAAGTCCGTTCTGTACATCTGTGTCTCTTTTTCTGTTTTGCATATAGTGTTATTGGAATATAACATATATAAATTTCATATATATGCATTAGTATACTGTATTTATCTTTCTGGCTTACTTCATTCTGTATAATGGGCTCTGGTTTCATCCATCTCATTAGAACTGATTCAAATGAATTCTTTTTAATGGCTGAGTAATATTCCATGGTGTATATGTACCACAGCTTCCTTATTCATTCATCTGCTGATGGGCATCTAAGTTGCTTCCATGTCCTGGCTATTATAAACAGTGCTGCGATGAACACTGGGGTGCACGTGTCTCTTTCAGATCTGGTTTCCTCGGTGTGTATGCCCAGAAGTGGTATTGCTGGGTCATATGGCAGTTCTACTTCCAGTTTTTTAAGAAATCTCCACACTGTTCTCCTTAGTGGCTGTACTAGTTTGCATTCCCATTATCAAGGGTGAAACAGATCACCAGCCCAGGCTGGATGCATGAGACAAGTGCTCGGGGCTGGTGCACTGGGAAGACCCAGAGGGATGGGATGGGAGGGATGCGGGAGGGGGTATCGGGACGGGGAACACATCTAAATCCATGGCTGATTCATGTCAATGTATGGCAAAAACCACTACAATATTGTAAAGTAATTAGCCTCCAACTAATAAAAATAAATGGAAAAATAAATAAAAGAAACAATACAGTAAAAAAAAAAATAAAAAATAAAATAAAACGATGCACAGGCTCCTCTAAGTACATCCACATTTCCTGCAAATTTGCCCCCAAAATTTCCAATCTTCAGTGGAGAGGTATGAGGTCAAGAAAAGACCTCCTTTTGACATGTATATTCTAAACAATTCTCCTTTATTCTTAAAAATGAAGTCTATACTGATGTTGAATTATTAGTAGAATTTTTTGAACTTAATGAATAACATCTTATAACTCAAAATATCCTAGTCTTCTTTATAATACAATGTTCAGGCATAGCAAGAACCCCCTATGTAATAGCTTGTATTTCCCTCAGCTTTAAAAATATGATTTTGGGGAGTTTGGTTTTTTGTTTCTTTTTCAGCATTTTAACTTTCCTAAGTGTTCAGTTCAGTCGCTCAGTCGTGTCCAACACTTTGCGACCCCATGAACTGCAGCATGCCAGGCCTCCCTGTCTATCACCAACTGCCAGAGCCTACCCAATCCCATGTCCATTGAGTCGGTGATGCCATCCAACCATCTCATCCTCTGTCATCCCCTTCTCCTCCTGCCCTCAATCTTTCCCAGCATCAGGGTCTTTGCAAATGAGTTAGCTTTTCGCATCAGGTGGCCAAAGTATTGGAGTTTCAGCTTCAACATCTGTCCTTCCAATGAACACCCAGGAATGATCTCCTTTAGGATAGACTGGTTGGATCTCCTTGCAGTCCAAAGGACTCTCAAGAGTCTTCTCCAACACCACAGTTCAAAAGCATCAATTCTTCGGCACTCAGCTTTCTTTATAGTCCAGCTCTCATATCCATACATAACTACTGGAAAAACAATAGCCTTGACTAGACAGACATTTGTTGACAAAGTAATGTCTCTGATTTTCAATATGCTATCTAGGTTGGTCATAACTATCCTTCCAAGGAGTAAGCGTCTTTTAATTTCATGGCTGCAATCACCATCTGCAGTGATTTTGGAGCCCCAAAAAATAAAGTCAGCCACTGTTTCCACTGTTTCCCCATCTATTTGCCATGAAGTGATGGGACTGGATGCCATGATCTTAGTTTTCTGAATGTTGAGCTTTAAGCCAACTTCTTCACTCTCTTCTTTCACTTTCATCAAGAGGCTCTTTAGTTCCTCTTCACTTTCTGCCATAAGGGTGTTGTCATCTGCATATCTGAGGCTATTGATATTTCTCCTGGCAATCTTGCTTCCAGCTTGTGCTTCTTCCAGCCCAGCGTTTCTCATGATGTACTCTGCATAGAACTTAAATAAGCAGGGTGACAATATACAGCCTTGACATACTCCTTTTCCTATTTGGAACCAGTCTGTTGTTCCATGTCCAGTTGTAGCTGTTGCTTTCTGGCCTGCATATGGGTTTCTCAAGAGGCAGGTCAGGTGGTCTGGTATTCCCATCTCTTTCAGAATTTTCCACAGTTTATTGTGCTCCACACAGTCAAAGGCTTTGGCATAGTCAATAAAGCAGAAATAGATGTTTTTCTGGAACTCTCTTGCTTTTTCCATGATCCAGCGGATGTTGGCAACTTGATCTCTGGTTCCTCTGCCTTTTCTAAAACCAGCTTGAACATCTGGAAGTTCACAATTCACATATTGCTGAAGCCTGGTCTGGAGAATTTTGAGCATTACTTTACTAGCGTGTGAGATGAGTGCAATTGTGCAGTAGTTTGAGCATACTTTGGATTGCCTTTCTTTGGGATTGGAAGGAAAACTCACCTTTTCCAGTCCTGTGGCCCGTGCTGAATTTTCCAAATTTGCTGGCACATTGAGTGCAACACTTTCACAGCATCATATTTCAGGATTTGAAATAGCTCAACTGGAATTCCATCACCTCCACTAGTTTTGTTCTTAGTGATGCTTCCTAAGGCCCACTTGACTTCACATTCCAGGATGTCTGGCTCTAGGTGAGTGTGAGTGAGTTTCTTATAAACAATGTGTGTATTTAATGCTTGGAGTCTTATCTTTTTTCCTTAAAAAGATTTGAGGAAGAAAAAATAAAAGAAAAAAATGAGGATGATCACTTCAAATGATCACTTTGAATCAAGGAAACATAATATGTCAGGTTTGACCAATTTGGGTTGCTTTTGCTTGGAAACTGTATTTGACCTGAGATGTATCTAAACTTATACACATGTTAATAAGCAGTATTAAACTATGGTTCATCTGAATGATTAAGGAGGTAATTTTTGACCCATGCATGTGTGTTCAGTCATGTCTGACTCTGCAATTTCATGGACTGTAGCCCACCAGATTCCTCCATCCTTGGAATTTTGCAGGCAAGAATACTGGAGTGGGTTGCCATTTTCTACTCCAGGGGATCTTCCCTCTGATCCTGGGATGGGACCTACATCATCTGCATCTCCTGAAGTGGCAGGTGGATTCTTTACCACTGCATCACCTGGGAAGCCCTGATTTTTGACCTAGGTTTCAATAAACATGACTAAAGAAATCTGATTCACATGGTAAAAGGAGTTTTAACTGCCCAAGATTGCTTGGCAGGGGATGTGAGATGTATAACTACAAAATTCTTGTTCATATCATTGATGTATATTGTGGTATATTTCATATTTCATGGGTCTGTGTAGAACATATGTTGTCCTTGTACATGTATGCTTAGTCGCTTCAGTCATGTCCCACTCTTTGTGACCCATGGACTATTGCCTGCCAGGCACCTCTGTCCATGGGATTCTCCAGGCAAGAGTACTGGAGTGGGTTGCAGCCCCTCCCCACAAGATCTTCCCAACCCAGGGATCAAACCTGTGTCAACTGCATTTCCTGCGTTGCAGGCAAATTCTTTACCACTGAGCCACCAGGGAACCTCCACATTATCCTTAAAGTGAGCCAATAAATATTTTACATGTATGAGCATAACTGTAAAATACGTTGGTGGCATAGGGGGCAGGACTCAGGTATCTACATCATTGTGTGTTTCCAATGTGGACCAGTAATCTTTGTCCTGTTACCTGGCTGTACCCTGACATTCATCACCAGTCTCTCAACTTTGCACTGTTATTTTTAATGGATTCCTAGTAAAAGATTTTGGATAAATTGGTATAAGTGAATCCCAACAATGGGAAAATGAAAGAGATTCTCCAAAAACATTTCAAAAGCAAATTCTATCTGATGTGAAACTAAGAACAGCAAATTGGTTCTTATTCTTCAAATTGCAGAGTGATAAAGATGGACTGTTCTCATAATTCCTCATCAGCCTCAACATCTTTGCCACTTACCTCTTCAGTCAGATTCTTTTTGGTCAACAGTTCTCACCTTTCCCTAACCTGGGGCCCATGACGATGAAGGATGTGTACTGAACCATATTGATGATGCTTCTGGTTTGTTGATTATTGAAAACAGTATCCAGCTGTAGTCCTGCAGATGTCATTGACAGAGGACACAATGATAGTGTATTCTCTGAAGATTTATAACATGGTGCTGGCAATGCTGAACTCTTTCTGTGACAGATGTTACCCAGAAACTCTGCTGCCCATACCACATCCAGTATAAACTCTTCCATCTTGATTTTCCCAGCTAATTACAGACCTTTCCAAATTGCCAGTTCTCCTTCTAATTTGTCATAAGTTCCCAAGAGCAGCAATTTTTCTATTTTCAACTTTTTATCACATCAGGTCACTTTGGCCTTTGAAAAATCTGTATCATTAAGTGTAGTGATTAGTAAATAATAGTTCCTGGAGCAGCTGCATCAAAACCAATTGGGACACTGGTTCAAAATATAGATGCCTATCTCCATTCCCTTCCCCAGGACCTACTCAATCCAAATATCCAGACAGAGTGTACTCACCCAAAAGCAACCCTGGTTAGGAACTTCTGCTTTAGGGAGACATCCAGCAACATAATTTTAGAAGCAGTTGAGCAGGATAGAAATTTACTCATGCCCCTAGCAATAGTAAATAGAAGTACTAGCTGTTTCCCTTGGGTAATCTAGAGACACTCACAGGGATTCACTTCACAGTCACTCTTATTATCTACTTCCAACTTGAAGCAACATTTGCTTCATGGGGGCAAATAAGATTCCAACACAAACAAGACCTTACAGGTAAAACTTCACTATAAACAGACAGATGTCAAAGACCCATCATTCAGAAACCAGCCTGGTCTGGGAAAAACCACCATAAAGACCATCTAATGTTTTATTAGCAGCACTTTGCTCAGGCTCTAGTTAAAAAACAGTTCTCTGCAGCAACTCAGGTTTAGCTGTCCCCGGGGCTTTGGCTCAAAACAAAGTTTGACTTTTTTTTTTTTTTAAGCCAAAGGGGCCCTCCTAGCATAGAAGTATCAGACAAGACACCTGGTCAGGAGAACTGGAACTCATTTATTTTTCACTGAACAAGTTATTGCCTTCTTCCTTTTGTGCCCAAATTGCTGTCCCCAGATGCCATTCCCAAGAGCAGCCTCTACCATCACAAGCTCCCACTCCTGACATCAATAGGTTCATGTACCAAGAAGCCTGAGGAGAAACCTGGTTCGATATCCTGGGGGCAATTTCTCTCCTTGGGGAAGGGCAGGCTTCCTCTGCCCTGCCTTATCTCTCAGCAGTGTGGCCAGCTAGGTCTCTCTACTGTTCTATTTAACTGCATCCTCTCCATTATTGATCCTGCTGTGTGTAATGTTACACTTGTTGAGGAAAATGGTGATTATGCTGTAGAGGGAAGTAGATGGGATCTGGTGCCTACACAGTAGAGCAATGCTCTACAGGCTGCCTGAATAAATGAATCAGAGATGTATTCTGGATAAATGTGATAGGAACAAAACAAGTTTCTGAGGTTAAGATGACCTAACGTTTCCTTCTACATTGTAAGCCAGGACCATTCCAAAGTAGTTGCTTTATGTTTTGGCCCAAAGGATTTAACATGAGAGTACTTTTGTTATCTCCAAGTTGATACTCTGTAATTTGGACGTGGGACCATGCGCCTGCATTATCACCTTTTGCATTTTCAATCCTTCTAATTACTGCTTTACTTGGTAAAGGCTAAAGTTAAGGTTTTGGTACATTCTTGCTTTGTTCTCTATGCTGAAAAGTACATGGGATTATAATCTTTTGTAATTCATGATTGTTTCTTCTGAAAGCTGCTAATTGCTTCAATTATCTTTTACTATATTCTACTACTTCTACTGTGCTTCCTAGGTGGCGCTAGTGGTAAAGAACCCATCCCAGGGGACATAAAAGATGAGAGCTTGATCCCTGGGTTGGGAAGATATTCTGGAGGAGGGCATGGCAACATACTCCAGTATTCTTGTCTGGAGAATGCAACAGAGAGAGAAGCCTGGCAAGCTACAGCCCATAGGGTTGCAAAGAGTCAGACATGACTGATGCAACTTAGCACACATACACTACTTCTACTATTACCAACACCTCCTTCTCAGCATTCTTTTCATATTTGACTCAATCAGTCATGTTAATAAAGGAATTCATTTACTTCTTAGGTAAGTTGTTGGGTTGAAGATGGGAGAATTATTTAATCAGTTGGATTCCAATAAGAAGGCAGAGATCACACAATCATTTGAATAAGGAAAGCTTAATGAAAAAGATGATTAACTGCAAGAGGAGACTACCTACTAGCAATAAGGTAAGATTGACCAAAAAAGAAGGTATGAGGAGCAGCTGCTACCTCTAGGGCTAAGGCAGGATGCCCAATGAAACCCTTTCTTCTTCATAGACTTAGAGTCAGGCCCCCTTGGAGAATGTGTCATCACCACCCACCGCCTGGTGGAGAAGTTTTGCTGCACTAGTGGGACTCAATGCAAAGCTGCCCTCTTGGGTGCTGGGAGAAGCTAATTACACGAGAGTCTAACACTGATGAAACTTGCTAGTACTGAGCACCTTGAGAGCCCTGTGAGCTCCTGTCTATCTTACAATGCAGGAATAAGGAGAGTCACACAGACCAGGAAGCCCTTTCAAGCATCCCTGCAGTGCCCTGTTATTCTAACACTATGTAAGCTTGCAAAGGAGAAATGCTCTGTTATCAAAAGCAAGAAAATGAAGGGTGGATTTGAAGCTGAGAGACAATAATCTAATAACTTTCAGTCTTTCCCTTTGGCTACTCAGCTTCTATAGGTACCCTTCTGCATACAACTAAACTTCTTTACAGCAATAAAGCAAACCTATGTTTCTACCTAACAATATACAGGAATCCTTTATACCAGTGAAATTATTACCCTTTTCCCCAAATGAAGCAACATGTAGTTTCAACAGTCATTTTGCCCATCACTAATTATATTAATTACCCCTCAAATCCAGTCATAGTCCTTCTGAGTGTTCTGTTATATCAGGGCCAAATTATTGACAAGTGACACAATCATCAAGAACAGGGAGCCCTAATGTGTTGTAAAGATATCTCTTCCAACCTGTACATCTTCTGCTACATAATATTTTCATGGCTGTCAGTCTTCTTCCTCCCAAGCACTAATCTTGTTTCTCTGCCCAGTCTGAGGGGACTTGACGCAGCGATGTCCACCTTCTCCTATGCTTCTTCTGCCCTTTCCTATCCTCATCATTGCTGGGTCTGAGTGGCCAACAGCTCCTAGATACTGTCTCAGGATGCCCATGTAGTAGAACATGGATATTCTGGGACATGGACAACAGAGAAAATCACAGAAGTAATTGCTACGTTTCATTTGGGTCAATAAGTTCTATCTCCTTTTCTAATAGAGGACTGGCCAAATTGTGTATAACTCATGTCCCTCCCATCTCAGCCTTGTTAATGAATCCTAAATGACCTGAATTCAGTGAGGAGAGGGATAAAGAGAAGCAGGTTCAATTAGTAGCCCATGAAAAGGTAAAACTTAACTATACAATATGCCCTTTCTTTATTCTAGTGTTTTTCTTCAACTGTTGCAAATCTGTGATTTGTTATACTTGACCGAGAGGGAGTCCAGCAGGTGACACTGACCTATTAATAGAAACTAGGTCCTAACAAACAAAAACCAAAGCCCAGGCCTGCTTTATTTCTCTACTTGTACCTCAATATCAGTAGTGACCTTTGTCTATCAGACTCCCACACTGTGAAGAGCATCATATTTCTACTGACATCCCTGTTTGGAGTGTAAAGTTATTTCCAAAAAGCTCCATTTATTTAATCCTTCAGATGTCTAAAAATCTTTATGGGCAACCATTTTTAGCTTGGCCTTTACCTTTTGCTTTCTGAACTCAGCCAGGTCCTTGCTGGAGACTCCCGAAGGTCTGAGATCAGTAGGAGAAGAAAGTGGAAACTGAATGGCTAATGATATAGAAGTCAGCTGATACAGTTCCATAAAATTACTTTGGGAGATGCTGGTAGGAGAGATGCCATCGTGTTTTTATTTCTACTATCACAACACAAAATAATTAATGGGTAAAAAGTACTTTTTGTTTAATAATTGCTGTTCTTCATTAGTGTGAACCAAGGGCACAGTCTATCTAAGACAATAACATCTGTACCCTGGATTTCATTATCACCAAACTTCACATTTCACACAAAAGCATTGCTAGCACAGCCTTACAGCTTTAATTAGTTTCTGCCATAGCTGTGAAGGTCAGCCAATTATTGTGTGTGAAATTTCAATATGAAGTGGCTGAATTGAAGACAGCATTGCAACATTGTGGGCTTCTGCAATGTTATAAATCTAGGATTGTGGAACCATTCTTTAAAACACAAGATAACATAAAATCATCATTAGATATGTATGGTTTCAAAGCTTACTCATTAATTTAACATGTACTTTGTGAGAAAAAAACACATAAATTCTGATTGCTTTTTAAATTCCCTCTTATGACATTGTGATTATTTATGACACAGTAGTTAAGGCTGAACCTATGCTTTTATGATTAACTTCTTTTAACTCACTTAGAACTCTCCTGGAACATTTGATCTAGGAATAAAACCTGGATTTACTGAATTTTGCATAATGGAAAGTTAAATCACACACACATCTATTTCTTATAAATCTATACATACATATGTGCAAACACCCTGTTTGATCCATAAAAATATAGATGCATGTTTATGAACCTGTTTGATCCATAAAAATATAGATGCATGTTTATGAACTAGGTCAACTCAACAATGTTATTTTGCTTTAAAAACTGTTGAATTTAAAATTGTCTTATTAGGAATTCAGTTTTATACTTGTCCTACTAGGATGATAAAAATTTGAGTTGGAAAGAATCTTGATCCTTATTCACTCTAGTGTCTCTTATTTCACAGTTGAGGACATTTGCCCAAGAAGGATACCAGATTTATTGAGGACATATAGCTCCTTTGCCATAGTTTCATCAACTAAGCTCCAGTTCCTATACCCTCTCCATGATGCTCCCCACGTGTCTCCCCAACATCACAGAACAATTTAGAAAAGATATGCCATGTGATTTGTGATATGACAATAGTTTGGCACCTGACATGAAGAGCTGACTCATCGGAAAAGACCCTGATGCTGGAAAAGATTGACAGCAGGAGGAGAAGGGAACAACAGAGGATGAGATGGTTGAATGGCATCACCACCTCGATGGACACAAGTTTGAGCAAGCTCCGGGGGTTGGTGATGGACAGGAAAGCCTGGCATGCTGTAGTCCATGGGGGTCACAAAGAGTCGGACATGACTGAGCGACTGAGCTGAACTGATGTCTTGTGATATAGAAAAGCTCCAAATTTTGCTTAAGGATTTGTCCTGAGTCTTGAGTGCTGTTTGTTTTGTTTTGCTTTACACATAGACATACGTATGATTCAATCTGAATTTAAACAAGGAAATATTCATTGAGCCATCCTCCAAACAAGACACCCTGTGAGATATTCCAGGTGGATAGGATGACTAAAATGCTCTTGGTTGGTTTACAAACTAACAAGGTAGATGAGACAAAAAGAAGGAGGAAGAGGAGAATGCAGAATTCATGGAAATAGATCAGTCAGATTGCAGGAGGATAAATACAAGGCAGAGCCAAGGAGGCAGTCCAAAGAATGAGAGAGAAGGCAGAAGACTGCAGGATACCTCTCCCCACTAGATACCAGTAGCAATACCACCCTGTCCCAATCAAAATAAAAATTGTCTCTGAACATTGCCAAGTAGCCCCAGGTGGGAATGCATATTAGCAAATTCCTTTGAGAGCCACTGATCTAGATTCTAGACCATAGTGTATTGTAGATCTTAGAAAACTTCTCAATTCCAAATAGAAAATCTCTTTAAGCCTCACTGAGATGCTGACCCCTTGATCTTTTCCTCACTTTCCAAGCTACAAACAGAGATGGCAGTGATACTGAAAATTTGGTTTCTTTGCACCAAATCAAATCTCAAAGAGAGTTGTGAATGAAGTAGAAAAGTATAGCTCTATTGCTTTACCAGGCAAAGATGCACACAGTGGGCTCATGCCCTCAAAAACTGTGTGTCCAACCCAGGGAAAATTTGATGAGGAGCTTTATAGCAATAGTTCAAGGGTAGGGTTGTTGATAGGATCAAGCAGGGATTTCATTCCTTTAATGTGGCCTCAGATGGTCTCCTGATGAGCTGTGATTCTTGACATTATCAGCTGTGACATTCTCTGTGGAATGAAAAATGCTTCATTGAGTAGTTCTTCTTCCATTTGTTGGGGTTTTAGTTTTGCAGAGGTGCTCAAAAAATATTGCTAACTGTATCTCTTGTGGCAAAACCAGAAGCACCAAGGCTGCAGTATTGATTCTTGACTACTCCTCCCTTCTCTCTGCATCCCATCCCTTCCCTGATTAGGAATCATTTGAATCTGTCCTTTGGAACTCAGGGAAGGACATGGAGGCTGGAACTTCTTCCTTAAAAACAAGAAATGGAGGATCAGAAAGGCTTCCATCCCAAGGATCCCCGCAAGGTCCTGCTCAATTTCAGTAGCATCATTCTCAGCAGAAAGGCTTAGGAAGATAACTGCTGGACTGGGGTCATTTGTTTTAATGACTTGATGACTAATGGGAGGTAGTTAGATTTCAGAGGATTAAGAAATAAGTGAGTATGATTGAGCAGTGAGCAGGCACAACAGCAAATGTGTATGAATCTTCTAAGAAGCTACAAAGAAAAAGAGCAGAAGTGATGTAGTATCTTTGGGAGTTGTCTGGTTAGGCCCCCTCAATCTCAGGAACTGCTAACATCTGGAGCAAGACAGGTCTTGCTGGTGGGGATAGAGAGGGGTTGGAGGTGATGGGAGAGTATCCTGTAATTTCTTTTAGGATGTTTTACAGCATCCTTGGTTTCTACCCACTAGATACTAGTGGCACTTATCTCCTCATTTGTGACAACGAGAAGTGTATCAAGGTATTGACAAATGTTCATTGGGGGTTAAGTTTCTCCTGATCAAGAGCTGCTGGGTTTGGGAAAGGGTTTTTTGTTTTGTTTTGCTTTTAATTTAAAGTGGAAAAATCTAAGCCAGTTTTCAGGAACAGAAAAAAATAGAATGGGAAAAACTGAAGATGCAAGTGAAGACAAGAAAAGAGACAAGACAAGAGAGGAGGCCAAAATGTAAAAAAGTAACAAGAAAGAAGACCAAGAGCATTTGAGGGTGGAGAATGGACTTTACATCTGAGAAAATAAAGAAAGAGAAGGTCCCTGATGAGGAGACAGCTGATAAGGGCAGTCAAACCAGAGAGTCTTGATCTTTTAATTAAAATTATAGGTAGCTTCATGTGATGAAAAGATCTGAGAGTGGAGATCTCATTAGAAAGTTTAGTAACAAGCTGCAAGTCACTGTTTAGCTGAGATGGGGAGCATACTTTTATAGCAGAACCAGGGGAAACTGTATCTAAGATGCATTATTCAACTGACCTTTACTTAATTGGGAACAGGAGCAGAGAGTAGGCATTTCTTAGGACTACAAATTATCAAGAGAGAAATAAAAGAAGGGCAAGTGGTCAAGGGAAGTGGGATGGTGTAGGAAATTGTGTGAGTGAACATGAGTCATAGACAAAGGTAAAAGAAGCAAAGTCAAGAAAAAGCCACAGATTGAAAAAACAGGAAAGGCTCAAGGAATCATGCATCCCAATGAGGTTAAAGTAGATTCCTCTGTTTTAGAACTGGGAGGCTTTTCTAAAATTCCGAGCACTCTACAGTCTAGAATCTAGATCAATGGTTCTCAAGTGAACTTGTCACCCCCACCGGGAGGTAACTGGCAATGCCTGGAGACGTTTTATTGTCATGATTGGGACAAGAGGGTAGTAATGGCAACTCGTGGGTAGAGGGCAAGGATGCTGCTAAACATTTAACAAAATACTGTGTAGTCCCCACAATAAAGAAGTGTCTGGTCCATGATGTTCATAGTATCTCTGTTGAGAAACTCTGTTCTAGATTAAAACTAAATATCTAGTAAGTTATTTAGTGGAAACTCCTGGGAGATTTTTAAATAAATTTAAACTGCTGAAAGTTTTTTAAAGCCCTATTATACTTAAAGCTTCTTGGAAAGAAAGGCCCTCCAATTGCTTTTATTCATTCATTCATTTTCTATTTAATCCAAAATAAGTAATTGCATTTTATTATGGGGACCGTATTAAACACTGGGAATGAAAATAAGGTAGACAGAGACAACATTAAGTCAGATAAAAATATCGCTATGGACTGAATTGTGCCCTCTTCAAATTCATATGTTGAGGCGCTGAGATTAAATGAGGTTATAAGGATGGGACCCCGATCCTATAGGATAAGAGGTCCTATAGGAAGAGACACGAGGGAGCTTGTTCTTTCTCTCATTGTCACTGTCCCTCTCTCCACACCACACACAATTCAGATGAGCACACAGACAGAAGGCAGCCATCTGCAAGCATCCCTTCTCCACAGCAAGAGAAGCTACACCAGAAACCAGTCCTGCAAGCATCCCTTCTCTACATCAAGAGAAGCCACGCCAGAAACCAGTCCTGCAATCATCCCTTCTCTACAGCAAGAGAAGCCACGCCAGAAACCAGTCCTGCAATCATCCCTTCTCTACAGCAAGAGAAGCCACGACAGAAACCAGTCCTGCAAGCATCCCTTCTCCACAGCAAGAGAAGCCACACCAGGAACCAATCTTGCCATCACCCTGATCTTCGATTTCCAGCCTCCAGAACTGTAAGGAAATATATATCTGTTGTTGAAGTCACCAGTCTTGGTATTTTGTTATGGCAGACAAAGCAGACTAAGATAAGCATATTCTTTTGTTTATTTATGTTTTATGCCAAAAATTGTTCTAAGCAAATGCCAGTTTTGCCTTTTGAGCCTTCCTACTCCCACCTAACCCCTTTTGTTACTCTCTAATCTTTCCCCTACCTGTGACAGTTTAGAAAAGAAATTGAACTTTGAAATTATGCAAGCCTGATTCTAAATTCTAGCCCCTAACCATAGAGACACTAAAGATTAAGACTTGAGATCTCTGAGTTATAATATCTTCGTTTATTAAAATGAACATAATTATATTTATTTGCAGTGATGTTATATGACTTAAATGCAAGATCAGGTGAGAATGCCTAGTATGGCTTTCACATATGGCAGTCTCTCAGTAGAAGACAGTTTCCATTTTCCTTCTTGGGATCACAGTTGTATTCAAAGTCTGTTTTCAGTAATTATTCAGTTTGTTCTTTGCAAATATTTCATTAGGCATTTGTCTGAAGAAAGTTTAGAAGCTTTCCCTCTGTAAAAAATCCCCCCACCTAAAAAAAAAAAAAAAAATGGAAACAGGAAAATTTCCATTCTCTAACAATCAAAACTCTAGCGCTGAATTTCTGGCTTCATAACAAGTGGAGGAAGCAACAGTATTTTGAAATAAGAGTACCTGACTAGTATCATAAAATAATAGAAATATGTAGTTTCAATTAAAAAATAAAGCCTGTTTATTTCTGGAATATTACATCACTTGAACATTTTTTTGTAGTATCAGATGATACAGGGGTGTATCTACAACTTATGTATCTATCAGTTCCTACAATTCACACTCATTATGTGCCAAGAATTGTGCTAAGCTTGTACACTGATCACTTATTAATCCTCACAGAAGACTTTGCTTCACTAGCATGTCTGACTGAGTTATGAAATGAGGGACATGAATATCCCTATCAAATATCCATTTAATATTTATGATGATCACTTTGTTTGTGTGACAAGCGAAACCGTAGCCTGCTGACTCTTCTCACGAGGATAAGCAGAGTTGCAATAACTCCTGAAGGTGCTGCCTGGCATCTGAATGAAAGAATCAGGGCCAGTTTCAGTTGGCAGAAGATTTCCATGAGTTTCACATCAAGAGATTTCTCCAAACCGTGTCTAGAACCATTTTATCCTCACCCTCTTCTGAATATCAACAAAGGAGACAAAGGTTCTTTTCATGAGGAATTTTTCATACTCAA
Organism: Muntiacus reevesi; assembly: GCF_963930625.1. Taxonomy (NCBI): domain Eukaryota; kingdom Metazoa; phylum Chordata; class Mammalia; order Artiodactyla; family Cervidae; genus Muntiacus; species Muntiacus reevesi. The sequence continues at coordinate 39,313,920 of NC_089251.1, read as the reverse complement.
GTTGTTTAAAAGTCATCTCTCCAGCTCATCAACCATTACCATGGAGAATTCTGTGGTTGGGGAGAGTTGGGGGAGGTGTTCAGTGCCTTCCCCTAACAAACAGGAAATACATCTCTTAGTGCGACATGATCCAGTCAGAAGGACCCCTGATCACTCAATCTGTGCCTCTAGTAAAGATTAAAAAAGAGACCATGGGACTGGAGAATTGAGTGACAGCTACCTGTTAGAGCATGCCCTATCCTCTGCCTTCCGGGCTCCAGTTTAGAATCATAAACTTTTCTCCTGTTAGAGGAAACAAATTAGAAGTTAACCTCCTCCATAAATGACCCAGCAGGGACCTATCTTGGCTTTCACTAAGACAGTCTATCACCTTCAGCTTTCCAAGGTGACAGGTGCCATCCTGGCAGAGATTCACAGAATCTTCACAGACTTTACTGGGCTCATCATTTCTTCTCTGAGTTTCCTGATGCAAGCTGCATGAGGGTAGGGAGCTTGTCTGTCTTTGTCACCGCCATATTACCACTCCTAGCCACGTGCAAGCACATCATAACCACTCAGGAGATTATTGTTACAAGGAGGAAGTGTGGGAAAGAAGAAGGGTAGAAAAGAGTGAAGAGAGAAAAAGTCATCCTAGACATGTGGAGGATGTCCTAAGCGTCCTAAGCAATGTGGAGAAGCCTAACCAATGTAGTTCTCTAGAATTGCTCTTGGTATCAACTTTCAACACTGAAGTTGGAAGGAATCTCATCAGTATTACTGAGCTCAGCCCTCCTTTACTGATGTTCAGAGCACTAACTGGTCTACCACGGTCGCACACAAGTGGGTAGCAGAGGTCTCCAGGCCTGCAGTTCAAAAGCCCTTCCATTACACTGCATGTCCTTTCTGTGAAGTGCTTCTGGCCTCCTGTCAACATTCTCTATGTTTTTAAAAGGCAGAGTGTATGCACCGGGAAGACCCAGAGAAATCGGGTGGAGAGGGAGGTGGGAGGGGGGATCGGGATGGGGAATACGTGTAACTCTATGGTTGATTCATGTCAATGTATGACAAAACCCACTGAAATGTTGTGAAGTGATTGGCCTCAAACTAATAAAAAAATAAAAAATAAAAAAATAAAAGGCAGAGTGTATTTCATTTATAGCCAAGAAATATGTGATATACTTATTTAGCTATCTAATGTACTAGTTTGACCTAATCAGTTTTAGTTAATAACAAAGCAGTTCCTGTTTCCAATGTGTATATGCATGGATTTCCATGTGTGTGTGTGTATTTTCCTTTTAGTTCAAAGAACAGAGTAAGAGGTCATGTCTAGGGGTCTTTATTCGTCAAAGAAGAATGATTTTAAAGGAATTCAAGGATTCTATTTCTCAAGGGTACTCTCTTGTTAAAGAAAATGCTTCTAATGTTTTGGAATTCATACAACAATGATATTTAATGAAATGTTTTTGAGGTTGCAAATCCTGAAATGTGCTGTGTGCACACTGAATATTGTGACTTTGAAGAAATAATCTCTTAATTCTCAAGTTTAATGTCACGCCTGTGAATTAAGAAGCTAGAACAATTGGATTTTCTGCAGAGCCAAGTAGACAACTGCCAGCCTGGGAAAGGAGAGCTGTGAGGCCAAACAAGAAGAAATACTTCAGTGGTGATGGGGATGCATCTTCAAACAATGAACCCAAAGAGCCCACAGACAGCCCTCTACAACCTGACCTCATCCCTCAGGCATAATGGAGAGCTGCTTCAGGAGTAGTTTCTAAAGAGTACAACATTAAGAGTTCAAGGGTAAAATGATGTTACATTTACATAGTGCTTTTAACTTCTCTAAAGTATATCCCTTCTGGTTGATTAGCATAACACACTTCTCTCCACCACAAAGACTAGAATGAAATATTTTTTGTCTATATATTTAGAGAAGTAAACTAAGAATGTAGAAGTTAGATTATCTTGGAGCCAAGAATAGAAGTCTGTTTCCTGGTAACCAGTCCTATAGTCTTTCTACTTTGTCTCCCTGAGAACTTTTTTGGAGGGAAAACACTTTGACGAGAGGGGAGTGTTATGCTAAAAATTAAAAGATACAAGCAAAACTAATGGAGAAATGAAAATCTGTATTCTGGTTACCTATTCTTGATTATCTATCACTGTAAATATGGACAAGGATAGTGGGGAAAATACAGTCCACAAGATCACCATCTTAGAAAGCTAGAAGGCACTCTCTCAGAAAGCAATTTTAAAAAGTAGCTTAGTTAACATGCTGTAATTTTTAGCTAATTTGAGTTACATGCCTTCTCCCTTTCTCAGCAATTCTCTAGATGGTAACACTAAAGAACTGTGGTGTGGTGAAATGGACACAAGCACCACAGAAGCACAGATCTGCAATAATTGGCCCCCAGGTAATTGAAAACTGTCTTGTGATCTGACTAATGAGTTCCTTCTACCGAGCAATAAACTACTTTCTGGAAATCATTTTTCCATCACTTGGAAAAACATCTTTCAAGGATCTCTCTAATACAGTGCTTTAGCCCCTGGGATTCAATATTTCAAGAAATACCTTAAAGTCAACTAAACCTCTAGAGATTTTTCTGTTTTCACTCAACTCTTGTTTCAGTTCCAATATTTCTAGGAAAACATTGATTGATTTACTGTGGTAAATTATGAGATGTTTTTAACGTTGGATGCAATATATCTGATTTGTGATCTCCAGGCCTCAGATGTTTTATAGCAGAAGCTAAAAATGTGCACTGTAGCCTGGAACAAATAGGCTCACCTGTAAGCCTATAAAAGCCCCCACCTGATATGTTACTTCTTTTCGCACACCTTCTGACTCCACTCTCCCTGATTCAGTCATGATCCACATCAATAACTGTGATGCATAATTTCAAATGACTGATTTCAGACTGGTCATGAAGCAATCTAAGCATCATGCTGAAAGATACATATGCCCAGGGCTTGATGGAGGCTGATTATACACGATGGCATGCATCATAAAGACAAAAAGGTATGCTTGATGTGTCTAGTAAAAGCAGAAAGTCTAAGTGTCAGAGTTTAATAGTTGCCTATTGGGTGGTCTTTCTTGCCAAACCATAAGATCTATGAGGTCTGTGTCTGCTCTACTCACCACTGACTCTCTGGTACCAGCCCTGTGCCTAGCAGATGGAAGATACATAATACATATTTGTGGAGAGATTAATAAAAGGATGACCAAATGAGTCCTGAAGAGGGAGAAGAACAAGTTCAATTGGAATTATCTAAGTCAAAATCTTATTTCTCAACTGCTTTCCTCCTTCCTTTTTAGTCTTATTTGCAAATTTGTTAAACTCAGTGCCAGTTTTCATACAGCTGAGCTGAACTGCACCATTATCAACTGTTGCCTGTTGACTCTGTTTCTGAAGACAGTAAGACTTGGGCTTAAGTTCCATATGGATCAGTTATCACCCTTCTGCTCTATGGCCAGAGACCTAAATTATAACTGGTAAGCCAATGTCTCACAGTCTGCAAAGGAAAAGCACTTTTTACTACCCAATCTTAAACATCCCTGTCACAATTTGAATCCACCTCTATTCTGCCCTGCATGCATTTAGAAGACAACTGTCCAATAACTTTCACACCCCATTCTTCATTTCTCTCTGAAGAATCAGTTAGCATTTGCATATAATAGCAAACCACCATCCTTCTTGGCTTAAAAAAAAAAAATCATTCTAAATAGATGATTCTCATGATGGCTTAAAAACCAATCATTCTAAATAGGTGATTCTCATGATTCTGTGTATTATCAGTTTAGGCTGAGCTCAGCTAGGTGGTTCTTCTGGACTGATCTGGGCTTACCTGTTCTTGACTGGGCTTCTGTACATATCTGGGGAACTCAGATGGCCAGTAACTCTCTTTGCAAAGTCTCTCATTCTTTGGAAGGCTAAGCTGCTGCTGCTGCTGCTGCTGTTGCTGCTGCTGCTGCTGCTAAGTCGCTTCAGTCGTGTCCAACTCTGTGTGACCCCATAGACGGCAGCCCACCAGGCTCCTCTGTCCCTAAGATCCTCCAGGCAAGAACACTGGAGTGGGTTGCCATTTCCTTCTCCAATGCATGAAAGTGAAAAGTGAAAGTGAAGTCACTCAGTCATGTCTGACTCTTCACGACCCCATGGACTGCAGCCTACCAGCTTCCTCCGTCCATGGGATTTTCCAGGCAAGAGTACTGGTGTGGGTTGCCATTTCCTTCTCCAATGCATGAAAGTGAAAAGTGAAAGTGAAGTCACTCAGTCATGTCTGACTCTTCACGACCCCATGGACTGCAGCCTACCAGCCTCCTCTGTCCATGGGATTTTCCAGGCAAGAGTACTGGAGTGGGTTGCCATTGCCTTCTCTGGGGAGGCTAAGCTAGCCTAGTACATATGGTAGCAGAGGAAAACAGGAGCCGTGAAGCCTCTGAAGTTGGTTCAGAACTGGTATACATTTCTCCACATTCTATTGGTCAAAGCAAATCATCAGGCCAACCCAGATGTAAAGAGCAGGGAAATAGATTCCCCTTCTTGATGGGAGGTAATTTAACCACTTATGCAATCTACTAAATCATTCTAGACTCATTTCTGTTTCTTTAGCCTCATTTTTTCCCAAAATAAGTCCTTTTTCTATTTATCTTGGAGCCAGTCTCCACAGTCCATGTGCCTCTTACTTATTCTTTCATTCATTCATTCATTCAATATGTTTAAAATATATACTTACTGAGCATCTACTGCACATCAAGATCTATGCTAGGCTCAGGGTTCACCAAAGTATGGTTCTTGCCTTGAAGGAGCTTAAAGCTAGAGGATCAAGCAAATAATGAAGAACTTAGGTAGTGAAGAACAGAATACCATATCTTAGGAACCCCAGGAGCAGGAGGCAGTCATTAAACTCAAGTCCTGAATGGTGAGCTAGAAAAGATTCCTGGGTAAAGGGGTTCCTGAATGAGCAATAACCTTTTTACATCAGTACTACTCAAACTATGGCCTGTGGACTAGTGGCAGTCTTCAAACTTCAAACTGCTTAGGACATGAAAAATGATATAAGAGTATGATAAGATATAAGAGGTAAGATTTGAGATAAGAATAAGAGTTTGGGAATTTTTATGGTAACTTAATAGTCCTCATGCAAAGAGTTGACTCATTGGAAAAGACCTTGATGCTGGGAGGGATTGGGGGCAGGAGGAGAAGGGGACGACAGAGGATGAGATGCCTGGATGGCATCACCAACTCGATGGGCATGAGTCTGAATAAACTCTGGCAGCTGGTGATGGACAGGGAGGCCTGGTGTGCTGTGATTCATGGGGTTGCAAAGAGCGACTGAACTGAACTGAACTGACTGAATATTGCTGTGAAGTCCAAATATGTGATTTTGAAAATATACCAGTATTCAACAAATTAGGATTTATTTTTGAAATAAAATAAAAGAAGACACTTTATCTGAGACAGTCTAAGAAGGGGAAAAAAGAGTGGAAGATTGTCCCAGGAGTATGTATGGTAGACTGAATATTGCCCCCACAAAAGAGAGCTAGGTCCTAAATCCAACAACCTGTCAATGTTACCTAGAAAAAGGGCTGTTGTTGGTGTGATTAAGTTAAGGATCTTGAGATGGGATGATTACCCTGGATTATCTGGGTGGGTCCTAAATGCTAAATGTACTAAATCACAAATGTCCTTTTAAAAGGGAACCAGAGGAAGAGGAGAAGGCAATGTGACCACAGAGGCAGAGATTGGAGGGATGTTGTCACAAGCCAAGGAATACTGGCAGTCACCAAAACTTGGAGGAGGCCTGGAACAGATTCTCCCCTAGAGCCTCAAGAAAGAGTGTACCTGCTGACCCTTGATTTCAGATGTCTGACTTGTGAGAGAATACATTTCTTGCTAAGCCACCAGGTTTGTGGTCATTTGTTACAACAGCTATAGTAATGAATACATGTGTGAAGGCAAAGAGGCATGAAGCAACAGAAGATATTCAGAAATCTATAAGAAGCTAGAAAATAACTGCAAGAAAAGGCATATGTAGGAAGGAGTCATAGAGAAAGAGAAAGAGGAAGGCAGAGACTGTGGAGACCAAGGACCCCAACTTCATCCCATATTGATGTTCAAAGAATTAACAAGAAAGACTTGAGAAACCACTTCCCATTTGGCAAGGTATGGTTGTTTTCTAAATGGATTTGAAAGAGGAATATTGTTCTTTGAACTTAATTCAGGAAAAAAAAAATAGACCTTGCATAAGTCTATAAATTCAAAATTTATAGTGCAGTAATTTATGTGCACCCTAAGCTTAGCTTTCTCAGGAGAGAAGAGCTAGCCAAATTTGGTGAGAAAAGTGAGGAATTCAGATTATTTATCTGGTTCATATGGAGTGGATGCTATAAACAAGCTACTGAGCTAGTAAAAACAATCTTCCAATATGTTTAGCCTGAAACACACATGCATACTTGTTCACACACAGACACATCACCAAAGCAGCCTACCACACTAACCCAAAGGAAAAGGAAAAATCATTAAGCAAAGAGCAGGGAGAGACTAAAGACTGACAATTGCTAGTGACATGTTTACTAAATATGCTTTAAAACATTAAACATAACATTGGAAAGCAGAGGAGCCAAATGGTTGGAGAAGCCCACTGATTACAATTCAGGTTAAGTCTGATCTGCTTTCTCGGTGCTTAGCTTCACAATCGGAGCTCAGCCAAACAAATCTGCATCTCCGGAGTCTCCAGGCAACTCCCAACTTGGCATTTCTGACTCAGGCGAGCTAGCCAGAAAACCCCTCCAAAGAGAGGAAACCATTGGCCAGACTCACTCCATCAACATCCAGACATCGTAGTTAATTACAAACACACAGGACCAACCTGACAGCCAGCTCTACAAGTAGCAGACACCAGCTTTCCCCCGGGAACTGGCTTGGCTCCAGTGAGCACTCCCAACGACAAGAACCCTTTTAAGCAAGACACTCCAAAGGCTCATAAGATTGCAACAGGTTTTGTATTGCCATGTAAAGACATTCCCCACCACTACTGCTTCATCAGAAATTACTGCTTCTATTCGGCGATAGCGAATGGAAATGCCTGGCAATAAGATTACCTCCAACGTTAAAAAAATACAAATGAGTTCCGAACCACATCTCTACTTTCCAGCCCGTCTGCCACTAAACTCTTAGACGGGAGCCTAGGAAAAACCCCAGAAAGGAAATTGGTAAAACCCTTGACCCATGACTCAGGTGTGTGGGAGGAAATAGTTTGACTCTGAAGTCTATGTCTCCCTGCCCCCCCCCCCCCCCGCTTTCTTTTGATATTTTCCAACAAGAAGCTATTCAACAGGAAGACTGGAAATTTGGCCACAAGTGTCAAGATCTAGGCAATGACATAGTCAAATGCTTTTATAGAGAACCCATTTGTACTTGACATTAATTGGGGTTGTCTGCTGGAAGGCTAGACTTCTTGGAAAAGTTGGGACCAGAAGTACAGAGTGCTATGAAACTGGATACTGATTGACTAAAGCAACTTGAGAAATGCACCCTACTTCACCTCTATCCATTGATGTGATGCTGGCACTTGCACTTGTGACAGGAAAGTCATTTTGACTGATAAGTGGCAGGATTAATCACATTACTCCAAGAGTCTACTGGAGAGTGAATGACACATCAACAGCCACAACTTGGCCAAACTCACTTAACCCAGCTGAGTCAAAGCATGAAGCCAACACCCTATGTGGAGTTTTTACATCCCTAAGACAATTCTACTAGTGTGTGGCTACCAACACAACATGAAGCTTGGCTCTTAAGAAGAGTTTATTAAAGCCAATTTTTTTCCCTCACTTTAGCACATTTGCTTTGCATCACTCTGGCAACTTACTGAGCATTCAACTAGGTAAGTGCTTAATACTTTAATCCTGGTGAAATGTTGGAGAACTTTTCTAAATCTTTTTTCATCAGACAGAACCACATGCAGATTTCTAAGTTCCCTTTTCAGATGAAGAAATGTGTGTTTCTGTATAAGAGAAAGATTCTTTATCCAGAAACCACAACACCATCACATTCCAGTAATACTTGGTGTGTCTGACTTGGAAAGATTTCTCAAGTAACATTTTCCCATTTGTATTCTATTGTCCTCTTACATGCTGCCCCTATGAAGCTTAGATCCTTAAACTGTGTGTACATTTGTCATGCATAACCCTTCCCCCTAAGCATTCCAAAGGTTTGTGGCAGAATATCAAGTCCTCTTTCCCAGGTCTTCACTATTCCAGGAAGAAATCTGTGCCCAGAAAGAGAATAGTCCTAATAGAATGACCTTTACTGAGGCTTGACATCTGCTACCTTGTAAGCTTCTTACACACTCAGCCTAATCCACCTGGAGGCTTTTCCGCTTGATGGAAGGTGATAAAAAAGCTGTTAGGCTGGAAGCCTTGTCTTAGATTCAAAGCATGTAGGCTGCTTGAGATTCTGAGGCTTAGGAAAGACAGAGGGGAAAATATTTCTTAGTTCAGGTGCAATTCTCAAGATGCTTATTAGGATGAACTCTAGTCTAAGAACAACTTTATTGGTATGAAAGTCAAGGCAAGGCTTCCTAATAGGAAGGAGGCTCCCAGCTTCCCAGCATTTCACAGGAGCTAATGTAATGGTGATCATAAAACTTGCCTCGCCGACAAGAACCATGAAGCCCAACTCTAGAAATTTACAATCCACAGAGGATCAACAGCTTGTATTCTGGATATCTGAAAGGTGAATGCTCTCAAACACCTAACCGTCCGTGGTGATGAAAACCTGGACACCCAGGGTTGTAAATAATCCAGTCTGTTTCTTACAGCAACTAAAGCTAAGGCCTACATTCCAAATTGAACTGGCTCCTTGATTTATACCCTCAGCCAAGAGAAGAAAGCTAAGAGACAGAGCTTCTGAGAATAACAGAGGCACATCTCCCAGGAGAGATGGAGACTTTGAGATAACATACTGATGAGAGGCTCCCCTGAGTAATATGGTCATTGCTTCTCAAGATGAATTTCAAAGTGAAATGAAAATTTGAACTATTTTGAAAGAATTTTTAAAAGGTGAAAATATTATTGTATTAAGAAAGGATTCTTTTCCCCCAAAGTAAGAGGTAAGATTCCTAATGTTCAGCAAACTCATTCTGAAGGGGAATTATTTATAACCTTCATGAAAGAAAAACCTGTTTCATTTTAATACACTCTTGGTGTTGAAGAATTTAGTACATTGGAAAGTATTTGTCCTTTGATAAACTATTTCCATTTTTAATTACTCATATATTCTTGATTTGATAACAGAAATATTTTATGTGTGTGTATATATATATTTACTTATATATATACACACACATAAAATCTCACCACTGACTTTACAGCTTGTATGAGATAAGTGGGTCACATCATTGTTGACATCATCAATTCAGTGCCTTTTGATATTTACACACATGTGAATCTTAGAACCCTTGAGAAAACTTGTCCTTCATGGAGAGGATTGAGTAGTCTACATAATTTCCTCACAATAATAATAAAATCTCCATTAGTCGTCACTGCAGATGGAGAATTATTTTAGTCTCATTTCATAGAAGAATAAAATGTGAGAAGGAGACTTATACAAGGTCACATGGCTAGTAAAGATTGGAACTGGTACTCCAGATTCCTAATCTTGTGCTTTCTCTGGCACAACACTATCTTTTGTCTGAACCTTAAAAGGACTACATTCTTAAAAAGCTAATAATATCTGTAAATGTCATTATGGGTAAGTGATTTATGTCACCCAATTTCTATCCTTCCTAAAAGAGACGTCTGTAGTTGCCAGGAGCTGAAACAGTTGTCTTGCTACCCACCTAGCAGTAACATCACTCCCCTGTGTTGCTAAGTTCAGACATATTAGAGAAAGTGGAGGAAGGCAGAATTATACTGATTTTACATCTCCCAGTTGAGATGCTACTGAGAACCACTTGAGGAGTTGAACAAATTGAACAAGCACAGTTTCAATTAATTTCAAATAATAAAACTATATATTTCTTTTCTTAATCAAAAGATAAAATCAAATGGATCAAAATAAAGATCCTATTCTAAGATGTGCTCAGCTTGATATTTATCTGCTGAATTTTAATATTCAATACACAAAATAATTTGAGAGATCTAAGCATGTGCAGCCATGAAATTAAAAGATGCTTGCTCCTTGGAAGAAAAGTTTTGACTAATCCAGACAGCATATTAAAAATCAGAAACATTACTTTGCCAACAAAGGTCCATCTAGTCAAAGCTATGGTTTTTCCAGTAGTCATGTATGGATATGAGAGTTGGACTACAAAGATAGCTGAGTGCCAAAGAATTGACACTTTTGAACTGTGATGTTGGAGAAGGTTCTTGAGAGTCCCTTGGACTGTAAGATCGATCAAACCAGTCAATCCTAAAGGAAATCAACCCTGAATATTCATTGGAAGGACTGATGCTGAAGCTCCAATACTTTGGCCACCCGATGCAAAGAGCCGACTCATTAGAAAAGACCCTGATGCTGGGAAAGATTGAAGGTAGGAGAAGGGGATGACAGAGGATAAGATGGTTGAATGGCATCACTGACTCAATGGACATGACTTTGAGCCAGTTCTGGAAGATGGTGAAGGACAGGGAAGCCTGGCATGCTGCAGTCCACAGGGTCGCAAAGAATTGGACACAACTGAGTGACTAAACAACAACAAGCATGTGAACAATCCTTGTCCTGGCAAGATCCACAGGTAAGACACCTAAGCAAATGGAACTATTTAAAGCATACACATAATGCACATAATGTTTGGCAATTTGCATATAATACAAAGTGGTGGTGGTGCCAGTTTAGTCACTAACTCTTGTTCAACTTTCTTCGACCCTATGGACTGTAGCCCACCATACTGCTCTGTCTGTGAGATTTCCCAGGCAAGAATAGTGGAGTGGATATCATAATAGCTTTGGCTAACATCTTTCCAGGCTTACCATATGCTCAGCCTTGTGTGAAGTGGGCATTATTATCTCATTTCATCTTCACAACATCCTTATCAGGAAAGAGCTAGCATCATCTCCAGTTACAAAGAAACTGAGGTTCCCTGAAGCTCAGTGTTTGTTCAAGATCCCTAAGGTAGGAAGAAGCAGGGCTGAAAGTTGAAAACTCCATATTTTCTCACTGCCTTCTCTTTGCATTTTGACTAGTACCCTATCCATATATACCAAATTGAGGAAGAAAATAAATTGAGTTTATTTTTTAAAGTTATTTTTCAAACAGTTGGCTAGCAATGGGTTATGTACCTAGTTTTAACCTTGCTGACAAAAAGTGTATCCTTACCCATGATCAGAAAAGCCAACCCCAATAATAGGGTATGACATGCCTCTCCCCTCCTCCCCTAGACCTTGCCTCTCAGCTCTAACTCCACTTGCCTCCCCCTGGAACCAGACCAAAGATGTCATGGGTGTGGCCTGGGGTGTTAGATGCTGAGGTGGAGTGGACCCAGCAGAAAACGAGGGTGACGATACTGTGAAAAAGTAGATAAAGTGCCTAACATCTACATAACTATCCCACCTCCAGCATCCAGGACAAACCTTGCTGCCTTTCCCAAAATGAGCTTTCTCCTCTTACCTTACTCTTCTTATCTGTACCTTGTCTAAATGCAGATAACATTCACCTTCATCCATTCCTCTTTCAATCACTCATTTGTGTCCATAATTGAGTTTCTAGCACCATGCTAGGTGTGAAAGATACAAAAGTGAATGAGATGCTGATCCCAGTTGTCAGAGACTTCTCAGCCCAGGGAAAGTGATAGATGATGAGAGGGAGTCCATTGTAGGGAGCAATGGGGAGGGAACGAAGCAGAGAGGACACTGGGAACCTGGAGGAAAGGCAGCAACCCAGCCTGGGTGGGTGGGTGGGATTGTGACCTGGAGCAAGTGGTTCATGAGCTGATTTGAGTTCTGCCTTAGTGGAGGAAAGGAGGTAAGTGAGAAGACTGAGTTGGAGGCAGAGTGGATCTCAAGATCTAGAAATAGCTCTTGTGCCTAGAGGTATGTGTATGTCTAGTGATTCATCATATGTAGTCTAAGTAAAAGAACCAACATGAAGTAGTTATTTTAACCCCACCCTCCCGAAACGGAGAAAATAAAGAGGTTAGAGATTAAATGGGAGAAGTGTCACGCTAACCTTCCCTTCCACACTTGGAATTGGATTAAGTCCATCCATTCTCTACTGTGGATATGGCCACTCAGCTGTGAGCAGCACTAGATTAAGGAAGCAATGCTTTGGGGTCCAAGTTCCAAACTTTCAAATGGAGCTGAGGTGCCAGTTGATCAGGTTTGATATGCCTCTACTTCCTTTTCCAAGTCTTTGCCTTCACAGGGGGCACATTTTCTCATGAAAGAGCAAAGAAGCCACATAAATCCAAAAGAAGTTTATGCTTTCCAACCAACACAAGCTTGTTCTCGACCAGGTGGAACAGCAATAAAACAGCTCTAGCAAATATGATAACTAAAGGCTTCCTCTGGGCCAGGACACCATCAGCTCCCACGTGGACCATTCAGTGACCTCCTAACAGAACAATCTGTCTTCTCTCTCTGGTCCACTTTGATGTTTTCTCCATACAGCAGCTGGGGTGACCTTTGTAAAATTGATTTACAAAATTGATTCTCTCTCTATCCCCATCCCCCAACTTCACATATGTAAGCCTTCATGTACTGTGTTTCAGTGGCTTTCCATTGCACTTGGGATGAAATAAAAACTCCTTCATTTGACCCACAGAGTCCTTGCATGGCCTGCCTCCCCTCTCTCCATCCTTTTCTCACACCACACACCTTCAAATTCTACTCAAAAACAGGATCCTTCTTTCATTTCCTTGAGTCTACAATGCTCACTTATGCTTTTACCTCTGCCTGGACCATTGTTCTCATTCTTCTCCATCTAGTTAACTTCTTAAGATTCTTCAGCTGGTAACTTATTTATCACCTCCTCAAGGAAATCTTCTGAGTCACCTGAACAAGGTCAAAGTCTCATACTATAATCTCTCCAAATAGTACGCATCTTCATCCACTAACAAAAAACCAGGATTTTTGCATTTATTGGATGAACATCTGATCAGTGCTTGTCCTTATCCAGTAAAAGAGATGTGACAATGGGCACATGGAACCTTGAGCCACTGGGGCTGCCAGCAGAAGCAGCTGAACTGATACATCAGAAGGTCCTATTAAAGTTTCTACTAAAGTGCTGGGTCAGGGTTCACAAGCTGCAGGGTCAGGGTGCTCTTCTCCAGGATGAAGTACAAAAAACTGCATATGATAAAGAGTGCTGTGGCCCAATAGCTGGAATGAACAGGCCCATGATTTCCCAGGGACTCATCTGTTGGATTTGTATGTTCCATTGCAATCACTTAAGGTTCTGTTGAATTAGAGGCACTGGGTCTCAGCAGGGGTGAAGTGGTAATTTGAGGAATGTTTTCATGTGGGGACATAGTAAGGAGTTTTTCAAACTTAAATCTTGGATTACTGCTTGATCATGTTGGGCTCCTCAGACCAGTGATCCAGAGAGCAACAAAAGGGCAAAGGTCATTGATCAGATTCCTTGTGAGGAGCTGGAGTGGGTGCTCCATAATGTGGGCAGTAAGGAGTGTGTATGGAATTTGAATGATACCCAGGGCACCTCTAGCTGCCATCATGACCGGGACAGGAATGAAAGGGCAATTGTAGCAAAGATAAAGTGACCAAAGACTAGACCCCTCAGAGAGGAAGACAGGACACCTACAACAAGCTAACTAGCCTCCTGACTGAGAGCAGAGAAAACCTAGAGTGAGCAGGGGAGGAGGGGGATAGTGAGTATCATTCATGACCTGAGATCAGCTGCAGCAGAGGGGACTATCGTCTAAAGTTTTCTAGAACGTCAGGGACAGAGTGGACTTACGTGGTAGAACTGTCCCTGAGCGGGATCAACTCACCTCTGGTTTCAGCTGTGATGAGCCCTTACCTCCATGCACATGGGCAGTGTTCTACCCCAAGTCTCCATCAGAATGCTCTTACTTTTCTGCCTCTAGAAGTTTTTCTAAGTCAAGGTACCTCCATCAATCTGAATTTTGATGCAGAGTTTACTTATCAAGCTGCTTTGTTTATTTTTAAAAATGGTATGCTTTTAAATGATATGGCTTCCCTGATGGCTCAGGGAAGAACCTGAGGTAAAGAACATGCCTGCAATACAGGGAGACACAGAAGACGTTGGTTCGATCCTTGGGCCGGGAAGATCCTCTGGAGGAGGGAATGGCAACCCACTCCAGCATTCTTGCCTGGTAAATATGGACAAAGGAGCCTGGCAGGCTACTGTTCATGGGATCACAAGAGTCAGACATGACTTAGCGACTAAGCTACTACAACTACGCTTTTATATGATCCTACAATCCCTCTCCTTGGCATCCATCCAGAGAAAACCGTAATTTGAAAAGATACATGCACTCCAGTGTTCACTGCAGCACTATTTATAATAACCAAGGCATGGAAACAACTTAAGTGTCCAGAGACAGATGAATGGATAAAGATGTGATATATACAATGGAATATTACTCAGTCCTTAAAAAGGAATGGAATAATGTCATTTGCAGCAACATAGATGGACCTAGAGATTATCAAACAAAGTGAAGTAAGTCAGAAAAAGACAAATATCACATGATATCAGTTTTATGTGGAATCTAAAAAAAAAGGATACAAATGAACTTATTTACAAAACAGAAATAGACTCAGGAATATAAAGACCAATACAGTATACTAATGCATATATATGGAATTTAAAAAGATGGTAATGATAACTCTATATGCAAAACAGAAAAAGAGACACAGATGTACAGAACAGACTTTTAGACTCTGTGGGAGAAGGCGAGGGTGGGATATACAGAGAGAACAGCATTGAAACAAGTATACTATCAAGGGTGAAACAGATCACCAGCCCAGGTTGGATGCATGAGACGGGTGCTCAGGGCTGGTGCACTGGGAAGACCCAGAGGGATGGGATGGAAAGGGAGGTGGGAGGGGGGATCAGGATGGGGAACACATGTAAATCCATGGCTGATTCATGTCAATGTATGGCAAAACCCACTACAATATTGTAAAGTAATTAACCTTCAACTAATAAAAAAATAAAATAAAATAATAAAATGTTAGATATTGCCAAAAAAATAAAGGAATATAAAACAAACTTATGGTTACCATAGCTCAGACAGTAAACTTAAGGTTAGTAGTATCTCAAATGGTAAAGCATCCGCCTGCAGTGCAGAAGACCCAGGTTTGATCCCTGGGTCAGGAAGATCCCCTGGAGAAGGAAATGGCAACCCACTCCAGTATCCTTGACTGGAAAAGTCCATGGACAGAGGAGTGTGGTGGGATATAGTCCATGGGGTTGCAGAGTTGGACACAACTGAGTAACTAACACACACACATGGTTACCAAAGGGAAGGGGCCAATGAAATAAATAGAAGTGAAGTTTGAGGTTAAAACATATATACTACTATATATAAAATAGATAACTCACAACATGCTATATGGTAATATAGCATAGGAAACTATACCCAATATCTTGTAATAACTTACAACAGAATAGAACATAAAAAAAGAGGACACATACACACACACATATATATAGAACTGAACCACTTTACACCTGAAATGAACAAAAACATTGTAAGTCAACTATATTTCAATAAAAAATTTTTAAATGATATGTTTTTAACTGAAATAATAAAAAGTATGTTTCACAATTGTAATTTTTTTCTTCTTCTTTTGTACACATTTCTCTCATGTCATTGAAGGGAGGAATAATGGTCAAAGATTTATAGCTTAACTATGGGTTACTGACATCCTGTTTTAAAATTTTGACTAAAAAGAGGTCCTGCTGGCAACCAGCTTTATACACATTTGTTTGCACCTTGACAAACTAAATATGTTGAGATAAAATATAAAGTGTCTGCAGGCTAGGTTGTTTCTGAATACTCCAAAATCTTAGAGATGTATATTGGTATTGTAAATACACTTTGAAAACAACTGGGTTAATCATGTTTGGTCAAGATCTGTGCTGACTAGTATGATAGTCACTAGCTAGTCTAAATTGAGATGTATTGTACACATTGGATTTCAAAGAAATAACAGGAAAAAAAGAATGTAAAATATTTCAGTAATTGTATGATTACATGTTGAAGTTGTATTCTGGATATATCAGATGAAATCAAATGTATTATTGAAATTATTTTCACTATCTTCTTACTTTTTTAATGTGGCTACTAGAAAATTTTTAATTATCTATATGGCTCATATCACATTTTGCTTGGACAATGTTGGTCTGCAGCTTTGCAAGTCAACTCCATCCTAGTGAAGAAAACTTTTTAAAAATTTCTGAAAGGAAGCACAATCAGATAAGAATATTGTTATAAACTTATAGAAAGTGTACCATTATCCCACACTTCTGGTGACATTCCACTGATGTCATACCCTAAGTACCAAAGAAAGGATAGCCCAATAAGTCAGCATCTGCTTATTAAACTTTAGGACTAAACATTCACCCCTCTTCCTTTTAAAATAATCCAACAAAGTTAGTAGAGTCCCTCCCTGACCTCATATACTCACATCTCCAAAGGGAACATGACTTTAAAAATATCTGTTGATCTAGCAAAAATATCGAGACTACCTTGCAAATAGTTGAGTTCACCAAGAATTCACTTCAAGTAATACCACATGACATAATTTGATCTCTTTTATCTCAGCAAGGATGAAAAGATCAGTCAAAGGAGACATGACAAAACCATGGAGCACGGCAGAGGAAGCCAGCCGCAGTCCAGGGAAAAGCATTTCATTCATATCAACACACCAAAAGGAGTGAGAATGGTCCCTGAGGCATGAAGTCCTCCTACTGATGCTCTGATCTAGGTCCAAAGCACCTCTATCCAGATCTCGTCCTGAGTATAACAACTTGGGAGACCAGTTGTCTTGTCTGTGAAATTGCCATTAAACCATGAGTAATTTGGCACTATTTTCTGCATGATTCGTCTTCTCTGAAAATGAGCAGACTCAGGCTTGTGAAAATGGAAATTGATTTACTTTCTATTCTTCTTGAGCTCATCTATTTCAGGTCTGATTCTTCTGGGATGTGCTAGGGCACCACACTGCTTTCAGGTTGTGGAAATATCTTTTAATAAAACAAATGAAGGAGACTTGGAATGAGAATGTGCTTGGCTGATTGGATTCCCAACCGGCTCCACATCTCTAAGTAGGGAGAATCAAGCCATTATCCCCTTGGCTGAGCTGGATCCACTCCACTCCAAATTTCTTGCCTGTTTAAGATAGGGTATAAATTTTTTAATATTTCTGTAAACAATATTAAGAAGAAATGGCACAATTAGATGCTAAATCTCAGTGACAATTGTTCAAAGGTGAATTAGAGTTCTGGCCCACTTTTAGGGAAGTGAGATTAATATTACATTTCTACTGGCAAGCCAGCCCCACAAGCTAACCATTGGATTTCATAATAAAGTACCATTGTGATCCACCAAAGCAACACTATCCTTTTAGGTGCTGGATTAGAATCCAGGCGAGTCCACAATATAGTCTTTACACATCATCAACTTCCACACAGGACATAAATTGCACTAATATAGTAATACACTGAAATCTCAGACCAACTGTTTGTCATCGGATTAGAATGTGATGACACAGAATAAAGATGTGAGATGGGATCTGTGCTGAGGTCTAAATTCACATTGGAAGCCTGGAAAGAAAAGACTGTTTATAAAATTATAGCCCAAGAATTGCTGCCAAAGTCAGCCTTTGGTGCAGCTGTAAGTCGGATGGAATCCACCTCCCTGACATCAGACCCACCCACTGAAATGCTGCTTCTCGGCCTGGAGCTTCCCCGAGTGGAAACTCCATGTCATATTACAAAGCAGGCGCTGCTGGGCCAGGGCTGTTGGCTTTTTTGGGTCTTTATGGCAGGTTGGTTATTTACACTTCTTCCCCCAGCAAAAGGAAGGCCATCGGTGCACTGTGGGTTTAGAATCCATGTTTGTTACACCTGGCTTTTGAGTTTGGTTCAAAACTGCGATTTCTTGAGTCCTACCCTCTAAGACTTCCACTTCTGATGATGAGGTACCTGTTCTTTTTTCTTTTCTCCTTTTTTAAAATTCTTCTTCAACTGCCTCCTTCTATATCTTCTATGCCCAAGAAACGATGACTCCCCTGATACAGATTCCACTTCCGCAGGCTTTTTACTATATCATTTACCAAACCCAAGAAAACATTTTTACTTCCTATTATTGAGAAACATTTGGGCTATCTGTAAAGATGACACAGATTAAGTGTCATTGAAGGTTTGTCAGAACTAGAAAGGAAAAAAAATTTCATATAATCACTTAATACACTTCAAAAGTCTCCAGATGAGTATTTTAAAGGTTTTAAAGATATAATGTCTGGAGTTATGATCACAATATAAAAATATTTAAATATGTTTCAGCTGATTTGAGGGCAGCAGCCTGGTGGGTCTGGTGCACATAGGGTTAAGCTAAGCTTTAGCTTACTTCTTTAATATATGTCATATAAATTGCTCCTCATAAACCAAAGTTAAGCAGGAGGGCTAGAGAATAATTCAATTCTATAAGTAAGAAAATGGATGTTTAGAGATGTAAAGTGACTTGCCCAAAGTTATTAATATCTCCTAAGCAACAGAGTTTAAATGACTAGAATTCAAGCCTTCTGATTCTTAATCCAAAGTTCTATCTCCAAAATGTCATTTGAATAGTAGGGTTTGGTAACTGAGTTGCAAGGAAAGAAATCCATGGATTCAGGGCCATAGATTAAAATCAATTGATCTTTCTGCCTCTCAGCTATGACTGAACTATATATGAAACTGCCATTCTTATCTGAACTACATCTTTAGAAGTTGATAAATATGTTTTTTCCATATTATGTAAAATCCCCTACCTGCAATAGGCAGTAAACAGTGGATAATTATGAACCAGTTTGCTAATATTTATTTGCAATTATTTCTTGAGCACTTGCTAAGTGCCAGGCTCTCTGCTAGCTTAAGAGCTATTAGATAATATTGCATACTTTATATTGGAGCATCACCTAGATGCTTTAAAATGAACTGATCATCTACCTGCCAAAAGCTTATTTTTGTAATTAATTCTTGGTTTCAGGCTCAGTGGAAGGACATAATGAACCTTTAGAGGTACAAGTATTTATGTGAGGAGTGGGGTATTCAGACAAGGGCTCTTTTATGATATCCATTGGTATAGGGTAGCAAAACCTGAATCAGAAGGGAAAAAAAACAAAAAACAAAAAACATGGCAGATGCTAAGGTGATGGCTTCAGACCACAAGATAGAGTATAGGAATATGGGCATCAGGAGTTACTGACTTTGAGCAGGCATGTGAATTTGCAGGACAATTTGAAATTAAGGACAGCAGGAATTCTTAAGAAGATAAGGTCAATGCAGACCATTCAATCAAGATCACAGCAACAGTATTCAGCTATAGTAGCCTCTTTTTAAGACTCTTCAGGCAAGTAATTATTACTGATTTCAAAGATACTGTATCATGAGCCCAAAGTCTAAAATTTTAAAAGCTCTCTTTGAAAGTTATTCTCAAGGAAGGGAAAAGTTCTGTTGTGTAAATTATTATAATAAAAAATACCAGCATGATCTTTACTTTGTTTCTTTCCCTACAATTAATCATGGGCTCAAGACCTTTCTCAAAATGTGATTGTCCCTTATAATTCTACTCTTTTCCCCAAGCTTCAGATGTTCTTCTGCTGGAATAAATTACCCATGATTTGTGGCTTTGGAAAATCCCAGTTATGGCATGCCCCTGTGTGTTTGTAACATGTACCTTTATAGAACTTCTCTTTAAGCAAACAGCTATTGCCTCATATCAAACAGTTGTCACAATTCTATCCAAAGTAATTATTCAGAAATCCAAATGGCTGAAATTTTCATGTCTCACCTTCACTGTTTTAGTTATTCATGTATACAAGCTACCCCCAAATTTAATGACTGCAAACTACAGTCACTTTATTTGCTCACAATTCTGTGGGTCAGAAATATGAGTGGTTCTCAGTAGGGCAGCTCTGTTCTATATGGCATCCTTATAGCTAGGGTTAGAATACACAGGGTGCCTACCACATGGCTACATCCAACTGGTTGCTGAGATGGGCTGAAGAACCCAAGAACTTTTCATTCATGTTCCTGATGCCTGAGTGCGTTTCTGTGCAATTTCTTCTCCGTGTAGCTAGCTGGTTTGTACTTCTCCACAACATGGAGGACTGACATCTTACATGGTAGCTAGCTTTCACACAGAGTGAAAATGAAACATGTAGACCTCTTACCCCCAGCCTCTGAAGTTACATAGTGTCACTTCTGCTACATTCTATTGGTCAAAACCAGTGATGGGCTTCGGCAACCCAGATTCACGAAGGTGGAGAAGTAGACTCCTCCTCCAGATTGGAAGAGGGATGAAAGGAATCCAGAGCCATGTTTTGTGGTCAGCCATAGTCACCAACCTAGAGTGTCATCATTCATCAGGACAGCCCTATAGCACCAAGTTTAATCCCCCCTTCTTAAGTCTGAAGCATCCTCTCTGTCTTCCAAGATCCCTGAAACCTGAAATCCAAACAGTTTAATGATACCAAATGGTTCAAATTAGTGTTTGTCTGGTTGTTGCTAGTAGTTGGGGAGGGGATCAATATTAATGAAGAGAGAAGCAGTAAACATCACTAATGATGCTGAAGCAGGAAAGACCCAGCTATTGTGGGGATATGCTTCAGCATGCAGTGAGTAAAAGGATACTGGGTAGGAAAGCCTGCATCTCTAAAGAGCCCACAATAACAACACCACCAAATTTAGCACTATGGATACATTTTAATAGATGATGTCTTACAAAAAGCTCTTTGCTTGAAATGCAGCCCAAAGACTAAATTAGAGTCAAAGCCCCAGTCAGTTAACTGTTCTATAACATGTGAAGAATTGATTTTCTTATTTTCAGCTGTCAGACCTGCTACAAAGAATGAGTTTTAATTCTGGGGATGTTATTAAACTCCTTGCTTAACTGGCAGAAAAATGGAACTGCTAGCCGAGTGCCGGTGGAGCCGCTGTCTGATTGAATGACACCTGTCAGAGTATGATGAATGACCCTCTCTTCCCCACAATCCCCTGTTCTGTCACTCAGGTGAGGCCCATTAATCTTCATCCTGGGCCTGTCAGGCTAGGCACCCATGATGACAAAATGTCGTGGAGCATTTACCCCAAAGATGCACAGAACAATACGATCTTCTCATTGTCGGAGCCACATTGAATTAGCATAATTTATTATGACTCCCCTCCCCCTCGCTCCCTACCTCTATCACCACCCCCCAAAAAAGCAATTGGGGACTAGATGGGATAAGACAGATGGAGTGTAGAACCAGACTGCCAACTACCAAACCCCCTGCAGTGCCTGATGATGGGGGGGAGCATCTCTACAAACCAATCAAAAAGCTGGCAGTTCAATTACAGAGTAATAAAGGGACATTCATCATTCAATTAGGCACCTGTCATGGTTTCACAAAAGGGAAAACTTCTAACCTGAGACTCCGGGGAGAAGATGCTACAACCAGGAGACAGGAAAATAAATGAAAAAAGGGACAAAGTCAATTACTGGCCAACCAGACCAAAGGATACGTTAAAAAAAAATTAGGGGAAAGTTTTCCCCAGGCAAAAATCAGAAAAGTTCGATGACCCCCAGATTAAAAGGGCTAATATTAAAAGTAGTGCGGTCCCTTTTCTATGGTACATCTCATGATTGAATTCTCCCTCTAGGAACTTCCCAGGAAACTGAATTTTGTAAGAAAAAAAAATCAAGAGGAAAGAGTAACTCTGTTACTCAAAATTGTTCTTTAAATGACTAAGATGTGAGGGCTAAGAGAAGAAAGTCTGGGCAGACATTCAACTTGATGCTTCACCATATTGAGGGGGAAGAATTACAAATGGCATTTTGAAAATATGATGCCCTGCTAGCAGTTGGAAATAAAAGTTGACAAATTTGATTTCTTAGCAAGTATATGTGCTGGTAATGGGGACCAGGATAAGCATTTCAATGGAAATAAATATCATATTCTTTTTTTTTTTTAAACTCACATTTGTTCTTATGATCTAATGGTTCTTCCCTAACTTCATTCATAATAAATATTCCAGAAAGGTTCTATTATGCAAGATAAGCAAATGAACCACAGAATGTTAAAGCTGGAAGAAATGATAGCAATGAGCTCAGCCCCTCTTCCACACACTCAACACAGTTCAGAGCCCACAAACCCAGGACTGCCCACCATGGGCAATGATTCTGTAAGTTACCCTATAAATCCATGTTAGGGACTGAAAGTCACCCCTCACTTCTACTCCCTTGTTCATCCCACTGC
Source organism: Muntiacus reevesi (assembly GCF_963930625.1). Classification (NCBI taxonomy): domain Eukaryota; kingdom Metazoa; phylum Chordata; class Mammalia; order Artiodactyla; family Cervidae; genus Muntiacus; species Muntiacus reevesi. Next base: position 39,291,515 of record NC_089251.1, on the reverse strand, counting down.
TCAGCACTGCTTCCCATATGCTTTAAATTATTTTCCCAAATTTTTTTAAGGAAAAATGACAAAGCTTCTCATATAGAAGTTGAGACGTTATAGAGTTGAGTAAAATAAGATATTTCTCTTTTGAATGGAAGTTTGCATGTAATCATTTTTACAGAACTGATTGATTATACTTTCTAATAACCTTTCTCAGTGGCTCAATGGTGAAGAATCACCTGCCAATGCAGGAGACAGAGAAGACGAAAGTTCAAACCCTGGGTTAGGAAGATCCCCTGGAGAAGGGAATGGCAACCCACTCCAATATTCTTGCCTGGGAAATCCCAAGGACAGAGGAGCTTGGAGGGCTAAAGTCCATGCGGTCACAAAGAATCAGACACAACTGAGAAGGCACACACACATACACAGATTGTTTAGAGGAAGATTTGTGATAGTTGGATAGACAAATAGATGCTGATTACAGTGATTATATTATAATGATTCAGGTTCTGGGTTTCAGTGCCATATCCATCATGTGTCACGTGTCCAGGCACCAGGCATTCAGGGCTGGTTTGGAAAGGCCACTATATCATACCCCCTCTATTTGATTCCAGTAAAGAAGGTTTCTTTCCTCCCCCCCCCCCACACCTTCTTTGTGTTTTCCTTCTCAAATTCTTTTTTACTTTCATTTTTATCTGAAAAAAAAAAAAAAAAAAAAAAAAACCTTAACGCTTGCCCTAGATAAGCTACACAACCAAGATGAAAGTATTTTTAGGAATAACTATTCAGGGAAATGTAAGGTTCTACCTAGAGAAGAGAAATGTTTAACCTAGTCTCTTGTGGGGCTACCAGTCAATGGTCTTCTTTTTAGACTTTAAGACATCTTCTGGAGGAATAAAAATCTATGTCATGTTAAATTCGCAGATGTGTAGTTCTGTGTGTATATACTCATGTTACACCACAAATACTCACAAATATACAGACACAGGCCACATACTATAAGTAAATTCCTTTCAATTTTGCTTTTTGAAGACTCATGTGTAGCAAAACATTAAAAAAAAAAAAGCAGGATTGACCTCATTTTGTTGCATTCTATGATGTATTGACAAACCCTCTCTGCTCTTTTTTCATAAGCCCTTAAATGTCATATCTTGAAATCAGTAGTGTGGGACATTCTCTCCAGACTGTATTTATTGGGTTACTAGGCATCTGTAAAATACATTGTCAATTCCACTGGAGAGAGTGGAGTAGGGAGGAGAGAAAAAGACTTTTGCTACTTCCCCTCCCATCTCTGTGGTCCTCATGGTTGGAATCATGTTAATGCATTTTTAATTCCAAGAACATTTTTCCAGGCTGACATCTTTCACTGGAAAAATAGAACCAAGCTTAGAGGGTGAAGGGTGAAAATCATCAAGTTTATAATCACAGAGAAGTAAAAACTTCTGGGACACAAGTGTCTTCTGTTAAACCCACAATGAAATCCCTGCATGCATGCTAAGTCACTTCAGTTGTGTCCAACTCTTTGCGACCCTTTGGACTATAGTCCACCAGGCTCCTCCCTGTATGTGGCAAGAATACTGGAGTAGGTTGGCATGCCCTGCGTCTCTTAACGTCTCCTTCATTGGCAAACAGATTCTTTACCTCTGTCGACACCTGGGAAGCCCAATGAAGTTCTTAACCAGTGACAAATGTTCATCAAAGCTGAGAAGGCAAAGATTTACAAGAATTGAATCTAATAAAATCTTACACATAACCAACACACACAAAAAATTCTTCATGTCGTTTATGTGAACATTTGCCTTTAAAGACACATGTATGTGACAGTTGCAGGACATGCCTCCAGGGCCAGGAGGCCTAATCACTGCTGCAAACCAGCCGTGAGATCCTATGTGCCCTTTTCATCTGGAATTTAGATGACCCACTTGTAAAATGAATGAATTGAGCTAAGTAATCTCAAGGTCCTTCCTACATATATTATTTGATTTTCTAATCTGCATCCTAAAGTTGTATTTTCAGAAAGGCCCACTTTGTTTTGAGGAAGAGGCCAATAGTAGCTGGAGAACAGGCTCCAGTTTTGCCTCCCCAAATAAGGAAGATCGCATCCTTTTCAATGCCATGCAGTTAGTGTGGAGAATATCATATAAACACCACAGATGATGCAGAAATATCCCATTCCTTCCAAGTGCTTCCCACTCCCCCCAGTGGAATGACGATGCTGGATCCAGTGCCTATTGCTTACATAAGTGCCTGAACTTGACCTGTTTCAAGGACCCACAGTTCAAGCCTAACTTTAGCATGCAAGGCTAAACTGAAATTATATGAAAGTTAATCTACAACAAATAGTAAGTGAATCCTAGGTTTGCTCGTTTTGAATATAAGCAATATCTCCATTCCAATAATGTTAAAGTTTTTCAGTTGAACTGAAATTATTTGTTTAACAAGAAAGCTTGAGTGAACAAAAACCCAAGAACTTAAAATCATGCTTCCCATCTGGTTCATACCATGGCACACACAGAAAAGGATTAGAAGCTGAAAATCTAGCCACTTAAAGAGGTCATTTTAGATACCACTAAGAAAGAAAAAATAATTTCTCCCACTTGTAATTGTTGAGGTTGGTTTCTGATGGGTATCATCTCCTGACAACCATTGGGCATCTTCCTTCCCTCAGGCTCAGAAACCATCTGATGGTTTCTCTCTCCATGACATATTTTGCTTCGTCAATGTTTACATCCACTTTTCTATATCCATGCCTTTCTATGCACACAATAACTTTTTGACTCCAGTGCTGAATCAATGCATTTTATTGAAGACCCTTTGAGGGAAAGTCAACCCAAAGCAAGCGGTACATCAATGTACGTTGCTCAGTGGAAGATAGGCGACTATGAACAGCTGTAACCAAGTTTAGTCAGACCATGACAACGATCTCATCAAGTTCACATGCAGAAGATGACAACCACCTCATCACTGCCACCAGGCTTAAAGCATTTGTAAAATACTGATGGGGAAACACATTCAGATTTCAGCAATGTTAAATGAGACGGGAAAATGTAACTTATTTGTTGTTGTTGTTCAGTCACTCAGTTGTGTCTGACTCTTTGAGACCCCATGAATGGCAGCACACCAGACTTCCCTGTCCTTCACTATCTCCCGAAGTTTGCTCAAATTCAAGTCCCTTAAGTCAGTGATGCCATCTAGCCATCTCATCCTCTGTCACCCCCTTCTCCTACTGCCTTCAGTCTTTCCCAGCATCAAGATAATGTCAAATGAGAAGGGAAAATGTACCTTATTATATCTATGAATTAAGGATAAATGGATAAGGCTTCTCTTGGACCAGAGTAACCAGTCTGAGGGTCATAGCAGCCCCAACCCACCCAGTTTCCCAGGAAGAAGAACAAAGCTTGAGCACAATCTATTTTCTGCCTGGCACTCTGATAAGAGCCAACTTGAAAGAGTAGGGAGAGAATTTCTGGATAATATTTCTCTAAATATGACTCAAGTATTATGACTAGTTGAGATGTCACAAATTAAAATCCATTTGACCAAAGTCACTACTTGCCTTTGGTTTTGCAGCCAAAGTTGAGGCAAGAAATGTCTTCTCATTCATTTTCATACTTTCAGAGAATTTGTTTTTGTGTATGTGGTTTGGTTTGGTTTCATAGCAGAAAGCCATTGCAGATTCTCCAGGGAGCTGTGACACAATAAAGTTGGTGTTTGGGAAGGTTCCTTTGGTGTCAGAGTGCAAACACATGGTAGAGAGTGTGGCTGAGGTAGGGAGGCATGATCTTGGCTGCAAGCTGGCCTGGGTATTTGAATAGTTCTAACTGGTAGAGGCTATTTCTCGGGAGTGGAATGTCAAAATATTTCCTCATACTCATTTCTGCCTTTCCCTCACCTTTTAAATTTGGCTCTAGGGTAGTACCACCCCTTCTAATATCACCCTACCCATCCAGGACAAAAGGGAAGTATTTCCAGTCCTCTCCCATTCTTCTCACTACATGAGGGAATGACTTTGGTTGGCATCACAGCCCACCAGTATTCTACTTCCTGAGGAATGGAAACTGGCTTCCTTGGTTTTCCTGTTGACTTTGAGAGAGTGAATCAAACACTCTGAGTACCAGTCCTTGGCCTCTGTTCTCCTCCACACCTCACTCATTCCAACCTCGTTGGTCTGTCTTGTTAGAGCTCACCGAAATCCTCCTACCAATTGTCTAGTCATCTTGACCCTGACACTCAGTCCTAGTGAAATGCAATCTATTCCTAAAGTCACATCCAAATTTAATGTTATTTCATAAATAAGTAAAAAAATAAGCATGTGTAGAACTACGTATCAGATAAATTTCAGTACTTTGCTTCAAGCCTGCAAACACATCTTTACCTGCTTGATTCATATTGTACATACACAATTCTGTTTTGTTTATTTTCCTGTGAAACTTGCAGGCTGCACTCAGGCCTCCATCTCATAGTCTGCTTGACTATAAATAGACTATTAACCTGAACATTAGGCTGAATATTAGCATGACTGAGTACTCCTAATTATCCATCCATTAATTCATTTATTCACTCACTCACTCATTTAGTAAATGTATGCCATGTGTCAGGCATTATGTTGGGAATGAAAATACAAAAATAAATAAAAATGAAGCTTCGTTCTCTAGAAGTTCATAGTCTAGTAGTGGAAAGGTCACACATAAATAGATAATTATAACACAGTGTAATGAGAACACTGTCAAAGCCAGGCTCTGAGTATTAGGGAAGCAGAATATCCAGAGTGCCCTAATTCTCTGAAACCCTGAAGTAAGACTCCCCTACAGCAGATTTCCACCACCATGTGTGAGATTGCAGCTGAGTATTCAGAAGAGATGGTGCTTAGGCACAAGAATAGGAAACTACAGAACAGAAAGCTTTGTGTACATTCTAGGTAAGGAAATGGAGGGTTAATAAAAGTAATCACACCAATGCAAAAAGAGGAGGAAGAGAGCAAAGTATCAGGAATGCAGCTGGATGAATAATTGATGAGCTGGTGGCCTAACAGAGCATCTCATTAATATGATCCTGCAGGTTCATTAAGTACTGTTCCAGGCTTATCTAGGAGGGGGCCTCCTGTGTCTTGATTAGGATGGTGTGGCTTTTGCTTTGACATCAGAACTTTGGGTCTTGGGTTTTGAGGACTGCTTCCTAAGCTCCTATCCTTTTACCTCCGGCACCTTTGAGAAGCTCTTCCGGAGCCCCCTCTCACTAATCATGGGCCCCTAACCATGACAGTCAGTCCTAGTAAATAATATATCAAGATAAATGATAATTGTTCTGTTTTAAGTGTCTCCTAATGAGCATCGTAAATTAAAAATTAATATTGCAAAGACTGTATGAATAGCATCAAATCCATAAACAAAGCAGCGGGTACCACACCAGCAAATGAAAGCTAAACACCTCTCTTGTCCTCTTTTCCCTTCCCCACCTCTTTCTACCCTCCCCCGATTCCTTCCCCACCTCCACCCTCATTCAACAGATCTGAGATTCAAGCTACCAAGAATCACATTGAAAATAACAATACTAGCATTTTTTCCCCCCACTGGTCACTTCTGACCTGTTACTGACTTATCTGGCTTAGTGGGATTTGAAGCCCTGATCCAGAAATTCTATTTCCCATTATTTCTTTTCACTAGCCTGAGATGAAGAAGGCAGAATTGAATTATGAAAAACTTTTCTGTGGGGTAGATGAACTAGGCCAGGGTCCACACAAAAGGTGAATATACAGTCACTTTTATGGCATCAAGTAAATCCTGCCCTTCCATCTTAAAGAATTATACTTAGAATGGAGCCACATTTTAAGGAAGGTGATACACCAGAATATCAACAAAAGGTTTTTGTCTGTGTAGATTATACTTACTCTTTTATCTTTTCTGTTGCATTACTGAATTTTCCAAATTTCTATAATTTCTGTCCATTTTTGACAATTATTACTATCACCTGTGTTGTAGAAAAAAGAAAGAAAATATTTTTCAAAGGGTTTAGTACTTAGATGCAAAATCTTGTCAGAAAGGTTAAAACAACTATCATTTTATAATGCACCAGACACTGTGCTAGATATGTATGATCTCTATCCTTCACAGCAACGTTCAAGGATAGATGATCTTCTTCCCAGTACCCAATTGCTGTTCAGAGGGGGAAAAAAGGCTTAGCCAACAGGCTAGGAGCATTTCAATTTCTCTTTTTGAGATGGACAAATAGACTGTCTAGGCCCTATGGCCTTAAGTATTTCACTCATGTAAATCATGCTCCTTGTCGGAATTCCAGCATCACCCAGCAACTTTCTAGTAATCATTGACTTCTACTGCAGGCTGCCGATGGTGAGGGTACACACAGGTCATGTTCGCATAAATATTCCAGACCACATGTTGGTCGAATTTCGCACTATAAATGAACACATTGGCTATGTTCTCTATAAAATCAATTTGACAAAGAAAAACTTCAGTTGCTTTTGGACTAAGAGGATAAAGTTTTCCAAGCCCTTGCTGATTGCTGAACTCTCTATACCAAATCCATAGGAGCTCCCTAAATGCTTTCTTTCTGTCAATTCACTTATTTTACTAATCTGAGCACTCACACATTCACAGAGCCGTAAATGAAGAAAATGTAAAAACAAATCACCTTTTTGGCAAGTAAGCTTCATCACCAAGAGAGGCAGGCTCACTTCAGGCCATTATTCAGATTATTTTTACTAAAGTTAGCTGAAATGCCATTCGCCAGGCCTCTGAAGAATGCTCAGAATATGGATCAAGGTTGGCATAGCTGCCACCATCATCCCCTCACACAACTAGAAACACAGTAGTCATAATATGACAATGAAAAACTGGACCTCTCTCTCCATGGGATACCCTAAACCCTGCAACGGCTAAGCCTCCCAAGAACCAGAGTACATATAAGTATCCAAAGCTTTCACTAATTAAATCTACTGCAGAACCAGGAGAATCCCAAGAACAGCAGTAACACATTTTTATTTTACAAAAATGCCCCCATTGAAACAGCAGATCTGAATGCAAATGTAAAATTAAGACTTCGATAATGCTCTCTCCACATCTGTCAACATTTTAGAGAAACTTCTACTGGAAAACATTTGTGGTTCTAGAAATTCTTAGTTTATGCCTAGAATACATTTGAGGTGACTTTGTTTTCTATGGTACTCCGATTTCAAATAAAAAATATCATGGAATTACAAACCTTTGAAGCTCGAAGGGATCGGGAGAGTCACATAGACCTACTCTCTCATTTAACATGTGTGATGAGAGTTCAGAGAGGTTGAGGCAAGGTTCAAGGTTGTTCACAGGATTAGATTTCAGGAATTCTAAAAGCTAAAGAGAAATAGGGGGGCAGATTTTCCATTGTACCCTTAGCATTTGAATGGCAAATGATTCCTTCTGAGATCAAGGGCTGAGCCAGACAAAATTCACTGGCCACCTGACCTTTCCATATTTTTACAGACAGAATTAAATTGGTAATTGGAACATTTGCCCAAATTGCTTTGGTTAATTTACTGAGCTTTATTTAACATTTAAAAACAAAATTAAAAGCAAGAAAAAATAAATGAGGGAGAATAGGCTGTATGACACATCTTGTGGTGTTTAAATATTAATAAATTCACATTTGATGTAAAATTTGTTATTTTTATTATGCCATACAAGAATATTTCATGAAACTTTTCATGGTTTATATATATAACATATATAATAACATATATTTATATAAATATATATTCATATATATAATAACATGCACAAAACATGAAAAGTTTCATGAACTAATATACATACATATATATATATACACCTACACATATGCTAGGTTATAATGTTGTTTTTTACTGTGGGTCATACTAAAAGGATGGAAATTCATGTCAGTAAGAATTTCACTGTAGGCCCCCCTCAAATACTTTAAAACAAAAAACACCCTGAAATATAAAATAACACTTTCTCACAAAAATTTGGGGAACTTTACATTAAATAGTTACTTTTTAAAATCACTGTAACCTAAAATACACTTTCTACTCTAGGCTGAGTACTATGTTCTGTAGATTACTAATAAGGAAAAATTAGACAAAAGAAACTAGGGAAAAGAACAAATACAGGTGAAAAATAAGTAGAACATCCATTCATGGTTTCAAGATATATTATTTCTTTCCTGAAATCAAAGCTTGAAGTAGATAGCAAATTTAATTTACTCAGTTTCTGGCACAGAGTAAATGTTTAATAATATGTGCCTTTCCTTGGAATGTTGATAGATAGCACATGAAAATCATCCATAACTGTTGACCATCCACCAGGTCAACAGGTGGTCCCTTCACTAGATTTCTGTGTTCCTCCATCCTCATCTATGTAGTCATGATCATCCAATGAATCTTGACAATGAGACTTGACTCAGAAACAATGGCTTCTAAAGCAGAAATAGACATAGAGAATAGATGTATGGGTGCCAAGGGGGAAGACAGGAGTGGGGTGAACTGGGAGGTCGGGACTGACATATATACACTACTACGTATAAGTTAAATAACTAGTGAGAACCTACCAGATAGCACAGGAACTCTAATCAGTGCTCCTTGGTGACCTAAATGGGAAGGAAATCCAAAGAGGGGATATATGTGTATGTATGGCTGACTTGTTGTACAAGAAATACTAACACAACAGTGTAAAGCAACCATGCTCTAATTTAAACTGGAAAAATATCAGTCAATGGTTCTTTAAAAAATTAAATAAATAAATAAATAAAATTTTAAAAAAATCTGTCAATGGTTCTTTAAAAAAAAGAAATATAGAGAAAAAAAATTCAAAGACCAAAAAGTAATCACTTCATATTTCTTTAATAGAAAAGAAAATGTATAGCCAGCTACATAGATCAGAATCTATTAAATCCCTCCAACTAAAGTAAAATAATTTGGGCTATGAATTTAGTTACCTCTCTTTTACTTTTCTTACAGCCTTTATTTTCACACACTTGATCTTTCACAAAAAGGAGAGAGAAACAGAAGGCATTTTTTATTCAAATCAATATCTTGACCCATAGACAGCACAGCAGCGGGCACTGTGCACCCTTCCTTCAGGAGTGGTTCTGTAGAATCAGCATCTACTTATAGGCTGAAAATTAGCACAAGCCCCACTCACTGCTTCTGTGATTTGGGGATAAAAAGGGAGCCAGATGAGTGCCATTTCTGGAGTTTTATCTGCCATCACCTACAGCTGCCACTGTCTGCAACACAAGAGTCAGGAAAGGAAGACGCTGGTCTGCAACAAAAAAACTCTGGTCTGCAGAAAACAAAAAACTCTGGTCTGCAAAAGAACAAAAAACTCTGGTCTACAAAAAAACAAAAAAGTCTGGTCTGCAACTCAGGTCTGCAACACAAGAGTCAGGAAACAAAACTAACCTGATAACCCTATCTGTAAAGAAATTGAAATGTGGGCAGCCCGAGAGCACAGTTTATTTGGGGAAGTATAGCATGATAGTTAAACATGTAATGTTAAAGGAACAAATCACTGAGAACTCTATCAGTTCCTTATGCAAAATGGGAATAAAACTGGAACTTGTCTCATGAGTTGCATACAGAATTAAATAAGAAATATATTTGTAAGAATGTGACCCAATATTTATAATAAGTACTCAGTAAATGATATCCATTTTTGTTATGATATATTAATAGCTAAATCCAGATCATGATTAAGAGATCAAGAATTTGGAAATTTTAAATGATATACCAGTACGTTAATAGATGTAGTTTTCTGGGAAGTAAAATGCTTGAGAAGGACATTGGCGATGGATACACATTGGAATGGAAACTTCTGCTGCTTTCATGGTCCACTTTGTACATTTTACTGCAGCAGATGGCTTGGAAGAGTTGGAGAAAACCAATTGGTCACCCTTAGATGATTAGCAAATATTATACTTAGTGAGTAAAATGGGAAGGAAGAGAATCATGACATAGGTTTCCATTCTTTGTTTAAAACTGCAGCACACTTTGGACACAACTCTATATTTTGCAGCCCTTCTGCTATCCTGAGGCTTGCATTTGCCAACAGATACTCTTAGTTATCATTATTAAGCACAGATATTTCACACTGTGGTCTCTCATCATCTGTATTTGGTCAAAGACAGCTTCCATTCACCTTGGCGGAAATTACTGCCATTCTTTTATCTAAGTGGAGACAGAAACACAGAGAGAAGCAGCAGTTTGTTCAACAGGCCCACAGTCAGCACAAGTCACTGGGTGAGTGGAGGCTTAAATATGAAGATCAGCTACATGGTCACGCTGGTGCCTCAACTATTCCACCCAGCAAATAAATACAAATCAGATTCAAATTCCAGACAGATCAGGTTCACACTCACTCATCTTCTAGAACTGCTCCAGGCGTGAGCACAAGCCTCAATTCTTGCAGGTGTCTGAATCGCAGACATGGTTGACAGTCTGACACAGGGTATATTTGGGGTGGAAAATAAGACAAAGACTTAATTAAGGGATATTCTAAAGAAGGCAAAAGAAACTACCCAACCTATTTGCAAACCACACACTGGAAATGAATGGGTTCTTTAGTGTTTGGGACATTTTAGTGTTACAAAAATGTAGACTATAGAGCTATTATATCAAGTAATTTATGGGATGAATATTGTAATTCATTGAATGTCACGACTTATCTTTTATTCATATAGTTACTATTCCATTACCAGCGAGGGAGGTTTGTCAAAGGTTAATTATTTTAAATTGCTCCAGCAAATTTATTTTGATTTGTACAATTTTTTTGAATAATCATAGGTCTATATATTCATACATCTTTATGAGGCTTCTTTTTAAAAAATAATGTTCTTTGATGAGGCTTTTAAAGTTACATAAATGCTTTAGTGATGTCTTTAAAATATATTCTCTTTAACTCTGGATTAGATCTACAAAGAATTATTATATTATTATTATTATTGATATTATCAGTCTTTTTTAGAACTTTCTACTTTTCCAAGAAAAATTCCAAATCAAAATGGCCAGAAAATTGAACTTTGACTCTCTCAAGGGGTTGGTCATGGTTCCTGATTACCTCTTAGCTCAGGGTCATTATTTGCAATGCCCCTCTGAAAGGTGGATGAGGAAAACTGTTGACATCTGTTCTCTGTACCCACCTGGGTTACACTTGAGGCTGCCCTGTGGCCAGGACTACATCTCCTTAGGGCGTGAAAATTGGTCCTTGTGGGGAAAAAAAAAAATTATAAAAGGTAGGTATAAAATACCTTAAAAGTTGGAAAAATTTTCTTGAATTATTAAGCCTAAATTAGAAAGGAAGCTGGAAGCCAAAAAGGGGTTTAGAAAGGCTACAATGCATACAATATATATAATATACAAATTAACCTAGTTCCTTTTCCTGCAAAATCTATTACCTCTCTCAAGAAGCCTTTCTGATTATGCTTGTTTTCTTTATTTTTCTCAAATGCTTGTGTATCAAGTCTACATTTCACTAATATGATCTTGTTGTTATGTAGCTTTTTAATTATTCATAAATCATTTGCAAGTTATCGAGATATAGTGGGAAAAGGTTCAGTTTGAAGGTAGAAGACCTAGGCTCACATTTAAGCTCTGTGGTTTATTATCTGTGTGGATTTAGGTCTATTTGTTTGAAACTCAGTTTCTTTACGTCAAAGAATATGAAAACCTACCTATGTACTTGATGGAGTTGGCAATATGTCACCTAATAATTGCACACTACCTCAGGTTTATAAAATTCTTACATATGTATCTTGTTTAATCCCCAAACAAGAGTATAATATGAAAACTATTACCCATTCATTTTATGTGAATTACTTGAAAATACTGTTTTTAACACCATAAGGTATTATTATTTTTAGTCTGCTGATTTTATATCATCAATTTAATATTAACATCCCTAGGATCTAGGTCATACCTATCTTTTATTTCTTTTTTATTTTATTCTTCCCTCATATTCCTTTCTCTTAAGTGATTTGACAAATAGATTCAGAAGATAGATTTTTCCAGTACAGATAACAAAATGCTTTGCCAAATAAATGCTCAGTAAGATTGTGTCTGCATGTTGCCAGAGTAACTGATTAATTTTACTTGATGCCAGGAAGAAAATAGTAATCTACCATTTGATCAATATTTTTACTTTTTAATCATTTGTATTGCTCTTGTGCACATAGTAAAATGTGCTCAGAGAGCACAGCAATTTTGGAAGTACAGAAATAAAACACACATCTTCTCTATAATGCTGTTGATCAAGCAAAAGACTCTACATGATTCTGGAAAGCATAAATGGTGGCTCAGGTACCGAGGCTGCGAGCTGCTTTGTAATTACTTACCCTACTAGAGGGCAAACTCTATCCGAAATAGGCCCTTGCCTGTCTTATTCACACTCAGTATCCTGGGCGCCTGGTTCATAGTTGGTGCACAATGAATATTAGCTAAGTATAAAGTCTCCCAGTCAGTTCTGTTCAGTTCAGTCATTCAGTCGTGTCCGACTCTTGGCGACCCCATGAATCGCAGCACACCAGGCCTCCCTGTCCATCACCAACTCCCGGAGTTTACTCAAACCCATGTCCATCGAGTCGGTGATGCCATCTAGCCATCTCATCCTCTGTCGTCCCCTTCTCCTCCTGCCCCCAATCCCTCCCAGCATCAGGGTCTTTTCCAATGAGTTCACTCTTTGCATGAGGTGGCCAAAGTACTGGAGTTTCAGCTTCAACCTCAATCCTTCCAATGAACACCCAGGACTGATCTCCTTTAGGATGGACTGATTGGATCTCCTTGCAGTCCAAGGGACTCTCAAGAGTCTTCTCCAGCACCACAGTTCACTTTGCTGCACATCTGAAACTAACTCAACATTGTAAATCAACTATGCTTCAATTAAAAAAAAGTTTCTCTTACTCAAAAAGAGAAAGGAAACTGGAGATTTTAAGTGTCATATACCTATAATGTTATAGAACATGTTGGCAAGGGGCTCCTTACCTCTGCTGTGAATAGAAGCCGGGGAAATATTTTTCTCTGTGGTACAAAAGGTGTGCATTAGTAAAGGTAAATAAAAATGCAAATGCATATATGTGAATACACATAAACTAATTCTTCACTAAGTGGTAGAAAGTGAATAGGAAAATAGAGTTGAGTTGTGCTGGGTCAGGCACATATGCTGTGTGTCTAGGTACTGGACTTCCATTGTCTCATTAAACAAGTTCTCTGTGGTCAATATTATTATAGATGAGGAAGTGAAGGCTAGGAGTAATTAAATGACTGGTTTAAAGTCACATGCTAGTTGTCAGCAAAGCCTGGAATTAGTGCATGTCTGGACCTTCTGGACCAACCAAGGTGGTCATTTGAGACACCCACCACATTCGATCTCAACATGACCAGCTCTACAACATTTCTTCCACGGAACCTAGATAATCCTACAAGTGGTCTCTATGTTTACTTAATAGACTAAAACATGACAGTAAAATCTAATTGCCAGTTGTGATTATGTAAAACCTATATTAATGCTGCCTACAGACTTAGTTTTTTAAAAAAAGATATAATACCTATGTCAATATCTTACTAAATCTTCCTTTTCCAGATTTCACAGTAAAATTAGGTCCCATTAGGATAGGATCACTGAATAGCAAATAGATTTCACTCTCAAAAGAGAATCCATGGTCCTAAACATTTTCCTGTCACCTAAGTATACACCAGTAAAAGGGTCTTTTCAATTATTCCAGACTGTTGTGTAAACTCAATCAGTTAGCTGCACAGTCATCAAACATCCACTTACTTTCTTTTTCATTGGAGGATAATTGTTTTACAGGGCTTCCCAGATGGTGCTAGTGGTAAAGAACCTACCTGCCAATGCAAGAGACATAAGAGACACAGGTTTGATCCCTGGGTCAGAAAGATCCCCTAGAGGAGCACATGGCAACCCACTCCAGTCTTCTTGCCTGGAGAATATCATGGACAAAAGAGCCTGGTGGGCTCCAGTCCACAGGGTCTCACAGAATTGGACATGACTGGAGCGACTTAGGGCACATGCAAGATATTGCAGGAGAAGGGAATGGCAACCCACTCCAGTGTTCTTGCCTGGAGAATCCCAGGGACAGAACAGTCTGGTGAGCTGCCGTCTGTGGGGTCGCACAGAGTTGGACATGACTGAAGCGACTTAGCAGCAGCAGCGTCGGCAAGCAATTGCTTTAGACTGTTGTGTTGGAGCCTCCCTCCCACCCCTTCATCTCACCTTTCTATTGTCTCAGGTGGGATTTTGGTGTGAGGAGACACTGGGCTGTGGTATGAGCAGTACTGACAGCAATTTTGTGACTGTAACGGTCCAGGGGATTGCTGGAAATCATCAAGATGGTGAATGAAAGGCCCCAGAGAATACCATGGCAGGACTGAGCCCACACGCTTCCCAATTCTATCAAGAACTGCCAGAGGAAAGTGTTCTGCATCCAGCGTCTTATACCAGAGACGATCTGATTCCTTTGGACTAGGATATTTTCTATTTTCAATTCTCCTTAACAAAGACCTCTAAGTCCAAAAGCTTCCTGAAATGCCTGTGAGGGGCTATTCTGATCACCCCTTCATGTTTCCAAGATGCTCTGGGATAATGTTGGCGAGGGGAGGCCCCCAAGGGAACAGCTGATTGGATTCTGGCAAGAAGGACCAAACATCTGCTTCAAACAAAGGACATCTGCATATTTCACATTTATTTTTCATAATTTACAGAAGCAACCTGCCAAAATTCAGCAAGGGAGAATACGCTAGCACGTAATTAGCTTAAAGTTTGCTTGCTTTAGAAGTGTGAGCGTGAAGCTAGGAGCTCACCTGGGAGGACAAGGAACAGTGGAACTGCTATCTGATTTCTGGAAATTCAGTTTTAGACCTCACATGCCAGGGCAGAAGCCCCAGCCCTGCTAGGCTCGGAAGGGATGAGTAAATATGCCAAAGGTGACACTAAGAGGCTCTTTTGTTCTCATGTCAAATAAAAAACCTTCCCACCAAAGGGGTGGTCTACGGTGCTCTCATTTATTAAATAAGGTTTGATTAAGCAGAAAGAGTTTGCGTCTGGCCTCTAGCACTGCAGAACCCAGGTCAGATAATGGTGCAATGCTCCATGACTTATCATTTAAAGTGCACATAGAAAAACATACAAATATCATGCTGAGAAATCACATGTAGAGTGCTGCATTATTTTTCAAAGCATCAGAAAATTGTTACTTAACAAAAGTAGTATATTTGGAATATGTGACAATAACAAAGAGAACAAGATGTAATACATGTTGGTGGAAGGGATACAACAAATTATCTGCCTTCTGTAAGCCATATCTTCCCAGTTGAATTTCAAACTTCACAAAGTCATTATAGTGTAAAATAACTAAAAATTGCTTAATAGAGAATAGAAGTGGAAGAAGGACTTTTTTTTGAGAAAAAGAAAGATTTCTTTTGCTTTCCAGGAAAGGAATTTCAACCCTGTGTCAAAAATACTGGTTATGAGATCCTCTGTTATTTCCCCTGATCTTAACTCCAATGAAAAAGCAAACTTAAAGCTAAGTTTGCAAAGTATTAGGTGCTGTTGTTTTAAATATTTAAGACACAGGTCTCTAGTGGGAAGAGGGAGTAGTATTTTGGTTTTGCTGACTATTATCTTCCAGTCTTAGCCTTTGCTTTATAAAAGCAATTGTGTTCCTGATTTAGTTGTAGACCCAATGCTTACCCTGTGCAAATTTCTGCAACAATAGCATGGCAGATAAAAAAACTTAACATCTTAAGATATGCAGGCTTTCCTGGTGGCTCAGACCATAAAGAAGCTGCCTGAAATTCAGAAGACCCAGGTTCGATCCCTGGGTTGGAAAGATCCCCTGGAAAAGGAAATGGCAATCTACTCCAATATTCCTGCCTGGAGAATTATCATGGATTGAGGCGCCTGGAGGGCTACAATGGGGTCACAAAGAGTTGGACACGACTGAGCGACTAACAAGATATGTATATGCTGTAGAAACAACGTGTGCAATCCAGGCAATAATTCCTTGGTGACTTCTAACTGGTTTTAAGGAGTGACTTGCTTATGGCCATTCCAAATATCACTCAATGTGTGGTTCTGATATCTGATGTAGCCCTGTATTACATATACATGCCAAACTGCCTTGAAACATGAAATCCCAATTCAAAGGGCAGCTCATTTGAAAACAGTGATTTGTAATTATGCACCAACCTACTCTTCAACATTTGCTAATTATTCTTACACATTAAAAAAAAAAAATTTCAGTGCACTTAAATTTCAAACCAGTATGTTACACATATGAACCGTTCATGTAATTATAAATGTTCTCCCCTTTGCAATAGTATCACAACAGAAGAGCAGCTTGTTATAAATAGACAGGCAGGACTTGATTTGAATCAGATCTATATATTAATCTGTTTTCAGCCATCTATAAACCGGGTGGCCTCGGGAAAATTATTTAAACTCTCTAGGTCTTGATTTTCTCTCCTATATACTAGGGTTGATATCTTTGTTGTACAAGTTAAATGAGGTAGCTTGTGTAATCTGCACCTAAAGTAGAATTCTGATTTGCCAAATTTTGAACTTGCTCAAATTTAGATACCTTACCTACCATAGAACCCTTCAAAAGGAAACTCTCATCCCAAAAGAAGAGGAGGTCAGGCAAGAAGACAAGCTTTGAAAACAAACCTTGTCTTGGATTGAGAAGAGTTTGTTATTGTTGTTGTTTAGTCGCTAGGTTGTGTCTGACTCTTTTGGCACCAAGCCCATGGACTGTAGCCCTCCAGGTTCCCCTGCCATGGAAATCTCCAGGCAAGAATACTGGAGTTGGTTGCCGTTTCCTTCTCCAAGGGATCTGACCCAGGGATTGAATCCGAGTATCCTGCATGGGCAAGTGAATTCTTTACTACTGACTCCCCAGGGAAGGCCCCCTCTCCGGCCCCCACTTTTTTTTCCTTTTCAGTAGAAGGCCAGAAGATATGTTAACCTTTAAGAGGCATGGGATCTCTTGCTTCCACTGCTCAATTTTGTCATTCCAGCATGAAACACAGCCATGGACAACACATATAAATAAATTATGTGGCTGTGTTCAAATAAAACTTTGTTTATGGACAGTGAAATATGAATTTCATATAGTTTTCAAAGGGCATAATGTGTGATTCTTCTTTTGACTTTTTTCAACCATGTAAGATGTACAAATCATCTTAGTAAGTTGGCTGTACAAAAACTGGCTATACAAGCTGGATTTGGAAGGCCACAGTTAGCCAAACCTAAGTTAAAGCAATGAGGTGAGGGGAGTAATGCTAACACATTGGTGTTTGCTGTTCTATTATCTTAAGTGACTGTCATAAATATCTAAAAGTTAAAATCAAAGGGTTGTTTCTCTAAAATTTCTACCACATGCTGGGGCATGGTTTGTACTCTTTGGAGATCTGTTGTCCTCAGTTCTAGAGCAGCACTGTGAGGAAGTGTCAGGAGCAGTGGCCTTGCCTGGTGGAAGCAGTAGGTTATGGTGAGAGGTGGCAGTGGTCCTGGAACAAACAGTGGCATAGGAGGATGGGATGTCCCCAGTGGAGGAAGCTACCATCCTCAGAGAAAAAGAATTCCCCAAAAAGTACCTAGTGGGAGAAGCAGGAACCAGCAAAATGCCCAGGAAACATCAACTTGCACTGCACTGTCCAATTTATGGTACCAATAGTCACATGTAGCTATGTAAATTGGAAAGAATAAAAATTGCAAACTCAGGTCCTCAGTTTTAGTAACAGATGCATCATTGCAGAAAGTTCTGTTGGACAATCCTTGAATAGCAGATGACAGATTTTTCCAAAGCACATGTGAAAGTTTCCGTAGAGACCTCGGAAGGACTTGAAGATTGAGGCAGTGGGGTAAGGGAAGGGATGAGGTCTTGAAACAGTAGTTAGGGATAAGAGTTGACAACATAGGAGTTATTCTCTTGAACATGATCTCTTTTTATCTAAATAAAAGGTGAGGAGATTTGGTGTTTAAATAGAAAATACCCAGCACATCACCTTGAACACAAAAGGCTTCAATAAATGTAAAATTACTGTCTGCTTAAGATCTCTGTGTTGGTGTTAGTAATTTCTAATATAACTGTCATTCTGTTGCTAGAATGACCTTCCTACTGCCTATTTTATATCATTAACCTCTTCAAAAGCTGCCAAAGTCTCTTCATTGAATAAAGACCCTGGTAGTGACTCAGACGGTAAAAAAAATCTGCCTGCAATGCAGGAGACCCAATTTCAATCCCTGGGTCAAGATCTCCTGGAGAAGGAAATGGCAACCCACTCCAGTATTCTTGCCTGGAGAATTCTGTGGACAGAGGAGGCTCGCAGGCTATGGTCCATGGGGTCACAGAGTCAGACACAACTGAAGGACTAACACATACACACAACACACACAACGTCCCAATACTCAGCTCTTGCCAATGTGAGCAGATGCTGGAGCTGGAAAGCCTGAGAGTGAATCCTGACTCTGGCACTTGCTGGCTGTGGACCATGCATCATTAATTAGTTAACCTCTCTGAGCCTCAAGTTTCTCATCTGTAAAATGAGGAACATATTACCACTGACATTAAGTTGTATTGCATGCATGGCACATCATCAGCATGAAGAAAGTGTTTATTAAGTGAATATTTGTATTCCTCAATGATTTAGTCCCTAATCACATTGCAAGTCGATCTTCCATGATGCCTCTTTCTCCTCTCTACATTTCAAATGTGCTATATTCTCCCAACTTGTCTTACATAACTTTTCCTCTCTTTATATATATAAAAGTCATACTCATTCTGTACATTTTGCTGTTTCTTCATTTGTTGAGAGACATGCTTTTCTGGGATACAACCAAAGGTACTACTGTACTGCACATCATCCTTTCTAGTCAAAGATTTGCTTTGGAGGGGTCATTTGGAAAATATCTGTTCATGACCTAGCATTTCATCATTTTCCTATATAAATGATAAAGTCAATTTTAATTCTTAGAAATCAACACCTCATTGAAAAAATAAGCCTGTTTGTCCACAGACAGAGCTACTCTGAGTCTGTCTACTCTTCTATGGGTAGGGCAGTACCCATAGAAGATCATTTGGGCTTCAGTTACTCTCCCCTTTGGGAGAGTGAGTCTTTGGAATGCATTCAGAGGGTGTTTCAGAAATAATTTGCATGGAAAATTATCAAGAAGGTAAAAGGTAAAATGTATCTTCCTAGAAGAATTTCTCCTAGATTAGTTCTACAGCAGCATGTTCATTCCTTACTCAGTAGCCTTCATATCATTCCATTCTGCCTTGTTCTTTATAGTTCAGTCTTTACTTGTCTGGACTCATTCTAGACTGTAAAGTCTCCAAGAAAAGTTATTTATGCTTGCCTAAATTAGGTACTCAATAAATACTCATAAGATGGTAAGAAAAGGGAAAGGTATGGTATGCCTTTCAGACCAATTCTATGAAATACCCATCTTGAGTGCTATATTTTAGAATTCATGCATACGTAGCTTTCCAAGGGCTTCCCTGGTGGCTCAGTGGTAAAGAATCTGCCTGCCAATGCAGGAGAAGCAAGAGACATGGGTCAGAAAGATCCCCTGGGGAAGGGAATAGCAACCCATTCCAGTATCCTTGCCTGGAAAATCCCATGGACAGAGGAGTCTGCAGGCTGCAGCCCAGGGACTTTTCAAGTTGTATAAACACAGTATCAGCACAATATCCTTCAGATGGTGCATGTAAAAATTTGTTACTCTTCATTACATGATCTGCTTCATGCCAAATAGTTGGGAATTTTTTAAAAATGTGGCAGCATGAAAGGACAGCCACTACCTGAGAGGACTGAAGTCATTCATATCAGATCCATTTATCTTCTTGATAATTTTCCATGCAAATTATTTCTGAAGCACCCTCTGGGTGCATCCCAAAGACACACCAGGGAGGAGATTAACCCCAAGCCCAAATGATCCTCTATGAGTACTGCCCTAGCTAGAAAGTGATAGACTCAGAATAGCTCTGTCTGTGGACAAGTGAACTTATTTTTTTAATGGGCTGCTGATTTCTAAGAATTAAAATTCACTTTATCATTTATATAGGAAAATGATGAAATGCTAGATCATGAACATATATTTTCTAAATGACCCCTCCAAAGCAAATCTTTGACTAGAAAGGATGATGTGCAATACAGCAGTACATTTGGTTGTATCCCAGAAAAGCTTCTCTCTGAACAAAGGAAGAAACAGCAAGATACACAAAATAAGTATACCTGGACCATCCCATGGTAATTCTCCCATGAATGACAGTTGCCTGTATTTGTGTTGTAAGCCCATCTCATCTCTGGAAGGGATCCAAATTTCCACCCAGGGAAATTATTTTGAGTAACCAAGATGTGAATCGTATCACAAATACATTGGCAGGATCATCTTCTTCCATTGGGTGGCAATGACTAACATTTAAAAAAATGCACCTCTATGCTCAGCATTTGAGTTTATTGACCCGGTCATGGCCACTAAGTCTTCTTACACGGGATCTTTTACTCTTTCCATTCACAAAGCAGATTAGCATCTCCAGCTGGAGCAAATCTAAGGTTCACTCTGATTCAAGCATTAACTTTGAATAGTTTCTAGAGAATCTTTAAAAAACAAACAAACAAAAAAAACTGTTTAAAAAACCACAGGGATCACATCCCATTTTTTTTCTACTGGGTCAGTGATTGAATTTTGGCTCATTCTCAATGTCACACCATAATGCACACATCTTGACCAGGTCTGTTGCAGTCTGTGAACTGAAATCCTCTTCAGAGCCCTTCACTGTCCTTATATTTACAAATAACTCTTAATAGGTGGAAAAAAAAAAAAAAAAAAAACACTTCTTCTTGGCCTCCAAACTTTCCTGGATAACTTTATGTCTTTGTTAGAAATATAAAATGTGGCTTTACGAGTCTTTAAAAGTCTAAAGAAAATAGCTACTAATGGTATCTTTTTATTGCCCACAATTCATCCTGCTGAAAAAGGCAGTTACTTTCTCAGAGTTGATTATTGCTCCATCTTAAATTTTCTAATTGTTTAAGATTTTTCACTTATTTTAGACATTTTCACTTGGCCCCCTAGAGTAAATTAAGATGAAAGGTAAATTAAAAGAGTGGGAATTCAACATAAAGAGAATAAATAAATAAAACACAGATTGCAAAGCAGGAATGAAAACATGGTCTCCCAACCCAATCTGTTAAAGGAATGTTACAAATGTGAAGTGTTTACTATTTTAAACATTAATCATGTACTCACTCTGTTTATTTAGCTATCAATGTTTTTCCTGTAACTCTGACTTGAAAATGTGTAAGCTGTTTAGAATTAGGACTCACACTGAAGCCAAATGATATTTTGATTATTTATATTGCAGAGCTTGTCTCGAAACTTCAGAGTTGCAGCCCTTTCGTTTCAATTCACACCTTTTTAAAAAGTCATTATTATTTTGTATAATGTGACATCTCAAATAACTTTTCTTGCCACCCACTACCAAACACCCAAGTCACAGCCATTAAAGACAGGCAGTCTGAGTTGCCCATCAAAGGACCTATTCAGAAGATCACTGCCATCTTGCTTTCACCTACAAACTAGGCAATGACACCAAAACACTGCGCTAGAGGACTGGCTTCATCATCAGAATTGCCAGTACCAAAGCCATAAGTATCTCAAGTTTCCGGCAGTATTTTCTTGATAGATATTCATTATTTTAAGTAAAATCTAGCAATTTGGATCTGCTACTGAGACTTAGCCACCAAAGATCCTGCATACTCATCAAGAACAAGAGCTTCTCATCAATCTCACAAAATTTCAAGTCCTGCTGAGGAGAGAAACTGATCACGTTAAGCTGACTTATTATTTCTATTACTGAAAGAAATAATTTCGATAACAATAAGAAAAAAAGCATAATAATTTCCTCCTAGACTAAAGAGATGGAACAAACCTACCCATTAGAAACCATAGACCATAGCATGGACAGTTCAGTTCAGTTCAGTCGCTCAGTCGTGTCTGACTCTTTGCGACCCCGTGGACTACAGCAGACCAGGCTTCCCTGTCCATCACCAACTCCTGGAGCCTGCTCAAACTCATGTCTATTGAGCTGGTGATGCCATTCAACCATCTCATTCTCTGTCATATCCTTCTCCTCCCACCTTCAATCTTTCCCAGCATCTGGGTCTTTTTAAATAAGTCAGTTCTTCACATCAGGTGGCCAAATTATTAGAATTTCAGCTTCAAAATCAGTTCTTCCAATGAATAGTCAGGAGTGATTTCCCATAGGATGGAATGGTTGGATCTCCTTGCAGTCCAAGGGACTCTCAAGAGTCTTCTTCAACACCACAGTTCAAAAGCATCAATTCTTCGGCACTCAGCATTCTTTATGGCCCGACTCTCATATCCATACATGACCACTGGAAAAACCATAGCTTGACTAGATGGACCTTTGTTGGAAAAGTAATGTCTCTGCTTTTTAATATGCTTTCTAGGTTGATCATATCTTTTCTTCCAAGGAGCAAATGTCTTTAATTTCACGGCTGCATTCACCATCTGCAGTGATTTTGGAGCCCCCCAAAATAAAGAATCTCACTGTTTCCGTTGTTTCCCCATCTATTTGCCATGAAGTGATGGGACTGGATGTGATGGGAAGGGATGGGGCTGGATCTTAGTTTTCTGAATGTTGACCTTTAAGCCAACTTTTTCACTCTCCTCTTTCACTTTTATCAAGAGGCTCTTTAGTTCTTCTTCACTTTCTGCCATAAGGATGATGTCATCTGCATATCTGAGGTTATTGATATTTTTCCCAGCAATTTTGATTCTAGCTTGTGCTTCATCCAGCCTGGCATTTTGCATGATGTATTCTACATATAAGTTAAATAAGCAGGGTTACAATATATAGTCTTGCCGTACTCCTTTCCTGATTTGGAACCAGTCTGTTGTTCCATGTCCAGTTCTAACTGTTGCTTCTTGACCTGCATACAGATCTCTCAGAAGGAAGGTCAAGTGGTCTGGTATTCCCATCTCTTGAATAATTTTCCACAGTTTGTTTTGATCCACACAGTCAAAGGCTTTGGTGTAATCAATAAAGCAGAAATAGATGTTTTTCTGGAACTCTCTTGCTTTTTCGATGATCCAACAGATGTTGGCAATTTGATCTCTGGTTCCTTTACCTTTTCTAAATGCAGCTTGAACATCTGGAAGCTCACGGTTCACAAACTGTTGAAGCCTGACTTGGAGAATTTTGGGCAGTACTTTGCTAGCGTGTGAGATGAGTGCAATTGTGCAGTAGTTTGAGCGTTCTTTGGCATTGCCTGTCTTTGGAGGTTGGAATGAAAACTGACCTTTTCCAGTCCTGTGGCCACTGCTGAGTTTTCCAAATTTGCGGGCATATTGAGTGCAGCACTTTCACAAATCTTTTAGGATTTGAAATAGCTCAACTGAAATTCCATCACCTCCACTGGCTTTGTTCATAGTGATGCTTCCTAAGGCCCACTTGACTTTGGGTTCCACGATTTCTGACTCTAGGTGAGTGATCACACCATCGTGTTTATCTGGGTTATGAAGATGTTTTTTGTACAGTTCTTCGGTGTATTCTTGCCACCTCGTCTTAATATCTTCTGCTTCTGTTAGGCCCCTACCATTTCTGTCCTTTATTGAGCCCATCTTTGCATGATATGTTCCCTTGGTATCTCTAATTTTCTTGAAGAGATCTCTACTCTTTCCCATTCTATTGTTCTCCTCTATTTGCACTGATCACTGAGGAAGGCTTTCTTATCTCTCCTTGTTATTTTTTTAGAACTCTGCATTCAAATAGTGAATCTTTCCTTTTCTCCTTTGCCTTTAGCTTTACTTCATTTCTCAGCTATTTGTAAGGTCTCCTCAGACTACCATTTTGCCTTTTTGCATTTCTTTTTCTTGGGGATGGTCTTGATCACTGTCTCCTGTACAATGTCATGAACCTCCGTCCATAGTTCTTCAGGTACTCTGTCTATCAGATCTAATCTCTTGAATCTATTTGTCACTTCCAAATCCTTAATCATAAAGGATTTGATTTAGGTCATACTGAATGGTCTAGTGGTTTTCCCTACTTTCTTTAAGTCTGAATTTGGCAATAAGCAGTTCATGATCTGAGCCACAGTCAGCTCCCGGTCTTGGTTTTGCTGACTGTATAGAGCTTCATCTTTGGCTGCAAAGAATAAAATCAATCTGATTTTGGTATTGCTTGGACAAGATCCCCTCAAATACATACTTTCTTTAAAAGTTTTTGTAACCATTATAAAATTATCCAGGTATGCTAGAAAATTGTAGCATCTTTTTTTCTACAACTGACCTAAACTCTCCACCTTGCTCCTACTGTCAAACAGCGACCACTGCTCCACCCTGTCTCTTCTGATGTCAGCAGTTCAACCTCCTGTGACGGCTGTTTCTTCCCCCGCTCATGCCCTTCCCTGATTGGTGTCGGGGTGCAGTGCCTCATGGTGGATCTCCATCTGGCCCTTGGGCTGTCATCTGCTGCAAGGTCTAGTTCTATGCTTGGTGGGAGCTGGCTCATTTTAATATATTTCGTATTCAGTGTTCTAAGGATGCCCAGCCTCTCATGCTGGCAAGACACCTGGTGGTGCCTCGCCTAGCCTTCTGCCCCATAGAATTCTTTAGGAAACAGACTAGCTCCTACCTACCTCTGTCCTTCTCTTGAGTCTCCGAGAACCAGAAGGGCTTTCCTTTATTTCCCCTTTCAGTCAGGCCATACAGGATTTCCTCCTGCTCCCATCTCATCATCCTTCCAAGGGTGGTATTTGCCTTCCCCTTTTCTCTATGGCTATGAGAACACAGTAACTGTTGAGATTTGTTGTTGTTTAGTCACTAAGTCATGTCCAACTCTTTATGACCCCAGGGACTATAGACCACCAGGCTCCTCTGTCCATGGGATTTCCCAGGCAAGAATACTGGAAGGGGTTGCCATTTTCTTCTCCTGGAGATCTTCCCAGCCCAGGGATTGAACCCGAGTCTCCTGCATCGGCAGGTGGATTCTTTACCACTGAACGGCCTGGGAAGCCCAACTGTTGAGGGCAGGACATACTTTATGTGAGGAAACTTGAAAGCTTCATTAATCCCATAGTTTCTAATTTGCCTCGCATTAGAGTCAGATGGAGGGCTCACTGTGGGGACAGCAGGTCCTACATCCTCTGGTCTCTCCTTTTTGTGTCCTTTACCGCCTACCATCCTTCAGTGGTAACTCTACCCCATTCTCCAGGTGCCCAGTACACTCACAAGCTACTCACCTCCCTCAAACTAAACATTCTAACAAACTAACTCACAGTGTCTGATGTGACTTCAGGCATCACCTCTCTTAGGGGAATTAAAGAGGACTAACACAAGCCAGATGAATCACTACAAATGGGATTCTGAGTGTTAGTGGCTGAGGAAGAGCATTAAGATCAGAAAAGGAGATGCCTGACTTCAGATTCCACTGAAATAATATCTCATAAATGAGATGACCTCCTGGTATTTTTCTGCTTGTATGTTCAACCAGAGATGTACACATAAGCTCATATGTACACCCACACACCTCAAACTGAAATATCAAAGCATATCAACAGGAGATTGACAAATACTAAGGAATCTTTAGTTTACAAATATTTTATAAATATATGGTGTCAGTGTGTGTCGACTCAGTGGACACAGAGCTCTTAAAATAAATTTAATAGAGAATCACATAAAAAATAAAGAATTACGTAATGACATAAACTAGCCAAGGCAAATCCCAAATGACTCAATTGGCTCCAGAATCATCCACAGAGCTTTTCACATGGTGTTTTTACCTAGTGACAGAAATGGCCCCAGGCATCTTGCTGTGACCAATCATTGACAAAAATACCAACTTTCCTATTTGGTAAAGGGTGTAATTTCAGTCAAACCTAAGCACATAGACAAATGCGTATTCTTGATGTTTATTTGTTTTATTTTGTTCCTCATTCATAGGCAATAGGAGTCTGCATTACTGGTGTTCTTAGTTACTGCAGCAAAAATAATTTCCAGTGTTTTTAATACACAATAATTCTTAGAAACTATTTTCTTTTCTTTCTTCCTCTTTTAAATGGTACTTTTTTTAATCATTTTGTTTTTTTCCTGGAATTTCTGACAAGAGAAAACTGTTTGCAGTATTTGGCGATATGCCTCACCTTGATGTGACAGGTCCGTTTATGCCTCATGATAACATTTCGAGGAGCAAATCTGAATTTGCCCAGATGTCTCTACATGGGCATTTTTTCTGGACATGTCTAGACAAACTTCAGGGATGGTTTCATCACATTTGTTACATTCCTCTGGTGATGGTTTCATCACATTTGTTACCAATTATCTTTTCAAAATTCAGTTTGAAACTTCAGCCAAATCCCTTTCTTCCATTGCTAAAATGTTCACAAGTATTCATGAGAGAGTGTGGCAACCACGTTGCTCTGAAATGAAAAAGCCTCCAGCCTTGGGTGGTTGTTGGCTTTTTTGGGTAGGTTTTCACCTTTAAGAAAGATCATTGTGTGCATGCTAAGTTGCTTTGCTACCCCGGTGAACCTGTTAGCTCACCAGGCTCCTTCCTCTGTCCATGGGATTCTAGGCAAGAATACTGGAGTGGGTTGCCATGCCCTCCTCCAGGGGATCTTCCCAATCCAGGGATCAAACCTGTAGATTCTTAGCTCCCCTGCATTGGCAGGTGGTTTTTTTTTTTTTTTTTTTTTTTTTTTTTTTACCACTAGCAGCACCTGGGAAGCCCAGGAAGGGTCATTACTACATTACCACTCCAGCTCCCTTCCTTTGCAGCCCAAAGTGTGCCTGCTCACTATGGCATCAATGCTGCAGAAGGTTACTGCATGTCAGGGATGCCTCAGGATGCTGCCATGTTTGCAACATGTTTGTCCCCATGCTTTCAAGGCAATAGAGCAACTACACTCAATTCTCTGGATGAAAAAAAAAAGTGCATATATAGGAACCTACCTCCCACAGTGAGAAGCAGCCTCTCCTCCCAAGGAAAAGTGTTTGCCTACCACCACAGAAATAATTATCAATATTGCTGGAATTAAGTTTGGGTGATCCCTCAACAACCAATATTTAAAATTGAGTTTATATATTATAATAATAGTGACTCCAATTTGGATGCTTATTATCTGCTTGATTCTACTGTTTTGTGGCCTCCCCAGGTGCTGAATGGAGAACAAGTGGCAATAACAGAGCAGTTTTGAGTAGCAGCCCAAGATGGGGACTGACAGACAATGAATGGGGCACCTAAGCACCTACCAAGAATCAGAAAATTAATTCAGGGGCAGGTTTTCCTACAGTTACATGGAAAATAAGTAGTTTGAGATGTTTTATTTAGTTATTCAAGATAAAAAAAAAAAAAAAAACAGAAGAACTTGGAAATATTTGGGCATTGTACACAAGTATTGGGGCTTCCCTGGCGGCTCAGACAGAAAAGAGTCTGCCTGCAATGCAGAAAACTCGGGTTCAGTCCCTGGTTGGGGAAGATCCCCTGGAGAAGGTAAGGGCATTCCATTCCAGTATTCTTGCCTGGGAAATCCCACAGACAGTGGAGCCTGGCGGGCTCCGTGGGGTCAGTCCATAGGGTCGCAAAGAGTCTAATATGTCTTAGCAGCTAACAGCAACAACAGTACCCAAATATGGAGGCAAAGAAACATGTAGAAAACATGCTATCCATACACTTCAGGGAAGACCCTAAATATTCATGTGTTCCCCAAATATTTGTTAGAAATCCAGTATGTGCTAGGCACTGATCTAGACACAACGGAGGAACAATGAGGGAAGGCAGTGAATAAAACAGAAAAATTAATTATATTTTACTGGAATAGGATAGGGAAAAATAATAAAGCTATAGAGTCTGTTGAACAAAAATAAGTTCTAAAAAGAAAATTTTAAACAAAGGGGAAAGATAAATGTCTGGAAAGTAGAGCAATAGGAAATGTCAACACTGTTTTCATGTTTCTTACAAAAGAGCAAGTTTTGGGGTATAAGACCACCCAGACCATGTATCTAGGCCTATCAAACATGGATTTCATGAATGTCCAGTGTTATTGGATTACTTACTATGGGCAAGGTGCTGAGCTAGGAAATAGGGTGAAGACAAAAATGAACGAGAAATGTTTTCAAGGAATCTTTCAGGCTAACAAAACAGCCTTTCATAATCGTGTTCCCACAGGAGAATTAAGGCCTAATGCCTTTAGGCAACCATTTTAAGTAATGAATTACCCTCTCCCTTATGCATCCAGGGTGTTATTAGTTATGAACCATCCTTGGGATAATTGAGAAAATAGACACATACATCCCTCTGTTTTCTGTGGTAGAGATGAGGAACCCCAGTTGAGAAAGGCAGAGAGAGGTATGGATGAAAAACAGATCCTAAACCTATTTGGCTTTGTTTTATTTTTTGTGGTAGTTGTTTACTTTTGCAGACATTCAAACCACCTATATTGGTGGCTGCTATTATGGGATAAATATACTAAGAAACAGCAAGATAATTTGTCCTCTATAATTTGTTTGGTTTTGACTAAATATTTACCCTAGAAGAATTATGTGTACAACATTCATAAAAAGAAGTATAGCAGTCACCTTGTTACCTTCCCTGGAGTTTACTTGAGTCTTGAGTGAGACTGAAATACCAAGTTATCACCAGAAGATACAGCAAAAAGCACAAAAATGAAGGTTATTCTATTCTTGAGCTTTTATTTCAATTGAGTTATTTTGTGTTGAGGCTTTGACTGCTCCACCAGACAGGGAGATTTCTTAATGTTTAGCACTGGGAAATATGTTTATAAAATGCACTTGAATGTTGAAAATATCTTATAAGCTTGTTCATTTGAATCTTACTATTCAGTTGTTCTTTTCTGTTGTACCCTCCCTATCTGGTGTCTTTGGTTATTCCCTGGGGTCACGACCCACCTCATTTTCTCCTTTTAGTTGGAAAACTCTTCATTCAAAAAGACTTTTGTACCCCACAAGGAAATAATCAATCAAGGTAGCCTTCATCCATTGCTGCCAAAACCATTAGGTAAAAGGTTAATGAGAAATGTTATAATGGGTGGGTCAGGATGATGCTACATGGGAAGCACTGACTGATTAACCAGGTACTATGTGCTTATGGATATGATGCAATAGGAATGACATAACAATGCTTATGAATTTGTTTGACCACAAATTTGAATCATAATCCTGTGTAATGTCTAGATCTCATTAATGTTCAGGAAATATAGGTGATAGTGAAATCAGTTCAATGACACCACAAGGAAACAATCAACCAATCCATTCCTCAGAATAAAAAAATTATTGGTTACTCAAATTAAAAGTGGGGGAGGGGAGCTATTACAGAATAAAAGAAAATTAAGAGAATTAATAATCAACTGCAATCATGATGTAGGTTCCATAGAGTTCTGCCTACAGTGAACATTTCAGAAATTGCAGGGGCCACAAATCTGTATGACTTCCCAAGCAAAGCTTCTTAGCACATTGTCTCCACCAGCAGACGTGTCTTATCTAGTTCTATTTAGAATTCTTCTGCTTCTTTTCTCCTTATCTCTTTTAGCTTAAATTCTGACTGTCATTGGATGATGACTTAATCTTTGTTATTAAAACAGCTTCTTGTGACTAATAAAATAAGCATGGGCAACAGCAAATTCAAACCTGGAGAAAATGCTGTAGAACTTGCCTGATGATACTGTCTCCAGGATAAACCAAAATGCCTCAAAGCATTTTTTAAACTTGGCCACTAGATTAGTACTTCAGAGATTTTAATCATAGCAACTGCGCTCACATCCCAACTCATTCCAGCTCCCATATCCAGAAACCAAGCTTGGAGTTGGCATCAGAAGCTTGACA
The DNA here is from genome assembly GCF_963930625.1 of Muntiacus reevesi. Lineage (NCBI taxonomy): Eukaryota > Metazoa > Chordata > Mammalia > Artiodactyla > Cervidae > Muntiacus > Muntiacus reevesi. The sequence continues at coordinate 39,261,657 of NC_089251.1, read as the reverse complement.
TACTGCCCAACCATACCTGAGATCATCCACATTAGAAATCAGTAATTAGCCACTGGACTTTGAATGGCAGCATTTTGACTTTATACATATGGATTTGCTCATTTCCTACCAAATCTGAGAAATTTGAACTACTAGGTATTTCGCAAAAATTATACTCTGAACATGGATGCTTTCAGCCTGCAATTTGTGCTAAGTTGTCTAGAATAGAGATGTATCAGCGGAGTCTAATTCATAGCTTAAAATGATTGATTCAAGAGTAAATCAGCAACACTAATTTCTTGCAATGATAGTTACATATGGTGACATTAATATCCCCTTTTCAGAAATCCAGCTGAGAATCATTATTTAATGAAAGGCTTACAAATTGCATCCTATTTAATGGCTTTCATTGAAGATTCCTTTGTAGAAATGCACATGTAAGTGACCATTTAAGTTCTATGCTGAATTTGCAATGAATTGGAAAATTTTATTTATATGCAAATGAAATATATATGTATATGTGTATGCATATAATACATAGTTATAGATACATCTACACATATAAAATATTACATGGATGCATAACATATTATATATAGTATAGTACATATATAATGTATATCTAATGTTATATATAACATATATTAATATAAAGATATAATTCTCATCTCACTCACTCACTCAGTTGCCCAGTCATGTCCAATTCTTTGTGACCCCCATGGACTGTAGCCTACCAGGCTCCTAATTCTCATCTATAATTTTTAAATTTCTCAATTCCAGCAATAGCTTGTGAGAGACACATTAAAATTTGAGTTTTCATATCAATATACCTTATGTTGGAATAGTAGTTATATCATTCATTAAATGTACACCCTTAATCAGTTTTACTCCCTAATATTTAGCTTCCTCATCTTTAAAACAACAATAATATTTACTCCCCAAAGTGCTTTAAGAAAGATGAAAGAAAATTCAAGCAAACCCTTTAACAGTATATCACATGCATTAGTTCTCTTTCTAATGTAAAACTAACAACAGAAGGAATCATAATTTATTAACAATAAACTGTATGGTTTGTGGATTTTTAGTTACTGAAGACTTGAATGTAAGCAGGAAGATGAAACAAAAATCTGTGGGTAGTTCAGAGACAGACTGCAAAAGGAAAAGATGCCTGTGGAGAAATTCATATTTAAGCAAGAAGATTTTGGAATTTTTCTTTCAAACTGAGTTAAGCCACCTAATTCTTATGTAATATGTGTATATATTATAGTATATCGCATACTATTCATATATATAATAATATATATTTTTGCTACTTTGTTGACTAAATAAGATTAACTTTGCTAGTCTTAGTTAACTAAATACAAGCGTTCAGGTAAACATTATATTTGAATAACTCCAGATTTGTTGCACTTGAAAGATTAACAGAAAAAATAAAAGGATTATTCAGAGCCTCACCCACCCGGATCTGTCAACTTGACTTTTCTCTCATTAGGAAATAGACACAAGGTATTTTGCACAAACAGAATCACAAATTTAACTACTTTTGCGGGAAACGTTTTTCAAAGTAATCACAGAAAGGAATAGTCCAAGATTAAACCAGTAAATCCCTCTGGACAGGATGTCAGGAGGTAAAGCACCCATGTGCTCAGCCCAGAAAGTAATCACCTATTTCATTGTAAGATTTCCAAATAGCCACAGTCAGAGAATTTCCACGCAGTGGAATCCTTATTAATGTGACAATTGTGGCTACCTTGGCACTTGGCTACTTCATTAAATATTTTGACTCAAAAAAAAATAAATCTGCTAAAACAGATCTTTTCTTTAGAGAAAAGAGTTGACTATTTATTGAATTCATAATTTTCGTGTTGCCTAAGTATTCATGATATAGACACATATAATCTACCTATAGTATATAAAATATGTGATACAGACACATCACTTAAAAATTATTTAACAACATTAATAACAATCATAGTTTATCTATTTTGTACACTAGAATATTCCATGGGCTTCCCAGGTAGCTTAATGGTAAAGAAACTGCTTGTCAATGCAGGAGACACGAGACGCTAGTTCAATCCTTGGTTCAGCAAGATCTGCTGGAGGAGGAAGTGGTAACCCACTCCAGTAGTCTTGCCTGGAGGATACCATGGACAGAAGAACCTGGCAGGATACAGTTCATGGGGTCATAAAGAGTCAGACACAACTGAGCAACTTAGCTGGATACCATAATACTTCTCCATATGTTGTATCTTTTCATCCTCATGATAGACTTTGAGCTACATATTAACCTCATTTTATACTTGAAGAAATCAAGGCTGAGAAGTCACACAACAAATCTAAGTTTCTACGATTCATAAGTAGCAGTTTCAGAGATGTCCCCACCCCAAAACCTTCTCTCTGTAGAAATGCCTGAGTGAGATAAGCATGCTTTCTTCATACCTTCAGCGTTTTTAATTACAAATGAGTCAATAGCAGGTTTTCTTTCTCTAAAAAGGAAAAAACAAAAACAAAACAAAACTAGTTTACAATATTCTAGATCCAGGAGAAGAATGATATTTCACAGAAAGATCCCAAATGACTCTTATGCTCATTCGATAAACCTAAAAATGTGCAGAGTTCAGAGGAAGCTTCAAGCAATTGAAAGAAGCCACATGCTCTCCATTTAAACCAAAGAGTCTAGTGTCTATCTGTGCTGTCAGAAATTTGAAGAATATTCACATTTTCCATGTGCTTTATCAATAGTTACTTCAACATTTCTTAACTATCTGCCACTATAGTGTCTAGGTAATTAGATAGTGGTGCTCAAGCAGTGTATTATTCGAACATCATTTCCATGGAACAAAGAGAGATTATACCATTTGTCATTATTTTGATGGGTTTCTTACCACTTAAATAACTAAAGGGAAAAATTACAATTTCCTCTAAATTCATTTGTAGCTACTTTCACAAATAATTTTTGGCCACAGCTATCATATTGAACATTGGCTATGTGTCAGCTAAATCCTTGGAGATTATTTTAGCATAATTGATGGCCCTAGTTAATTTCCCAAAGGCTATTCTGAGAACTTTGTTCTTTTTTCCCAAGTATTTTTATGTTGGAAATCACTTTCAAATACACTTATTCTATTGACTGTCTTTTCTAAGAAACCAACTGACATTGCATTATCTTTGATCATAATATCTCAGATGTAAATCAAGAGAGAAAGATTCTTAGGTGATCTTAAACCTTTGTGACTAGGTTTCATGATCTGACTTTTGTATAGCCATTAGTAAAGAAAACATGTAGGATAATTTGGGGATATTTAATCTAGGGCAGGGGTTGGAAAATTACAAATCTGGATTACTAAATGGTTTTATAAATAAAATTATTCTCAGTATGCTCATTACATACTACCTATGACCACTTTCACCCTATAATGGCAGAGTCAAGCAGTTGAGACAGAGACCATATGGTTTACAGAGCTTATATATTTACTAACTGGCCCTTTATGAGAAAGTTTGCATACTTCTGATCTAGAAGGAACTTTGGGTCCTAGCGATAGCTTTAAAAAATTGAGGATAAAAAAATTTATCTGATTTTTTTCCTTTAGCCAGAAATTCAATATTTCCTCTCATCTCAGCATTCATGATTGATGGTCACAGTGATGTTCATGAGACCCTGAAAAGTGTATTTGATGGTACTTGAAGTACCTTTTGAATCAACAAAGAGTAAATCTTCCTCACTTTGGGTCTCTGTTGTTCAAATTCAGTCTCAAAACTGCTAGGGAGTTTCAAAATCATCTTTCACAAAAAAGCAGAAACCTCTTCATCTCTATGCTGTGGTCCTAAGGACATGTGGTCCTTCAGTTTAGTTCAGTTCACTCAGCTGTGCCCAGCTCTTTGCGACCCCATGAATCACAGCACACACACCAGGCCTCCCGGTCCATCACCAACTCCCGGAGTTTACCCAAACTCATGTCCATCGAGTTGGTGATTCCATCCAGCCATCTCATCCTCTGTTGTCCCCTTCTCCTGCCCCCAATCCCTCCCAGCATCAGGTCTTTTCCAGTGAGTCGACTCTTCTCATGAGGTGGCCAAAGTATTGGAGCTTCAGCTTCAGCATCAATCCTTCCAATGAACACCCAAGACTGATCTCCTTCAGGATGGACTGGTTGGATCTCCTTGCAGTCCAAGGCACTCTCAAGAGTCTTCTCCAACACCACACTTCAAAAGCATCAATTCTTTGGTGCTCAACTTTCTTCACAGCCCAACCCTCACATCCATACATGACCACTGGAAAAACCATAGCCTTGACTAGTAGAACCTTTATTGGCAAAGTAACGTCTCTGCTTTTTAATATGCTATCTAGGTTGGTCATAACTTTCCTTCCAAGGAGTAAATGTCGTTTAATTTCATAGCTGCAATCACCATCTGCAGTGATTTTGGAGCCCCCCAAAATAAAGTCTGACATTGTTTTCACTGTTTCCCCATCTATTTGCCATGAAATGATGGGACTGGATGCCATGATCTTAGTTTTCTGAATGTTGAGCTTTAAGCCAACTTTTTCACTCTCCTCTTTTACTTTCATCAAGAGGCTTTTTAGTTCCTCTTCACTTTCTGCCATAATGGTGGTGTCATCTGCATATCTGAGGTTATTGATATTTCTCCCGGCAATCTTGCTTCCAGCGTGTGCTTCTTCCAGCCCAGCGTTTCTCATGATGTACTCTGCATAGAAGTTAAATAAGCAGGGTGACAATATACAGCCTTGATGTACCCCTTTTCCTATTTGGAACCAGTCTGTTGTTGCATGTCCAGTTCTAACTGCTGCTTCTTGAGCTGCATATAGGTTTCTCAAGAGGCAGGTCAGGTGGTCTGGTATTCCCATCTCTTTCAGAATTTTCCACAGTTTATTGTGATCCACACAGTCAAAGGCTTTGGCATAGTCAATAAAACAGAAATAGATGTTTTTCTGAAACTCTCTTGCTTTTTCGATGATCCAGTGGATGTTGGCAATTTGATCTCTGGTGCCTTTTGATCTCTTCCTCTGGTGCCTTTTCTAAAACCAGCTTGAACGTATGGAAGTGCACGGTTCACGTGGGTTTCTAATTATAGACCCCATGAAAGGGGCACACAACTTCACATGATGTCCATACAATTTGTGGTGGCCCTGACTCTTACTCTTGTAAAATTAGTTTTCTCCCCACTCTGAGTTGATACCTACTTCCTTGCCACTCACTTGCCCCATTCTAATATTTGAACTATTTGTAAATTATGAATGATATATCTGTACTGTTTTATTAATTAAAAAACTTATTAAACAGAGCACTCTCTATCTTTCTACTCAGCTATATCATAGTAGATAAAGTAGGTGTATAGAAACAGGTACAGGTTTTGAACTCAGATAGACCTGTGTTCTATTTCTCACCATTTAAAAATGGTATGGCCACAGGCAAATTAGCTTCTCAGATCATCCATTTCCTCATTTACAATGGGGAAAACATGAAAATTTGAAAGGAGGTACAGAGAAGATCCAGTATGACCCAAAAGGGGTGATTAGCAGTAGCAGGAAATAGTAAGCATTTTAAACATGCAATTGGAGAAGGAAATGGCAACCCACTCCAGTATTCTTGCCTGGAAAATTTCATGGACAGAGGAACCTGACAGGTTACAGACCATGGGGTTGCAAAGAGTCAGACACAACTGAACGACTAACACACTTTTAAACGTGCTAAGGGCAAATGTCAAGTTCGGGGCATTCTGAAGCCCCAAGCTGGAAGAAACACTAGGAATATTTCAGGAAAAAAGGATCATCCTACCTTTAAGAATTCCTCTAAAAAGGCTAGCATTACCTCATGCACGTCATAAATATTGCTGGACAATTGCTAATTTACCTAGTTCTTCACATGCTGCTATGCATAAATAGCAGCTTAGTGCTTGACTTTAGCTGGTGAAGATCCCCAAAGAGTAAGTGGTGTAAACATCAAACATTCAAAATGTATTCAAAGGGATATTTGAAGAAGCATATTCAACTTTTCAATTAAGAAAAATAAATGATTCAAGTGAAAGAAATTGCTAACCCCAAAAGGGCCAAATTATGAGAGTTCTTGTATCTCTTACTTTGAATCATTGCATCTTGTGAGATCCAGCCATGTCTGTGGTATCTGATTTTAATGATTTTAAATTATTTTAATATGATATAAATAATCTGATAATGATTTTAATATGGCAATTCTCTCCTCATCTTGATTCTTCTGCTTAAGACAGCATACTGAATCTCTCATGAGAAACTCACCTTGTATCTGCTCAATGGAAAACAAGAGGGTGTGCACTCAGAGCCACATATGCTCAGGTCCAAGTTTCCAAGGAAACAAGAGACTGCTCCTCTGTCTGCAAAGATGAACTGATGAATCACTCTCAACCTGTTACAAACCTTGATTCTGAGTCAAATTCCAGTGTAGAGTCGAAAAAATGTCAACGTTTGTCATTTCTGCCTAGCAAACCCTGATGCTGTGGGGGCTGGCAGTCGAGCAGTAGGCATTGGCTGATTTATCTCACCATTGTTTTCCCCTGAACTATTAGTGAAATACTGTCGGTGACAGCCAACTCCACACTGCACCTGTGTGTGAATGGCCTCCCATCCTTTCCATCAGTAAAGCTAGAAGAGGGCCCTGTGCATTTCAGATGTGCTGGCCTGCCATGGGGCCCTCGCGGCTCCATCTGTGGCTGCTAGTTCTCAGGTTCACACACTGGATCAAGCAAAGAGTAATGGGACACCCTACCTCCAGACTTTCACTGGCATGTGAATCCTTATGATTGATGCTATTTCCCAAATTCTTGAGTATGAGACTTCCTTTACCATTCTTTGGCATTTTCTTTAGCATTTTCGGCTCAAAGTATGTTAGATGTGTCACTCTGTTTGATAATCACAAAATACCTCATGGTAGGTACCAATATAGCTTTCATTCTCTAGAAAGTAAAACACAGAGAAGTTAAGTACTTTTCCTCAAGGTCCACTCAGTTTGTAAGTGATAAACCTGGGATTTGAACCCAAGATGTGTCATGTCAAATTCATGGCCTTAACACATTATCCATCCTAGTCTTTGTTCCTCTGTTTCAAATGAGAATGCCTATCCATTTGTTCATTCATTCATATATTCAGGAGATATGTCCCAGGCACCAATACTGGGTCTTGTGGATGCAGTAGCAGACAAAAGAGACAAAGTCCCTCATGGAACTCACTTCTGTGCAGAAGACAGACAATAAACAAGAAGGCAAAAAGTACACGATAGAGATGGGAATAGAATGGTAACATGGGAAATCAACACTGTGGTTTGAGAAGGTGAATTGGAAAAGACCATGATGTATTAAAAGTACAGAAAGGAAACACATGAAGCAGAGGTAGAGAAAGGCCAGGTCATTGTGGACCATAGAGAGGAAACTAGTTTATATTTTAGGTTAAGTGACAAGATATTGAATTTTCAACATCTCTGAGGTAGAACTGTCCTTCATTCCTATTGAAAAGGATTTGCATAGGTAGGTATGGAATACACCTGTGTATCAGAGAGGGAAAAATGTATCTGACTCCCAGCTCCAAATACATCTTTTTCTATATTGGCTTTAATTATGTACATATAAAGCATTTCAATTATCTCAAAAGATCAAAATTAGCTTATTTATTTATTTATGGTTAAGGAGAAAGTATACTAAGAAAGTATGCTACAATATGAAGGAGTGACTTGCACAAAAGGCAGGAAAAATTAAAAGGACCTGTTGAACATGCGAGTATCCACAAGTGGACCAAGTATGACCCTTCAGCCTATCATCACACTGACACCCTCCAAGGAAACTGACTCATCTCTCTGGAAAATCTCTGGTGCCCAGATTCCATGTGATTGGTCTTGCTTTGTCCCCTGTCTGTAGGCACCTTGCACAATATCTAGTTTAGCATAGGAGCACCATGTTATTCGTAGAAGTTGGGATGTAAGGAAGAAAGGAAGAAGGCAGAGAAAAGGAAAGGGAGGGAAGAAATGAGGTAGGTAAAATGAAAGCAGCACTTTTGGTTTGCGGTTGACATTTTTACCTCTTGGTTTTGTATCTTCTTGACTGTTTCTTTATTCTCAGCATTCCTTAACCCATCTTCCTGGGATTTAAAAAAAAAAAAAAAAAAACCATCCAACATGACACTTCCAAAAGATTAATATTTTCATTTCAACATTTCTGAAAGTATTTCAGTGAAATTGCTTTCAAATGGTTTATTTTATATTAGATCATTGAGAGATAGATTAATGTCATAAACGTAGGTACTAGCAAGCAATATTTTTGTCTCCTATGTGCACATACTGTATATTTCATAACCTCTGATAACTTAAAGTCACTAATTTAAGTCAAATTAGGGAAAGGCCAGTATAATAATTGCTATATTCCGCTCTTTCTTGATAACAAATGAGTCTTTTTTCCCCCTCCACCAGTATATAATAGTGTGCTTTTTCTCTGGCTAAGATATAAAAGCACTGCTCTACACGAACAAAAATATTTTTACTGGCTATGTTATTACTGAGAAATGCATTGGGAAAATGTAAAAATATTTCACCTTTATGTTGAAGAAAATAAACATAGTGGATTAAATAAAATTTTCACAGCTCCTGACACATGCCATATGTAATGCTTGGTGAACGTCAAAGAGGCTTTGCTGCTTCTGAGAATCATTGACTAAAACAGGAGAAGACCTTGAGTATTTATTTATCCACCACCCGACCCTCAACACATTGGACAAATGAGACTTGAAGATGTTGAAGGACAATCCTACAGGACTTCCAGGACTGAAAACCCTGTTATCCAAAATCTAGCCCTGCATTAATCCCATCACAAAATGCTGCCTCCTGCATGCTTCATTGCTTAGTGTTGAAAATTAGCTTGAAGAACAGGAGCTGAGGCTCTGGAATCAGACTGACTGGACTTCAGGTCCTCACTTGGACCCTGAATACCCCTATGAGCCTAGACAACATATTCTAATCTATGGAAGCCTGAGGTTTTCCTATAAAAACAATATTTAATCATGCCAACCTCAAACATGTGTTTGAATGTCAAACAAAATAAAGTACTGGCACATCATAAGCGCTACATAAATGTCATCTATTAAAACTATTATTATTATTATTATTCAAACATATAGCATATGAAACTCAATTTTGCTGACTTTTCAGTGCACATATTAGCTAAAATGGGACTTCTAAATTCTTATATTCACACATATAAAACTCTATTCAGAGAACTTTTAAGTTAATAGTCTGACTCTAATGATCTAAATATTAAGTATATTTTGACAATTTTGCAAACTCAAATAAATCAAAAAATATGTCACTAAAGCAATACTCTGTAAAGGACGAACAGGAGTTGACCCTTGCCTTCAGAGACCCTATAGTCTACATGCATGCTAAGTCGCTTCCATCATGTCTGACTCTGTGCACCCCCATGGACTGTAGCCCACCAGGCTCCTCTGTCCATGGGACTCTCCAGGCAAGAATACTGGAGTGGGTTGCCACGCCCTCCTCCAGGGGATCTTCCTGACCCAGGGATCGAACCCACGTCTCTTATGTGTGCTGCATTGGCAGACAGGTTCTTCAACACTAACCCTAGTGGAAGAGAAAGACATGAATAGCCATGAAACTTATAAAAGACAGAATGTGGTGTATATACAATAACAGAAGTGACAAAGAGGGGTATGGTAGCACAGCAGGAGGAAGAAATTCAGGCTGAGAAGAGCAAGAAAGGCTTCATGGAAGGAGCAGCATGCCTGCATGCCTCATGGTGTGGCCAAAAAGAAACTGTATATGACTCTAAATAATTACTAGAAATATGGAAAACCTAGGTTACCAAAAAGAACTACCAATTTGCCTGGTAAGTTAAAGATCTATGGCACAGGCTAGTATAAATTTTATTTGCATTTTTAATTTGTTTAACTGTATAGAAAGTGACAGTGAAGTTGCTCAGTTGCGTCCAACTCTTTGCGACCCCATGGACTGTAGCCTACCATGCTCCTCCGTCCATGGGATTTTCCAGGCAAGAGTACTGGAGCGATTTGCCATTTAACTGTATAAGCAGTAGATAAATGCATTTGGGTTGTAAAAGTACAACCAGTACTGGAACAAGAAAGTAAAAAGTTAAAGTTACTCCTCAACTGGTGGTCTCCCAGTTCCCAGCATCACCTCATCCCATTCGTTTTTAGGAATTTAATGTTCCAAGATTATTTCTACACATTTATAATTATAAGTATAGATAACTTTTAAACATTTTCAAACTCTACACATTTTTTTGCATTGATCATCAACATCTGTAATTTTAAAAAAATGAATATTCTTGAACAGAATGTAGAAATTATGTTTCTAATTCAAACAAAAGAATTAATTATCAAGAGATGCCTGAATTTAGTACATTCCAACATTATTATATGATATCATGTATATTACAAGTTATAATATATACACATATAATTATAGAATATATTTGAGTTATTTAAATCAACCTTGTCCAAGTTGAAGGATTTTTATTTCTTTTATATTTTAATTCTATTTTTATCTCTATCTCTATTGTAGCTTTTCTTTCTTCTTCTACTTTCAACCTCTTGAACCTACAATGATCCTCTGTTTCTCCATGTGCAAGTCTTTATATCATTTTTTCTAATTGACTTCTAAGATCTCTAAATAACCTAATATAACTTCATTTCCAAACTGATTTTCCATTGTTCCCAGCACACCAACCACTGCAGTCAAGCCTGTCTTATCCATCTTTCTCATTCTTCCAGCCATTTGAGCACATAAGAGCTTTCTCTTGTCTTACCTCTCATTTTCAATAGACTCAGACTCAGTTAGCTAATTGTTTCAGAGGCTTTCATTTTCTTACTCTGTTTTGCTTTTGTGTGTGTGTGTGTTTTTTTTTTTTTTTTTGAGTCACACAATTCATCCTTTTAAAGTGTGCTATTTAGTGCTTTTTACTATATTAGAAAGTTTTGCAACCCTCATCACTATTTAATTTCAGAACACCTTCATCATTCTAAAAAGAAACTTCATACCTGCTATCAGTCACTCCCCATTCCTCCCTTCTTCTAGCCCTTTAAGACCACTAAACTACTTCCTGCCTGTAGGGATTTGCCTATTTGGGACATTTCATATGAAAGGAATAGTCCCCTCTTGTGTCTGGTTTCTTTTACTTAGCAGAATGGTTTCAAGGTTCATCTTTGCTTTAACATAAATCAGTATTTCATTCTACTGTCTATTGTATAGAAATGCCATATTTTGTTTATCAAATTCATCAATGGGTTAATTCCACTTTTTGTCAAATATGAATAAAGCTGCTATGAACATTCATGTACATGATTTTGCATGAACATGTTTTAATAATTATTTTTGGCATTTACCTAGGAGTGGGATTGATGGATTTTATGGTAAGTCCCTGTTTAAGCTTCTTAGGAACTATCAAAACTGTTTCTGGAGGTTGCACCATATTATATTCCCACCAGTAATGTATGAAGTTTCCAATTATTTCACGTACTGCCAATACGTATTCATGTCTATCTTTCTGCTTAGAGCTGTTTTAGAGGGTGTACAATAGTTTGTCAAAGGAAATTTTATCATTTCCTTAATGGTTAATCCTCTTGATCATCTTTCAACATGGACATTTGCTTGGACATTTGCATAACATCTTTGGAAAATGTCTATTCAAATCCTTTGGGCATGCTCAGTCATATCAGTCGTGTCCAACTCTGTGTGACCCTATGGACTGTAGCCCCCCAGACTCCTCTGTCCATGGGGATACCGATTTTTTAATTGGATTAAATTTTTTTTATCATTAAGCTATAAGTGTTCTTTATCTATCCTGTATGAAAGTGAAAGAAAAGTGAAAGTGAAGTTGCCCAGTCGTGTCCAACTCTGCAACCCCATGGGCTCCTCCATCCATGGGATTTTCCAGGCAAGAATACTGGAGTGGGTTGCCATTTCCTTCTCCAGGGAATCTTCCTGACCTAGGGATCGAACCTGGGTCTCCTGCATTGCAGGCAGACGCTTTACCATCTGAGCCACCAGGCAAGCCTCTATCCTGTATACTAAGCACTTATCAGATATGTGATTTACAAATATTTTCTCCCATTCTGAGGGTTGTATTTTCAATTTCTTGATAGTATATTTTGAAAAATTTTTAATTGAGAAGTGCAATTTATCTATGTTTTTTCTTTGGCTGCTTGTGCTTATGGGGTTTTGTCTAAGAAACAGTGACCTAATCCAGGGTCACAGATATTTATACTTATATTTTTCTAAGAGTTTTGCACTTTTAGCTACTACGTTTAGGTCTTGGTTTATTTTAAACTGATTATTATATATGGTGTGAAATTGGGATCCAGCTTCATTTATTTCCTGTGGATACAGTTGTCCCAGAACCATTCATTAAAAAGACTATTTTTCTCCAATTAAGCTGTCTTGTCATCTTTGGCTCTATATGTTTGGCTGATCTATATGTTTATTCTTATCTGTACAGTCTTTATTATTTTAAACTTTGCACTGTTTTCCAATTGTGAGTGTGAGTCCTCCAACTTACTGTTTCAAGATTGTTTTGGTTATCCTGGACTTCTTATATTTCTGTATGAATTTTAAGATCAGTCCACCAATTTCTTTAAAAAAAGCCAACTGGGATTTCAATAGAGATTGAATCTGTAGATCAATAAGGGATATATTGCCATCTGAATAATAAGTCTTATAATCCCTGAATATGTACACTTTTCCATTTATTCAGGTCCTCTTTAATTTCTTTCAACAATGTTTCATAGTTTTCAACATACACATCTTCTACTTATTTTTAAAAAAGGGCTATGGGCTTTAGTTTTGTACCTGTAATTCAAAATTAAGCTTATCCAAGGTGAGTACCATGTCTTATATCCCTTCTAAACCCAACGGGAAATCACTAGTTCTTACAATGACTTCTTTTAATCCAGGATAGATACATTCCATCAAAATTAACTCTTCTTTCTCAAATATGGTTTTCCATACCCCAAACAACATATTCAAACCCTGTTTCCATGTATTTACTCACTCTTCTTTGTACTTAAAATGACTTGTCTCCTCAGCTCTGCTGGCAGAATCCTTCAGATTTCTAATATGTATTCATAAAATACTCCCACCATTTCCTCTCCTTCTCAACATTTTTTTCGTTCATCAAATACATACAGCTAATTGCATTAGCTCTGTGATAAGTCACTTGGGTGTGATGTGCAATTGCTGCAACCAGATTAAGAGCAAATTTTGAAACTATTCCTAGTCATCTCTTTAGTCCCATATATCTTAGATCATTAGTTACAAGTTAAAATTGTTCAACTTGTGTGTATTGCACAAATCTGAATAGAATCGTAGTCCACATTACATCGATGAAATCAATAAATCAGTTAAAAGTCTTAACTTTCATTTTAGTTTATGCAAATTATATTCAAAATTATTTGAAAACTGGCTAAATATAATTTTAAACTTGCTGTTTTTTTTTTTTTTAATGCAGTACCTGTCTATATGGAAACAATTTATACCAGAGATTGGCAAATATTTTCTATAAAGGGCCAGATAGTAAATATTTTAGCCTTTGTGGCCTATATACTCACTTTTGTATTTACTGAACTCTGTCAGTGTAGTATAAAAGTAGATCTAGACAACACATGAATGAATGTAGCTATGTTTCAATGAAACTTTGTTCACAAAAACAGCCAATAGGCCAAACTAGGGGCTGTAGTTTGTCAGTCTCTAGGTTAGACCCTGAAGAACTATTCTGCAGCACATTTACTTACTTGAATTATGACTTTTGTATAATTGTATTGTTGTTGTTTAGTCACTAAGTCATGTCTCACTCTTTTTGTGACTCCATGGACTACTGCCTGCCAGGCTCCTCTGTACTTGGGATTTCCCAGGCAAGAATACTGGAGCGAGTTGCCATTTCCTTCTCCACTAACTGTATTATTAATGCATTATTTCCCCCTGTAGAGTGATGAGAGTAGAATTATAAATCTTGCCATGGAAAAAATAAAGTCAAATTTCAAGTAGTTATTTTTATTAAAAAAAAATAAAAGAACAGAGACATTATAGAACATAAGAGCAAATTAAAATGCTTAAGTTGCTTATTAGACCAAATGTGTTCCATTTGAGATATAAACCAGGAACATAGAAAGTCAGGATAAGAGCTTTGAGTTCTGTTTCCATTTGGCAAAACAATGCAAATGTTTCAGCCAGTATGCCAGGAGTGTTGCAGCTTGCTTTACTATGGTCTTTCCATCTTTGGAAATAAAAATTAATGCCAAAATAAAATTGATATGAAAAATTATTCTGAGATATGATGTTTTATGGTTTTGTTTTGTGTTTTTTAAGAGGAATTTTTTTTTTGTTTTAATGGTTAAGAATCTGCCTGCCAGTGCAGGGGATACAGGTTCCATCCCTGGTCTGGGAAGATCTCACACGCTATGGAGCAACAAAAGCTCATGAGCCAAAAATAATGAAACCCACACACCTAAAACCCATGCCCTGCAACAAAGAGTAGCCTCCACATGCAGCAACAAAACTCCAGTGCAGCCAAAAGTAAATGAATAAATAAATAAATAATTTTTTAAGAGGGTTTTTTTCAAAATGGCCCTTGCCCAAGTCCCCAGATGATGAATGGCAGATAAGTTTTCACCAGTTCACAGGATTTGGTGGCTAACAATGAGACAAACAAGCTTATTCCAGAAGGCATAGGACACTGGAGAGGAAATCTGTGAAATGACTGGCGGTCCCTAAGCCAATGATTGAGATAGGTAACTGCTTCAGAGTAAACGCAGTGAGATTAAGCCCTTCAAGGCTGGGGCCCACAGCTGTCATCCGTGTGCCTGAGACTAGTGCAGCTCCTGTTACTTAGGAAGCGCCCGTGTGTGTTTGGTAAACTGGAGCAAACCCCAGTTTTTACATTTAGCTTGTCAACACAATTTAAAGTTCTCCTGAGTGAAAAGTTCTATTCAAGACATGGTGAAAAAATAAAAAAGGAAATGTCCTCAGTCAAAGGAAACTATAATCCAATGGTACAGAAAAGAATAACACAGGAGAAAACTCCTCAGAACTAGGAGATAAATGTATCAATTTCCCTAATAACAATTAAAAATGGTGAATTCTTCTTCTGCAGACTTTAAGGCAACGGTGCATACAGTTCTTGTCAATGTTCCCAAGAAACAATAAAGAAGGTCTGATATTATTGAATCCATGGGACACATTAATTCCAAAACTAAAATAAGAATCTGTATGCTTTTTTTCTTTCTATATCCTTACATCTTTTATGGTGTGACTAATCCTTGGCTGACTAGTGCAAGTTCTGCTCATTTAAAGTGTCAAGGTTTAAACTTTACCCATACAAACAAATACTCTCTATAGTTTTGCTTGTGTTCTAGTTCCCTGGTGGCTCAGGTGGTAAAGAATCTGCCTGTAATGCAGGAGACCTGGGTTCAACTCCTAGGCTGGGAAGATCCTCTGGAGAAGGAAACGGCTACCCACTCCAGTATCTTTGCCTGGAGAATTCCATGCACAGAAGAGCCATCATGTTCATAAACATGAATTCGAGAGCCAGACCAGTTGAGCCTGAATTCTGGTGCCAGCATTTATCAGCTATGTGATTGGCCAAGTTTCTTAACCTCTTGGCCTCAGATTCTTTATACGTAAGATGAAAATAGCAATAATGGCCAACCTCAGAGAAGTATGGTGAGCATTAATACAGTTGTTTAAACAACTGTGTGTAAAGTACTTAGAACAATATCTAGAATAGAATAAATTCATGATATATTTTTGTTATTATTGTTAACTCTATATTTACTTGCCAGTCATGTTTTATGAGACCCCATCAAATTTTTTAGATCAATCAGTAACAAGTTCATTCTAGTTACCAACACCAAAAACCACAGGTAAGTTTAAGTTCTCATTAAGGAAATAAGACACTCCAAATTTCATGCAAGGATTGAAACTCTAATATACAACCTTTGCTCTTAAATACAACTATTTATAATATTGCTGATTTTCTATTTCCCCCTCAGGTCCACACATCTGTCACACATATGATAAGATTTAAAGTTCCTTAAAATATAATCATCTGGGAATCCAACTGGAGAAGTGTGCCAGGCTATGATGCTTCCACAATTATTCTTCCCTAATTTTTTTTTTTTTACATTTGCCTCCTTTTTGCTCCTGGGAAGACCTTACACAGATATAGATTTGGGGGAATTAATCAAGTCCATCTGTATTAGCAATTCTTTTCATTTCTGTTCACTGAATTTATACAGCAATTTTTGTTAAGAAATATCTTCTTTTTTAATTTTTCCATTTATGCTCATTGTGTAATGGAAGCAGTAGCAATATTTTTCTTTAGAATATTGTTCTTTTTTCAATGTTGAACTGAATTCACATTATGTAGAGAATGGAAAAATGCCACAGAAAATACAAATGGCTTGTACCAAAGTGGTAGTATTTTAATTAGTAACTCTCCAATTACAAGACAGTCTTTCATTTTCTTGTGAAGATGTTATTATTTTAAAGGAACATTTGGGAAAATCTCAGTTCTTTTATTAAAATTTTCATCCCACCTCTTCAGATGTGCCCTGTAAAATTTTATATTATTTATAATAAAACACATGATATACTTTCTTTTCTAGACATATTACTCAATCTGGTGTCAGCCAGCTTCAGCATGACTTAATTTTTGAAGTCAAAGCTTATGGGAAATACTAGCAATTTTCAGTGACCTGATAATACCAAAGAAAACAGCATAAATGCGTGTCTTGGAGATAAGTGGATGCTGGTGTAGGCCTTGTAAGTTAAAAGCAACATTTTATAATCTCGGTAAGATGTAATGGGTAGTCAAAGTAATGAAGCTAACCCAGGCGTAATGATTAATCTCTGTGTGAGTCACGACCCCGGCAGCTGCATTCTAAATGAACAGCAATCTATATAATGCATTCTCGGGAAGACCAGACAACAAGAAGTTGCATTAGTCCACAGTGCAGATGGTCAGACTGCATGGAGAAACATACTCAGCTCTGGCCTAAAAGACCAGAGGGCTCGGTTCAGCAGTATTCATAAAAAGACGCTGAGATACCATGGATATTTATCAAAAGAAAATGCAGCATTAACCCTTACCTGCTTTGACTAACCAGCTATGAGCTCAGATATTTAACAAAGGATCCAGGGGAGAGGTAAAACTGGGCAGGATCTAGTAAGATGGGTAGGAGCAGAAAGGCCATTCCAGGTAAGAGACACAACAGGAACAAAGCTATTGCAGGAGAAATAACAAGGTGTGTTTGAGGCCAAGTGACTACCCTTGACAGGTGGAAGAATAGAATCGAGGTTAAGAATGGTGAATGATAAACGTGTGAGGTGTGCCCCATGAGTAACACATTTTAACAATTCTCTTTGAGAAAGACCAGCAAGGCCTGTTGTAACTATGACTGGGACCAAGTGCTGGCAATAAAGCCTACCATTTTGATAGACAGTTTTCAGGATACACAGATGAATAATCTGGAGAATGGTTCAGAAGACTTATAAAAGAGGATCTGTTTCAGATGGACACTCATAAGATGGGACTCATAATAACTATTGGATTGAATCTGTTTTTAATAAGGACTCAAAATTAGCACGGTGTCATGGAATGGGCACAGCACAGGATGGGATGGTGCTACCAATACCTGGCCACAGGACTCACTTCTCTGGGTCCAGTTGTCTATAATGGGAAAATATTGGGCCAGATGATTCTTGAGACTCCACCTTTGAAGAGTATTTCCACATGACACTTTATCATAAGGACTTAAATGATTTTGTGTGTTTGTTGTTGATCAGGTCCTCACTGTGGTTAGGGGCAAGTATTCCAATAAACATACACATAAAAAATGCTCTCATTGCCTCTCTACATTCATACCCTTTTGTTTTTAAACTGCATATGACTATAAACAAGCAGTCTAAGCATGAAGTCTCACAGGCTACTAGATGCATATGGTGGTCACAACCAAGGACTTTATATATATTCATTTAGTTCCTTCCATCTTATAGTTGAAGAAGCAGAGACACAGAGAGGTTCTATAATTTGCCTCAAGTTGCACAGCTACTTGGGGCTTCTCAGATGATACTAGTGGTAAAGAACCTACCTGCCAATCCAGGAGACGTAAGGGACACAGGTTCCATCTTTGGGTTGGGAAGATCCCCTGGAGGAGAGCATGGCAACCCATTCCAGATCCTTGCCTGGAGAACCTCACGGACAGAGCAGTCTGGCGGGCTATAGTCCATAAAAGTCGCAAAGAGTCAGACACAACTGAAGCAACTTAGCATGTATGCACGCACAGCTAATTAATGACAGAGCTGGGATTCAAAGGGAGGCAGTAGGTTCTGGGCTCTGCCCTCTTACAGCCCTCTGTAGGGATTGCTTCTCCAAATACGAGACTGTCCTTGTCACCTGATGTGAATGGTACACATCATGGAGCTGTGTCTGGGCAGGCAAGAACTCCCAGAAGGAAGGTCTTGGATGAGCCATCTTCTTTAAGGGAACTGGTGTGGTAAGAGGCTTTGTTCCCAATTAGTGGCCATAACCACTGTTGTGAGGTTCCTTCTAGAAACTGTTCAAGGCCATATGCTTGATAGAAATGTGCTTTTCTATGAAAGGCCTGATGTTCATTTAGAACCACATTATCTCCAGGTCCACTAGTCTTTGCATATTTTCCCTTTTGGCCCCTCCAGGTATGAATGGCTCACATCAACAGAATGTATCTACCTCTTCTTTCCCACCTTTACTGCCTCTCTTAACATTAGTATCTGCCCCAACTCAGATGGTAAAGAATCTGTCTGCAGTGCAGGAGAGAGACCCGGGCTCAATCCTTGGGTTGGGAAGATCCCCTGGAGGAGGGCAAGGCAACGCATTCCAGTATTCTTGCCTGGAGAATGCCCACAGAGGAGCCTGGTGGGCCACAGCCCATGGGACCACAGAGTCGTACATGACTGCGTGATTAAGCAGAGCACAGCTCAGCTTGGGAAGGGAAGGGAATAAGAATATGCAGCTAGTCTGCCTACTAAAATCAAACTTGATGCATATGGATTTTGCTTTCACTGAAAAGCCAAGAACTCTTTTGTGCCCTGAACATTTCACCTTGAAGATCCAGGAAAGAGGAATCAAGAATGACTCATCAGGGATCATAATCTCTGCCACGGGCTCCTCCCCCAAATATTAATTCATTCTCTCTAATGCTTGCATGACAGTCTAAATTCACTCCTAAACCATGTCAGCTGCTCCGCAAGCTGATTGAGGTCTGTGTCATTAGAGACTCTGGTTAAAAGCCCCAAGTACTTCTCACTCCAACAAGGGTGTCAGAGGTAAAAAGTCCTTGAGGGTTTTTCCTGCTGATCCATCCAAGCCCCCCATACCCAACACACCCTCCAGATGGCGAGTTATCTGCCTTTAAGTCACCGTTAATAGATGTTTGAATGCTCACTGCAGAGACGACGTACTTTCCTTGCAGCTCATTTGACTAAATTAAAAACATTAAACACAAATGTCTCTTGAGGTGCTTTTTTCTCCCTCAAAAATTATTTCCCTGAATTAAAATGTGTTTATACAATTTCAGATCAGAATGAAGCAATCCCTTCTTTTTTCACCTGCCAGTGGATGTGTGAGTATACAGAGGCTTTCTGAGAGCAGGAGGTCCCCAGGGTTACTAGTGTAATTCTTTTTACTCTGGGGTGCTCAAGCACAGAATTGCCTACAATCAATTTGCTTTCACATCCTGGCATTAAACTCACTGTATATAAAAGTATCACAAGTATTTTCAATATAATTCTAAGTAGCAGTGATTTAAAAGGCTTTTTATTGTAATGAAAAAAATTACAAGGCATAGTAAAAACTGCACAGCCTGTTTGACTGAATCCAATCAAATACATGTAAAATTCCCCATAACCTCAAAATGGGTAAAAATGACTTAAAAATTAAGAAGGACAGCTGATAGGAGTCATTTTGATGTCTGACAGATGAAGCAATATACCTGAACAATATTTTGACCTTCTGGTTTCTAAGAATATAGGATGAATCATAATTTAACTCAGTGCTATGGGAAAACAGATTCTTTTTGAAGATGTAGCTATAGCTATAAAAATACAGGTATTGATATAACATAATTTTCTAAGTATATAGCTATCTTTAAAGGAGAAATGAAAAGACCTCCAATAAAATATGCATCATGGATTATCATGAGTACTCTTGATGCCTATTATTGATGTTTGATTCAAAGGCAAAAAGCATGATTTAGGCATCTACAGCCATTACTATACAAAATGATCACCATTAATATCCAGGTACACTCAATACCCTTGAACTGACCATAAGTATAAGCATAGAAACACTGTTATAACTGCCACACAGTTTCTGACACATAGTAGGCCTTCAATAAATATTTGTCAAATGAATGAAAAATGGATTAATGAATAAATGAATAACATATCTAGAGGTAGTCTGCTTTCTTATACTATTTTGATGAAGTAGTTTTCACTTTTGCCTTTAATGCAAAATGAATAAAACAAATCAGAAAACTGAATTACAATCTGTGGCTTCATAGCCTGATATTCTGAGCCCTTCCACAGTATCAAAACCATCTCTTCTGACTTAGTTCTCAGTCTCTGGTTCAAAGGTCTCTCAGTGTTTATGCCAAAGCAAACACCCCTTCCACCACCACCAAATGGCATAATATTGAGTCCAATGAGAGTTGACAGAAGCAGCACTGAGTTTATTTCATTCACAGAAGAGGTGGAAGAAATAAAGTTACCACTTAAAATACAGGAACCCCAATTAAGTTGAATTTTGATAAACCATGAATAATCTTGTCATATAAGTATGTCCTAAATATTGTATGAGATACTTATCCTAAAAATTATTCATGTCTATTTGAAGAAACTCTAATTTAACTGGGTGCCATGTATTTTCCTTTGCTAACTCTGACAACCTCAGAAGGAAAGCAAATGTTTTTGACTAAATACTGTGTTTCTAAGTGGGCAGACTCTGGGAGAGGAGACAAACCTTTGGGTACAAGGTCATACTAGAATTATCTTGAGACAGTATTCAGTGGCAGACAATTTCCTATAGTTCACTAAAATGACATCTTTAAATAGGCAATGATCTTACAGGCACGCTGCATGTTGAATGCTTCTAAAGACAATGAGAATATTATATACAGACAAAGAATGATTATGAAAAGTGAAGAAAGCAAAGACCTGGGAGATGTCAAGAGGCAGAATAAACATTTTTTGACATTAACAGTCCTTTTTAAGAGGATATCGACATGCATATATGTTTCTATAGACATATACTCAGATCAAAGATAAAAGTGAAACATTTCGATAAAATGTCAGTTGTATTTTTATACTGTGAAAAATTTAGTGCTTATGAAAGGTGGCATATTGATTGATTGAATAATTATTAATATTTATTGCATACCAGCAAGAAGCTAGAGGCTATTTGAACACACAGGCTAGGTTTCCACAGCCTCAGAGGAAGTGGTCTGTCTTGGAGCAGTGGGTGACAAGATCTCAAAGGGCAGAATGACATATGTTGTTGCTGAGGAGTGGGTTGAGATATTTGTTCAAATGAGATCTGACAATCCACAAGAGAGCTAGAAAATTCTTAAAATCCACAGTGTTCATAATCTGAAAACTGAAACTGTACCTTTCCCTCTTATTTCAAGAGTCCTCTTGATATTCAACAATCAAGCAAATCTCTGACAGCAGTTAAATTTCCCTGTGTTCAGAGTTTGGGGCTCAACTGGAGTGGTTAAAGGGTTTCCTATGATATTAACACTTGAGCTTGATCAGGACTTTAGAATTATTTTCTAATAAAGTGCCAAATTTTGAAAGCCGGACTTCCAAAGCCAGGAGAATGGGACACATTTTCAACCATATTTATTATCAATACAATCAAAAGAATATTTTTAGGATATTCTAATATTAGAGAGTAATATTTCTTTAGGTCACAACCTTTGCTAGATGTTATATAAGCATTGTTCATTTTAGTTCTCATAACAACAGTGTATGATTTGCATCATTTTTTCTTATTTTACCAATGATAATCTGCTGATTCTAAGAGGATTTAAGTAGTTACCCAAGATTACAGAACTAAATATTGGTGGATCTGAGATTCCAATTCAGACATATCTGACTAATCTTGCAACAGAATGCTTCCAAATCTGAAACCATCTCCTTCACCATTAGATAAAACACCAGAATCTTGAGTCAGTCAAAGACAAAGCTTTATGTAATGAGAAGGCAAAAAGATAATTGAATGTTTTTATTTTCAATAATGACATTTCCTTAAGTGAATTATGAAATGATGATTCCAAGGCAAAGAAAAAAAATGTTTACTATCATGAAACTCTCTCATTTATTTTCGGTGTCTGGCATTTCCCAAAATAAATATGAGAGACAAAAAACTTAAAGTTGCATTATTCATTTAATACCAAAATTAAAGACAGAAAGTTAATTGAGGGAAAAAACTCTGTTAACTTTAATTTCAACTCCTAAAAGTTATTGCTAAATAAAAAGAAATTATAAAATAGAAACTTTAGGTCACAACACAAAATATGCTTCAATTCAGATAGTTAGAAGCTATAAAAGCTTGACTTCTATAGTTATGTAGCCCAGATTAGAATCACAACCTTGCCTCTTACAAACTGTGTGATTCTGGCAAATTACACAACTCTGTACCATAGTCTCCTTGTCTATAAAATAAATATAATAATAGTACCCACCTCATATAGATATCATGAAGACTAAATAGGCTACTGTATGTAATCTGCTTGGCATAGAACTTAGCACATAACAGGCAGCCTTATTTTTATCATTTAAATGTTTTCTTAAAAATGTATATGCTAATATAAAATGAGGGATTTGTATTGATCTCTGCATTTTTCAAAACTACTGGACACCAAATCCCCCAAATGGTATTCTCTAAATCAATATCAAAATGTCCCCGGTAAAAGCTGTCTTTTAAATAACTCATTTTCTAAAACTGAAACACAAAATCCAAAATCCCAGGCTGAGCCCATTTACACTGTTCTGTTTTGTGTGAATCTGCACACAAAAGAAATCATTTGGCTTACAGATAGCTAAGTGGAGAAGAGAATCCTCAAATCCTTTGTCACCTGAAAGCCCCTTATAGCCACAGAGTTTAAGCCCATCAGGGTTTATCAATGTTAATCCAAAATGGAATCTACAAGTATGATGTGTGTGTGAACATAAGTGTTTTCAGACAGACCGATACAATCTGGAGAAGCAGAGGAAACATGACCTCGTCTAAGACTGGCTACATCGGCTCCCACTGCAGTTCAGTGAGTTGTATGGTGGCCTCAAAGCACAGGTACTC
The DNA here is from genome assembly GCF_963930625.1 of Muntiacus reevesi. Classification (NCBI taxonomy): domain Eukaryota; kingdom Metazoa; phylum Chordata; class Mammalia; order Artiodactyla; family Cervidae; genus Muntiacus; species Muntiacus reevesi. Next base: position 39,238,281 of record NC_089251.1, on the reverse strand, counting down.
TCGTCACCCAGTATAGCTTCTAGGGAACCCACCAAGGGAGCCTCAAAGAGCAAAAGCTAAGCATACTGCATTTTCCCCTCTAAAGAAATTTACAGGCCATTTTCTCACCCTTCCCCCTGAGCTAGGATATTGAGCTTAAAATGTACCTACTGAGTAGGTAATGCATTTGGTATTAAGGATCCATTGCATGCGTATGTCTTCTGGGCATAATGGTTCCTTTGGAGCTATTACAGATATGCCGTGAATAGATATTAGGAATAATACACAAAGAGTGGTTGAAGGAGATCCCATATTAACTACTGTCAGACTTTTAACAGTATTTGAAACTAGGCTTTTTTTTTTTTTTTTTAATTCCTGGAGTTTAATACCTCTATACTTTGTAAACTGAGCGCTTTTCAAAGAGAGCTCCAAATTCCTATGGAGCTGTCTTTAGGTGAGCTTTGATCTTTGCAGAGCACCTATCTTGTGTTTCTATAATTGCCCCGGTTTAACAAGGCTCCCTAGCACGTGAAAGGGGAAAATCCTTTTATTAAGGCTATAAACCTAACTGACCACAGTAATGGAATGTGCAGCTCGGGGGTAGCCCTCAGTTGCCCAGGAAAGAAAAAAATGGGGAACTGAGGAAAGTCTTCATGTTCAAACAAAATGAAATATTTATTAAACATGTTTCTGGTGTCCCAGGTGGTAAGAGACTGCCCTGTGGTCCGCTGAAAGGTTTGATCTTTGTTAAGTATTGTGAATGCTGATTTCTATAATGGGGTGAAAGCTGAGGAAGTTATGGCTGAAATTTTGGCTAAAGATGACAGCTCCGGGTTTCAAGTTGCACAAAGCAGTCTGAGGGATTAAACCAACAAAGCCTGCTCCAAAGTATCGAGTTTCCTAAAGTGTAATCTTCGTATCGGTGATTCACACTCCTAGGACGGGGAGGACACTTCCTTTATTTTGACTTTGCCATATTAATCTTACTTTACAAATACACGCGGTGATTTAGATCATGTTTAATTAACTGATTGAGGGCTCCAGTGGTAAAAATGGCATCGCATTAAGCTCTGTCCGTATGGCGGATTCGAATCACATCTTTAGCCTTGCAAGAACAAAATATCCCAAGAGTCACTGATGACAGGATGTAGGAATTGAAATCAGGTCCCTCCTGTTGTTTGAGAATCCAGGGAGGGTGCCTGCCATATGCCCGTCACTTTCAGGGGGGGAAATGACAGGATAAAAGAAAGGAAGGCTCTAGTTCTTCCAATATGTTCAAACCTCAGATGAAAATGATTGTGCAGCAGTGCTGTACAGAGGCCAAGATCCATATGAAAGTACATCCCAAACTTTGCAGAGAGCATCATGAGGGTTGTATGGAGCTGGGATATGTGTTTTGGGGTTTTTTTTCTGAAACGGCTGCTTGGGGTTTTTGAGAACTGATAGATGAAAATGTTGTGGTCTGGAGCTGAATTTAATAAGTAGGAAAATAAGAAAATAAATAAATAAAAGAGGGAATTCTTATCTAATAAAATATATGTGCACGCTGATTCAGTAAAAAGCAAATTAAGTTTGACTGCTAAAAAAGTCGCACATTGGGATACCAGTTTCAGAGTTTGCATTTTTGGAAGTGGGAGTTGTCTAATTTTTTTCCTCAAAAATCTGTGGTGATTATTTATGACATCTCAAGAAAAAAAAAATGAAATTGACTACTGATTTCTTTCGAGCAATTTCTTTGAAATTTTAAAGTGTATTTATAATTATTCTTAGTAATAGAGCATAACAAAATTTTGAAAAGAAAGCAAAAATCAGTTTCACTCCTTAACATGATGATTAACATTAGTGGGCATCCTCTTTTAGCGTTTTATTATTTGCATGTCTGAAAATCATTATAATCATATTATACCATAAGCTTATAACCTAACTGTTTTCACTTAATGCTTTATACACATTTCCCTTACTGCTATGTTTATTGATTGCATAATATTTTGTCAAATGAATGATATCATTTGTCTAGCCACATGTCCACTGTTAGATATTAAAACACCTTCCAATGTTTGTTATCATAAAAAACATTATACAGACAACTTTTATGCATATGGTTTTTTCCACATTTTGAATTATTTCCTTAAGATAGAGTCCTTTTAAGACAAGTTTCTTTAAATGATGTATAAGTAAAGAAATTTTCTTCCAAGGGCCAGTGGAAAGTAAAACATTCTGTGAGACATCACGATATAGAAAATCTGACCTCTATGTGGAATATTTTAAAAAGTCAAACTCATAGGAACAGAGACTTGAAAAGTGGTTGTGGGGCTGGGGGACAGGTGGGAAAAGGAAAAAACTGGGAGAGGTTAGTAAAAGGGTATAAACTTTGTGCTATGAGATGAAAGGGTCTGAGGATCTGATGTAAAACGTGGTGACTGTCATTGATAATATCGTATGTTTAATTCAAATTTGCTAAGCATGTAGAACTTAAATGTTCTTACACACACACAAAGACAAATATGTGAAGGGAAAGATGTGTTAATTAACTGGCTGGGAAGAATCTTTTCACAACGTGTACATATATCAAATCTCCACAATGTCTACTTTAAATAACCTATGATTTTATTTGTCAAGTATACTTTTATAAATCTGAAATTAAAAAAGAAAAGGAATAAAGGAAAATCTTACCTGAAATTAACACACAAGCCAAGGGTGATATCTTCAGTCCTGTAGGGAAATATTGGCAACATGAGAAAAGTATTTTGTTTTCACTACTGTGGCCTATCCTGAGCTCTTTAAACAAAGCATACCATAACAGTAAAATAAAATCAGGATTCCCTCTTTTTTCACTCATCATTTGGCATTTCTCTCCAGAAAAGAATAAAAAAGCTACCCCATTAAGTATCATTAAAGTTTCAAAAATGTATAATAGTTTCCTAGAGAGTATTGAACCCAATTCACTTTCTAAAATGACCATGATTTTAGTTATCCCTGAAGTGTGGTCCTAATAATTAATTATCCTAGATGTTTTCATGGCATTAACTCAGAGTATGATGAATTGGGTAAGTTAGACAACATATTTTAACTAAAACCACTTTGCATTCTGACAAGGAACTCAAACTTCTCAACTGCGGTCTGTAACTGCAGAGGCAACTTGTAAAAAGAATAATCACCTCAACTTTTTCAACTTCCTGAGATCCCTCAAAATAGAGTAGTTGAAGATTTTTTCACTTGGAAGCAATAAGTTCTAAAGCACAATGTGCTGCAGTATATTTTAATTATTGTTTTCTATTCTCAAAGTTCTATATTTTCTTAATCACCTTTTATGTGTTTATTGTCAAAATATGCATGATCATAAAATTGTTATTTGCAGGCTTTTATCAAGAAATTATTTATTTATTTTGGTCTGTGACTTCATGAAACACCCTCAAATCCAGCTCAAGTCTGTATTAGTGTTCAAATGACATAATGACATATTTTTAACAATTTTGGAGTCAAGAAATGCATTTCTCTATGCAGTTTTTTTCTAGTCGATTGGTCTGAGATAACATAACATCTTTTGTTTTCCAAGTCTATTCCTTTCAGTGAGATCTATTTCTTTTTCACGGTTTTAAAACAAAAGATAAACATCCCTTATGAGACACTGGAAGGAGAGGCAATTAAAGTGAATTTGATAAAACATAATGTACTGGACTGATAGTTAAAAGGCTATGCTTGTTTGATTGTTGACCAGTTTTGTCTTTAAATAATGGTCTTCTTTTGGCATTTAATGTATATTTGTTTGCAATAAACATAATTTATGAATATTTTAACACATGTGTACTCAGTGGGGTGGATTATCATACTGATATAAATAGAATTAATGAGCAGTCAACCTGCCACATGTCATGACATATGACTGGGCAGCTAGAGTACAGAAATCACTCTTGTAGTTTCATAATAAACCTTTTTTCTTAGTTTAACTTCTAAAAACTACTAACCGGCTTCTTTTGCACTTTATTTTGGAGTATAGTTCATCCGCTGGTAAACAAGAATAGGGTTTCCTACAAGACTCTCCTTTTTGACATTCAAAAACTATTCTCTTGCCTTCTGTAAGACTGAATAAATGCATTTGAACAAACGAACCACATTCAGTCAAATTTCAGAGAAATAGTCATAAATAATCATTTTACTTATTTCTGCTAGAAAAAATTCAATAGATCTCTTTTCATTTTGCTGCAAGAGTATGATCATGCCCAATGGCTACTAGTAGATCTTTACAAGAACAAAAACTTTTTAAATGCTTCTAAATTCTAAAACAAATCTGATGACCATATCAGCTAGATAAAATTATCCTGAATAAAACATCTTCTTAGCCAGTTATCTGCTTTCCTTGCACACAAAGCAACAATCTGTTAAGCGTGCCTAATAAGATTTTTTTTTAAAGGAATAAACCCAGTGGTCTAAAGCCACCTCTTCAAACAGTAGGTATAGTGGTAAACGCCGGCATGCAAAATCTCCAGTTCAGTCAGACTTCATTTGACAAAGAATTATTTTCATGAGGATGCAAATTGAAATTTAAGATTATCCTCTATTTCCTTTTGTTATTTTTATAGTTTGACTATGGGCTAAAATTGGGGAAAATTAAACTAGCACGTAGACAGCATTGCCCAGACGATCTGGCAGAGGGAAAGCTTTGGCAAAGGTATTATACCAGGACTTTCTTGAGACACAGATGGTAGGGTTGCAGCCTTTATTCCTCTTATCTTCATTTTCAAAGGGACTGTTCCAGGCTTTCTGCCACCACCACCCCTCCACTCCTACCTTCACATTTAAAAGCAGTGTCTCCCCCAAACCAAAGCAGTGTGCTTTAGGAAAATGAGAGAATATGACTCCACGCTCCTGGCCCTCTGTTAGAAGAGGGGAGGCACCAGGAAGGGCTGGGGGCTGGTGAACGTCCCTGGAGGGACTCCCTTGGGGAGATCCGGCACTTTCACTGGCAAAGGAAATGTGCACCACCTAGTGCTTTTCTGACGCAAAGGCTGTTTGTGCCGGTGCGGGCGTGAGTGGGCGTGAGTGGGCGTGAGTGGGCACGTCGGGGGCCGGCCTTCACTGAGGAAAACAGAGGGGAGGCAGTTGGCCTCAACCCTTAGGCCAAAGAGTAAGCGGGGGAGGGGGGAAGTAGTTAAAAAAGCAAACGATAATCTTAAGACAAATGAAGTCAGTGCTTCCAAATCAGAGATTTCCTCGGGGTTGTTTTTTTTTTTTTCTTTTTCTTTAACAGTGTTGATCTGTTCATGAGAAATATTTTTATTTACTAAGATGCTAGTGCTAACTTCCCCTGTATCATTTTGCCTCTTCAATCTGTAAAAGAATTCTGAGAATTTTCCCTCTTCATCCAAAGGAACAAAGCAGAGCAAGCTGTCCTACCACCCCTGCCACACATACCCCAAGTCTATTCTAACAAGGAGCCTGCCTGGAGTTCTCCTAACACAACAAATAGCTTTTATGAAAAATGGTTTGTAGCACAAAATCTTTTGCAATGCAATAAGATCAAGTGAGCCCTCATGCCTCTAGGAAAAAAGCTTAGGAAGTTTTATCTGATTGATAAAATGGACCCAGATATGAGTTCAAGGATCGAGTACACTTTGATGAAATTTCACAACCATGAAGTCTGATTATCTGAATGATTGCTTAAGACTCTTAAAAAATAAATCAAGGAGGCACTAGATTTTTTGTGTTGGGAAAACAGATGGTCCTATAGGAAACAGGAGAATCACCATTCTCTACAGTTTGCCTTTTCTATAACACTTTTGTGAGAATTACTCTCACCACTGTTGCCATTTAAGAAATAACTATAATGGATTCTCTGTTGCTAAAAGGTAGAATGTTCTGTAATAAAATTAGAAATCTTAGTGTAGGCCGGGTGGAGGGTAGAGACAGGGAAAATGAGGAACCTGTGACGCATAACCAGCTTAACAGGGCCTGCTACACATCCAGTAACTAACTAACTGACTTGGAATTCATTAGGGATCTGCTTATTCAATATGCTGTCCAATAGAATCCAAACAGAAAACAGACTTCAAAGAAATAGATAAAAATGATTATAACTCCTCTTTGTTAATAGTTCAGTGTCTGTGCTGAGCAACCTGGATAGAAGGAAATGAAGAAAGCAAAACCCAAGATTCTAAACTTTGCCTACAGAAAAGATTCTCTTTTGCCTACAGCAAAATTCTCCCTTTATAAGATGCTGATAGTATAACTTGGATCCAGCACTTGACAACTGTGCTGTGAGCTAAGTTAAAAAGTCCAAAGCATGCTCATATCTTTAATCATTTTATTGCTGTAATTTAGGATATTAGGTATGTTATTTACCTTGAAAGTGAAAATGTTAGTCACTCAGTAATGTCCAGCTCTTTGTGACCCCATGGACTAGCCCACTAACCTCCTCTATCCATGGGATTCTTCAGGCAAGAATACTGGAGTGGGTTGCCATTATTTACCTTAACAAATTTAAAAATGTATGTGTATGTGTGCTAGTCATGTCAGACTCATTGTGACCCCATGGACTGTATAACCCACCAGACTCCTCTGTTCATGGGAATCTCCAGGCAAGAATGGTAGAACAGGTTGCTACCTCCTCCTCCAGGGGATCTTCCTGATCTTGAGATCGAACTCATGTCTCTTGTGTCTCCTTCATTGGCAGGTGGATTCTTTACCACTGTGCCACCTGGGAAGCTCCTTTAAAATGTACAGGGGAAGAAAATGTCTTAAAATAGGTTTCTTCTCCAAGCAGCAGGAGAAATAAAACGAGCTGATCTCTTTGGAATTTCACTGATACACAATGTGCATCTTTAGGTTTTTAACTAAATAGGAGATCTTGTCTTGACAGGTCTAAGATGCAGATGAATTGATTAGCTGAAGGAATAGAATGTTTTACCAACTATGCACCCACAGGATAATGGACGAACGTGGCTATCTTAATCACCTTTTAAATGAAAGCAATATTAGGTTCTACATTCAAAATGAGTTCTTAAACTCAGTTTCACCACCATTCCTGTCAGCCTCTTAAAAAAGGAAAACTTCTTTTTCTTCCCTCCCTCCCTTTCCATCTGCCCCCCTCTCCCTGCCTCCTTTTCTCTCCGGCCTGCTTTCCCTGAATGCTATCGCTCACAGTGAAACCCTCTGGTAACGACAGCCCTGAAGTGATAATGTACTTCCCTGCCTTCCTGTTAACAATAACACTTGATCCCTCCATGAGTGCCAGCTCAGTGGCAGAAGGACGCGTTCATATTTTCTCAAGGTAAACGGAACCAGTTTGATTTTACTGCCTTGACTAACTCAGCAGTTTCACTAAGTTCTGTTTCAAAAAACTGATGCTTTATTAAAGAAGAAGAAAAGAGGAGGAAGCAGGAACAGGAGAAAAAGGAGGAAGAGAAAAAGAAAAGAAGGGGTAAGGAGGGGACTCAGTCTCTGTTTTTGCTCAGTACTGTGTCAGTGAAACCAAATAATAGTGTTTTTTGCTTTTCACTGGGATCCTACATGGTTAATAAGGAGTTAAGGTGAATAATAGCAGACAAAATCATGGGATTTGGAGGGAAAACAAAGGAGGTCTTCCTGTGGTAATGTGGGCTCTCCGTGGAACAAGGTGTTGAGGTCACCTTGTGATAATACATGATTCTCTCAGCCCGGCCCCTCACCTCTGATGGGTGGAGGCGGTGCACCCAGGAGTGGCCTCCGGGCACGTGGCCCAGAGGCTCCGACAGCGCCATCAGCCCAGCTGCTGGAGCACTAGGATGATGTGTTGTCCTTGCGCCCATTTCTGATAAGGAGCATCTCACTGTGCTGGGGTAACCAAACAGAAAACAATCAATAGTTCTAACCAAATACTTGTTATTTTAAGAATAAAGGCAGAGTGATTCTTAGCTGTGAAACACATGGGAGACACTATTTGTTGTAATTTAAATAAAATCGATTTTCTTTGCTTCAGGACCCAGATCACTCAATGCGCTCCTAGTGTGTCAAGCTTGGATAAACATAAAATTTAGAAAACAGTCATCTCTATTAACCGGGAGATCCTTCGACTGCTAATGTCAGTTTCATAAGTTCAGGTCCACAGGGGAAAAGGGTAGAGGGGGTTCTCTGGGTTCAGGCAGAAAGAAGGGACGTTGTTTTCTGTGTCTGTTATGTCATACGCATAGGTCCACCCTCTTTTCCATATAACAAGACAATGAGTTGGATATTTGAAACCACACTTTCTTGTCACAGAACCCAGCTTTTTCTGCTGTACCAATGATCAAAAAACTAACAGTGAGGAATATATTCTGTAACATAACCTGACACACACATACATTATTGAAACAAAGTTTCATGAAACAGCATTTACCTTTATACATATAATTTACTCTGGTTTTACTCATCCTATTCTATTAGAGTTCAATTCTTGCAAATTCTGTGGCAACTCCACTCTGTTGGCCTTACCGTCTAGTATGGTAGCATGACCTAGAATGTGACAAATGTTGCACTGCGCCATCCTGCCCTTCGAAGTTTTTAATATTGAAATTGGTATGCGTATCGTGACCAAACACGTGCTTGCATAGTGTATAGAAAGTTCCATCAATATGATCCAAGTTTTCAAGATTTTCATCTAAGAATTGAGAGTTATCATATTTACCCTCTTATCAAGTTGAACTCATTGGTAGTGTTCATTTGCTTCTCAGTCTAGGATAAAAACAATTCAACACTGAGATGGTAAGTTTTGTGGCAAGAAAAGCCATAAAGAGGAATAATTTTTATTATCATTGCTGTTGGTAATGATCAGTGTAAACTCACTAGCAGCTGCCAACCACTGTTCCATGAGCTTTAAAGATGGCAACTAGTTTAATTCTATCACTTTTATGAAGTCAGTATTATTAGTTCTACTTTATAGCCAGAGGGCTTCCCTGGTGGCTCAGATGGTAAAGAATCTGCCTGCAATGCAGGAGACCCGGGTTCCTTCCCTGGGTCTGGAAGATCTTCTGGAAAAGTGAATGGCTACCAACTCCAGTATTCTTGCCTGGAGAATTCCATGGACAGAGGAGCCTGGTGGGCTACAGTCCATGGGGTCTCAAAGAGTCCGACACGACTGAGTGATTAACACTTTCACTTATAGCCAGAGTTCTTTTATCTTCTTTATCAAAACGTGTGTCTCTAAAATGTTATTATATATCTTAAAAGATAAATGCAATTGTAACTATGACTCAGAAATCTGTATTTCTTTGATTTGGATGAAATATAAAAGCCTGTATTATCTGGTTGGCTTGATGAACAATTGACTTTTTGTTTTTTTTTTTTTTTTTCTTTTTTATTGACTTTTTAATAATAAATCGTGAAATTTTACAAGACTTTTGCAGAAAAATTCCAGAGTATACACCAACTGATCAGAATGTGTTTGCCTTTAAGTTACACAGAGTCTCTGTCATAAGTCTACAATACCTGAAAGTTCAAGGGCAATTCCACTTCCAGGGCTAGTTGATTCAGCAGCTCATCAGTGTCCTTGAGGATGCAGAGTCTTCCCGTCTTCCCACCCTCCCATCCCTCGCCAGCTTTGCCTTTGCTGTACAGTTCCAGGGATCATATCCAGACTCCACAGTGGTGAGATGAAAGGTCTCTTCCTCAGGATTAATTTAAATGCTCCTTAAGTATTTGTCAGCATTTTTCTTTTTTAAGCTAAAAAAGAAATGGGCTTCCCTCATGGCTCAGATGGTAAAGAATCTGCCTTTACTGCAGGAGACACAGGTTCAATTCCTGGGTTGGGAAGATCACTAACCTGATTGGTTAGGAGGAATGGCAACCCACCCCAGTATTCTTGCCTACAGAATTACATGGAGAGAGGATCCTGGTGGGCTACGGTCCATGGGTTCCCAAAGAGTCAGATGTGACTGAGAAACTAACACTTTCGCTTTCAAGCTACACATGGTTTCCTAAACCAGTCAATTGCAAGGGAAATGGGATCACCAGGATGGGATTAGGAAAGCTCCACCCTCACAAAGCATAGATGAGCCTGCCTACCCTGAACCACACAGATCTATGGACAAGGAAGGTGTTGTCTTGTGAAAAATAAACAAGGAGTAAGAAGTTCTAATGTAAAGATGGAAAAGATTTAGAAAGAAAGATTTGGCAAAAATACATGATAAAGTGGAACCATTCCCCATCATTTAATATTTCATGTGCTGTGCTAAGTCGCTTCAGTCGTGTCCAACTCTTCGCAGCCCTATAGACCATAGCCTGCCAGGCTCCTCTGTCCATGGGATTCTCCAGGCAAGAATCCTGGAATGGGTTACAGTGCTCCTCTCCAGGGGATCTTCCCGACCCAGGGATCGAACTCACATCTCTTACATCTCCTGCATCAGCAGGCGAGTTCTTTACCACTAACACTTCATAAAAATTAGCAATTTAACAACAAGGAAACACATCCATAAAGAATCCACTATGTATTTTTATTTGCTCTTAAATTAACCAGATCCGATGGTTTTACTACCAGAAAGAAGAAACCTGGGTAGGCTAATAAAACAAACATCTGAAAAGTATCAGTGCTCATGAAAATAAATGGATATCCTCCTATTTAATACAATGAAGGCAAATTGACATTTGCCAACAACTACAAGGTAAAATGTTGCAGAAATTACTGCTTCCCCCATTCCGGTTGAATTTGTTCTAATTAATTAACATGACTTCCTAAGTGAAAATTTGGTTGTATTTTTATTAAAAGGTTATACTACATTTATAGGTATTATAAAATATTGGCTATATTCACTGTGTTGTACAATATATATATATATCCTTGTAGAGTATTTTATACATAATAGTTTGCATCTCAATCCCCTACTCTTATATTGTCCCTCCCACCTTCCCTCTCCCCACTAGTAACCACTAGTTTGCTCCCTACATCTGTGAATCTGCTTCTTTTTTTGTTATATTCACTAGTGTGTTGTATTTTTTTAGGTTCCACATATAAGTGATACCATGGGCAGAAGAACTGAATAGACATTATTCCAAGGAGAAAATGCAGATGGCCAACAGGCACATGAAAAGATGCTCAATATTGTGAAGCATCAGGGAAATGCAAATCAAAACCACAATGAGATGTCACCTCACATCAGTCAGAACGGCTATCATCAAAAAGACCACAAATAATAAATGATGGCAAGGGTTTGGAGTAAAGGGAATGCTCGTATACTTTTGGTGGGAATGTAAATTGTTGCAACCACTGTGGAAAACAATAAGGCAGTTGCTCAAAAAAGTAAAAATAGAACTACCATATAATCCAGCAATTCCATTCCTGGGTATTTATCCAGAAAAAACAAAAACACTAATTCAGAGAGATACATGTACCCCAATGTCCATAACAGCATTATTTACAATAGTGAAGATATGGAAGCAACCTAAGTGTTCATCAACAGAAAAATGGATAAAGAAGATGCTATATACATATATATGTATATATATACACACATATATATAGAATAGAATATTACTCAGCCTTAAAAAATGAAATTTTTGCCATTTGCAGCAACATGGATGGACTTGGAGGTATATGTTAAGTGAAATGTCAGACAGGAGTTAATCGTACTTTTGAAAAACATTCATGTGAAAAATGTATGCTAATAATGTTTTGCAAGGTTTTAATAAAACAGTTTCCCATTGTTAGTTTTGGTTTTTCTTGCTATCTTTTTGCTTCTGGGCAATCTGTTCCTCTGTCAAAAACAGATAAATTGGTTTTACTCTTTAAACTTTTAATTTTGACATAATATTAGACTCAAGGGATTCCCTGGTGGTTCAGTGGTAAAGAATCTGCCTGCAATGGAGGAGCCATAGGAGACACAGTTTCAATCCCTGGGTCAGAAAGATCCCTTGATGGAGGGCATGGCAACCCACTCTGGTATCTCCTTGCCTGGAGAATCCCATGGACAGAGGAACCTTGAAAGTTACAGTCCATCAAGTCGCAAAGGGTCAAACATGACTGAGGCAATGTAGCATTCACTCATGCAATGTGAGACTCACAGAAAAGAGTTGTAAGAATGGCTCAAAGAATATATACAGGCTTCATCTATATTCCCCAGATATTAGCGTTTTGCCACATTTGCTTTCTCTCTGTTATGACTGTATAGAGACACATTTGCAGACAAACACACGTATGTATATGCCTTTTGTGTACATATATGGAGTATGTGACGTGTGTTGAGTTAGTCACTCACTCATGTCCAATTCTTTGTGACCCCATGGACTATAGCCCACCAGGCTCCTCTGTCCATGGGATTCTCCAGGTGAGAATACTGTAGTGAGTTGCTGTGTCCTTCTCCAGGGGATCTTCCCGACCCAGGGATGGAACCTCTGCCTCTTATGTCTCCTGTATTGGCAGGCAGGTTCTTTACCAGTAGCACTACCTGGGGTGCCCAGAAAGGAATGGCATCCTCCTACAAAACCATATACACTTAACAAAATCAGAAAATCAACATTCACACAATATTATTATCTAGCCTGTAGATTTTATTCAGATTGTACTAAGTATCCCAATAATGATTTTATGCCCCCCCCAAAATCATAGATCACGCTCTATTCAGCGTTATTTCTGTATTCAGGTGTTATTTCTCTTTATCTCATTTATTCTAAAACATGTCCTTAGTCTTTACTTGGCAAACTACCTCTACTATTGGTTTTTAGCAAAATATAATTAAGAGAGCAAATATCATTCCAAAGTCAGCTGGTGTATATGGATGGTGGCTTGGGATTTGTGCTGCCTTTGCAGTCTTCTCTAGCAGGGATGTTGGTGTGAGTATACTGTCACTTTTATCTTAGAAATCTGGACCTGTACCACAGAATCTAAAAGACAAGCTAGAGAACCAAGTTATCCATTACATTGTCATTAATCAATTCACCTGCCACCCATTAAGAACTACAAGAGCCTTTCAAAACACCTAGAATTTCCCTAATTTTTTAAAAAGAAAAAAAAAAAAAAGATTGAAGATACTATAGGAAAAAAATGGGGGCTTCCCTGGTGGATAGATACTTCCCCAGCTGGTAGATACTCACTTGCCAATGCAGGAGACGCAGGAGACTCAAGAGACCGCAGGTTCAATCTCTGGGTCAGGAAGATCTCTGGGAGAAGGAAATGGCAACCCACTCCAATATTCTTGCTTGGAAAATTCCACAGACAGAGAACTCTGGTAGGGATCCTACAGTCCATTGTGTCGCAGAGTCGGACATGACTGAGCGCAGAGGCACACACACGTACATAGGGAAAAAAAACTTTCAAACATTCTAATAACTGAATGCCTGGATGCAATCCATAGAAGTTCTTCAATCTGAATAATTAGAATAGAGGTGCTTATAATTGGTTAAATGTTCATTATTTCTGAGCTAATGTGCAGAATTTGGTTTATGAGTATAGGAATGAAGCCATTCCAACCAATTTTCTTACCTTTGTATTAACGTTTGCATTAGCATACAAAAAAATTCACTTATTTAAAAGTTCGCCAAAGCCTAAGACGCTCTTTTTCTTTCACAGTGCATTTCGGTGGTTTAAATTTTTCAGGCTCTGAGGTTGTATCAGCAAGCAGATACTTTAGGAATAAATGGTTCCCAAACAGCAAAGGCAAAGGTGTCTTTTAAAAATTTCTTTCTTTTTTTTTTTCTGGAAGACTCCAGTGAAATCTTTCCTGAAAACTTTTCAGACCAAAGTCTTCTATTACATGAGAGGGACGTTACCTGCCTACAAGATTATTTGCCATCATGTTACAGCCAAATTTCTAACTGACCCTCCCTCTTTTTTCCAGTCTCATGAAGAAGAAGGAAGAAATCACAGCGAGGAAGAGAATATTCCCAAACAGGCTGGGTGAAGGCATCTAATTGGCAGCTGGGGCTATAAACCACATTGCTTCCCTCAAAAACTGCTTATGCTGGCTGATTTTCTTTTACCTATCTTAAAAATAGGACAGTGCCCCTGAAGTGGGATTAGTAACAGCAAACCCTGTTTTCAGCAGTGAAAACAAATTATAAGCCTTCTTTTTTTTTTTTTTTTTTTCTCACTACAGAGTCGTGATACAATAGCAGGGAAGAAATCATTTGTTCACTTGAGTTCAGTTCAAGATTACACTCAAGTCTGATTGCAAAAGCCCATTCATAGGGAAGAAGAGACGAAAGACTGACTGCTCTCTGGGTAGAGTGTCAGAGGCTCAGTGTTTACAAGAAGAAATTGAGGGGAAGATTAGAGAATAATTTTCTCCTAGGGAATTATAATAGCTTAGGGGTCTTTTGTAGAGAAAGTCCTTTGCTAGGATTAAAGACAGGATTATTGGTAGAGAGTTGAGAAATTGAAATGGAGAGCCTCTTAAAATGGCAATTTAGTCAGAATATCCAGGGAGTTCTTGAAATGTGAATTCTAAGGAAGTGGGTAGTACTTAAGAAGAAAAGAATAAACTTGGACTCCCTATTTCAAGTGATGATACTGTAAGCAGATCACAAAATGATGGAACTGCCAATGCCTGCTGAGGAAAAACAAGAGAGCAATAATAGTATGGTTACTGGGGTCATCTTTTAAGTAAAGGCACATGCTCAACAAAATCCTACTGAGGAAGAAATTGATCTAATGTACATATTAAGTAATGGCTACATCATAGCTAAAGAACAGTAGTAATTAGAAACTGAACTAATGCTATATTACTCTTTTTTGGTGAAAAAATATTTTTTCCATTTTTATTTCATGTTGGAGTACAGTTGATTTACAATGTATTCATTTCAGGTAAATAGAAAAGTGATTCAGTTATATATGTACATTTATCTATTCTTTTTCAGATTCTCTTTCCATATAGGTCATAAAAGAATATTGAGTAGAGTTTCCTATACTATACAGTATGTCCTTGTTAATTATTTTATATCTAGTAGTGTGTATATATTAATCTCAGACTTCTAATTTATTCCTCATCCTAGCCTTTACCCTTTGATAACCATTAAGTTTGTTTCCTAACAAACTTTTTTATTACTCTTTAAATCTAATTCCAAAAAGTTGGTGTTAGTGTAAGTCATATTTTAGCAGTACTGTTTGTTACATGTAAAAACGTTTGAGCTTGGCACCTTATACTAAATTCAATACTTGTAAATTTAAAGTATACAAAATGAAAAGTTTCATTTGGAAGCAATAGCTACTGAGTAATTCTGAACTTCCTAAGATTACATTGGTTTTCCAATTACCTGTAAAATAAAAATCACACTTCTTATCTTGATATATCAACTAGAGTTTTGGCAGGAAAGAGTTGAGAGTTTAAAGATAACTCGTTGAAGGGACTGTTTATGGAGGTATTGGCAGGGTTTAGGGACCTCTGAGTGATGCTGAGACACTTAGTAACCAGCAACAACTAGAAGGCGCCTCTAGACCTGACGGTGCAAGTAGTTGTGGTGACTCAAGGACGAAAGAGCAGATAAAACCAAACAGGGTCTTGGAACGCAGGAACGGAAAAGCCAGACTCTTATCCTTCCCTCCCCCATGTTGTAATTATTAATGGATTTCAGATCCTCCCGAGTAGTATAACCTGTCTCCTCTCTTACCCCATAGGAGAAGGTATTTGCCTTACTCTTCCCCTCACCCAGGGTATCTGCCTCATCCAATCAGCAAGTGACCTCAAGACCCCTGTCTCACTCCTGGTACCCTGGGTATAAAAGTGGACTAAGGACCCTTGTTCAGTGTCAGTTCTCCCCTGAGCTGGTCCTCTGTTCTAACAGTGTCTCCCACTCTAATAAACTTGATTTCCCTCTCATTCTGCCTCATGCCTGGAAATTCTTTTCCAACCCATACATGGACCACAACAGTAGTGGGGGAAATAAGGTTATCATACCCTTCAGAGAGCTGTGGCCATGGAAGGTGCTCTAGGCAAAGATGCAGTCATTGTTCCCAACTGTTTCTGCACATTGGAATTATTATTTCTTTTAATTCATTTATTTATTTTAATTGGAGGCTAACTACTTTACAGTATTATAGTGATTTTTGCCTTACACCGACATGAATCAGCCAAGGATGTGCATGTGTCCCCCAAATTGAAGCCCTTCCCACCTCCCTTCTCATCCCATCCCATCCCTCAGGGTCGTCCCAGTGCACTGGCCTTGAGCTCCCTGTCTCACGCATTGAACCTGGACTGGCGATCTGCTTCACATATGGTAACATACATGTTTCAATGCTATTCTCTCAAATCATCCCACCCTCGCCTTCTCCCACAGAGTCCGAAAGTCTGTTCTTTATCTCTGTGTCTCTTTTGCTGTCTCACATACAGGGACATCGTTACCATCTTTCTAAAATCCATATATATGCGTTAATATACTGTATTGGTGTTTTTCTTTCTGACTTACTTCACTCTGTATAATAGGTTCCAGTTTCATCCACCTCATTAGAACTGACTCAAATACATTCTTTTTTAATACCTGAGTAATATTCCATTGTGTATATGTATCACAGCTTTCTTATCTATTCATCTGCCAATGAACATCTAGGTTGCTTCCATGTCCTGGCTATTTTAAACAGCACTGCAGTGAACATTGAGGTACACGTGTCTCTTTCAATTCTGGTTTCCTCGGTATGTATGCCCAGCAGTGGGATTGCTGGGTCATATGGCAGTTCTATTTCCAGTTTTTTAAGGAATCTCCACACTGTTCTCTAGAGCAGCTATTCTAGTTTGCATTCCCACCAACAGTGTAAGAGGGTTCCCTTTTCTCCACACCCTCTCCAGCATTTATTGCTTGTAGACTTTTGTATAGCAGCCATTCTGACCAGCGTGAGATGGTATCTCATTCTGGTTTTGATTTGCATTTCTTTGATAATGAGTGATGTTGAGCATCTTTTCATGTGTTTGTTAGCCATCTGTATGTCTTCTTTGAAGAAATGTCTGTTTAGTTCTTTGTCCCATTTTTTGATTAGATCATTTATTTTTCTGATATTGAGCTGCAGGAGCTCCTTGTATATTTTTGAGATTAATTCTTTGTCAGTTGCTGTGTTTCCTATTATTTTCTCCCATTCTGAAGGCTGTCTTTTCACCTTGCTTATAGTTTCCTTCGTTGTGCAAAAGCTTTTAAGTTTAATTAGGCCCCATTTGTTTATTTTTGCTTCTATTTCCAATACTCTGGGAGGTGGATCATAGAGGATCCTGCTGTGATTTATGTCAGAGAGTGTTTTGCCTATGTTTTCCTCTAGGAGTTTTATAGTTTCTGGTCTTACATTTAGATCTTTAATCCATTTTGAGTTTATTTTTGTATATGGTGTTAGAAAGTGTTCTAGTTTCATTCTTTGCAAGTGGTTGACTAGTTTTCCCAGCACCACTTGTTAAAGAGATTGTCTTTTCTCTGTTGTATACTCTTACATCCTTTGTCAAAGATAGGTGTCCATAGGTGCATGGATTTATCTCTGGGCTTTCTATTTTGTTCCATTGATCTATATTTCTGTCTTTTGCACATTGGAGTTTTAAGAATTACTGACACTTGTGTCTCACCTCCAGAGATTTCAAGTATCTGGGATGTAGCCAAGATACTAGGTTTTCAAAAACCTCATAGGTTATTCTGACGTATACCCAAAGTAGAGAACCACTGTCAAAGAGGGGTGGATGCAGCCAGTGCCAGAATGCAGAGACCAGGAAAGAGATAGAATAAGGAAAAATACCCTAACCCCTGCCACTTACAGAGCAGTTTCCACAGCATAAGTAGAAATCAGCCGGGAGTTTGGTAGAAATGCAGAGTTATAGACTCCAAGTCAGATCTAGTGAATCAGAATTTGCATTTCAAAAAGATTCCCAGGTAACTTGTAGGCATCTTAAAGTTTGAGAAGCCCTGCTCTAACCTATTTCTTCTCTTATTTTTCAGTATCCTACTGGTGCTTTCCATTAACTTAACTCCAATGAAAGCCAGAGGTCCAGGGAGCCTACATGATTTCATCATATGGGTTAGTCTCCTGATGGCATAGCAAGGGGCAGGAAAGGGCAGAATGAAGCTGGCGTACCACACAAAATTTGTTCTGGCCAAAATGATATTTTTTCTTTATCCCCCAGCTTACCTCACATGTTTTATTAGAAAACATAGGAGTTTTATGATTCCAGGTTCTATATTAAAATCTTTAATCCATTTTGAGTTGTTTGCTGTGTAAGATAGGGGCCCAGTTTCTTTTGCACAAGGATATACCATTTTCCCAGCATCATTTATTAAAGGCGGCATCTTTTACCCAGTGTATATTTTTTTGCTTCTTTGTCATAAATTAATTAACCATGTATGCATGAGTTTGCATCTGGGCTGTCTATTCTGTTCCATTGAACTACACATCTGTCTTTATGCCAATACCATTCTGGTTTGACTACTATAGCTTTGTGATATAGTTTGATATCAGGAACTACTATGCCTTTAGTGTTGTTTTCCTTTCTGAAAAGTTCTATGTGTCGATGGTGGTAGTGATTACATGAGTCTATACATTTGTCAAAATTCATAGAACCATACACCAAAACATTGAGTTTTGCTTTATATAAATATAAAAATGAATGAAGAGAAATGTTGGAAATAAAATACTAGACCACGGCATCACTGTCTTCATTTCCTACAGCTGCCACGGCAAAATAATACAAAGGTGGTAACTTAACACAACTATACTCTATAATAGTTCTGGAGGCCAAAGTCCAATCAGACTTACAGGGCTAAAGTCAAGCATAGGCAGGACCACACTCTCTTTGGAGATTAGGAAAGAACCTGTTCCTTGCATCTTCCCACTGCTGGTGGTACTCCTTGACATGTGGCTACATCACTCCAAACTCTGCCTGCACAGTCACATTGCTTTCTTCTCTTCTGTTGGTATGACATCTCTCTTTGTCTCACTTTATCATAACACTTGTTTTGCTTTATTTTTATTGAATTATAGTCAACTTTATCATAACACATTTGGTTGTCTTCGGGCCCATGTGAATAATCTGAATAATTTTCCCATCTCAAATTCCTTAATCTCATCTGAAAAATCTTTGCTGTATTAAATAATATTCACTGATAACAGGGATTAGGATGTTGACATGTTGGGGACCAGAGCCATTATGCAGCTTTCCAGTCATATGGAATGGGAGTGTCTACACAGGAAAATTTTAATGTACATTTAGAGTTCAGTTCTTTAACATAAGTGATCAAAACATTAGTGTTTAGCTTTTTAGTGGCAGAAAACAAGAAGAAATGAGGCCATTTCTGGCTTGTGACTAGTTTGAAGAAGTAGGAAAATACATGGAAAATTCAGGCTGTGGTGAAATAGACCCAAATGGTTAGAATATGGATTGGTTGAAGCATATCATGAAAAAGTTTTAAAAGTTAGCTTGTAGCTGAGTAAGAGAGCACCTTGAATCCCTTGCATAATTTTTCAGGTCTTAGGGAGCCAATGAATTCTTTTGAGCCAATGGGATCCAGACCGGTGTATTTATTAGTTGTACAAAAATGTACAAAGTATGACACCATTTATTGTGTTTTCACTCGAAGGACTGATGTTGAAGCTGAAACTCCAATACTTTGGCCACCTGATGCGAAGAGCTGACTCATTGGAAAAGACCCTGATGCTGGGAAAGATTGAGGGCAGAAGGAGAAGGGGATGACAGAGGATGAGATGGTAGGATGGCATCACCGACTCAATGGATGTTAGTTTGGGTAAACTCCAGGAGTTGGTGATGGACAGGGAGGCCTGGCATGCTGCAGTTCATGGGGTTGCAAACAGTCGGACATGACTGAGTGATTGAACTGAACTGATTATGTGTCAAGAATGACTTAAGTACTTTAAACATTTTAAACATTTTATCCTTATTATAATCCTATGTGATGAATACTTTTATTATCATTGTTTTACAAGTAAGAAAACTGAGGCACAGAAAAGTCAAGCAATTTCCCAAGGTCATCTAGCTAATAAGTCACAGAGCCAGGACTTGAAGCTAGGAAGACAGCCTCCAGAGTTCTTGCTTTTGTTATTTACTAAAGGGAGAAAAAAAGTGAGAGAGAGAATTCAGGCAGACAAGCAAAATAAGATAAAGAATGAAGAACAGAAAGCTAGAAGCAGTACTCTGAAGTATTGGTGGAATAAAAATGGTGGAATAAAAGAGGTCACGTTGTCAAAAGAAACCACAAATGCCTCATGCATTCCCTTCCGTTAGACTCTGTGCATGAAGCAGAGAGTAAATCTTGATGCCATCACTCAAAGTAGATCCACCAATGCCTTAGATTCTAAAATATCTCCATCTCTCTTGGTGAAATATCTATCCTTCAAATTGTACCACAAGTCAAAGAACAATGTCAAGTTAAGCTCTTGAGCAGTCCTATTCTATTTTCTCCAATAAATGCATGAACAAACACATTAACTTCACATAGGACCTGTAACATTTCTTAGAACTGTAGACTTTCTTTATAACTGAGATAGAGTAATGTAATAAATGCATTGCTTGATTTTTTTTCTTTAGTTTTTTATGTATGATTCTTGAGATTAAAATTATGGACTTCTGTAAAATCAGGCAGTTTTCTCCATTGCAAATATATTATTTTATATCACTGTAGTATCAAATATTTATTTTTGATAAATATTTCAGAGTAAAAACAATGGGCTAAATTGGGAAACAACAGTATATGACTCTTCATGCCTTCCAAACTGCAAACCTAGATGACTTCTTTGGATGGCAGTATTGACTGGAACTTTCCCCAGGATACTGCATTTCAGTTCCAGCTCGCTGCTAATTACTTACTCGCAGTGAAAGTGTCACATGGCTCTCCTTTCAGCACTTTGTTGGCCAAGTGTCTCTGGCAATAATCTCTCAACACATAAGCACCGTTCCCTTTCATCACATTCTTTAATCAATAAAGTAATGCTCTCACACTGGCCAGGCCCAGAGCCATCTTGTCACAAGTGCTAAATAAATGAAACAAACACTAGTCGGGTTTCTACAACTTCCCTATTAATGAACATGAATGAAGATGCCTTTAGTACAAAATCTAGTCTCTTAAACATTTTAAGCTGCACATGTATGAATGTTTGTGAGAGTAGAGGAGCAATCATTTATATGAGGGTGAAATTAGGCGAAGTCCTACTCACAGCTGGGTGGAGCTATTTTGACTTAAACTGGCAAAGATGCGCCTCCCATGGTTGGTTGCTCAGGCCTGTTTGTTCACCAGGAGACAATAGATCTGTTTCCTAATCTACTTCCTGTCTGCACAAAGCAAGCCCACCTTGGCAGAGTCTCCCTCCCTGAGAGGAAGGAAGGGTTCCCTCTGTTGCTAAGTCTACAAAGGATTGATATGTGGACTTTGAGATGCTCCATTTCCATCTCTCTCTACTGGGGACCCTGCCCTGCGGAAGAATAGGCTTCCAAGTAAAAAGTATGGATCCCAGTTCATCTTCTCCTGGCTATTTCTCACTGCTTAGAAAGCCACAGAGAGAAAGGTGAATCTTCTTAGCCTGTTGTTCTCAAAATCTTAAAGGAAAGGAGTAGTGTTTCCTTTTTATGTCTCATACAGACTAACAGATCCTGGCACATACTGGGCATGCCACAGATGTTAAGTGGAGAGATGACTACTTTGGATGGCATCAAGAATTACCTTCTGGGGAAGCCAGCATTTATTAAGCACTTATTTAATCTTTCTATTTTGTAATAAAGATGCAGAGGCTCAGGAAGGATAATTCATTTATCCTGAGTCACAACAAGTGAAAATCAGAGCCAGGATATGAACCCACCCAGTGTGACTCTGTACTATTAACCTCTTCACTGTCCTGCTATTCTCCCAAGCTTTACCTACACACCATGACTTCTACAAGCTTTCTTTTGTAGAAATGCATGGCTTATTATAGCATGAGATACTCAAGAAAAGTAAAAAATAAAAAGAATTCCCACTGGAAGCCATTACTAATATACTGAGCCAATGGTGAGTCCAATAACCAAGGTTACATTTGGCATAGAACCCTTTGGTTAGTTCTATTGAGAATGCAAAACAAATGCTAAGATATAGTTCGATCTTTTTGTCAGAAGCCACTAAATTCTCAAGACTACAACTATTCTGACTGTATAGGGCTAGATGTGACCTAATAAGTTTTCTTACAACTGAATACAGTTTGAAAAAGAAGTCCTAATTAGACAGGAAAATGTTAATGTTGGAATGATATTTATGTTGGAATTTAATGTGTTCATTTCCCTTTTTGAAAAGTCTGTTATTTTCAACTCAACTCCTAGAAGTTTCAAGGTAAATTTTTCCCCCCTGAGGTTCCTGCAATGAACAGATTCTCATAACCAGGTGACACTGCTATCAGTGTTTCAAGTGTAAGCTCCTTGGCATTCAGCAACCAGGAGCCATGCTTTTACAAATAAAATCACTCTGTAAACATTTTGTTTTCTGTGAGGAGACTAGCTCCCTCTGCAACACTTTCTACTCCTTCTGATATCAAAATTGCACTTTGCCATCTCACTTCCCAGGGACATCTTCCCCACCCCCACTAGCCACAAGCACAAGGAGACAGCTTGTATGGTTAGACCACCCATGCTGGCTGTTATCTTGCTCTCTGTACATTCCCTACTCCACCAGTGCCTGCTTCACCTTCATTTGTTTTGTCAGTGCCTCACTTCACTGACCTTCCTACATAACTTGTCCCAGTCCCCAGCTAACAACTGTCCTAGCTTTAGATCAGAAACCTCTACTATGCTGACCAAAGGGGTGGTGACGGGGGCACCCCTCAGCTGGGTTTCCCTAGTAACTGATGAAACAACCTGATGTCAATTTCTTCTATAACTGGTTACTTTCCCCTGTCCCTGGAAGCAAAGACTGCTGCCAGGTCCTGCCTGCCATCCACCACACACAGTGGGGTGTCACTCCAGGACCTTGCTTCAAACATGTAAGTTCTGCCATCCATTAAGCCACTGATGTCTCTGTTGTTGACTTTGGGCTCTTTCTTGGTCTTGAAGTTGGGCAAGTATGGGCCTTACAGGACTGTGGGATGCATCCCAGCAAAGCTTCTCTTCCTTCTTTACCAAAAGCATCATTGAATAGGACTTCTGTGTAAAATTGGCTTCTATTGAGGATTATAGAAGGAAATCAGATTACATCACAGATCGACAGATCCTCCGAGTGGTCTTTTATATCATAAAAATATTCAATCAGCCTACTACCTGTAAACTCTTACCAATCCTCTTTCCTACTTCAGTCCTAATCTTCAGCCATGTAATCTTTCTACTAAGACTCTAATTTTAGCCTTCCTCTTCTATGAATACTAGTCAAGCCCTAAAACAACTCCTTGAGTCACCAGGAGACAATTGCCAGATTCTTACTACTTGACAATATAAAGCAAATAAAGCATTTACCCTCATCTAGATGAGTTTGGGGGATCATTCATTTTTCATAACCAAAGAGCCTAAAAACTGATTTTCTTTACAAAAAGAAATCCCCCTTTTTGAAATCTTTCATCTTAAAGAGCAGTCACCTTTTCACATGATGTTTTTCTCAATACCCAATTTTTAGAGCTCTAGGAGGAGATGAACAGAGCTTTGTCTAAGAAGTTAAACTCTGAGCAGTGTGGATAACTATCCTGACCTCAAAACAGTGCTTTACTTAAGATGCCTAGAGGAAGTTCATCCTAGTTAAGCATTCTTTTTCTCAATAAAATACAAATATCTCCTCCTAAACTACTGATAAACTAGTGTCCTTAGGATGAGTGTCACACTCTTATACCATTGTTCAATATATATTTACTAAAGGTTAGCTGCAGTCACTTCCCAAAGGAAAGGAAACAAAAGGTGTAGGTAAAATAAAATTACTTTATTTTCATTTTGAGGAAAAAAACTTTAATAATTGCCCTGAGTCTGTTTTAGTAAAAATTAGGCACTTGGTTTTCATTAGGAAAGGCATTCAGAGATATTCTCCTAATGAAAATCTAAAACCAGGCCTTTAAAATGGCTTAGTGATAGTGATGATTCTTCAGAGAGCTCACCAGTTTCACAGCCCTGTGGGAGATGTTGATCATTCATTTTATAGGTCAAGCGCAAGTGCGTTTATTAATGTATGCTCTGATCTAACCCACACTGCAGGATTAACTTCACAGTGCTTGATCAATGGTACCCAAATTAATGGATTCATCAGTGCTGCCTATTGAGACACCCTCGTCATTTATATTGCATTTCTTCCAACTCGTAATTAGGCATGTAATCTGTGCAGTCTCTAAGTGGACTCTTGAAAAGAAACCTATAGCAGGAGAAAGTACAGAGATTTTTATTATCTTAGAGACTTTAATTCATAAATTACCTCTGTTCTACTGCATCATTGCTCCTATATCTTGACAAGTATCCTTTTCCATTCCGAATTTGTTGCTATCCTTATAAATCTTTCACTCTAATTCCTTTTCTTTGCACACAAAACTTCTGTTTCTCCTGCTCCATTGAAATTAACTCTTAAGAGTCTTCGATTTTCATTTAACCACAAAATTTAATTGTTTTTCATAAAACCTGTAGCATCTGATATTATTAACCATGCATTCCTACTGGAAACCTTTTCAGCTACTGGACCCTATGAATTTGCCTTTCCAGATCTTCCTACCTCTCCGATCAGAAATAATCTTATCTTCATTGATCTCTTTCTATGGCTTGTTAAACCTCCTTCTAAATTCTGCCCTCATTTCTCAGCTCTTTTACTATGATTCCTGCCAATTTATTCTATTGGCTTCTATCAGTTCAGTTCAATCGCTCAGTCATGTCCAACTCTTTGCGACTCCATGGACTGCAGCACACCAGGCCTCCCTGTTTATCACCAACTCCCAGAGTTTACTCAAACTCATGTCCATTGAGTTGGTGATGCCATCCAACCATCTCTTCCTCTGTCATCCCCTTCTCCTCCCACCTTCAATCTTTCCCAGCATCAGGGTCTTTTCAAATAAGTCAGCTCTTCGCATCAGGTGGTCAAAGTGTTGCAGTTTCAGCTTCAACATCGGTCTTTCCAAAGAATATTCAGGGTTGATTTCCTTTAGGATGGACTGGTTGGATCTCCTTGCAGTCCAAGGGACTCTCAAGAGTCTTCTCCAACACCACAATGCAAAATCAATTTTTTGGTGCTCAGCTTTCTTTATAGTCCAACTCTCACATCCATACATGACTAC
Source organism: Muntiacus reevesi (assembly GCF_963930625.1). Classification (NCBI taxonomy): domain Eukaryota; kingdom Metazoa; phylum Chordata; class Mammalia; order Artiodactyla; family Cervidae; genus Muntiacus; species Muntiacus reevesi. Next base: position 39,213,197 of record NC_089251.1, on the reverse strand, counting down.
TGGAAAAACCATAGCCTTGACTAGATGGACCTTCGTTGGCAAAGTAATGTCTCTGCTTTTTAATATGCTCTCTAGGTTGGTTATAATTTTTCTTCCAAGGAGTAAGCGTCTTTTAATTTCATGGCTGCAGTCACCATCTGTAGTGATTTTAGAGCCCCCCAAAATAAAGTCTGCCACTGTTTTCACTGTTTCTCCATCTATTTGTCATGAAGTGATGGAACCAGATGCCATAATCTTAGTTTTCTGAATGTTGAGTTTTAAGCCAACTTTTTCACTCTCTTCTTTCACTTTCATCAAGAGGCTCTTTGGTTCTTCACTTTCTGCTATAAGGGTGGTGTCATCTGCATATCTGAGGTTCTCCCAGCAATCTTGATTCCAGCTTGTGCTTCTTCCAGCCCAGTGTTTCTCATGATGTACTCTGCGTAGAAGTTAAATAAGCAGGGTGACAATATACAGCCTTGACGTACTCCTTTTCCTATTTGGAACCAGTCTGTTGTTGCGTGTCCATTTCTAACTGTTGCTTCCTGACCTGCATACAGATTTCTCAAGAGGCAGGTCAGGTAGTCTGGTATTCCCATCTCTTTAATAATTTTCCAGAGTTTGTTGTGGTCCAGTCTATAATCTTTCTTTACAAATTGATAAATTGAGGGGAAAAAAAATCATAAAATAAAATTTTTAAAATCTCAATAATTCATAGATTCTAATTCTAATGGTAGTTTCAAAGTATTTATTATATGTATTTATTTTATAGGTATATAATTTTGTTTATGTATATATTTTATAAGATTTAAAATTAAACATTAATGAAAATTTCACATTTCAAAAGTTGTAGGATATAGCTAAAGAGATATTTAGAAGAAAAATTATACTCTTAATGGCATATACATTTTTAGAACCAATAATCTATTCAACTTAAGAAATTAGGAAAGTAGATAGAAGAAATATAAAGTATAAGAAATAATAAAAATTAAGATAGATATTAATAAGTTTAAAAGCAATGACAAAAATAAAGTGAATCAATAAAAGCAAAATCTGCTTTGAAAACAAAAGCTAGTTTGAAAAAGCTAGTTAGACAAACCACTAGTCAAAATGATAAAGAAAACAAAAAGTAAAGGAAAACAGATAATTGTCAAAGTGGGAACAAAGGATATCGCTACAGAAATAGGAGAATTTTTTTAAATCAAAAAGACTATGATGGCCAAACATGCTATTAAATTTGAAATCTAAAATAAAAAGGATAATATCTTTAAAATATATCCCTTATCTAGTCCATCTCAAAAATAAAACAGAAGATAAAAATCCTGAATAGATGTATCATCTTTAGAATGTAGATATTTAATCTCTAGTTAAAATTTACACACCTCACTCCCCAAAAACAAAACAAGCTAATTTGTTTAATCCTTTTCATACGTGAGAACCATATCTAGAGTCATGGACTATTGTACAGGATGAATTGTAGAAAGCGTCTGGTCCAAAACTTTCTTGCAGATAAAGGAATCAAACTTCAGAGAGTTGAAAACAACAGCCACTCATGTTAATGGAGTTCTCATTATGAGTCAGTTACTATGTTAAACATTTTTCATTTATTACTTCATTTAACATCAATAAGCCTGTAAATAAGCACTAACTTTTTTTTTTTAACTTTGCACATGAACACATTACAGCTTACAAAATATAAATACCTTGCCCAAGGTCACATAGCTAACAAGGGGCATCAGGATTCAAATGCAGGTTTGTCTGCCTCCGCCCCTGTGCTCCTAGCAAAGCAATGGGGATCAGAGGCCATGCAGCAAACTCATGGTCCACACTCAGTTACCATACCTCCTTCTTAAAAATATCTTTTCCTACAACACTGTCTCTTTAAGGGCAAGTCTTTAAGAAATTCTAGGTATCCTAACACTAACATATCTTACAGAAGTTGCTGCGCGTGAATTCGATATTTAAAAAGAAATTTCTGGCAAAAAAGAAATCGCACGTCTACAAGGCAAAAGAAATCGCACTTCTACAAGGCAGCGCTGATACAAAACAAGGCTGGAGAAAGATACATCAACGTAATCAGATTCATCTCCCCTGAGAACATATATTAATAGCAAAGTCAGATTACTCAGCTCCCAGTTAGCAGGTTCTACTTCCCTTTAGGCACTCTCCTGTGGGAAGTAAATATACATATGTATATGAAAACGGAGCGAAAGTGAAAGTCTTGTCTGACTCTTTGCTACCCCATGGAATTCTCCATCCAGGTCAGAATACTGGAGTGGGTAGCTTTCTCCAGGGATCTTTCCAACACAGGGATCGAACCCAGGTCTCCCACATTGCAAGCACATACTTTTACCAGCTGAGCCACAGGGGAAGCCCAAAAACACTGGAGTGGGTAGTCTATCCCTTCTTCAGAAGATCTTCCCCACCCAGGAATAGACTGGTGTCTCCTGTGTTGCAGGTAGATTCTTTACCAACTGAGCTATCAGGGAAGCCCATGTATGTGTGTATATATATATATATATATATATATATATATGGCAATCTTAATGAAATAATCAAAAAGTGATCAAATAAGGTATTTTATGTAAAGTACTAAACAGTAATGTATATCAATAAATATTAGCCATGTTTTGTTTGTTTGTTTTTATCAGTAATCATTATTTCTTGCTAAATGTAGTACTCATATATTTTCTCTAATCTTTATAACAATTTTGCAGGGTCAATATTATCTTCATTTTACAGATAAGAAAATGAAAATTTAGAAATATTGAGAATTTGTCCAAGGCTACCCAGATCAAAAAGCAGTTTTGGAATTAATGAAAACTTTCTCAATGTGATTTTACATAAGGATAAAAACTATTTGAATGTGTAAATTTTAGCTCTTTTCTTTTTTTTTTTTAAAGAAACATCAATCACAGATGTTCTAGACTTCAAAGAATTCAAACTACTAAGTGGACATATTTTCTAAATCATCAAAAAGAGATCACAGAAGTAAAAGCAAAAAGAAAATCTGCCTTCTGATCTCTGCTTTGTGTATTTCAGTTTCCTTGTCTGGAAAAATGAATGAGGGAATGAAAAACTCACCATGGTGTCTTGCAGTTCTTATATTCATGGTTTTAAGAAAAGTAACTTCCTCAAGATACTAATTCCAGCACCATCAGTAATTTACTTACAATTGTTGTAATAATAAGTAAAGCTAGTAATAAATAAGGCTGGTGAACCAGAATCGTATCCTGGCCCTTCTCTTGAACAGAAACCAATTACTCTTACCTACGTTTCGGGTGGAAGCTGTAAAGAGAGAAAAAAAAAAAAAAAAGAAGAACTGGTTAGAACCAAGTAGGCCCAAGATGTCAGAAGACTTGTCTTCATTATATTACAATCTACATGCTCATTGTAATACATTAGCATGCTAAACAACACACCTACGAGTGCCATTACAGTTGTTGATTGCCATGACAGCCACTGGAAAACCCATGTTGTTGTTTAGTTGCCAAGTTGTGTCCTACTCCTTTGGGACACCATGAACTCCTCTGCCCATGGGATTTCCCAGGCAAAAATCCTGGAGTGGGTTGCCATTTCCATCTCCATGGGATCTTCCCAACCCAAGGATAAAACTCCTGCATTGCAGGAGGATTCTTTACCACTGAGCCACCGAGGAAGCCCCATACAAGGACTAAAAAGAAGAGTTGCATCAATTCAAGATCCAAGCCACACTCCTGTTCTTGAATAAATCTAGAACATTCATTCTTCTCACTCTTTCCAATTCCTTTCTTTTTACCTAGATCCTCCAAAATACTTGATGTCTCTGGCTGAATTAAAATTTTGTAAACTAGGTTCCCACTTCTCAATTCTTCGGCCATTAAATAAAGCCTGTGCTGTTCCAGTGTCAGGATCAGTTCCATTATTGGTTGTGCAAATCCAGTTGGAAAAAAAAACCTTCCTGGCCAGGACAAGGAGTCTCAGCCAGGGCCCCAGCATGGATCCAGTGATTCAATTCAATTCAGTTTTGTCATCAGGCATCCTCTTCACTTGGTTCCTCTAAACTGCCTCCCTGCTTCCATCATGCCAACACTTTACAGCCTCGATTCCCAGAGGAGCAAACTCTTCTGATTGTCTTTGCCCCACTTCATCTCTTTTAACTTTGCCTATGTTGTATCCCTGCTTAGTTCTTTGACTAAGAATCCTATATACCCTCTCTGGGGAAAACATTTAAGAAACTAAAACTGGCTACTCATATATGTTAATGATGTATTGTGCCAGGAATGAAAAAATCTAGGAAATATTTTGCAATGAGATAGAAAACTTGAAAACCAAATTTTTAAAAAAATGAGCCCCATACCTTTTGAAGTTATTGTTCTTTTTTATTTTCTATATTATTAACTTGTGGATATTGACTAAAACACGTACACTGATTCAAAGTCCCTCTTTGTTAAACTCCAGCACCTCCTAGAAAGAATGTTTTATGTGATGCAAACCACTGGCACTCTCAGAGTCCCTTCACTGTGCTTTATTAATGTTTATCATCAATATATGATAAGACAAAACTGCACTTTATTTCTCACCAGTAAAAATTCCCCAAGTTTTACAGCCCCAGAGCAAAAATTCAAAATGTTCAGAGAAAGAAAATTCTGACTGGTATACCAAAAAGATCCTTTGTCATCAAGGGAAGTTTCCAGTCCCATTAGTGGCTAATGCCACACAACACATGAGTCTTACAAAGATGCATTTTCACACAAATGTGGAATATTAAAATAAAAATATACATCTGCAGATAAGATAATCATATTTTACATTATGGGCTACAATTTTAATTAAAGTTGGCATATTTCTGCTGCTGTGATTTATAAGATTAACTAAATTGGACAAGGTCTCAGATCTTCAACTACACCCAACCTGTTTGTGATTTTTGGCACTCTACATTTTAGGTGTGTTATGAAGATGACAATGTGCCAGTCATCCAAGCTGTCAAATACCTGCTAAAATCTATTCAGAGCCAAACTCATTTGCACTCAGATGAACACCTCCCAAGAAGCAATCACTTAAATACCTACAGATTCAGGTGCCACTCAAGGCTAGTAAAAAAAATTCACAAGCAGTCCAGGATGATGTTTCCCAAAGAGCTGAAATAATTCCATAGAATAAATCAGGGTAAAGAATTATGGGAATGATTAGGACTGTAATTATACTATAGGAAACATTCACAGAATAAAGATTTGGGGTTGGACATGTGTGCAATTATGTAGTTTAAACATTTTTATGAAATAATTCAGTTAACATTATTTTGAAACACAATATTAATGGGAATTTCCTGGTGGTCCAGTGGTTAGGACTCCATGTTTCCACTGTAGGGGGGATGGGGATGGAATCAATCCCTAGTTGGGGAACTAAGATCCCACAAGTTGTACGATGAGGTCAATAAAGTAATTAAAATAAAATGGTTCTAGAAGCTGAATCATTTAAAAAGAAAAGTTCCCCCATCAGCCAGGAAGAACACTTTTGGGAATGCAGTGCTAGTGGGAATTTAAGTCAATATAAGTTTCTGACAAGCAATTCAAGGATATGCATCATAATGCTTCAATGTCTGTATGCTCTGATCCACTAATGACAGAAGTTGAGCATACCCACATAGACAAAGGGGATGAGGATTACTGAAGAGTCTTTAGGCAGGGAGAAATTCATATGCAAAGTCTAAAGATCTTTTTCAGAACTATTAATACAGAAATTCTCGGGCACTCAGGAGCCAACCTGCACAGTTTGTGCTATTCCAAACAGCCAAGAATGTGCCATGGAATAGTCTGGAATGTTGCTGGGGGATGACTGTATCTGAATGGGGGTGGGGGGGGCCTTGAGAACATCTTTGCCAGTGAGTGGGCCAGTGGTTGTCTCTCCTTGGGATCTCTCAACAAGGAATTCTGGGGAGATTTATATTTTTGGTTATACTTAGCTGTATTTCTGTGGAGGAAACATTCTATGCTATGGTAGTGTAAAGGAAGAAGACTTTATGGGGTCTTCCCACAACAGACTCCCCGTTCTGACATCTTCTGCCTGCCTCTTGTCTGTAGAAAAGCCAAAGAATAAGCTTAACAGAGAAATGAGCAAGTGCATAAATGAAGAAAAACAGTCAAACAAGACAAAATAATAATAGGTTAACCATTAAACAAAGTCAAGGGCCTTTAGTTTCTCTTTAAGGGCTATGGATAATATTCTGAGCCATATCCTTTGAGCTGTTTTGCAGATACTGAAACTCCCAGGAGTAAAAGCTAGCTATATAATGACCGGACTATAGCCACAACAACCAGTCAATCCTAAAGGAAATCAACCTTGAATATTCACTGGAAGGACTGATGCTGAAGCTGAAGCTCCAATACTTTGGTCAGGAGAAGCAAAGGGCCAACTCATTGAAAAAGAGCCTGATGCAGGGAAAGATTGAGGACAGTCTAAGTGGAGCGACAGAGGAATGAGATGGTTGGATGGCATCACTGATTCAATAGACATGAGTTTGAGCAAACTCCAGGAGATAGTGAAGGACAGGGAAACATGGCATGCTGCAGTCCATGGGGTCACAAAGCATCGGACACGACTGATCAACTGAACAACAATAGCCATGACATAAGCTCTCAGAATGTTGAGAACTGGCCCTAAGGAAATGGGGGGGAAAATGACCCTGAAACTGAAGATTATCTGTACTTAAAACAACAAAGATGATACAAATCAGACCACCACATGACCAATTTCAAGACGACCATTAGAGCTAACTGCGTTGTTTGACTTGTAGCATCGTCCCCAGCCTGTACACTCCTGAGATTCCCATTTAAAAGCACTTGCCACCTGATCAGCAAAAGGAATTTCTTCTTTAAGATATGAATGCACCCTTTCCCCAGGGTTACCAGCTTCTTTAACAAAGCAATCTTTTCTTTAACCCAACAGTTGTATCTCAGTATTGGATTCTTGAGTGATGAGCAGCTGACAGTGTTATTTGAAACTTGGGGGTTCATGGTGGTCTTCATAAGTGGGAAGAGTATGAATTAATTTGATATAGAGGTGTGTGAGGAAGTGATGAGAAAAACTATGAGGCAGAGACCAAGTTATGAACAAATAGTACATTCTACTAAGAAGCTGAAACAGAAGGGAGATTGTATAGGGATTTTTTGAGTCAGATTTAAAAGAAGCTGCTATGGAGAATGGGAGTAGATGGAGGTTCTTGACAAACACTGCTAAGCATTTTTGTGAGCCAATCTGAGGTAAGAGGAGGGTTAGCTCTTAATTTTTTTGATATAATTTTATTGACATATAATTGATTTACAATGTTGTGTTATTTTCAGGTGCATACAATGTGAATCTGTTATATATATATAACATATGTCCACTCACTTTTAGATACAGGTCATTATAGAGTATTAAGTAGAGTTCCCTGTGCTATAGAGTAGGCCCTTGCTAGTTATCTATTTTATATATAGTAATATGTATATATCAATCCCAATCTTCCATTTTATCCCACCTCCTGCCTTACTTCTTGGTAACTATAAGTTTATTTTCTACATCTGCAATTATTTCTTTTTAGGTAAGTTTATTTGTAGTCTTTTTTTTTTAGATTCCAGAGATAGGCAATGTCATATGATGTTTGTCTTTCTGTGTCTGACTTACTTCACTCAGTATGACAATCTCTAGGTCCATTCATGTTTGCTGCAAATGACATTATTTAGTTCTTATTATGGCTGAGTAATATTCCATTCTATATAGGTATCACAACTTCTTTATCCCTTCCTCTGTTGATGGACATTTAAGTTGCTTCCATGTCCTAACTATTGTAAATAGTTCTGCAGTGCACATTGGGGTGCATGTACCTTTATGAATTATGGTTTTCTCCAGATATATACCCAAGAGTGGAATTGCTGGATCATGTGGTAGCTTTATTTTTAACTTTTTAAGAGAAGTCTATACTGTTCTGTGGCTTCCCTGATAGCTCAGTTGATAAAGAATCCACCTGCATTTCAGAGAGTTCAGTTCAGTCGCTCAGTCGTATCCGACTCTTTGCAACCCCATGAGCTGCAGCACGCCAGGCCTCCCTGTCCATCACCAACTCCCGGAGCCTACCCAAACTCATGTCCATTGAGTTGGTGATGCCATCCAACCATCTCATCCTCTGTCATCCCCTTCTCCTCCTGCCCTCAATCTTTCCCAGCATCAGGATCTTTTCAAATGAGTCAGCTCTTTGCATCAGGTGGCCAAAGTGTTGGAGTTTCAGCTTCAACACCAGACCTTCCAATGAACACCCGAGGCCTATCTCCTTTTGTATGGATGAGTTGAATCTCCTTCCAGTCCAAGGGATTCTCAAGAGTCTTCTCCAACACCACAGTTCAAAAGCATCAATTCGTTGGTGCTCAGCCTTCTTTATAGTCCAACTCTCACATCCATACATGACTACTGGAAAAACCATAGCCTTGACTAGATAGATCTTTGTTGGCAAAGTAATGTCTCTGTTTTTTAATATGCCGTCTAGGTTGGTCATAACTTTCCTTCCAAGGAGTAAGAGTCTTTTAATTTCATGGCTACAATCACCATCTGCAGTGATTTTGGAGCCCAAAAAAATAAAGTCTCTCACTGTTTCCACTGTTTCCCCCATCTATTTGCCATGAAGTGACAGGACCAGATGCCATGATCTTAGTTTTCTGAATTGCCTTTAAGCCAACTTTTTCACTCTCCTCTTTCACTTTCATCAAGAGGCTCTTTAGTTCTTCACTTTCTGCCATAAGGGTGGTGTCATCTGCATATCTGAGGTTATTGATATTTCTCCCGGCAATCTTGATTCCAGCTTGTGCTTCATCCCACCCAGGGTTTCTCATGATGTACTCTGCATATAAGTTAAATAAGCAGACTGACAATATATAGCCTTGATGTACTCCTTTCCCTGTTTGGAACCAGTCTGTTCCATGTCCAGTTCTAACTGTTGCTTCTTGACCTGCATACAGGTTTCTCAAGAGGCAGGTCAGGTGGTCTGGTATTCCCATCTCTTTCAGAATTTTCCACAGATTTATCGTGATCCACAGAGTCAAAGGCTTTGGCATAGTCAATAAAACAGAAATAGATGTTTTTCTGAAACTCTCTTGCTTTTTTGATGATCCAGCGAATGTTGGTAATTTGATCTCTGGTTCCTCTGCCTTTTCTAAAACCAGCTTGAACATCTGGAAGGTCACGGTTCACGTATTGCTGAAGCCTGGCTTGGAGAATTTTGACCATTACTTTGCTAACGTGTGAGATGAATGCAATTGTGGAGTAGTTTGAGCATTCTTTGGGATTGCCTTTCTTTGAGATTGGAATGAACACTGACCTTTTCCAGTCCTGTGGCCACTGCTGAGTTTTCCAAATTTGTTGGTATATTGAGTGCAGTACTTTCACAGCATCATCTTTCAGGATTTGAAATAGCTCAACTGGAATTCTATCACCTCCACTAGCTTTGTTTGTAGTAATGCTTCCTAAGGCCTACTTGACTTCACATTCCAAGATGTCTGGCTCTAGGTGAGTGATCACACCATCGCAATTAACTGGGTCGTGAAGATATTTTTTATACAGCTCTTCTGTGTATTCTTGCCACTTCTTCTTAATATCTTCTACTTCTGTCAGTCCATACCATTTCTGTTCTTTATTGAGCCCATCTTTGCATGAAATGTTCCCTTGGTATCTCTAATTTTCTTGAAGGATCTCTAGTATTTCCCATTCTATTGTTTTCCTCTATTTCTTTGCATTGATTGCTGAGAAAGGCTTTTTATCTCTTCTTGCTATTCTTTGGAAATCTGCATTCAAAGCAGGGAGAACCTGGTTCAGTTCCTGGATAGGGAAGATCTACTGGAGAAGGAGTAGGCTATCCACTCCGGTATTCTTGGGCTTCTCTTGTGGCTAAGCTGGTAAAAGGATCCATCTGCAATGTTGGAGACCTGGGTTAGATCCCTGGGTTGGGGCGATCCCCTGGAGAAGGGAAAGGCTATCCACTCCAGTTTTCTGGCCTGGAGAATTCCATGAACTGTATAGTTGTTGGGGTCTCAAAGAGTAAGACATGACTGAGAGGCTTTCACTTTCATGCTGTTCTGTATGGAAGCTGTACTAGTTTACATTGCCACCAACAGTGTAGAAAATGTTTCTTTTCTCCTAGCATTTATTGTTTGTAGGTTTTTTGATGATGGCCATTCTTAATGGTGTGAGGTGATACCTCACTGCAGTTTTGATTTGCATTTCTTTAATAGTTAGAAATGTTGAACATCTTTTCATGTGCTTTTTAACTATTTGTATGTCTTCTTTGGAAAATGCTATTTAGACTTTCTGCTCATTTTTTGATTGTCTTACTTTTTTTATTTATTATGTTCCATGAACTTTGTGTATTTTGAAAGTTAATCCTTTGTCAGCTGCTTTGTTTACAAATATTTTCTGCCATTCTGTGGGTTGTCTTTTCATTTAGTTTATAGTTTCCTTTACTGTGCAAAAGCTTTTAATTAGGTCCCATTTGAGGTAAGAGCCAGGGTTGGTTTTTAATTCTTAATTCCAATTATTGACCTGTTTTTATAAATTCCCAAGCTAAGAATTTTGCATTTGTGAAGTATCATGAAAAAAGAAGACAATAACATAAAAGAAAATGGTGTGTGGCCCAAAAAGTCTAAAATATTCACTACATGACCCTTTTCAGAAAAAAGGTTTGAAATAGGAATAGAGAGAACTGCTTCTCATGGTTACTTGAACTCTCCCTCTGTGTTCAACAACCTGCAGCCCACAAGCTACAGGGATTGGTTAACTCACACGGGAGCCAAAGAGATTAAGAGGTAACGAAAAATTAATTGATGTGTTGTATGATGTGGTCAGAAAATGAAATATAGACAGAAAAGAACTGGTATACTTATTTGAGGAAGTGAAGGAAAAAGTGGATTGGAGCTCTGAAATATTAGTATGATAAGAGTAAGAGAGAAATAAGCTGAGACTATTGGAGTTTAAACTCAGGGTAGGGTATTAAGGTCTAATATTTCAAAGACAAATCGGGTCCAAATTATGTCAAGGAGAATATGACCCTGGGGGCATGAACAGCAGAAATGGAATGCAGAAAGATGCTGGGAGCTGGAGAGGTTAAGGAGGTCTAGGCTCAAACTCTGGATGAAAATTATACATATGTTTGTATATATGGGGATGAAATTTTAATTTCCAGGCAAGAATACTAAGTGGATTGCCATTCCCTACTCCAGGGGATCTTCCTGACCCAGGGATCAAACCCAAGTCTTTTGCACCTCCTGCATTGGCAGGCAGATTCTTTACCACCAACACCACCTGGGAAGCCCAAATCTAATAAGTTACTGTGCTCTATTCCTTCTGTAAAGCAGCCACCATAGCTGAAGTTGCTGAAGTTGGGAAGAAATACACCATCTGTTCTCTGGACACAGTGGGAGCCACCAACAACATATCACTGAGAGAGAGAGTGAATGACATCTTAAGAATAAAGAGAATGTGATATTCAAGAGGGCTAACCAAACAGGTGAAAAAAGAATATCTTTCTAGTTCAGGGACCATAAAAACAAGAAGTGAAGTGAAGTCT